>NW_027140176.1:0-600000 GCF_036365525.1 Heterodontus francisci
TTTGATGGTCTGTGCTGATCTCTGTGTGTGTGGGGGGGGGGTGTTGATGGTCTGTGCTGATCTCTGTGTGTGTGGGGGGGGGGTGTTGATGGTCTGTGCTGATCTCTGTGTGTGTGTGGGGGGTGGGGTGTTGATGGTCTGTGCTGATCTCTGTGTGTGTGTGGGGGGTGGGGTGTTGATGGTCTGTGCTGATCTCTGTGTGTGTGGGGGGGGGGTGTTGATGGTCTGTGCTGATCTCTGTGTGTGTGGGGGGTGGGGTGTTGATGGTCTGTGCTGATCTCTGTGTGTGTGTGGGGGGGGGGGGTGTTGATGGTCTGTGCTGATCTGTGTGTGTGTGGGGGGGGGGTGTTGATGGTCTGTGCTGATCTGTGTGTGTGTGGGGGGGGGGGGGTGTTGATGGTCTGTGCTGATCTCTGTGTGTGTGGGGGGGGGGTGTTGATGGTCTGTGCTGATCTCTGTGTGTGTGGGGGGGGGGGTGTTGATGGTCTGTGCTGATCTCTGTGTGTGTGGGGGGGGGGGTGTTGATGGTCTGTGCTGATCTCTGTGTGTGTGTGGGGGGGGGGTTGATGGTCTGTGCTGATCTCTGTGTGTGTGGGGGGGGGGGTGTTGATGGTCTGTGCTGATCTCTGTGTGTGTGGGGGGGGGGGTGTTGATGGTCTGTGCTGATCTGTGTGTGTGTGGGGGTGGGGGGTGTTGATGGTCTGTGCTGATCTCTGTGTGTGTGTGGGGGGGGGGGTGTTGATGGTCTGTGCTGATCTCTGTGTGTGTGGGGGGGGGGGGTGTTGATGGTCTGTGCTGATCTCTGTGTGTGTGGGGGGGGGGGGTGTTGATGGTCTGTGCTGATCTCTGTGTGTGTGGGGGGGGGGGTGTTGATGGTCTGTGCTGATCTCTGTGTGTGTGGGGGGGGGGGTGTTGATGGTCTGTGCTGATCTCTGTGTGTGTGTGGGGGGGGGGTGTTGATGGTCTGTGCTGATCTCTGTGTGTGTGTGGGGGTGGGGTGTTGATGGTCTGTGCTGATCTCTGTGTGTGTGTGGGGGGGGGGGGTGTTGATGGTCTGTGCTGATCTGTGTGTGTGTGGGGGGGGGGTGTTGATGGTCTGTGCTGATCTGTGTGTGTGTGGGGGGGGGGGGTGTTGATGGTCTGTGCTGATCTCTGTGTGTGTGGGGGGGGGGTGTTGATGGTCTGTGCTGATCTGTGTGTGTGTGGGGGTGGGGGGTGTTGATGGTCTGTGCTGATCTCTGTGTGTGTGTGGGGGGGGGGGTGTTGATGGTCTGTGCTGATCTCTGTGTGTGTGGGGGGGGGGGTGTTGATGGTCTGTGCTGATCTCTGTGTGTGTGTGTGGGGGGGGGTGTTGATGGTCTGTGCTGATCTCTGTGTGTGTGGGGGGGGGGTGTTGATGGTCTGTGCTGATCTCTGTGTGTGTGGGGGGGGGGTGTTGATGGTCTGTGCTGATCTCTGTGTGTGTGTGGGGGGGGGGTGTTGATGGTCTGTGCTGATCTCTGTGTGTGTGGGGGGGGGTGTTGATGGTCTGTGCTGATCTCTGTGTGTGTGGGGGGGGGTGTTGATGGTCTGTGCTGATCTCTGTGTGTGTGTGGGGGGGGGTGTTGATGGTCTGTGCTGATCTCTGTGTGTGTGGGGGGGGGTGTTGATGGTCTGTGCTGATCTCTGTGTGTGGGGGGGGGGGTGTTGATGGTCTGTGCTGATCTCTGTGTGTGTGTGGGGGGGGGTGTTGATGGTCTGTGCTGATCTCTGTGTGTGTGGGGGGGGGTGTTGATGGTCTGTGCTGATCTCTGTGTGTGTGGGGGGGGGTGTTGATGGTCTGTGCTGATCTCTGTGTGTGGGGGGGGGGTGTTGATGGTCTGTGCTGATCTCTGTGTGTGGGGGGGGTGTTGATGGTCTGTGCTGATCTCTGTGTGTGTGGGGGGGGGTGTTGATGGTCTGTGCTGATCTCTGTGTGTGTGTGGGGGGGTGTTGATGGTCTGTGCTGATCTCTGTGTGTGGGGGGGGGGGTGTTGATGGTCTGTGCTGATCTCTGTGTGTGTGTGGGGGGGGTGTTGATGGTCTGTGCTGATCTCTGTGTGTGGGGGGGGGGTGTTGATGGTCTGTGCTGATCTCTGTGTGTGGGGGGGGTGTTGATGGTCTGTGCTGATCTCTGTGTGTGTGGGGGGGGTGTTGATGGTCTGTGCTGATCTCTGTGTGTGTGTGGGGGGGTGTTGATGGTCTGTGCTGATCTCTGTGTGTGGGGGGGGGGGTGTTGATGGTCTGTGCTGATCTCTGTGTGTGTGTGGGGGGGGTGTTGATGGTCTGTGCTGATCTCTGTGTGTGGGGGGGGGGTGTTGATGGTCTGTGCTGATCTCTGTGTGTGGGGGGGGGGTGTTGATGGTCTGTGCTGATCTCTGTGTGTGGGGGGGGTGTTGATGGTCTGTGCTGATCTCTGTGTGTGTGTGGGGGGGGGGGTGTTGATGGTCTGTGCTGATCTGTGTGTGTGTGGGGGGGGGGGTGTTGATGGTCTGTGCTGATCTGTGTGTGTGTGGGGGGGGGGGTGTTGATGGTCTGTGCTGATCTCTGTGTGTGTGGGGGGGGGGTGTTGATGGTCTGTGCTGATCTCTGTGTGTGGGGGGGGTGTTGATGGTCTGTGCTGATCTGTGTGTGTGTGGGGGGGGGGGTGTTGATGGTCTGTGCTGATCTGTGTGTGTGTGGGGGGGGGGGGTGTTGATGGTCTGTGCTGATCTCTGTGTGTGTGGGGGGGGGGGTGTTGATGGTCTGTGCTGATCTCTGTGTGTGGGGGGGGTGTTGATGGTCTGTGCTGATCTCTGTGTGTGTGGGGGGTGGGGTGTTGATGGTCTGTGCTGATCTCTGTGTGTGTGTGGGGGGGGGGGGGTGTTGATGGTCTGTGCTGATCTGTGTGTGTGTGGGGGGGGGGTGTTGATGGTCTGTGCTGATCTGTGTGTGTGTGGGGGGGGGGGGTGTTGATGGTCTGTGCTGATCTCTGTGTGTGGGGGGGGTGTTGATGGTCTGTGCTGATCTCTGTGTGTGTGGGGGGGGGGTGTTGATGGTCTGTGCTGATCTCTGTGTGTGTGGGGGGGGGGTGTTGATGGTCTGTGCTGATCTCTGTGTGTGTGTGGGGGGGGGTGTTGATGGTCTGTGCTGATCTCTGTGTGTGTGGGGGGGGGTGTTGATGGTCTGTGCTGATCTCTGTGTGTGTGTGGGGGGGGGGTGTTGATGGTCTGTGCTGATCTATGTGTGTGTGTGGGGGGGGGTGTTGATGGTCTGTGCTGATCTCTGTGTGTGTGGGGGGGGTGTTGATGGTCTGTGCTGATCTCTGTGTGTGTGGGGGGGGGTGTTGATGGTCTGTGCTGATCTCTGTGTGTGTGGGGGGGGGTGTTGATGGTCTGTGCTGATCTCTGTGTGTGTGTGGGGGGGTGTTGATGGTCTGTGCTGATCTCTGTGTGTGGGGGGGGGGTGTTGATGGTCTGTGCTGATCTCTGTGTGTGGGGGGGGGGGGTGTTGATGGTCTGTGCTGATCTCTGTGTGTGGGGGGGGGGGTGTTGATGGTCTGTGCTGATCTCTGTGTGTGTGTGGGGGGGGGTGTTGATGGTCTGTGCTGATCTCTGTGTGTGGGGGGGGGGTGTTGATGGTCTGTGCTGATCTCTGTGTGTGGGGGGGGTGTTGATGGTCTGTGCTGATCTCTGTGTGTGTGTGGGGGGGGGGTGTTGATGGTCTGTGCTGATCTCTGTGTGTGTGTGGGGGGGGGTGTTGATGGTCTGTGCTGATCTCTGTGTGTGGGGGGGGGGGTGTTGATGGTCTGTGCTGATCTCTGTGTGTGGGGGGGGGGTGTTGATGGTCTGTGCTGATCTCTGTGTGTGTGTGGGGGGGGGTGTTGATGGTCTGTGCTGATCTCTGTGTGTGTGTGGGGGGGGTGTTGATGGTCTGTGCTGATCTCTGTGTGTGGGGGGGGGGGTGTTGATGGTCTGTGCTGATCTCTGTGTGTGTGGGGGGGGGGTGTTGATGGTCTGTGCTGATCTCTGTGTGGGGGGGGGGGTGTTGATGGTCTGTGCTGATCTCTGTGTGTGTGGGGGGGGTGCTGATGGTCTGTGCTGATCTCTGTGTGTGGGGGGGCGGGTGTTGATGGTCTGTGCTGATCTCTGTGTGTGTGTGGGGGGGGGTGTTGATGGTCTGTGCTGATCTCTGTGTGTGGGGGGGGGGGGGTGTTGATGGTCTGTGCTGATCTCTGTGTGTGGGGGGGCGGGTGTTGATGGTCTGTGCTGATCTCTGTGTGTGTGTGGGGGGGGGTGTTGATGGTCTGTGCTGATCTCTGTGTGTGGGGGGGGGGGTGTTGATGGTCTGTGCTGATCTCTGTGTGTGGGGGGGGGGGTGTTGATGGTCTGTGCTGATCTCTGTGTGTGTGGGGGGGGGGTGTTGATGGTCTGTGCTGATCTCTGTGTGGGGGGGGGGGTGTTGATGGTCTGTGCTGATCTCTGTGTGTGTGGGGGGGGGTGTTGATGGTCTGTGCTGATCTCTGTGTGGGGGGGGGGGTGTTGATGGTCTGTGCTGATCTCTGTGTGTGTGGGGGGGGGTGTTGATGGTCTGTGCTGATCTCTGTGTGTGGGGGGGGGGGTGTTGATGGTCTGTGCTGATCTCTGTGTGTGGGGGGGGGGGTGTTGATGGTCTGTGCTGATCTCTGTGTGTGTGGGGGGGGGTGTTGATGGTCTGTGCTGATCTCTGTGTGTGTGGGGGGGGGGTTGATGGTCTGTGCTGATCTCTGTGTGTGTGGGGGGGGGTGTTGATGATCTGTGCTGATCTCTGTGTGTGTGGGGGGGGGGTGTTGATGGTCTGTGCTGATCTCTGTGTGTGTGGGGGGGGGGTTGATGGTCTGTGCTGATCTCTGTGTGTGTGTGGGGGGGGGGGTGTTGATGGTCTGTGCTGATCTGTGTGTGTGTGGGGGGGGGTGTTGATGGTCTGTGCTGATCTCTGTGTGTGGGGGGGGGGTGTTGATGGTCTGTGCTGATCTCTGTGTGTGTGTGTGTGGGGGGGGGTGTTGATGGTCTGTGCTGATCTCTGTGTGTGTGGGGGGGGGTGTTGATGGTCTGTGCTGATCTCTGTGTGTGTGGGGGGGGGTGTTGATGGTCTGTGCTGATCTCTGTGTGTGTGGGGGGGGGGTTGATGGTCTGTGCTGATCTCTGTGTGTGGGGGGGGGGTGTTGATGGTCTGTGCTGATCTCTGTGTGTGTGGGGGGGGGGTGTTGATGGTCTGTGCTGATCTCTGTGTGTGTGGGGGGGGGTGTTGATGGTCTGTGCTGATCTCTGTGTGTGGGGGGGGGGTGTTGATGGTCTGTGCTGATCTCTGTGTGTGTGGGGGGGGGGGTTGATGGTCTGTGCTGATCTCTGTGTGTGTGGGGGGGGGGTTGATGGTCTGTGCTGATCTCTGTGTGTGTGTGGGGGGGGGTGTTGATGGTCTGTGCTGATCTGTGTGTGTGTGGGGGGGGGTGTTGATGGTCTGTGCTGATCTCTGTGTGTGGGGGGGGGGGGGGTGTTGATGGTCTGTGCTGATCTGTGTGTGTGTGGGGGGGGGTGTTGATGGTCTGTGCTGATCTCTGTGTGTGTGTGTGTGGGGGGGGGGGGGTGTTGATGGTCTGTGCTGATCTCTGTGTGTGTGGGGGGGGGGTTGATGGTCTGTGCTGATCTCTGTGTGTGGGGGGGGGGGTGTTGATGGTCTGTGCTGATCTCTGTGTGTGTGGGGGGGGGGTGTTGATGGTCTGTGCTGATCTCTGTGTGTGTGGGGGGGGGGTTGATGGTCTGTGCTGATCTCTGTGTGTGGGGGGGGGGTGTTGATGGTCTGTGCTGATCTCTGTGTGTGTGGGGGGGGGGTGTTGATGGTCTGTGCTGATCTCTGTGTGTGGGGGGGGGGGTGTTGATGGTCTGTGCTGATCTCTGTGTGTGTGTGTGGGGGGGGGTGTTGATGGTCTGTGCTGATCTCTGTGTGTGGGGGGGGGGGTGTTGATGGTCTGTGCTGATCTCTGTGTGTGTGTGTGGGGGGGGGTGTTGATGGTCTGTGCTGATCTCTGTGTGTGTGGGGGGGGGGTGTTGATGGTCTGTGCTGATCTCTGTGTGTGGGGGGGGGGGTGTTGATGGTCTGTGCTGATCTCTGTGTGTGTGTGTGGGGGGGGGTGTTGATGGTCTGTGCTGATCTCTGTGTGTGTGTGTGGGGGGGGGGGTGTTGATGGTCTGTGCTGATCTCTGTGTGGGGGGGGGGTGTTGATGGTCTGTGCTGATCTCTGTGTGTGTGGGGGGGGGGGGGTGTTGATGGTCTGTGCTGATCTCTGTGTGTGTGTGTGGGGGGGGGGTTGATGGTCTGTGCTGATCTCTGTGTGTGTGTGTGTGGGGGGGGGGTGTTGATGGTCTGTGCTGATCTCTGTGTGTGTGTGGGGGGGGGTGTTGATGGTCTGTGCTGATCTCTGTGTGTGTGTGTGGGGGGGGGGTGTTGATGGTCTGTGCTGATCTCTGTGTGGGGGGGGGGTGTTGATGGTCTGTGCTGATCTCTGTGTGTGTGGGGGGGGGGGGTGTTGATGGTCTGTGCTGATCTCTGTGTGTGTGTGTGGGGGGGGGGTTGATGGTCTGTGCTGATCTCTGTGTGTGTGGGGGGGGGGTGTTGATGGTCTGTGCTGATCTCTGTGTGTGTGTGGGGGGGGTGTTGATGGTCTGTGCTGATCTCTGTGTGTGGGGGGGGGGGGGTGTTGATGGTCTGTGCTGATCTCTGTGTGTGTGGGGGGGGGTGTTGATGGTCTGTGCTGATCTCTGTGTGTGGGGGGGGGGGGTGTTGATGGTCTGTGCTGATCTCTGTGTGTGTGGGGGGGGGTGTTGATGGTCTGTGCTGATCTCTGTGTGTGTGGGGGGGGGTGTTGATGGTCTGTTCTGATCTCTGTGTGTGTGTGGGGGGGTTGTTGATGGTCTGTGCTGATCTCTGTGTGTGGGGGGGGGGTGTTGATGGTCTGTGCTGATCTCTGTGTGTGTGTGTGTGTGTGTGTGGGGGGGTGTTGATGGTCTGTGCTGATCTCTGTGTGTGGGGGGGGGTGTTGATGGTCTGTGCTGATCTCTGTGTGTGTGTGTGTGTGTGTGGGGGGGGGATGTTGATGGTCTGTGCTGATCTCTGTGTGTGTGTGTGGGGGGGTGTTGATGGTCTGTGCTGATCTCTGTGTGTGGGGGGGGGTGTTGATGGTCTGTGCTGATCTCTGTGTGTGGGGGGGGGTGTTGATCGTCTGTGCTGATCTCTGTGTGTGTGGGGGGGGGGTGTTGATGGTCTGTGCTGATCACTGTGTGTGGGGGGGGGGTGTTGATGGTCTGTGCTGATCACTGTGTGTGTGTGTGTGTGTGTGTGGGGGGGGGATGTTGATGGTCTGTGCTGATCTCTGTGTGTGGGGGGGGGGTGTTGATGGTCTGTGCTGATCTCTGTGTGTGTGGGGGGGTGTTGATGGTCTGTGCTGATCTCTGTGTGTGTGGGGGGGGGGGTGTTGATGGTCTGTGCTGATCACTGTGTGTGTGTGTGTGTGTGTGTGGGGGGGGATGTTGATGGTCTGTGCTGATCTCTGTGTGTGGGGGGGGGGTGTTGATGGTCTGTGCTGATCTCTGTGTGTGTGGGGGGGGGGTGTTGATGGTCTGTGCTGATCTCTGTGTGTGTGGGGGGGGGTGTTGATGGTCTGTGCTGATCTCTGTGTGTGTGGGGGGGGGGTGTTGATGGTCTGTGCTGATCTCTGTGTGTGTGGGGGGGGGGTGTTGATGGTCTGTGCTGATCTCTGTGTGTGTGGGGGGGGGGGTGTTGATGGTCTGTGCTGATCTCTGTGTGTGTGGGGGGGGGGTGTTGATGGTCTGTGCTGATCTCTGTGTGTGTGGGGGGGGGGGGTGTTGATGGTCTGTGCTGATCTCTGTGTGTGTGTGGGGGGGGGTGTTGATGGTCTGTGCTGATCTCTGTGTGTGGGGGGGGGGTGTTGATGGTCTGTTCTGATCTCTGTGTGTGTGGGGGGGGGTGTTGATGGTCTGTGCTGATCTCTGTGTGTGTGGGGGGGGGGTGTTGATGGTCTGTGCTGATCTCTGTGTGTGTGTGGGGGGGGGTGTTGATGGTCTGTGCTGATCTCTGTGTGTGGGGGGGGGGTGTTGATGGTCTGTTCTGATCTCTGTGTGTGTGGGGGGGGGTGTTGATGGTCTGTGCTGATCTCTGTGTGTGTGGGGGGGGGTGTTGATGGTCTGTGCTGATCTCTGTGTGTGTGGGGGGGGGGGGGTGTTGATGGTCTGTGCTGATCTCTGTGTGTGTGGGGGGGGGGGTGTTGATGGTCTGTGCTGATCTCTGTGTGTGTGGGGGGGGGGGTGTTGATGGTCTGTTCTGATCTCTGTGTGTGTGGGGGGGGGGATGTTGATGGTCTGTGCTGATGTCTGTGTGTGGGGGGGGGGGAGTGTTGATGGTCTGTGCTGATCTCTGTGTGTGTGGGGGGGGTGTTGATGGTCTGTGCTGATCTCTGTGTGTGTGGGGGGGGGGGTGTTGATGGTCTGTGCTGATCTCTGTGTGTGTGTGTGGGGGGGGGTGTTGATGGTCTGTGCTGATCTCTGTGTGTGTGGGGGGGGGGTGTTGATGGTCTGTGCTGATCTCTGTGTGTGTGGGGGGGGGGGGGTTGATGGTCTGTGCTGATCTCTGTGTGTGTGGGGGGGGGGGGGTTGATGGTCTGTGCTGATCTCTGTGTGTGTGGGGGGGGGTGTTGATGGTCTGTTCTGATCTCTGTGTGTGTGGGGGGGGTGTTGATGGTCTGTGCTGATCTCTGTGTGTGTGTGTGTGGGGGGGGTGTTGATGGTCTGTGCTGATCTCTGTGTGTGTGGGGGGGGGGTGTTGATGGTCTGTGCTGATCTCTCTGTGTGTGTGGGGGGGGGTGTTGATGGTCTGTGCTGATCTCTGTGTGTGTGGGGGGGGGTGTTGATGGTCTGTGCTGATCTCTGTGTGTGTGGGGGGGGGTGTTGATGGTCTGTGCTGATCTCTGTGTGTGTGGGGGGGGGGTGTTGATGGTCTGTGCTGATCTCTGTGTGTGTGGGGGGGGGGTGTTGATGGTCTGTGCTGATCTCTGTGTGTGTGAGGGGGGGGGTGTTGATGGTCTGTGCTGATCTCTGTGTGTGTGGGGGGGGGGTGTTGATGGTCTGTGCTGATCTCTGTGTGTGTGGGGGGGGGGTGTTGATGGTCTGTGCTGATCTCTGTGTGTGTGTGGGGGGGGGTGTTGATGGTCTGTGCTGATCTCTGTGTGTGTGTGTGTGTGGGGGGGGTGTTGATGGTCTGTGCTGATCTCTGTGTGTGTGTGTGTGGGGGGGTGTTGATGGTCTGTGCTGATCTCTGTGTGTGTGGGGGGGGGGGGGGTGTTGATGGTCTGTGCTGATCTCTGTGTGTGTGTGGGGGGGGGTGTTGATGGTCTGTGCTGATCTCTGTGTGTGTGTGTGTGTGGGGGGGGTGTTGATGGTCTGTGCTGATCTCTGTGTGTGTGTGTGTGGGGGGGTGTTGATGGTCTGTGCTGATCTCTGTGTGTGTGGGGGGGGGGGGGTGTTGATGGTCTGTGCTGATCTCTGTGTGTGTGTGGGGGGGGGTGTTGATGGTCTGTGCTGATCTCTGTGTGTGTGTGTGTGTGGGGGGGGTGTTGATGGTCTGTGCTGATCTCTGTGTGTGTGTGTGTGGGGGGGTGTTGATGGTCTGTGCTGATCTCTGTGTGTGTGGGGGGGGGGGGGGTGTTGATGGTCTGTGCTGATCTCTGTGTGTGTGTGGGGGGGGGTGTTGATGGTCTGTGCTGATCTCTGTGTGTGTGTGGGGGGGGGTGTTGATGGTCTGTGCTGATCTCTGTGTGTGTGTGTGGGGGGGGTGTTGATGGTCTGTGCTGATCTCTGTGTCTGTGTGGGGGGGGTGTTGATGGTCTGTGCTGATCTCTGTGTGTGTGTGGGGGGGGGGTGTTGATGGTCTGTGCTGATCTCTGTGTGTGGGGGGGGGGTGTTGATGGTCTGTGCTGATCTCTGTGTGTGGGGGGGGGGGTGTTGATGGTCTGTGCTGATCTCTGTGTGTGTGGGGGGGGGGGTGTTGATGGTCTGTGCTGATCTCTGTGTGTGTGTGGGGGGGGTGTTGATGGTCTGTGCTGATCTCTGTGTGTGGGGGGGGGGGTGTTGATGGTCTGTGCTGATCTCTGTGTGGGGGGGGGGTGTTGATGGTCTGTGCTGATCTCTGTGTGTGTGGGGGGGGGTGTTGATGGTCGGTGCTGATCTCTGTGTGTGTGTGGGGGGGGGGAGTGTTGATGGTCTGTGCTGATCTCTGTGTGTGTGGGGGGGGGGTGTTGATGGTCTGTGCTGATCTCTGTGTGTGTGGGGGGGGGGTGTTGATGGTCTGTGCTGATCTCTGTGTGTGTGTGGGGGGGGGGTGTTGATGGTCTGTGCTGATCTCTG
Source organism: Heterodontus francisci (assembly GCF_036365525.1). Taxonomy (NCBI): domain Eukaryota; kingdom Metazoa; phylum Chordata; class Chondrichthyes; order Heterodontiformes; family Heterodontidae; genus Heterodontus; species Heterodontus francisci. The sequence goes on from NW_027140176.1 coordinate 10,452, forward strand.
TGTGTGGGGGGGGGTGTTGATGGTCTGTGCTGATCTCTGTGTGTGGGGGGGGGTGTTAATGGTCTGTGCTGATCTCTGTGTGTGTGGGGGGGGGGTGTTGATGGTCTGTGCTGATCTCTGTGTGTGTGGGGGGGGGTGTTGATGGTCGGTGCTGATCTCTGTGTGTGGGGGGGGGTGTTGATGGTCGGTGCTGATCTCTGTGTGTGGGGGGGGGGTGTTGATGGTCTGTGCTGATCTCTGTGTGTGTGGGGGGGGGGTGTTGATGGTCTGTGCTGATCTCTGTGTGTGTGGGGGGGGGGGGTGTTGATGGTCTGTGCTGATCTCTGTGTGTGTGGGGGGGGGTGTTGATGGTCGGTGCTGATCTCTGTGTGTGTGGGGGGGGGTGTTGATGGTCTGTGCTGATCTCTGTGTGTGTGTGGGGGGGGGTGTTGATGGTCTGTGCTGATCTCTGTGTGTGTGTGGGGGGGGGTGTTGATGGTCGGTGCTGATCTCTGTGTGTGTGGGGGGGGGGGTGTTGATGGTCTGTGCTGATCTCTGTGTGTGTGTGGGGGGGGGGGGGTGTTGATGGTCTGTGCTGATCTCTGTGTGTGTGTGGGGGGGGGGGTGTTGATGGTCTGTGCTGATCTCTGTGTGTGTGGGGGGGGGTGTTGATGGTCTGTGCTGATCTCTGTGTGTGTGGGGGGGGGGTGTTGATGGTCTGTGCTGATCTCTGTGTGTGTGTGGGGGGGGGTGTTGATGGTCTGTGCTGATCTCTGTGTGTGTGTGTGTGGGGGGGGTGTTGATGGTCTGTGCTGATCTCTGTGTGTGTGTGTGTGGGGGGGGTGTTGATGGTCTGTGCTGATCTCTGTGTGTGTGGGGGGGGGGGTGTTGATGGTCTGTGCTGATCTCTGTGTGTGTGGGGGGGGGTGTTGATGGTCTGTGCTGATCTCTGTGTGTGTGGGGGGGGGTGTTGATGGTCTGTGCTGATCTCTGTGTGTGTGGGGGGGGGTGTTGATGGTCTGTGCTGATCTCTGTGTGTGTGTGGGGGGGGGTGTTGATGGTCTGTGCTGATCTCTGTGTGTGTGTGGGGGGGGGGGTGTTGATGGTCTGTGCTGATCTCTGTGTGTGTGGGGGGGGGGGTGTTGATGGTCTGTGCTGATCTCTGTGTGTGTGGGGGGGGGGGGTGTTGATGGTCTGTGCTGATCTCTGTGTGTGTGGGGGGGGGGGGGGGTGTTGATGGTCTGTGCTGATCTCTGTGTGTGTGTGGGGGGGGGGTGTTGATGGTCTGTGCTGATCTCTGTGTGTGTGGGGGGGGGGTATTGATGGTCGGTGCTGATCTCTGTGTGTGGGGGGGGGGTGTTGATGGTCTGTGCTGATCTCTGTGTGTGTGGGGGGGGGGTGTTGATGGTCTGTGCTGATCTCTGTGTGTGTGGGGGGGGGGGGTGTTGATGGTCTGTGCTGATCTCTGTGTGTGTGGGGGGGGGTGTTGATGGTCTGTGCTGATCTCTGTGTGTGTGTGGGGGGGGGTGTTGATGGTCTGTGCTGATCACTCTGTGTGTGTGGGGGGGGGGTATTGATGGTCTGTGCTGATCTCTGTGTGTGTGTGAGGGGGGGGTGTTGATGGTCTGTGCTGATCTCTGTGTGTGTGGGGGGGGGGTATTGATGGTCTGTGCTGATCTCTCTGTGTGTGTGAGGGGGGGGGTGTTGATGGTCGGTGCTGATCTCTGTGTGTGTGTGGGGGGGGGGGTATTGATGGTCTGTGCTGATCTCTGTGTGTGTGTGGGGGGGGGGGGGGTGTTGATGGTCTGTGCTGATCTCTGTGTGTGTGTGGGGGGGGGGTATTGATGGTCTGTGCTGATCTCTGTGTGTGTGTGTGGGGGGGGGGGGGTGTTGATGGTCTGTGCTGATCTCTGTGTGTGTGTGGGGGGGGGGGGATTGATGGTCGGTGCTGATCTCTGTGTGTGGGGGGGGGTGTTGATGGTCTGTGCTGATCTCTGTGTGTGGGGGGGGGTGTTGATGGTCTGTGCTGATCTCTGTGTGTGTGGGGGGGGGGGTGTTGATGGTCTGTGCTGATCTCTGTGTGTGTGTGGGGGGGGGTGTTGATGGTCTGTGCTGATCTCTGTGTGTGTGGGGGGGGGGGTGTTGATGGTCTGTGCTGATCTCTGTGTGTGTGTGGGGGGGGGTGTTGATGGTCTGTGCTGATCTCTGTGTGTGTGTGGGGGGGGGTGTTGATGGTCTGTGCTGATCTCTGTGTGTGTGTGTGGGGGGGTGTTGATGGTCTGTGCTGATCTCTGTGTGTGTGGGGGGGGGGTGTTGATGGTCTGTGCTGATCTCTGTGTGTGTGGGGGGGGGTATTGATGGTCGGTGCTGATCTCTGTGTGTGTGGGGGGGGGGGGGGTATTGATGGTCGGTGCTGATCTCTGTGTGTGTGGGGGGGGGGGGGTATTGATGGTCGGTGCTGATCTCTGTGTGTGTGGGGGGGGGTGTTGATGGTCTGTGCTGATCTCTGTGTGTGTGTGGGGGGGGGGGTATTGATGGTCGGTGCTGATCTCTGTGTGTGTGGGGGGGGTGTTGATGGTCTGTGCTGATCTCTGTGTGTGTGTGGGGGGGGGGTGTTGATGGTCTGTGCTGATCTCTGTGTGTGTGTGGGGGGGGGTGTTGATGGTCTGTGCTGATCTCTGTGTGTGTGGGGGGGGGTGTTGATGGTCTGTGCTGATCTCTGTGTGTGTGGGGGGGGTGTTGATGGTCTGTGCTGTTCTCTGTGTGTGTGGGGGGGGGGGTGTTGATGGTCTGTGCTGATCTCTCTGTGTGTGTGGGGGGGGGTATTGATGGTCTGTGCTGATCTCTGTGTGTGTGGGGGGGGTGTTGATGGTCTGTGCTGATCTCTGTGTGTGTGGGGGGGGTGTTGATGGTCTGTGCTGATCTCTGTGTGTGTGGGGGGGGTGTTGATGGTCTGTGCTGATCTCTGTGTGTGTGGGGGGGGGGTGTTGATGGTCTGTGCTGATCTCTGTGTGTGTGGGGGGGGGGTGTTGATGGTCTGTGCTGATCTCTCTGTGTGTGTGAGGGGGGTGTTGATGTTCGGTGCTGATCTCTGTGTGTGTGGGGGGGGGTGTTGATGGTCTGTGCTGATCTCTGTGTATGGGGGGGGGTGTTGATGGTCTGTGCTGATCTCTCTGTGTGTGTGAGGGGGGGTGTTGATGGTCTGTGCTGATCTCTGTGTATGGGGGGGGGGTGTTGATGGTCGGTGCTGATCTCTGTGTGTGTGGGGGGGGGTGTTGATGGTCTGTGCTGATCTCTCTGTGTGTGTGGGGGGGGGGTATTGATGGTCTGTGCTGATCTCTGTGTGTGTGGGGGGGGGGTGTTGATGGTCTGTGCTGATCTCTCTGTGTGTGTGAGGGGGGGTGTTGATGGTCGGTGCTGATCTCTGTGTGTGTGGGGGGGGGTGTTGATGGTCTGTGCTGATCTCTGTGTGTGTGTGTGGGGGGGGGGGTGTTGATGGTCTGTGCTGATCTCTGTGTGTGGGGGGGGTGTTGATGGTCTGTGCTGATCTCTGTGTGTGTGGGGGGGGGTGTTGATGGTCTGTGCTGATCTCTGTGTGTGGGGGGGGGGTGTTGATGGTCTGTGCTGATCTCTGTGTGTGTGTGGGGGGGGTGTTGATGGTCTGTGCTGATCTCTGTGTGTGTGTGAGGGGGGGTGTTGATGGTCTGTGCTGATCTCTGTGTGTGTGGGGGGGGGTGTTGATGGTCTGTGCTGATCTCTGTGTGTGTGTGTGGGGGGGGGGTGTTGATGGTCTGTGCTGATCTCTGTGTGTGTGTGAGGGGGGGGTGTTGATGGTCTGTGCTGATCTCTGTGTGTGTGTGTGTGGGGGGGGGTGTTGATGGTCTGTGCTGATCTCTGTGTGTGTGTGGGGGGGGGGGGTGTTGATGGTCTGTGCTGATCTCTCTGTGTGTGTGGGGGGGGGTATTGATGGTCTGTGCTGATCTCTGTGTGTGTGGGGGGGGGGGTGTTGATGGTCTGTGCTGATCTCTCTGTGTGTGTGAGGGGGGGTGTTGATGGTCGGTGCTGATCTCTGTGTGTGTGGGGGGGGGTGTTGATGGTCTGTGCTGATCTCTCTGTGTGTGTGTGTGGGGGGGGGGTGTTGATGGTCTGTGCTGATCTCTGTGTGTGGGGGGGGGGTGTTGATGGTCTGTGCTGATCTCTGTGTGTGTGGGGGGGGGTGTTGATGGTCTGTGCTGATCTCTGTGTGTGGGGGGGGGGGGTGTTGATGGTCTGTGCTGATCTCTGTGTGTGTGTGGGGGGGGTGTTGATGGTCTGTGCTGATCTCTGTGTGTGTGGGGGGGGGTGTTGATGGTCTGTGCTGATCTCTGTGTGTGTGTGTGGGGGGGGGGGTGTTGATGGTCTGTGCTGATCTCTGTGTGTGTGAGGGGGGGTGTTGATGGTCTGTGCTGATCTCTCTGTGTGTGTGTGTGGGGGGGGGGTGTTGATGGTCTGTGCTGATCTCTGTGTGTGGGGGGGGGTGTTGATGGTCTGTGCTGATCTCTGTGTGTGTGGGGGGGGGTGTTGATGGTCTGTGCTGATCTCTGTGTGTGGGGGGGGGGGTGTTGATGGTCTGTGCTGATCTCTGTGTGTGTGTGGGGGGGGTGTTGATGGTCTGTGCTGATCTCTGTGTGTGTGGGGGGGGGTGTTGATGGTCTGTGCTGATCTCTGTGTGTGTGTGTGGGGGGGGGGTGTTGATGGTCTGTGCTGATCTCTGTGTGTGTGTGAGGGGGGGGTGTTGATGGTCTGTGCTGATCTCTGTGTGTGTGTGTGGGGGGGGGGGTGTTGATGGTCTGTGCTGATCTCTGTGTGTGTGTGAGGGGGGGGGTGTTGATGGTCTGTGCTGATCTCTCTGTGTGTGGGGGGGGGTGTTGATGGTCTGTGCTGATCTCTGTGTGTGGGGGGGGGTGTATTGATGGTCTGTGCTGATCTCTGTGTGTGTGTGGGGGGGGGGTGTTGATGGTCTGTGCTGATCTCTGTGTGTGTGGGGGGGGTGTTGATGGTCTGTGCTGATCTCTGTGTGTGTGTGGGGGGGGGTGTTGATGGTCGGTGCTGATCTCTGTGTGTGGGGGGGGTGTTGATGGTCTGTGCTGATCTCTGTGTGTGTGTGGGGGGGGGTGTTGGTGGTCTGTGCTGATCTCTGTGTGTGGGGGGGGGTGTATTGATGGTCTGTGCTGATCTCTGTGTGTGTGGGGGGGGGGTGTTGATGGTCTGTGCTGATCTCTGTGTGTGTGGGGGGAGTGTTGATGGTCTGTGCTGATCTCTGTGTGTGTGGGGGGGGTGTTGATGGTCTGTGCTGATCTCTGTGTGTGGGGGGTGTTGATGGTCTGTGCTGATCTCTGTGTGTGTGGGGGGGGGGTGTTGATGGTCTGTGCTGATCTCTGTGTGTGTGTGGGGGGGGGTGTTGATGGTCTGTGCTGATCTCTGTGTGTGTGGGGGGGGGTGTTGATGGTCTGTGCTGATCTGTGTGTGTGTGGGGGGGGGGTGTTGATGGTCTGTGCTGATCTCTGTGTGTGTGGGGGGGGGTGTTGATGGTCTGTGCTGATCTGTGTGTGTGTGGGGGGGGTGTTGATGGTCTGTGCTGATCTGTGTGTGTGTGGGGGGGGTGTTGATGGTCTGTGCTGATCTCTGTGTGTGTGTGGGGGGGGGGTGTTGATGGTCTGTGCTGATCTCTGTGTGTCTGTGGGGGGGGGGGGTGTTGATGGTCTGTGCTGATCTCTGTGTGTGTGGGGGGGGTGTTGATGGTCTGTGCTGATCTCTGTGTGTGTGTGGGGGGGGGGGGTGTTGATGGTCTGTGCTGATCTGTGTGTGTGTGGGGGGGTGTTGATGGTCTGTGCTGATCTCTGTGTGTGTGTGGGGGGGGGGTGTTGATGGTCTGTGCTGATCTCTGTGTGTGTGTGTGGGGGGGGGGGTGTTGATGGTCTGTGCTGATCTCTGTGTGTGTGTGTGTGGGGGGTGTTGATGGTCTGTGCTGATCTCTGTGTGTGTGTGTCGGGGGGGAGGTATTGATGGTCTGTGCTGATCTCTGTGTGTGTGGGGGGGGGGGTGTTGATGGTCTGTGCTGATCTCTGTGTGTGTGGGGGGGGGGGTGTTGATGGTCTGTGCTGATCTCTGTGTGTGTGGGGGGGGGGGGTGTTGATGGTCTGTGCTGATCTCTGTGTGTGTGTGGGGGGTGTTGATGGTCTGTGCTGATCTCTGTGTGTGTGTGGGGGGGTGTTGATGGTCTGTGCTGATCTCTGTGTGTGTGTGTCGGGGGGAGGTATTGATGGTCTGTGCTGATCTCTGTGTGTGTGGGGGGGGGGGTGTTGATGGTCTGTGCTGATCTGTGTGTGTGTGTGGGGGGGGGGTGTTGATGGTCTGTGCTGATCTCTGTGTGTGTGTGGGGGGGTGTTGATGGTCTGTGCTGATCTCTGTGTGTGTGTGGGGGGGGTGTTGATGGTCTGTGCTGATCTCTGTGTGTGTGTGTGGGGGGGGGTGTTGATGGTCTGTGCTGATCTCTGTGTGTGTGTGGGGGGGGTGTTGATGGTCTGTGCTGATCTCTGTGTGTGTGTGGGAGGGGTGTTGATGGTCTGTGCTGATCTCTGTGTGTGTGTGTGGGAGGGGGTGTTGATGGTCTGTGCTGATCTGTGTGTGTGTGTGTGGGGGGGTGTTGATGGTCTGTGCTGATCTGTGTGTCTGTGTGTGTGTCGGGGTGGGTTATTGATGGTCTGTGCTGATCTGTGTGTGTGTGTGGGGGGGTGGTGTTGATGGTCTGTGCTGATCTGTGTGTGTGTGTGGGGGGGTGGTATTGATGGTCTGTGCTGATCTGTGTGTGTGTGTGGGGGGGTGGTATTGATGGTCTGTGCTGATCTCTGTGTGTGTGGGGGGGGGGGTGTTGATGGTCTGTGCTGATCTCTGTGTGTGTCGGGGGGGAGGTATTGATGGTCTGTGCTGATCTCTGTGTTTCCCCATCCTACTACCTGCCCTCTCTCACACACATTCGGCTTGATTTTGTTCAGGACCCTGGTCTCACAGCTTTGTCCCGAAACGTCACATGACTGCCCTTCTCTGATTTTTTCAGCACCCCCACTTCTCCTGCAGTTTTTTGGGGTAAGGTGTAAGCAGCTTGGATCCCCATTCCTTTAAAGAGTTGATAGGGACTGGTATCCCTGCCACAACATGTGCTGGCCAATCACTGGGAAGCGGTGCACCCTGCAGGTACTGCTGATGCCTTGGACTCAGGCCCAGCGGTGGAAGTCCCGAGAGGAGTTAGGTGAGGCAGGGTTTTTGGGCCAGTACAGAAGGCCCCGGTGCAGGGGATAGGCTTTCGGTCCAGAGCTTGGTGGGGCATCAGTGGGCAAATTTGTCCTGGGGGCTGTGGTCCTGCATGGGCCACCAATTGCCCACCGAGGAGAAACCCCAGCCCCCCAAGACGGCAGGAAGGGCCTCTCATTTTACATGGTTGTCATTGTCCTTTCCCACTGCCAGGCAGATCGGAACCGGGAATCCCAGCGTATATCCAGGTCATATCAGACACCCAGTTTCATGTGAGAGGTTGAGTTTATAATGTGCTATGTGCACATACCACTGGGACAGTGGGTGTGATGATGATTTCAGACTCTGTGACTGTATGAGTATTTTGACACACACCTCATACTTGAGTGAATTCTCTGTTGTGTGAATACACTGCTCCCTGACTCTCTGACCAGACAGCTTGAGGCTTTTGTTGAAAATATCACTTTTGAACCAGTTTGGATGTGCTGCTGGGAGGGAGATTGCTGAAATTAGGAATGAACATGTACCAGAAGATGTTGTGAGGACCATCCGGATGCAGTGATGTCTCCTGAAGCTGAAAGGACTTGTTAACCCACATCACCCATCTTCAATCTGAACATCTTGTTATCAAGTTTCTCCTGGCTGAGTGGATTTACACGTATCCCCAAACAACTCTGAACCTGAATATCTCATAACTCGATTCAAAACTAATTATCAATCAGACACTGAACTGAATACATCAGCCAGTATGTTCTTTTTTTAAAAAATAACTTTGCTCCTTCCTTCACACATACAGCTCAGAATCCAGTTTTAACAGTTGTTATAATATTTCTATTGAGATAATAACCCTGCCCCAGACTGGCTGCAACTGATTTTTATAATCCTACACTGTGACATTCTACAGCAGGTGTTTCCAACCTTTACACATGGGGGAGTCACATTAAATTTTTTCTCCTACATCGGGGGCCAGTGAGAAAAGATCAGAAAGATGAAGGCATTAAAAATTTATCTTACTATTAATCAAAACACAACAAATGTCTATTTTTGTGAAGAAAATTTCAGAGAAGATTAATTTATTGATTTACTTTCACATCACTATGTTGAACACTGATTTAGTGACATTCCTGGCATTGTTTCTGCTTGCATGGTACCCAATCTCTGCCTGCACACTTAATGTAGTGATGCGGACTATTCTGGATAGCTACCCATCTGTCAGGAGTGCTCTTAATCTCTTTCTCTTCCCCCTTTCTCTCCCTCCCTTCTCTGTCTCTTTCTCCCCCTCTCTGTCTCTCTGCCCTCGCTCTCTGTCTCTTTTCCCCCTCACTCTCTGTCACTCCCTCTCCCCGTCTCTTTCTCTCTCCCCTTCTGTCCCTCTATCTTTCTCTCTCCCACTCCCTATCTCTCTCTCCCCTTCTCTCTGTCTCTCCCCCTCTCTCACTCTCTCTCTCTCTCTCTCTCTCTCTCTCCCCCTCTTAGTCTCTGTTCCCCTCTGGATAGATGTTCTACTCTTGATCTCTTGCGCTCTCATCTCTCTCTCCCTCCCCTCTCAGTGTCTCTCTCTTTCCTGCTCCTCTCTCCGTCTTTCTCTCTCTCCCTTGCCTCTCTGTCTGTCTCTCTTTCCCCTCTTTCCCTCTGTGTGTGTCTCTCTCTCTCTCTCTCTCTCAACCCCACCCGTGTCTGTCTCCCCCTCTCTGTCTCTTTCATTCTCTCTCTCTCTCTCCCCACTCCCCATTTGCCACACCCGCTCCTTGCATCCCACTCCCCTTTCCTCACTCTCTGCTCCCCACTCTCCACTCACTGCTCCTTGCTTCCTGTTCTCCACTCCCCGCTCCCTGTCTCGGCACTCACCATAAATGTGGATATTCGAGGGAGGCTGTGAATGCGCCTTTCCACTGTGTGCAGACATGTTGTGTGAGAGCAGGGTCCTAACAAACCTATGGCTGCCTGCCGAGGTGCCTGCTATTCTGGCAGCTTGCATCCGCAGGCCAGATGGAAAATGTTGGAGGGCCAGATTCTGACCCGCAGGCTGTGTTGGACAACCATGTACCACTCACTACAGGGCAGGACTTCAGTACCTCATCAAAAATTAAATAAATCCTTCCCAATTTCCCAAATTCCCTGGAATTTACATAAAGATGTGGGTTCCTGTGTCATTTCCAACATTTCCTGAGCATCGATGGGGATGTAGTGGATGTATTGGAGAGGGTGCCTACTGTGATACCACTTTAACAGTTTGAGTACTTCACACATCATCAGATGAAATTACATCAATGAATACGTGATAGTTCAGTTGAAGTTGTGTCTCTCATCTTGTGACCATGTATTATAGAGCTCGCTTGTAAACCTGTTACTTAATAATAAAGAACCCATTGCTTAATCACCTTTCAACTCAAGATTGTTTGGTACCTGATTGCTGAAGCAGGCAAGAACACAATATGGGGGCAGCATGTGGTTTCTGAATCTGTTCAAGTTCTGAGCTCACCATCTATATCTGGTAGCATCAATGTGTAGTTGATGGCCACAGTGTGGAGGTAGCTATTCTGCTTATAATAAATAGTCTGCAAAGTTAAGATATGGCAGGGCAGTTCTGCCAAGTGGCATGTACAGCCTGTGGCATGTGGGAAGTCATGGACGCATCATGTGTCCGAGACAAACACATCTGCAGGAAGTGTCACCGACTGCAGAAGCTTGAGATCAGGGTTTCAGAACTCAAGTGGCAGCTGGAGTCATTGTTGTGGATCAGCGAGGCGGAGGACTACGTGGATAGCATGTTTAGGGAGGTGGTCACACCGCAGGTTAGGAGCGTGCAGGCAGATAGGGAATGGGTTACCGCCAGGCAGTCTAAGAGAACCAGGCAGGTAGTGCAGGAGTCCACTGATATGATTTCACTCGCTAGTTGGTTTTCCATTTTGCACACTGGTGAGGGTGGGGATGGTTCCTCAGAGGAGTACAGTTCGATCTACGTTTGTGACACCACAGGGGGCTGAGCTGCACAGGAGGGGTGGAAGAGGAGTGGAAGAGCAGTAGTGATAGGCAATTCGCTAGGGGAATAGACAGGCGTTTCTGCGGCAGTAAAGGTGACTCCAGGATGGTGTGTTGCCTCCCTGGTGCCAGGGTCAAGGATGTCATGGAACGGCTGCATAACATCCTTCTGGGGGATGGTGAACAGTCAGAGGTCATGGTCTACATTGGTACCAATGACATAGGTAAGAAGGGGGAATGAGGTCCTGAAAGCAGATTTTAGGGAGCTAGGAAGGAGATTAAAAAGCAGGACCTCAAAAGCAGTAATCTCAGGAATACTCCCAGTTCCACATGCAAGTGAACATAGGAATAGGAGAATTCAGTGATTGAACACATAGCTGGAGAACTGGTGTAGGAGGGAGGGCATCAGATCTCTGAGACATTTGGACTTGTTCTGGAGCAGTTGAGACATGTACAAAATGGACTGGTTGCATCTTAGCTGGGCTGGGATGAATATCCTCACAGGGAGATTTGCTCGTGCTGTTGGGGAGGGTTTAAGCTAAATTGTAGGGTGATGGGAACCTGAGAGGGAGCACAGATTGGAGGGAAGCAAATCTGCTAACTCGTCAGAGGTGTGGGAACCAGGAGCAAGTATTAGAGAGGAATTTCAAGGTGCACAGAATACTGGGGAAATATGAGTAATGTGGGGTGCGGTCAGAGTAAGGGAGAAAGTAATAAAATCTGAATTAGGGTTAATGTGTATGTATGTGAATGCACGGAGTGTGGTTAATAAGACTGGTGAGGTACAGGCGCAGATTGACATGTGGGAATATGATGTTATGGCCACAGAAGAGACCTGGCTCAAAGAAGGGCAGGACTGGGTGTTAAATATTCCTGGATAGAAGGTGTTTAGGAAAGATAGGAAAGGGGAAAAAAGAGGAAGGGGTGGCGGTATTGATTAAGGAGAGCATTGCAGTGCTGGAGAAAAAGGATGTCCTAGAGGGGTTGAGGACTGAATCTATTTGGCTAGAGTTAAGGCAAAAAAATGTGCAGTTACATTGCTTGGTGTTGTCTATAGGCCACCAGATAGTGGAAAGGACGTTGAGGAACAAATTTGCAAAGAAATTACAGAGAGGTGCAAAAATTATAGGCTTGTTATAATGGGGGACTTTAGTTATCCAAACATAGATTGGGATGATAGTAGTGTAAAGGGCAATGAGGGGCAAGAGTTCCTAGAGTGTGTTCAGGAAAATTTTCGACAACAGTATGTTGCTAGTCCAATGAGAAAGGAAGCACTGCTACACCTGGTTCTTGGGAATGAGGTGGGCCAAGTGGATCAAGTATCAGTAGGAGAGCATTTAGGGGATAGTGATCATTGTATCGTGAGATTTAGGCTGACTATGGAAAAAGGACAAAGAGTAATCCAGCGTAAGAATAATTAACTGGGGGAGGCCAACTTCAATGGGGTAAGAATGGAGCTGGGGAAAATAAATTAGTCAAAAGCTGGCAGGAAAATCAAAAGATGAACAATGAGCTACCATCAAAGAAGAGATGGTTTGGGCACAGTCAAGGTATGTTCCCTCGAAGGGGAAAATTATGGCAAACAAATCCACAGCTCCCTGGTTGATATTAAGATAAAGAAGAAAAAGTGTGCTTATGATAGATGCCAGGTAGAAAATACTATTGAGGACCAGGCTGAATATAGAAGGTCCAGAGGGGAAGTGAAAAAGCAAACAAGAGAAGCAAAGAGGGGGCATGAAAGGAGACTGGCAGCTAACGTTAAAGGAATTCCCAAGGTTTTCTACAGGCATATAAATAGTAAAAGGGAGGTAAAAGGAGGAGTGGGGCCAATCATGGGACAGAAAGGGGGATTTACACATGGAGGCAGAGGGCATAGCTGAGGTATTAAATGAATACTTTGCATCTCTCTTTACTAAGGAAGAAGATGCAACCCAGACAATGGTGAAAGAGGAGGTAAATCAGACACTATGGGTGTTTAAAATTAATAAAGAAGTATTAGATAGGCTATCTGTCCTTAAAGTGGATAAAACACCAGGGCTGGATGAGATGCATCCAAGGGTACTGAGGGAAGTGAGGGTGGAAATCGCAGTGGCACTGATCATAGTTTTTCAGTCTTCCTTAGACTCGGGGGGGGGCGGTGGTGCCCGAGGACTGGAGAATTGCAAACGTTACACCCTTGTTCAAAAAAGGGTGTAACGATAAGCCCAGCAACTACAGGCCAGTCAGTTTAACTTCAGTGGTGGGAAAAGTTCTGGAAAAAAATAATTCAGGACAAAATCAATAGTCACGTGGACAAATGTGAGTTCATTAAGGAAAGCCAGCGTGAATTCCTTAAGGGGAAATCATGTTTAATTAACTTGCTGGAGTTTTTGAGGAAGTAATAGAGAAGGTTGATGAGGGTAATGCTGTTGATGTGGTGTACATGGACTTTCAAAAGGCATTAAATACAATGTCACACAGTAGACTTATGAGCAAACTTGTAGCTCATGGAATAAAAAGGACGGTAGCAACATGGATACAAAATTGACTGAGTAACAGGAAACAAAGAGTCGTGGTTAATGGATGTTCTTCGGGCTGGAGGAAGGTTTGTAGTGGAGTTCCCCAGGGATCAGTGTTGGGAATCTTGCTTTTCCTGATATATATTAATGACCTAGACCTTGGTGTACAGGGCACAATTTCAAAATTTGCAGACGATATGAAACTTAGAAGCATTGTGAACTGTGAGGAGGATAATGTAGAACTTCAAAATGACATAGACAAGTTGGTGGAATGGGCAGACAGTTGGCAGATGAAGTTCAACGCAAAGAAATGTGAAGTGATTCATTTTGGTAGGAAGAACATGGAGCGACAATATAGAATAAAGGGTACAACTCTAAAGTGGGTGCAGGAGCAGAGGGACCTGGGTGTATATGTTGTTATGACCGCTCAGGCCAAAGCCCCCAATCAAAATATATGATTCTGATCGTGGTGGGAGCAATGCATTATCAATTCAATCCCATCGCTCCACAGGTTACAGCCTATTTCTTTTAAGCTTTCCAAATCAGAAAAAAGCAGCCATAGTGAACAATCTAGTAACCCCCAAAATAAACAAACCAACCCAGGTATCTTTAGATATCAACAAATTAACTATTTATTTTTTAAAAAACTAATATCTTAAACACTACTAAGATAAACCAATATCTAAAGACCTAATAACGTCTTATTTAAAAATCTAACTCCTGCTTTCTCATACATATACGTAGTTTTAAATTAGCTAACCAAAAAAATAGTCTTTGCAAATTATGATCCTGATGAATTGTCTTCCAATAAATCACAATCAAAGATCAGTTGCAGTCTTCCAAGGTTTCAGTGGAAAAAAAGGTGCCTCAAAGATAGGGGTTCAGTAGTTCTGCTGTTGCAGTATTAAACCCTTTTTTGCAGTATTGAACAGTAGATATCAATAATTTATTGTGAAAGAAAAAGTTTTTTCTTATTTTTTATGGAATTAATTCGGCTTGAAACTTAGTAGAATTTTGAGAGAGAAATAACACAGCCTTTTTTCCTTCAGTTTAAATTGTCTCAGAGCTCTCAACTGATTGCGGTACAGTTAATTTTCAATGGGGTGGCACAGTGGTTAAGCACCGCAGCCTCACAGCTCCAGCGACCTGGGTTCAGTTCTGGGGACTGCCTGTGTGGAGTTTGCAAGTTCTCCTTGTGTCTGCATGGGTTTCCGCCGGGTGCTCTGGTTTCCTTCCACAGCCAAAGACTTGCAGGTTGATATCTAAATTGGCCATTGTAAATTGCCCCTGGTGTAGGTAGGTGGTAGGAGAATGGTAGGGAATATGGGATTAATGTAGGATTATTATAAATGGGTGTTTCATGGTCAGCACAGACTTGATGGGCCAAAGGGCCTGTTTCAGTGCTGTATCTCTAAACTAAGCTAATTTTAAAGTCAAAACGGCAACATTGAATCTTGTGTCCTCACTCTCTCTCTGTGGTGGTTGCTTGGCAACCAGGATGTACTCTGGCTCATTGAGCCTCCGAAATTTTCTGCCTTAAAGATGCACTGATCTTTTATTGTCTTAAATGCGCACCCTATTATTTCCCGAGGAGAGAAATAAAAAACACAAGATTGTGACAATGTGCATTATTCATTAAAGGTGGTAGGATAGGTTGAGAGCGTGATTAATAAAGTATATAATATCCTGGGCTTTATTAACAGGACCATAGAGTACAAGAGCAAGGAAGTTATGTTGAACTTGTATAAGACACTAGTTCAGCCTCAGCTGGAGTATTGCATCCAGTTCTGTGCGCCGCACTTTAGGAAAGATATGAGGGCATTGGAGAGAGTACAGAAGAGATTCATGAGAATCGTTCCAGGGATGAGGAATTTCAGGTATGAAGATAGATTGGAGAAGTAAGGACTGTTTTCCTTGAAGAGAAGGCTGAAAGGTGGTTTGATAGAGGTGTTCAAAATCATGAGGGGTCTGGACTGAGTAGATAAAGAGAAACTGTTCCCATTTGTGAAAGCATTGAGAATGAGAGGGCACAGATTTAAAGTATTTGGTAAGGGAAGCAAAATGACATGAGGGAAAACTTTTTCATGCAGCGAGTGGTTAAGGTCTGGAATGCACTGTCTGAGAATGTGGTGGAGGCAGGTTCAATTGAAGCATTCAAAAGGGAATTAGACAGTTATATGAAAAGGAAGAATGTACAGAGATACGGGGTGAAGGCAGGGGAATGGAATTGAGGAAATTGCTCTATCGGAGAGCCAGTGCAGACACGATGGGCCAATTGGCCTCCTTTGCACTGCAATGATTCTGTGAATCTGTGACATCGAAGTGTCAATAAAGCAGAGAGGCTCAGCAGTGGCGTTCATCGGGGACAGTGATTTCTCCCGTTGAAGTCCATCGGATTTAGCAGCAAAGGCATGACACCATCAGGTCGATGACCATCTGCGGAATTCTGTGTTTAAGAGTGTGTGAGTACACAAAATTGGCTTGCTATTTCGATGGGTATCAGCAAGCAAAAGCAAGAATCAGACAGAATTGTACTTGGGAAAGGCGAGCAGAGTTGATTCACGTCGGGGCAGCGCAGTGGCACCCGTCATAATCACTTTGTGAGCGAAGTCTCCCGATCGTAAACAGCAAGCCCGTGCTGCAGGCATTGAAAAGTCCAACGCTGTGCACACAGGAGACCTGCAGTTGATTTTCCCTTCAGGGAAAGCCTCAGAATAAAAGGAGGGAGTCATTTAGAGGGGAAAGGTCCAGACAAGGATTACTTGCAGACAAGAAATTTGGCACTATGACTACCAAAAACCCATCAATGAATTGCAAAGCCCAAGATCTCCTCCATGAATTCTAACTCTTCAGGCAGTCCATGGAATTGTAATTCCTGGATCTTGCTGGCACTGAGCTGGACAAACAGACAATCACAATAAAAATCGCGGTGGGCAACAAGGGGCTGCATCGTATCAACTCCTTGGGATTTTCTGAAGTGGACCAGACGCAGCCAGTGAGACTCTGGAATACACGAGAGGATCAGCTGATAACAAACATCAATTTTCAAATCCATCACCTTGAATTTGTGACATACAGGCAGCAATCGATGGAGACCAGTGGTCAATTCGTAAACAGATGCTGTGAGAGAAAAGAACAGTCTGATTTTTCAGAAGTGGAGTTATCCAAAAGTCTCCTGGAATTGGTCATTGCATTTACCCTGATAAAAGCTTTTCAGAAAGAGCTACTAGACAAAGAAAAAGGGTATGATGTAGAAAGCCTCCTGAGAGAAGGCAGGAAATTTGAGGACATTGCCATATGTAGGCAGTGCACTTGGAAAAATGACCGTCGGTGAGATAAACAGATCACCTCAGCAAGGCAAGATATGTGGTTTGGGCAGACTGGTACACCAACCGAGAAATTGCCCCACTTACATGGACAACTGAAAGGTGCATGACAAGAAAGGGCAGTGAGCAAAGCTGTGCAAGAGGTCTGGTACTGGTAAACTGGCCAGAAGTCACAGTAAACCACGACCTGACAAGAAACGAACACCACCTTGTGAGAGAAACAGGGATACATTCATAAACGGCCAATCCAAACACAAACATATCCATGAGATCAACATGGACCTGTGCAACATAGAGACCGCTGATGTGAGCAACCTTTTCACACAGTAACAATTGCCCATCAGATGGACTCAGTTACTCAGCAGGAAGTGAAACAGCACAAACTGCACTCAAGATTGATATGGGAGTAAGTGCAAATATTTTGCCACTGAGAATACTGAGGAACATGTACCTGGCAAGATGGGAAGCCATGATACAATCTACAGACACAAGACTCATTGCATACAATTCTTCTTTGGCCTCCTTATCTCGAGAGACAATGGATACGCGCCTGGAGGTGGTCAGTGGTTTGTGAAGCAGCGCCTGGAGTGGCTATAAAGGCCAATTCTAGAGTGACAGACTCTTCCACAGGTGCTGCAGAGAAATTTGTTTGTTGGGGCTGTTACACAGTTGGCTCTCTCCTTGTGCTTCTGTCTTTTTTCCTGCCAACTACTAAGTCTCTTCGACTCGCCACACTTTAGCCCTGTCTTTATGGCTGACCGCCAGCTCTGGTGAATGCTGGCAACTGACTCCCACGACTTGTGATCAATGTCACAGGATTTCATGTCGCGTTTGCAGACGTCTTTAAAGCGGAGACAAGGACGGGCGGTGGGTCTGATACCAGTGGCGAGCTCGCAGTACAATGTGTCTTTGGGGATCCTGCCATCTTCCGTGCGGCTCACATGGCCAAGGTACCATAATTAAACGTATGGGAACACTGAAACTGGAGTGTAGGTATCAAAACTCTTCATGGTCACAGCAAACATTCTACATTATCGATACAAACAGTCCAGTAGTTGCAGGGCTACCGGTCTGTAGCAAGCTTCAAATGGTGACAATCCATGAGATCAGCACTGTGCCAAGGACAGACATCCAAACCAGAGTGTGATCCCATTGAATCCATCCAAGACTTACACAAATGTACCTGGAGGATCGTTTTGATCTAGTGGGAAGTTTCAAAGGAGTAGCCATTCTACATCTGAAAGATGATGCCATTCCTTCTATAGATCTGCCAGGGAATAATATAGTGTCCACATTTAGGATAACCTCAGAGCTGAGCTAGATACTATGGAGAAACAAAGAATTATCAGGTGTGTTCAGCAGCACATGGATTGGTGCAGTTCTATAACAGCAACATCAGGATATGCTGAGACCTAGAAGACTGAATCAGGTGTTAAAACAATGTTCTCATAAAATCCAAACTTTGCAAAGACTAGATTATGTTCCAAGATTGATGCAAAGTATGGATACTGGTCGGTCCACCTCTCTGAAAGTTTGCAAGAGTTAATGACCTTCAGGACTCTGTTTGGGAGATTTTTTTTGACACCTACCATTTGGTTATTCAGTAAACCAGGATTTATTTCAGCAATGTATGGATCATATCATGGAGAATATTCCAGGGTGTGTCTATATTGCTGGTGATAGAGCAGTGATGGAAAACACAAAAGAGCAACACGACAGGAATCTGCACTTCCTCATGCAAACTGTTAGATGTGTGAACACAAATCATATCACTTTTTTTGGTTCCATTTACACAGATGCTGGCATAAAACTGGATTCCAACAAAGTAGAGAATATCCAGTTCATGTCAAGTCCACAAGACAAAGAAAATTTACAGTGGTGTCTCAATCTATTTAATTTCCTCACTCCCTACATCTAAAATTTTGCAGAGAAGTCCTCATCTTTACGGGAACTCCTCGAAAAGGATACAGCTTATCTGTGGCATGAGGACCTCGAGCATACATTTGATTTGGTGAAGCAATCACTGTTGAGAGAGGCATGCTTACTGTATTATGACCCAAATAAGAATAGCGTTCTTGAAGCAGAGTCTTCGCTGACAGGTTTGGGAACATTCTTACTGCAAGAGGGTCATCCAATAGCTTTTGAATCAAACAGCTTGTCACCCATGCAGGCAAGCTATTCCAATATAGAAAGGAATCACTGGCTCTGGTATTTGGAATCACCAAGTTTCATACTTACCATTTTGCAAAGCATTTTGTAGTTGAGATGGATCATCAACCATTGGCTAGAATACTACACAATCCCAGAAAGTGTGAAGACATTCCATAGACATCCAGGTTGGCAAAGTCAACATAGAAGTGGAAGATATATACTAGATAGATTTGATGTGGTTCGGACAAGGGAAGCATGAGGAACTACAAGAAGAAACTTCTAGAGATCCAGTCTTAATGGAGCAATGGCAACTCATTGTCAAAGGATGGTCTGACATGATACAAGAAGTTTCTGCAGAACTTAGAATTTTTTGGCCATACTGAGATGAGTTAGGGGGTTTTCTAGTGGTGTGATCTTCAAGGAAAGGCAGGTGTTAATTCCACAATCACTTCACTGTGACATTTTTTCACAGTTGCACCTAAGCCATATGGGTGTAGAGAAATGCAGAAGACTTGCACGTGAAACTATCTACTGGCCAGGAATTAGAAATGACATTGAGCGAGCAGTATGGTCATGTGATTCATACCAAAAGCATCAATCAAGCCAACATAAAGAACCATTTCTCCCGCAGGAAGTTCTGTCACATCTTTGGATCCCTGATAATCTCTTCTCTGTTAAAGGTGACGATTACTTGTTACTCACCAATTACTTTTCCAATTTCCCCATAATATGACAATTCAGGGACATGTCGAGCCAATCTGTTGCTAACACTATCAGCACAATATTCAGTTTCTTTTTTCTTTTTTTAAATTCATTCATGGGATGTGGGCATTGCTGGCCCGTCCCTAATTGCCCTTTAGAAGGTGGTGGTGAGCTGCCTTCTTGAACCGCTGCAGTCCATGTGGGGTAGGTACACAGTGCTGTTAGGAAGGGTGTTCCAGGATTTTGACCCAGCAACAGTGAAGGAACGGCGATATAGTTCCAAGTCAGGATGGTGTGTGGTTTTGAGGGGAACTTGCAGGTGGTGGTGTTCCCATGTATTTGCTGCCCTTGTCCTTCTAGTTGGTAGAGGTCGCGGGTTAGGGAGGTGCTGTCGAAGGAGCCTTGGTGCATTGCTGCAGTGCATCTTGTAGATGGTACACATTGCTGCCACTGTGCGTCGGTGGTGGAGGGAGTGAATGTTTGTAGATGGGGTGCCAATCAAGCGGGCTGCTTTGTCCTGGATGGTGTTGAGCTTCTTGAGTGTTGTTGGAGCTGCACCCATCCAGGCAATTGGAGAGTATTCCATCACACTCCTGACTTGTGCTTTGTAGATTGTGGACAGGCTTTGGGGAGTCAGGAGGGGAGTTACTCGCCTCAAGATTCCTAGCCTCTGACCTGCTCTTGTAGCCACGGTATTTATATGGCTACTCCAGTTCAGTTTTCGGTCAATGGTAGCCCCTAGGATGTTGATAGTGGGGGATTCAGCGATGGTAATGTCGTTGAATGTCAAGGGGAGATGGTTAGATTCTCTTTTGTTGGAGATGGTCATTGCCTGGCACTTGTGTGGCGTGAATGTTACTTGCCACTTATCAGCCCAAGCCTGCATATTGTCCAGGTCTTGCTGCATTTCTACACAGACTGCTTCTGTATCTGAGGAGTTGCCCTCCAGAGGCAATAACATGGGGCAATGGACCACAGTGGTTAGCACCGCAGCCTCACAGCTCCAGCGACCCGGGTTCAATTCTGGGTCCTGCCGGTGCAGAGTTTGCAAGTTCTCGCTGTGACTGCGTGGGTTTCTGTCAGGTGCTCCGGTTTCCTCCCACAGCCAAAGGCTTGCAGGTTGATAAGCAGATTGGCCATTGTAAATTGCCCCTGGTGTAAGTAGGTGGTAAGAGAATGGTGGGGATATGGTAGGGAATATGGGATTAATGTAGGATTAGTATTAATGGGTGGTTGTTGGTCAGCACAGACTTGGTGGTCTGAAGGGCCTGTTTCAGTGCTGTATCTCTAATAAAAAAAAAATATACTGCCAAACCATTTGAAGATATTGGTAAGAAATGGGTAGTGAACCATGTCACATTTTCACCACATCAACCCAGGTGTAATGGCCTATCTGAAAGAATGGTACGTGTACAGTAACTGATTGTGAAGTGTTGAGAAACAAAACAGGATCTGCATGCAGCCATGTTACACTTAAGGGTAACACCAATCAGCACAGGATTACTATCACCTATGGAAATTATAGTTAGACAACAACTTAAGATGACTCTACCAAGTCATCACTTCATGAAATCTTCATCAATATAGGACTAACTGAACGCAAATCAAGAGAAGATGAAAACTGTGCATAACAAACACATAGGGGAGGAACTTGCTAGGTTACAGGTTGAAGAGAAGTTTCAAATGATCCATCCACAGGAGGGAACGTGGTCTTCCGCGGAGGTAACCAAAATCCGCAACAAACCAAGGTTTGTGAAGTCACCACCCCTGATGGAGCAGTACTTAGGAGAAACCAATGTTAGCTTAGGGAACTCACTAACAACATTGTGCCTGACAACCCTTTTGCTTTGAGAACACATTCACATTCCATCCACATAGCAAAGAAAAGTGACAAATGTAACACTCAAGCACAGGATGACTGTCAGAACACACAGGGAGGTCAAGGGAAAAACGTTGACAAATCTAGTTCTCAACCGAGCTATTCAGTGACAAGATCAGGATGAGGCAGTAGACCACCTGTACATTATAGAGACACTTGACTGAAGGACATGAAAATCCATGTGTATGTAAATCTTGTTCAGAACTGTTTCCTTTTGCCATGTGCATAGTTTATCTTTTGTGTATTTCCATTTTAGGAAAAGGCCATGTTGTGATACCAATTTAACAGTTTGAGTACTTCACACATCATCACAGGAAGTGACATCGACCAACACATAGTTCAGTTGCAGTTGGGTTAGTCATCTCATCACATGTATGTTCTAGAGCTCTCTTGTAAACCAGTTACCCAATAATAAAGAACCCACTCTTGATTATCTTTCAACTCCAGATTGTTTGGTACCTTATTGCTGATGAAGACAATAACACAACAGTGCCCAGAACACATAACCTGCACCCTCACACTGCCAAAGTGAAGTAACAAGTTTCAAAACGACGTGTAATGTCAGAATCAGCTGGGATTGGTGGAAATGCTTCATTCTGTAGCTTGCAACCAGCTGCAAGTTTGAGAAGTGTTTGGAAGTACAGAGAAGATTCTGAGTAACAATGATGGGATTATCAATGAACATTCCCTTATTCTGTGTTTTAATTAGATTTCCTACCCTCAGGATATCTCAAGTTACTGTACAGCCAATTTATCAGCTTGGAAGTGAGTCATTATTTTGCAGGAAAATGCGGCAGTTGGTTTGCACACAGCAAGATCCCACAATCAGACTATGTGACCAGATAATCAGTTTTAAATTGTGTTCATAAGTTTTAGACAGCACACCAGGAAATTTCTCCTCTGCTTTAAATGGATCTTTCATTTACAACTCAGCAAGCAAACAGGGCATCAATTTAACATCTGATCGTAAAGAAAGCATCTTTCACAATGCAGTCCTCGCTCATTATTACAGCGAAGTGTCAGGCTAGAGTGTGTGCTCATGGTTCTGGAATGCGGTTTGAACCCATGATCTCCTGATTCAGAGGACAGGGTATGAACACTGAGCCAAGATTTCAACAAAGATCCTATAGGGGACTAGTGCCACATACTACATGAAGATCAGTACTTTCTCCGTCCACATGCACAGCTCTGCCAATCAATGCAAAAGTGTCCTCTGCCACTTCCTCCTCCTTCTCCACTTCTTTCACCTCTACATCCTCCTCCTCCTCATCCCCCCTCTGATTCCTCTTCATCCACTTCTTCCTCCTTCACTTCCTCCTCCCCGCTTCTCGCTCCTCCACATCCTCCTCATCCCCCTCCTCTGCTTCCCCTTCATCCACTTCCTCTTCATCCACTTCCCCCTTCTCCACATCCTCCTCCACTTCCCCTTCTCTGCTCCCTTCTCCTCCACTCTCTCCTCCTTCACTTCCTCCTCCTCCCCTTCCTTCTCCTCCACTTCCCCCTCCTCCACTACTTCTTCCTCTTCCTCGTGGTCCTGCTCCTTACCTTCTCACCTGATAGGTGGTGGTAAGGGCTGTTCCCTCATAACAGTCAGATTACACATCATGCAGCAAACTACCAAAAATCCTGATAGCCGCTCAGCTGAGTACTGCAGGCCTTCTCCAGAGCCATCCGAGCAGGAGAGGTGTTGCTTGAGGATACAGATGGTGCACTGGTGATGGTGAAGGAATCAGCATGGCTCTCATTGTAGTCCTGCTGTGCTTGTGTTTGAGGGGATTCCAGACTGGAGTCATGATCCATGTCAGGGTTGGTTCACCCTTGTTGCCCAGTATCCAACCTTTGAATTGTCATTGTGGGGCAGATACAGGTGACACAGTGGACTGCCACAGAATGAAGAAATTGTGACTGCTGCAGGATAACGGACATTTTCCTTTATGATGTGCTGGTTCTAGTCAACTACCTTCAAGATGGCTCCTGGGCTGGAAGCTCCCTAGGAAGCTCCCTTGCTGTTCAACTCTATCCATGGCCATCTGCTCCCATCCCTAACGTTTTCTCCCCCAATCTGCCCTCTTAAACTGTTTAAATTCCCCTGGCTCTTTAAATCAGTTCATTTTAGCCCTATCTAAAAGTTAACAGTTAGTTTAGTGTATGTTACCTGGGCCCACTGCCCTCCCCCAGCCACACCTGCTCTTTGTTTTCTCAATGAAATTGATCCGGATGAAACTGACGAGAACAGCTGCCGATACTTTAATCTCCGATCCTGCTGTCTTCACAGTCCAGAGTGTCTGCAGCCACGGCATGCGGTAAGTCCATTGAGGTGAAGAAGGAGCTGCGGGACCCGAGAGAAGTCCTGTGAAAAGGTGCCCCGAACACCCAAAACATCCACGAACGGCGCCCCCGGCCGCAACTTCAAAGCGCCCGCGGGAGATGGCTCGGAGAGCATCTGCAGCGCACTGTCGGCAATGCTGCATGCCTTTACTTAAACCACTGCAAAAAAAAACCCTTAGCAAATGTAATCACCTCTAAGTCTGCCAAATGATGCTTCACCTCCCGAAGGACGTGGATGAGCTTTCCGGACGTCGATGGTGGGCACTGATGAAATGGCTTATTACCTGCACCAGCTTCCCCCCCCCCATCCCCCCCCCATCCCCCCCCCTTTACCCCCCTTCCACCCACCCCCCACCCCCGTCCCCTTCCCTGCTCCACCCTCTCAGCTCATGCCCGCCCCCCCCTCGCACCATCTTCACCCCGCACCCCCTTCCCCTGCACCCCCCCCCACACCCCCTCCCTCTACCCCTCCCCCTTGCATCCCCTCCTCCCACCGGCACCATCCTACACATGTGTAGGGGCCCCAACAACCCCACTGCCTTGTGGGCGTCTTAGGAGAGACCAAGGCTAAGGGAGTAAACCCTAACAGATAATCCGGAGCGGAACCCCGTAGGCAGTCATGTGTCACCTTTGGCATGTTTCCGGCAGTTCCTACAGCCATACTGGTGCCAAACGTCATGTCCTGCACTCCTTTGGACCCCACCAGAAAGGCCGAGAGGGGGGTTTTGACGACTGGGCAACTCTCAACCTCCATAAATTTGCCCAGGCATGCGCCATGGAAAGGTCACTCCATAGTTGCCTCACAGCGACTAAAACAACACGGAAGGCAGCAGTTACGGGTTATAAGTCCAGATAAATTGGCGTAGAAACTGGGCGCCACGGGTTGCCTTTGTCAGTGGGAGAGGTCATTGTACCTCACTGGACAGCTACCGCCCGCCTCAAACCGGGCAGCCCCCGGTCAATAAGGTTCTGTCCTGCCACAGTCTGCCTGCTTCAATGGGTGCTTGGAGCTCAGGATCATTGCCCGAAAGGTGGACTGATACACCGCACCAAACAACATGAAAAAAGGAAAGAAGGTACCAGCCCTTCGCTTTGCAAGCTGGAACGTCAGAACTATGTGTCCTGGCCTGTCGGAAGACCTTACACAAATCAACGATTCTCGGAAGACCGCCATCATTAACAACGAGCTCAGTAGATTCAATGTGGACATTGCAGCACTTCAGGAGACTCGCCTCCCCGCGAGTGGCTCTCTAGCAGAGCAAGACTACACCTTCTTCTGGCAGGGCAGGGATCCTGAAGAACCAAGACAGCATGGAGTGGGCTTCGCCATCAGAAACTCCTTGCTCAGCATGATAGAGCCTCCCTCAAATGGCTCGGAACGCATACTGTCCATCCGACTGCTCACCACCTCTGGTCCAGTACACCTACTCAGCATCTATGCACCAACACTCTGCTCCCCACTTGAAGCTAAAGACCAGTTCTACGAGCAACTCCATAACATCATTAGCAGCATCCCCAACACCGAACACCTATTCCTGCTGGGGGACTTTAATGCCAGGGTTGGGGCCGACCATGACTCATGGCCCTCCTGCCTTGGGCGCTATGGCGTTGGAAGGATGAATGAGAACGGGCAGAGACTGCTTGAGTTGTGTACCTATCATAACCTCTGCATCACCAACTCATTCTTTCACACTAAACCCTGTCACCAGGTTTCATGGAGGCACCCAAGATCGCGTCGTTGGCACCAGCTAGACCTCATTGTCACAAGGCGAGCCACCTTAAACAGTGTTCAAATCACACGCAGCTTCCACAGTGCGGACTGCGACACCGACCACTCCCTGGTGTGCAGCAAGGTTAGACTCAGACCAAAGAAGTTGCATCATTCCAAGCAGAAGGGCCACCCGCGCATCAACACGAGCAGAATTTCTCACCCACAGCTGTTACAAAAATTTCTAAATTCACTTGTAACAGCCCTTCAAAACACTCCCACAGGGGATGCTGAGACCAAGTGGGCCCACATCAGAGACGCCATCTATGAGTCAGCTTTGACCACCTACGGCAAAAGTGCGAAGAGAAATGCAGACTGGTTTCAATCTCATAATGAAGAGCTGGAACCTGTCATAGCCGCTAAGCGCATTGCACTTTTGAACTACAAGAAAGCCCCCAGCGATTTAACATCCGCAGCACTTAAAGCAGCCAGAAGTACTGCACAAAGAACAGCTAGGCGTTGAGCAAACGACTACTGGCAACACCTATGCAGTCATATTCAGCTGGCCTCAGACACCGAAACATCAGAGGAATGTATGATGGCATGAAGAGAGCTCTTGGGCCAACCATCAAGAAGATCGCCCCCCTCAAATCAAAATCGGGGGACATAATCACTGACCAATGCAAACAAATGGACCGCTGGGTTGAGCACTACCTCGAACTGGACTCCAGGGAGAATGCTGTCACTGAGACTGCCCTCAATGCAGCCCAGCCTCTACCAGTCATGGATGAGCTGGACATACAGCCAACCAAATCGGAACTCAGTGATGCCATTGATTCTCTAGCCAGCGGAAAAGCCCCTGGGAAGGACAGCATTACCCCTGAAATAATCAAGAGTGCCAAGCCTGCTATACTCTCAGCACTACATGAACTGCTATGCCTGTGCTGGGACGAGGGAGCAGTACCCCAGGACATGCGCGATGCCAATATCATCACCCTCTATAAAAACAAAGGTGACCGCGGTGACTGCAACAACTACCGTGGAATCTCCCTGCTCAGCATAGTGGGGAAAGTCTTTGCTCGAGTCGCTCTGAACAGGCTCCAGAAGCTGGCCGAGCGCGTCTACCCTGAGGCACAGTGTGGCTTTCGTGCAGAGATATCGACCATTGACATGCTGTTCTCCCTTCGTCAGATACAGGAGAAATGCCGTGAACAACAGATGCCCCTCTACATTGCTTTCATTGATCTCACCAAAGCCTTTGACCTCGTCAGCAGACGTGGTCTCTTCAGACTACTAGAAAAGATCGGATGTCCACCAAAGCTACTAAGTATCATCACCTCATTCCATGACAATATGAAAGGCACAATTCAACATGGTGGCTCCTCATCAGAGCCCTTTCCTATCCCGAGTGGTGTGAAACAGGGCTGTGTTCTCGCACCCACACTTTTTGGGATTTTCTCCTCCCTGCTGCTTTCACATGCGTTCAAATCCTCTGAAGAAGGAATTTTCCTCCACACAAGATCAGGGGGCAGGTTGTTCAACCTTGCCCGTCTAAGAGCGAAGTCCAAAGTACGGAAAGTCCTCATCAGAGAACTCCTCTTTGCTGACGATGCTGCTTTAACATCTCACACTGAAGAGTGCCTGCAGAGTCTCATCGACAGGTTTGCGGCTGCCTGCAATGAATTTGGCCTAACCATCAGCCTCAAGAAAACGAACATCATGGGGCAGGACGTCAGAAATGCTCCATCCATCAATATTGGCGACCACGCTCTGGAAGTGGTTCAAGAGTTCACCTACCTAGGCTCAACTATCACCAGTAACCTGTCTCTAGATGCAGAAATCATCAAGCGCATGGGTAAGGCTTCCACTGCTATGTTCAGGCTGGCCAAGAGAGTGTGGGAAAATGGCGCACTGACACGGAACACAAAAGTCCGAGTGTATCAGGCCTGTGTCCTCAGTACCTTGCTCTACGGCAGCGAGGCCTGGACAACGTATGCCAGCCAAGAGCGACATCTCAATTCATTCCATCTTCGCTGCCTTCGGAGAATACTTGGCATCAGGTGGCAGGACTATATCTCCAACACAGAAGTCCTCGAGGCGGCCAACATCCCCAGCTTATACACACTACTGAGTCATCGGCGCTTGAGATGGCTTGGCCATGTGAGCCGCATGGAAGATGGCAGGATCCCCAAAGACACATTGTACAGCGAGCTCACCACTGGTATCAGACCCACTGGCCGTCCATGTCTCCGCTATAAAGACGTCTGCAAACGCGACATGAAATCGTGTGACATTGATCACAAGTCGTGGGAGTCAGTTGCCAGCATTCGCCAGAGCTGGCGGGCAGCCATAAAGACAGGGCTAAATTGTGGCGAGTCGAAGAGACTTAGTAGTTGGCAGGAAAAAAGACAGAGGCGCAAGGGGAGAGCCAACTGTGCAACAGCCCCGACAAACAAATTTCTCTGCAGCACCTGTGGAAGAGTCTGTCACTCCAGAATTGGCCTTTATAGCCACTCCAGGCGCTGCTTCACAAACCACTGACCACCTCCAGGCGCTTATCCATTGTCTCTCGAGATAAGGAGGCCCAAAAGAAAAGAAAGAAGTCAAATGCCAGTTGCACACTGAGGGCGAGGAATCCCTCTCGGTTTGTGAAATTACTTGAGTGGACATGAGGTTTGCACAAGGCAATGTGTGTGTAGTTAATGGCACCCTGCACCATGGGGAAACCTGCAATTTAAGTGACTCTTCATGCTCACTCTGCCTCTGGGCAGAGGGAATGAGATGCAAGTGTTTCTCTGGGCTGGATGTTGTGCTGGAGGCAGGGCTTCAGGCACCTGTCTGGAAAGGTGGGGGGGAACACCGACGCCACCTTTTCCCCCTGCCTCACCACCACCCAGAGTGATCCTCTGGTCTTTTTGTGTCAAAGTTTAAGGAGGTGGAATCCCCGTTACTTTAAAGACTTTAAAGGGATGGGGATCCCGCCTTCAAGAGCTGCCAGCCAATCAGAGGGTTGGTAGCTCAGCAGTATTGTCAGCACCACCAGGTCCAGCAGTGGAACCCCAGAACAGAGGTAGGTGAAGCAGGACCGCCAGGGCCGCTCAGAAGGCCCTGGTGAGGGGGGTGCTCGGTGTTGATTGCTCATATCTGGGGGAGGGGGTGGTCCCAGGCGGTAAAGTCGTTCCTGGTTGGGGTCAAATTGTCCATGAAGGAGGTACACCCACACCTCAAGCCCGCAGGCATGGCGGAGTCACCCCTGCTGTTGGCAACATCCCAGCGGTGGCAGGAAGAGGCCCTTAATATGTGATTTAAGGGCTTCAGTTGGCCTCTGGGTGGGAAGGCAGTCATCAGGCTGTCTCCCACTTGGTGACAAGGAAGCTATGCCCTTTCGGTCTGTGTGTGTAATGAGCCTCAGTGAGCTCTTGAATAGCAATGTACTGCAAACTGTGAGATGTGATAGATATCTCCAGCAGCATCCCGGAAGAAGTCAGTTGCATAAATGTGGAACAGCAGCACGCAATGCTGTCCTTGCACTGCTTTGAGGTTACAGACTGGAGCGGGATACGAAGAGTGGGGGCAGAGGAGGCCTGAGACCAGGAGTACCAGGAACTGAGTGAGACTGGAGCTGGGAGTGGCAGAGGAGGCCCGAAGGCAGGAGGAGTGGGAACTCAGCAAGACCAGAGCAGGATACAAAGACCAGTGGGCAGGATTGGATGGACCACATTAGCAAAAAAAAGTTACAAAAAAAATCAAAGTGTGACATTAAAGGAAAGCAGGTAAATGACTGGTTGGCAAGAATTTGTTTGTTGCTTTCTCTTTTTTTTTCTCTCCTTAAACTATAGGATTCTTTTAAATTAGGAGTTGGGAAATTAAACATTCAAATCGGGTAAGTACGACAGTAAGAGAATAAATAATGTTAGCACAGAGCAGGTTGAGAGGTATTACTTAAAATTAATTGTTTACACAAGTACGAATTAGATTCTAAAAGAGGGAATATAGTTTTTAAAAAAATTTTATTCATTGATGCACAGTTGTGACCTGTTGCTTGCAATTCCGACACCATGTGGATTCTTCAGGATACTTCCTGTGTCCTGGACGACCATGTGTGTGGGAAGTGCCTCCAGCTGCTTCAACTCAAATTCAGGATTTCTGAGCTTGGGGCGCAGCTGGAGTCACTGCAGAGCATCAGGAAGCAAGAGATTTTCCTGGATTGTATGTTCCAGGAGGGGTTCCCCACCGGCAGTGAGAATTCTAGATAGTAGATGGGGTGGCCATCTGGAAGAGTAGGAAATGCAGGGGTCTTTGGGGTGTGTGCCGCACTTAAACAGGTACTCAGCATTGGAGACTGCTTGGAGTAATGCCACCTTGAGGGAGTTCATTCCAGACCATGGCACCAATGGACAAAGGACTGTGCAGGAGGGAACAGGAAAGAGTAAAAATGCAGTCGTCATAGAAGATTCCATACTTAGGGGGACAGACAAGCATTGCTGTAAACATTATCATGAGTCCCGCATGGTGTATTTTCTCCCTGGTGTCAGGATAAAGGACATCACGAAGAGGATGCAGGATATTCAGGGAATGAGACAGATGTTTCTCTCACTTTACAGATACAACACTGTCAGTTTTAGACCTGGTCTCTCTCGCTCTCTCTCTCTACAGATACAACACTGTCAGTTTTAGGCCTGGTCTCACTCTCTTTCTCTCTACAGATACAGCACTGTCAGTTTTAGGCCTGGTCTCTCTCTTTCTCACTCAACAGATACAGCACTGTCAGTTTTAGGCCTGGTCTCACTCTCTTTCTCTCTACAGATACAGCACTGTCAGTTTTAGGCCTGGTCTCACTCTCTTTCTCTCTACAGATACAGCACTGTCAGTTTTAGGCCTGGTCTCACTCTCTTTCTCTCTACAGATACAGCACTATCAGTTTTAGGCCTAGTCTCTTTCTCTCTTTCTCTCTACAGATACAGCACTGTCAGTTTTAGGCCTGGTCTCTTTCTCTCTCTCTCTTTACAGATACAGCACTGTCAGTTTTAGGTCTAAAACAAAGACGAGGGTCTATGATACATGTCAGATGAATTCTTCAAGTGAGAACCAGACCAAATACATGAAGTTGAGAGGTAAAGTGAAAGACTGGCAAAGAGGGAATATGAGAATAGAATATCAGTCAACATTAAGGGAACACAAAGATTTTCAACCAGCATATAAAATAATAAGTGGATTGTAAGAGGTGGAGTGGGGCCTATTACAGACAAAGCGGGTGATATATGCTGAGAGGCACAGGGCAAGGCTAGAATACTTAATGAGCACTTTGTACTGGTGTTTATTAAGGAGGAGAATGCTGACAAAATATTGGTAGAAGCGAAGATGGTAGTGGTAATGGATGAGATGAAAATTGATAGGCAGGATGTACTGGAAAAGCTGGCTATGCTTCCAGTGGATAGGTCAGCTGGTCTGGATGACTTGCATCCCAGTTGCTAAAGAGAGTGGGGATGGAGATAATGGAAGTGCTTGTCATAAACTTCCAATATTTCCTTGATAAAGAGAAGGTGCCAGAGGATTGGAAAGTGACAAATGTGACACCCTTATTCAAGAAAGGGTGGAAGGACATTCCTAGTAACTACAAGCTGGTCAGTTTAACCTCAGTGGTGGGTAAGGATTTAGAAACAATAATCAGGGGAAAAAAATCAACAAGCACTTGGAGAGTTTTGAGTTAATTAAGGAGAGCAAGTATGGATTTGTAAAAGGCAGATCATGCTTGACTAATCTAACTGAATTTTTTGATGAAGTAAAAGGGTACTTTGATGAAAGGAAAACAATTGATGTTGTCCAGATGGATTTTAAGACCGTGTTTGACAAAGTGCCACATAAAAGGATGGTTGGCAAAACTGAGGCTCATGGAATAGGAGGGTCTGTGTCCAATTGGATAAAAAATTGGCTGAAGGAAGGTAAACAGTGAGTTGCAGTAAATGATTGTTTTTCAGACTGGGAATAGTCGACAGTGATATTCCCCAAGTTTTAGTGCTGGGGATTACTGAAAGAATTACGCCACAAGATTTCATTTTTTAAACAAAAACTTTACTGTAAAAGAATTTAACAAAGCAGAACACTCCGAACATAACACTACAATTTGAAAACCCTTATACTTTACACAGACCCTTTTGATGACAAAATCATTTGCAGTTAAAAGTCCTAAACTCCTCCCAGAACTCTAATAAATTGGTCGAACATGCTTTTCTTTTCATAAAACCACGTCTACTTTGCCTGATTGCGTTATGGTTTTCTAAATGTCATGCAACTACTTCCTTAATAACAGATTCTAGCATTTTCCCAATGACAGATGTTACACTAACTGGCCAATATTTTCCTGCTCTCTGTCTCCCTCCTTTCTTGAATAGAGGGCTTACATTTGTGGTTTTCCAATCTACTGGAACCTGTGCAGAATCGAGAGAAATTTGGCAGATAACAGCCAATGCATCCACTATCTTTGCAGCCACTTCTTTTAAGACCCTGGGATGATTCAGGGGACTTGCCAGATTTTAGTCTCATTAGTTTTCCCAGTACTTTTTTAACGAATCATAGTGGTTGTTTAAACTTCCTCCTTCCCTTTTGCCTTTTGATTTTCTACTATTCTTGGGTTGCTTTTTGCATCTTCACTGTGAAGATTGATAGAAAACACTTTTTCAAAATCTCTTCCATTTCCTTGTTTCCCATGATCAATTTCCCAGTTTTATGAGGGACAAAAACTTACTTTCACTGCTGTCTTCCTTTTCATATATTTGTAGAAGCTTTTAAAGCCTGTTGTTATATTTCTAGCTAGTTTACTCATACTTTAATTTTTTTTTTAGTCATTCTTTACTGATTTCTAAAATTTTCCCAATCTCCTGGCCTACCATGAATCTTCACAGCATTGTACGTCTTTTATTTCAATTTGATATCATCCTTAACTTCCTTAGTTAGCCACGGATGGTGTATCCTTCTCATAGCGTCTTTATGAATGGTGTATATTTTTGTTGAGAGCTATTGACATGTCTTCTTAAATGTCAGCCACTGCTTCTCTACTGTCTTACCTTTTAACTTATTTTCCTAGTCCACTTTAGCTAACTTTGTCTTTATACCCTTGTAATTGCCTTTATTTAAGTTTAAGACACTAGTTTTAGACCCAGATTTTCCACCCTCAAACTGAATGTGAAATTCTATCAAGTTACAATCACTTTTGCCAAGAGGATCTTTTACAATGAGGTAATTTATTAATCCTATCACATTACTCATTACCGGGTCTAAGATATCATACTCCCAGCTTGGTTCCAGTATGTATTCTAAGAAAATGTCCCTAATACACTATCAATCCATCCTCCAGGTTTCCTTTGTCAATTTGATTAGATCAATCTATATGAAGATTAAAATCACCCATAATTATTGCAGTACCTTTCCTACAAGCCCCCATTATTAATTTATATTCTGTTGTACAGGGTAACTACTGTTAGGGGACCTATAAATTACTCTCACTAGTGACTTCTTTCCTTTGCTATTTCTTATCCTCACCTAAACTGTTTCTAGAATCATAAAACCATCGGAAAATTATGGCACAGAGGGAGGCCATTCAGCCCGTCGTATCCGTGCTTTGAGTCAAGATCATTTGTCATTCAGTACTGACCTTATCCTTTATTAACAGAGTTACCCAATCTCCTTTTTCCTATTCCTATCCTTCCAAATTATCAAATACACTTGAATATTTAGTTCCTAGCCTTGGTCACCTTGCAACCTTGTCTGTAATTGCCATCATATCATACCCATTTATTTCTATTTGTGCTATCAATTCATCCATATTGTTGCAAATGCTGTATACATTCAGATCAAGAGCCTTTAATTCTGTCTTTTTACTGTATTTGTCGGTGCACTCTGTCCCTTCCTGTTACATTCTGCTTACCGTTACCCATATCGCTATCCTGCACTATTGCATTATTCTTTCCCTTCAACTTACTAAATTTTCTCTCACCTGAATCCTCCCCTCCCCACCACACCCAACAACTTAATTTGAAACCCGCTCAAAAGCCCTGGTTGTATGATTTGCCAGGACAATGGTCCCAGCATGGTTCAGATGAAAGCTATCCCAACAGTACAGCTTCCACTTTCCCCAGCATTCGTGTCTGTCCTCCATGAATATAAACCCATTTCTCTCACACCAAACTTTGAGCCATGCATTTAGCTCTCTGATCTTAATTACCCTATGCCAATTTGTTCGTGGCTCAAGTAGTAATCCAGAGATTATAACTGTTATGGTTCTGCATTTTAATTTAGACCCTAGCTACTCATATTCCTTCAACAGAACTTCTTTCTTAGTCTTGTATATGTTCTTGGTACCCCTGTGGACCATGACTATTAGATTATTCCTTTCCCACTCCAAGTTCCTCTTCAGCACCAAGGAGATGTCCTTAACCCTGGCACCAGGCAGGCAACACAGCCTTTGGGTCTCCTGTTCATGGCTGCACAGAACAGTAACTATCGTCCTAACTATACTGTCCTCTACTTCTACTACATTCCTATTATTCACCCCACTTGAATATCCCTCTGCACCACAGTGCTGTGGTTAGTTTGCTCATCCTCCCTATAGTCCCTGTTCTCGTCCACACAGCTGCAAGAACCTCGAGCTTGTTGGGCAATTGCATGGGTTGAGGCTCCTCCATTGCTATGTTCTGGAATCCCATACCTGCCTCACTCCCAGTCACACCCTCCTATCCCTGATCAGGGACCAGATCAATAGTTCCTAGCCTAAGGGGTGTGGTTGCCTCCTGGAACAAAGTGTCCAGGTAACATTCCCCCTCCCAGATGCATCACAGTGTCCAAAGCTCAGACTGCAGCTTATTGACTCTGAGTCGAAATTATTTGAGCTGTGGACTCTTACTGCAGATGTAGTAGCTGTGGATCACACTGGTGTCCACCAGCTCCCACATGCTACAGCTACAACATATCACCTGCCATAGAGTCATAGGCTTGAATCTTGTAACTGCCACGGTGATCCCGACGATGGGACCAGAAGTTGTTGTAAATTTCACTTCTGCCGCAAATTCCGTGTCCCACATGATTTTGGATGTGAATTAGCCATGTGACAACGGGCAAGGGTGACATGTGGGATCATGCGGCAGGGGCGGCCTTTCATTGGTAGAACCCACCATCACTGCCCCAAGCACCACGATCGCCACAGATATAAAACATTCTGTGCTTGCAGCCTCAAGGAGCAGCAGCCTTCCTTTCATGTAAGTATCTTCAAACTAACTTAAATTGACGCTTTGACTTAAATCAAAATGTTTTTGCCTGCCTTATTTTGTGAAACTCACTAGCAACTTCCTACCATTTATTTTCCCTACAGCCAAAGTGAATGACGTGTCAGCCAGCAGGCAGCGTCCCGCCCCACGGTTCAGCGAAGCCTCCTTGCAGATTCTCTTCCAGGCTGTCAGGGAAAGGCAGGAGGTCCTCTTCCCTGCAGATGGAGTGTGAAGACCCTCCCGCTTCACCAAGGCTGCCTGGATGGAAGTAGCAGATGAGGTCTCGAACCATGGGGTAACTCGAAGAACATGGGTGCAGTGCCGCAAAGGCATCAATGACCTGCTCAGATCAGCGATGGTGGAAAATCTTACCTTTAAGTTCGGAGCCTTACTCTGGACTAGTATGGATGAGACACACCTCAGATCAGATTCAATCTGTTTCAAAGAACAAAGAACAAAGAACAAAGATAATTACAGCACAGGAACAGGCCCTTCGGCCCTCCAAGCCTGCGCCGATCCAGATCCTCTCTCTAAACATGTCGCCTATTTTCTAAGGTTCTGTATCTCTTTTCTTCCTGCCCATTCATGTATCTGTCTAGATACATCTTAAAAGACTCCATCGTGCCCGCGTCTACCACCTCCGCTGGCAACGCGTTCCAGGTGCCCACCACCCTCTGCGTAAAGAACTTTCCACGCATATTCCCCCTAAACATTTCCCCTTTCACTTTGAACTCGTGTCCTCTAGTAATTGAAACCCCCACTCTGGGAAAAAGCCTCTTGCTGTCCACCCTGTCTATACCTCTCATGATTTTGTACACCTCAATCAGGTCCCCCCTCAACCTCCGTCTTTCTAATGAAAATAATCCTAATCTACTCAACCTCTCTTCATAGCTAGCGCCCTCCATACCAGGCAACATCCTGGTGAACCTCCTCTGCACCCTCTCCAAAGCATCCACATCCTTTTGATAATGTGGCGACCAGAACTGTACGCAGTACAGCATGGGAATGTTTATTGTAAATAATAGTTTGTGGAAAAATTAGACTTACAACACCCGAATCTTTGAGTTACCCTTGCATAGGAGTGGACCTTGCTGGCTGGTCAATCCATGTTGTTCTGTCTCTCCACATCTTTGAGTGATTGACCAGATCACTCTTACCCGACTGCAGTACCTGAGGCTGCTCCATCTCCTCCTTTTAAGATGATTTCTGGCTTTGTTGTAACCCCTGGCATCAATATATGCTAATAAGGTTTGTAAGATCAGTTGAAAAAGTTGTTTCCACAAGTTTAATGAATCATGTTCAGACTTCGTAAAGTTTAAATCAATCATGTCCATGTCTACAGAGGCTTCTTGGCAGCTTAGGTCGTGTGACCCATACCACAGTTCCATCTTTGGTTTAGCTGAACTTGTACTAGCCACCCCACATGCAGGGTTACTCCTTAATTTAGTTACCACAAACATTATATGACAATGAGTAATCCCATTTATTTGAAACAAGCAGGAACTATGGTTTCTTAAGACTGCAAACATTACCTGACATTAATTAGTTTAGCGATACCACAATCCTCAAAGGCCTGCCAATTTTGAAAGCTCATTAAAGCCCCCTACACATCATAGAATCATATAGGAAGAACCTATTTTAGAGAAATACACTCATACAGTTATAAAACATACACAGAAATTAGGCAAAAAAGGATTGGGAAGATTGGGTAGTGAGCATTTTGGCTTACAATGCATCATTTGCCATGTCACTAAGTCTGCGTTGTCTGCTGCAGGATAAAAGCCACAGCCAGCATGAGCATGCTAGAAGGGGAGGAGGAGTCTCTGACATTAGGTTGCTAACCACAGCTGAGGCGGAGGCTTGTGAGATCGTGAAAGAGGAGGGAGGCAGGGCGAGTGGAGATGGCGAGGCAGGAGCCACAAGGTGTAAGGATGAAGTGTCATCTCTAATCTTCTACCATATGTAGAGACTGAAGGTAAGTGTGTGAACTCATGTCAAGCAGATGCTTAAAGTGCCTCTCTTTGTGTCTCCACTGCAGGTGCCCACACACGAGTAGCAGAACGCCGTGTGGGCCAAGACTCATCGTCTGGGGAGGAAGAAGAAGCCAATGCCCCAGAGGGTGCACTGTCACCTGCCTCTTCTTCCACCTCCGCCAGCGCTGATACATCCACGTGGTCCATGGGGGGTTTAAGATTAGAATCTGGGTCACAAGCTGGTGTGCACAACACAGACACATCCCAGCAGCTGAGGGAGCAGGTGCCAGTCGGGTCCCCTGACAATGGGAGGACTGCTGGGGACCAGGCCCCACCCCCCACCCACCCGTTCAGCCCACACTCATGATGATCCTCTGTTTGTTGCTATGAGAAGTCTGCTGGATGTGCAGCAAAGCCGTGTGGAAAATATGTCAGATACCTGAGGTCATGTGTGGCTTTGCACATGCCATGGAGGAGTCCATGCAAGCCATGACATCTGCCATGTCCCAGGCATTTGAGCGTATGACTTCCTCAGTCCGAGAGTCTGGTGAGCTCCATGGTGAGTCTCGTTGACCACTCGAGCCATATGTAATCTGGCTTGCTCTCCATTGCTGTTGCCGTGGTCTCCATGCAGCAGAGTCTGAGCAAGAGGGGGATGAGGAACCTGGACTTCCCTCCAGGTGCTCCTTCCCCTCAGGGAGACAGGCAGGTGCCATCGTGCACACAGGTGGAGGAGGAGTGCGTGCCAGCTGTCCAAGGGCCCTCCTCTCAGTACACCCCCAAGGTAAGTGACGTCTCATCGTCCTCCCTGACATTGACCCCGTCCCCCGTCCCATTTACCTCCAGCAGGCGAGCACATGGGGAACACTCAAGAACCATTATTCACAGATCACAGAAGGTTCATGACCAATGTAGAGAAATTGTAGTTAATGCTAACAGGATATTGAGTTATATTAATAGAAGTATTCAGTATAAAACAAAGGACACCATTCTGACACTGTACAGGTCACTGGTCAGTCCATTCCTGGAGTACCGAGACCAGTATTGGTCTCCTAACATGTTGGGTAGTAAAGTGACCTTAGAAAAGTTCCAGAGGAGAGCAAAGAGAATGATTCTGACCTTAAAGAGGCTCAGACACTCAGATAGGCTCCAGGACCTCAGTCTATTGACATTAGAACAGCATAGATTTACAGGTGACCTGATAGAGGTCTGTAAAATAATTAAAGAGCTGGATAATATCCCTTTTGAGAGATTTTTCTAGTTTACTGTTGAAAAATGTGAGGTTATCAACTTTGGTAGGAGGAATAGATGTGCAGAGTATTTCTTAAATGGTAAGAGATTAGGAAGTGTAGATGTACAAGGGGACCTGGGTGTCCTTGTCAATGAGTCATGCAGGTGCAGCAAGCAATTCAGGCAGCTCATGAAATGTTAGCCTTTATCGCAAGAGGATTTGAGTACGGGAGTAGTGAAGTCTTGCTTCAATTGTATAGAACCTTGGTTCAACCGCACCTGGAATACTGTGTGCAGTTATGGTCACCCTACCATATTATTATTGGCATAGAGGGAGTGCAACGAAGGTTCACCAGATTTGTTCCCAGGACGGCAGGACTGTCCTGTGAAGAGAGATTGGGGAAACTGGGCCTGTATTCCCTAGAGTTTCAAAGAATGAGAGGTGATCTCATTGAAACCTACAAAATACTTAAAGGGTTAGACAGGTGCAGCTAAGATGTTTCCCCTGGTTGGGGAGTCTAGAACCAGGGGACACAATTTCAAAATAAGCAGGAAGCCACTTAAGACAGAAATGAGGAGAAATGTCTTTACTCGGAGGGTTGTGAATCTTTGGAATTCGCTAAACCAGAGGGCTGTGGAAGCTCAGTCATTGAGTATGTTTAAAGCAGAAATTAACAGATTTCTAAATACACATGACATAAGGGGATATGAGGATAGTGTGGGAAAAAGTGTAAGTTTTTTGAAGTGCACATTGAAGTGCAAGTGTAGCACCAGCTTTCTGGCCATTTTTTATGAATCATATTTTAAATCCAAAACCCCAATAAAGAACTGTACTGTTTGGTAAGCTTGGGGGAGTGGCTTAGGGAATAGGATTGACTGGCAGGAGTTTCAAGCCAGGCTAACCTGACTAAGGTGCTTTCATATGCAAACAAACGTTTCACACTGTGAGGCTGGGTGGAAGGGAACCCAGGCCGATTGCAGTCATCACCGTCTAACATGATTACTGGGAACAATACCCTGAGAGGTAACTCAATAAAGCACAGTCACCACACAGTCCCAACCGAAACTGCTGGAAGGCAGTAGATGGCTGGGCCATTGTCTTCCAGGAGATAAACCAGTTAAGCAAGATCGGTTTGAGATTGAAACCCATTACCTGCTAATGGGAGCCATCAACTCAGGAAACGACAGACATCCAGTAATCAGCACACATTGTCTCTCCGGGAACCCAGGCCTGGGAACGGGGAAACAAAAAATATCATTTTTCACAAAGATTTCAAAGGTTATGAGTCACTCCAGGCCACAGGGCGGAGTTACAGACAGATCACCTGGGTCAATACATCGATCAGTATTGGCGGGAGAAAAGGTGATGGGTTTTGGATATGTATGGAGCCTGTGTTGACTCCTTTCTCTTCTCCTTGGCATCAATCTACAGCGATTCTCCTGAGTGGGGGAGTGGGGCTCGGCTCGATTCAACGGAACACTGCCAGAAGCTGCGCGCTGCTCTTCATCCCTCATCAACGGACCTCGACTCAAACTGGAACTTGGATACTGCGTCAGCGATACGGAACCAGGAGCGAGACGTACAGGAAGAAGCTGCAAGCAAGACAACGGGCAATCGGGGTGAGAATATTTCCTGCACCTACACACCCACAAGATCACTTAGCTGTGTGAGGGGGTGATTGTAAGTCCCAACCAAACCTTAGAGGGGTTTAGTGCTGGGGGTCCTGTGTTAGTTCATTTCAGTGGAGGGTTCTTTTATTAGGCCCTGGTAATTTAGCATGGTATGGCTTGTTGGACAAGCCAGGGTTGTACTGTTTTGTACTGTTTACAAGTGTTATTGTTAATCTTATTAAACACAACACAGTTGAGCCCGAAAAACATGGGTCTGAGTCTGATCTGTCCATATAATTCATATCGTCCAGAACTTGTAAGAGGTCTGTTTTCTGTACGCCAGAGAAAACCACTTACAGAAGATCAGCCATGATCATACTGAATGGTGGGGCAAGCTCGATGGGCTGAATGGCCTACTCCTGCTCCTATGTCCCTATGTTAACAGATTGGGGAGGACTGGGGGAATAGAATTTAAACAGTTAGATCAGGAATGGACTGGCTGTGAGGTGTTCTTTTTCACAGAGCTGTGAGCCTCTGGAATGTGTTAGCAG
Organism: Heterodontus francisci; assembly: GCF_036365525.1. Taxonomy (NCBI): domain Eukaryota; kingdom Metazoa; phylum Chordata; class Chondrichthyes; order Heterodontiformes; family Heterodontidae; genus Heterodontus; species Heterodontus francisci. The sequence continues at coordinate 49,920 of NW_027140176.1, forward strand.
ATGGTGTGGTGGATGATGACTCTCTGCACTACCTTTAAGATGGAGCAGGATGAGTTCCTGACTGGACTGAGATTATACCATATAAAAGGTAACACTTGATCAATGTGATCTGCAGGATTGGTTTCAATCACCTGAGGTGTTTGGAGAGAAATTTTCCAGAGTATTTTTCCTTCTTTTTTTGGATTCTCCCAGGAGATTACATGGTGGTGGGGAGTGTGTGAGGAGTGTGTGGTGGGTGGAATCAGGGTGATTGTGAGTGTTTATTTCGGATTCTCCGGCCATCATGAGCTGTGGAACCAGCTCAAAGGATGAGCTGCTCTTCTCCTTCCCATCAGTTTCCCAGCTCACCCTCATTCACCCCATTCCCCTCTCACCCCAATCCCCCCTCACCCCATTCCCCTCTCACCCCAATCCCCCCTCACCCCATTCCCCTCTCACTCCATTCCCCCCTCAACCCGTTCCCCCTTCACCCCACTCAATGCTCCCCCCCACCCTGTTCCCCTCTCACCCTGTTCCCCCATCACTCCATTCGCCCTCAACACATTCCCTCCTTGCCCCATTCCTCCTCTCCCCGTTCCCCCCTCACCCCATTCCCCTCTCGCTCCGTTCCACTCTCTTCTGTTCCTCACCCCATTCCTCCATACTCCCGTCCCAGCTTGCTCCTTCTGTGACTCATTTCCCCCGTACTCCATTCCACCCTGCTTCCCTCATACCACCCTGCTTCCTCCCCACCCCATTCCACCGTTTCTCCCGCTCCCCATTCCACCCTGTTTCCTCCTCGCCCCATTCCACCCTGTTTCCTCCTCACCCCATTCCTCTCTGTTTCCTCCTCACCCCATTCCACTCTGTTTCCTCCTCACCCCATTCCACTCTGTTTCCTCCTCACCCCATTCCAACCTGTTTCCCCTGCACCGCATTCCACCCAGTTTCCCTCGCATCCCATTCCACCCTGTTTCCCTCGCACCGCATTCCACCCTGTTTCCCTCGCACCGCATTCCACCCTGTTTCCCTCGCATCCCATTCCACTCTGTTTCCCCTGCACCCCATTCCACTCTGTTTCCTTTGCACCCCATTCCACTCTGTTTCCTTCACACCCCATTCCACTCTGTTTCCTTTGCACCCCATTCCACTCTGTTTCCTTTGCACCCCATTCCACTCTGTTTCCTTTGCACCCCATTCCACTCTGTTTCCTTTGCACCCCATTCCACTCTGTTTCCTTCGCACCCCATTCCACTCTGTTTCCTTCACACCCCATTCCACTCTGTTTCCTTCACACACCATTCCACACTGTTCCCCCTGCACCCCATTCCACACTATTTCCCTCATACCCCAATCCACCCTATTTCCCCTGCACCCATTCCACTCTGTTTCCTTCGCAACCCAATCCACCCTGTCTCCCGGCACCCCATTCCACCCTGTTTCCACCGCACCCCATTCCACCCTGTTTCCACCGCACCCCATTCCACCCTGTTTCCACCGCACCCCATTCCACCATGTTTCCACCGCACCCCATTCCACCATGTTTCCACCGCACCCCATTCCACCATGTTTCCACCGCATCCATTCCACCCTGTCTCCCGACACCCCATTCCACCCTGTCTCCCGACACCCCATTCCACCCTGTTTCCACTGCACCCCATTCCACTCTGTTTCCTTCGCAACCCAATCCACCCTGTCTCCCGGCACCCCATTCCACCCTGTTTCCACCGCACCCCAAACACCCTGTTTCCACCGCACCCCATTCCACCCTGTTTCCTCCTCACCCCATTCCACCCTGTCTCCCGACACCCCATTCCACCCTGTTTCCACCGCACCCCATTCCACCCTGTTTCCACTGCACTCCATTCCACCCTGTTTCCTCCTCACCCCATTCCACCCTGTCTCCCGACACCCCATTCCACCCTGTTTCCACCGCACCCCATTCCACCCTGTTTCCTCCTCACCCCATTCCACCCTGTCTCCCGACACCCCATTCCACTCTGTTTCCCTCGCACACCAGTCCACCCTGTTTCCCCTGCACCGCATTCCACCCTGTTTCCCTCGCACCGCATTCCACCCTGTTTCCCTCGCACACCATTCCACCCTGTTTCCCCTGCACCGCATTCCACCCTGTTTCCACTGCACCCCATTCCACCTTGTCTCCCGACACCCCATTCCACCCTGTCTCCCGACACCCCATTCCACCCTGTTTCCACCGCACCCCATTCCACCCTGTTTCCACCGTACCCCATTCCACCCTGTTTCCACCGCACCCCATTCCACCCTGTCTCCCGACACCCCATTCCACCCTGTCTCCCGATACCCCATTCCACCCTGTTTCCACCGCACCCCATTCCACCCAGTTTCCACCGCATCCATTCCACCCTGTTTCCTTTGCACCCCATTCCACCCTGTCTCCCGACACCCCATTCCACCCTGTCACCCGACACCCCATTCCACCCTGTTTCCACTGCACCGCATTCCACCCAGTTTCCACCGCACCGCATTCCACCCTGTTTCCACCGCACCCCATTCCACCCAGTTTCCACCGCATCCATTCCACCCTGTTTCCACTGCACCGCATTCCACCCAGTTTCCACCGCACCGCATTCCACCCTGTTTCCACCGCACCCCATTCCTCCCAGTTTCCACCGCATCCATTCCACCCTGTTTCCACCGCACCGCATTCCACCCTGTTTCCACCGCACCCCATTCCACCCTGTTTCCACCGCACCCCATTCCACCCTGTTTCCACCGCACCCCATTCCACCCTGTTTCCACCGCACCCCATTCCACCCTGCTTCCACCGCACCCCATTCCACCCTGTTTCCACCGCACCCCATTCCACCCTGTTTCCACCGCACCCCATTCCACCCTGTTTCCACCGCATCCCATTCCACCCTGTTTCCACCGCACCCCATTCCACCCTGTCTCCCGACACCCCATTCCACCCTGTCTCCCGACACCCCATTCCACCCTGTTTCCACTGCACCCCATTCCACCCTGTTTCCACTGCACCCCATTCCACCCTGTTTCCACTGCACCCCATTCCACCCTGTTTCCACCGCACCCCATTCCACCCTGTTTCCACCGCATCCCATTCCACCCTGTTTCCACCGCACCCCATTCCACCCTGTCTCCCGACACCCCATTCCACCCTGTCTCCCGACACCCCATTCCACCCTGTCTCCCGACACCCCATTCCACCCTGTCTCCCGACACCCCATTCCACCCTGTTTCCACTGCACCCCGTTCCACCCTGTTTCCACTGCACCCCATTCCACCCTGTTTCCACTGCACCCCATTCCACCCTGTTTCCACCGCACCCCATTCCACCCTGTTTCCACCGCACCCCATTCCACCCTGTTTCCTTTGCACCCCATTCCACCCGTCTCCCGACACCCCATTCCACCCTGTCTCCCGACACCCCATTCCACCCTGTTTCCACTGCACCCCATTCCACCCTGTTTCCACTGCACCCCATTCCACCCAGTTTCCTTTGCACCCCATTCCACCCAGTTTCCTTTGCACCCCATTCCACCCTGTTTCCTTTGCACCCCATTCCACCCTGTTTACTTTGTACCCCATTCCACCCTGTTTCCTTTGCACCCCATTCCACCCTGTTTCCTTTGCACCCCATTCCACCCTGTTTCCTTTGCACCCCATTCCACCCTGTTTCCTTTGCACCCCATTCCACGCTGTTTCCTTCGCACCCCATTCCACGCTGTTTCCTTCGCACCCCATTCCACCCTGTTTCCCCTGCACCCCATGCTGCCTGCACCTGCTCCATCCCATTCCAGATTAACTCCACCCTCACCCCGTTCCAACTCCATTTCCCCCACCCCATTCCTCCCTCCCCATTCTACCCCCATTCCTTTCCTCCCTCACCCAGTTCCCCCCTCACCTATGCCACCCTGTTGTCTTTGCCCCCTTCTCACTCCCCCATCCTCCCACCCCTTTCTCCATTCCCATTCCACCCTCATCCGTTTCCTCTGTCACCCCATTCTCCCATTATCCCATGCCACTCCATTGCCTCTGCCCCTGTTCCCCTCTTCCCATTCCGCCTTCCCCTTTCCCCTCTTCACGTTCCTGCCTCAGCCAGATCCCTCTCTCATTTGCTTACCCACTGACTGGACTGGATCTTCTGCTCATCCAGACATCAGGTTTCATGACCAGGAAAGCCGGAAGTTCAGAGCAGAATTGCCCACCATGGAACCCGATGCCAGAATTTCGGGTTCTGGAATAGACCGACAACACCATCCCACCCAGATGTCAATTGAGGCCCTTAAATGGCCTATTAACAGCCAATTAAAGGCCACTTCCTCCCACCGTTGGGATCTGACCAGCAGCGCAGGGGCCTCCACCAGATGGGGACACCCTCTAAAACAAGGTGCTCTCCCTGCGGGCTTAGGTTGGAGGCGGTCCTGCTATCGTGGGCATTTTGTGGAACGACTGTACCCAATGGGACTCCTTTACCCTGGACTGAATGATCACCCTCCCTATCCCACCTCGCCAGCGACTTCTGGACTGGCGCCAACGACCCCGCCTCACCTACCTCTTCTCCAGGGTTTCAAAGCTGGGCCTGGGTCCGTGGCCTCTGCAGTACCGGCATTGGCAACTGCTCCCAGTGGCGCTGCCAATACTGCTGAGCTTCTGGCCAATCACAGGGCTCCTGCGGTCTTTTGGGGTCAAAGTTTTAGGAGACAGAATCTTCATTCCAAAAAAGTCTTGAAAGTGACGGCGATCCTGCCTCCTAAAGCTTTGACCCCAAAAGACCGCAGGATCACTCCAGGGGTGGGGGGTTGGGGAGTTTGGAGGGAGGGGTATAATGCAGAGGTGGGGTTTCCCCCGCTTTTTTGGCACGGTGCTGGGAGCCCTGCCTCCTGCACAAAATCCAACGTGAAGAATGTTGCTTCAACCGAACAATTGGCTTGATTTTGTGCAGAGGGAGGGGCGCTCAGCACTGTGCCAGAAAGGAGGGGGCATTTCCCACCCCCCCACCCCCTTTCCACCCCAGAGCAATCCTCCTGTCTTTTGGGTTTAAAGTTTTAGGAGATGGTATCCCCGTCACTTTCAAGACTTTATAAGGACAGGGATCTCACTTCCAAGATCTACCGGCCAATCACAGAGCCGGCTGCTCAGCAGTATTGGCAGTGCCACTGGGTGAGGTGGCCACTGCCGGTACTGCAGAGGACCCATACTCAGTGCTGGAACTTCGGAAAAGGGATAGGCGAGGCGGCGTCACTTGGGCCAGTCTGGAAAATCCTGGTAAAGGAGGGTGGGGGTAGTCTTGAAGCCCGGTGGAGGGGGTCTTGAGGCGTAAAGTTGTTCCTGAGAGTGTTCTTTGTGGACCACAAATTGCCCACGACGTGTGACAACCAATAGCTTACAGGGACGGCACCTCATTTTAAAAGGCATCCTCCTCACGTGGCAAAGACCCTCCCCCCTCCCTACCCACCCCCCCCCCCCCCCCCACTCTGCTGTGGGCAAGATCCCAACAGCGGTGGGTAGAGACCCTTAAATGGCCATTAATAGGCCACTTAAGGGCCTCAATTTTTCCCTGGGCGGAAAGGTCATGGTTGGCGTATCCTGCCGCTCGGGGAATCAGAACCAGGAATCCCCGCGTCGGGTTCCATAGCGGGTACCTCCACTCCAATTCATATTTAGCCCTCCCACCCTGCCAGGAAACCTGCTTTCTGGCCCTTCATCTGCCCTTTTTATATAATTTTGAATTGTCTAGGAATTTCTGGCAATTATAATCTTCCTTTTTAAAATGATGTGGATAAAACCGTGAATTCTCTGGTTTCTGGGTGAAAATCTTCAATTGATAAATTTCGTTAAAGATACATCACAGAAGGCGGCTATTTTAATCACTCACAGCTGTGCCAGTTCTTTGTTAGCATTTATCTAGTTAATACCACTCCCCTGAAATGTTTATCCCTTTAAGTATTTATCAAATTCTCTTTTAAAAGTTACTATTTAATTCGCTTCCACCACCCGTTCAGGCAGTGAATTCCAAATCACAACAACTTGCTGTGTAAAATGAAGTTTCCTCACATTTTCTCTGTTTTTTTTCTGCCAATCTCCACTGTTTCCAATGGCTGCTGACCCTTTTGCTACTGGAAACACTTTCTCCTTATTTACTCTTCTCAAAACCATTCATAAATTTCTTCACTTCTATCTAATCTTTTAACCTTCTCCACTGTAACAATCCCAGCTTCTCCAATGTCTTCACATAACTGAAGTCCCGAAACTCTAGAACCATTCTACTAAATCTCTTCTGCATCTTCTTCTGGTACCCAGACCATAAACACAATATTCCAGCTGTGCCCTAAGCAACATTTTATAAAGATTTAGCTTAATTTCTTGCTTTCGTATTCTATTCTTGTACTGATAAAGACAACTTGCTCTTTTATTTACTCTTACATTCATCTACTCTTTTAACAGCCTTTTCAACTTGTCCCACTGCCTTCAAAGATTTGTGCACAAAACGACACCTCAGTCTCACTGTTCTTGCATCGGCTTTGCAAAATTTGCTTCCTGGTTTATAGTCCGAACTGTTATCAGGATATATAACAACAATTTATATTTATATAGCAGCTTTAACATTTAAAATGTCCTAAGATGCTTCACAAGACGATTATCAAGCAAAATATGACACCAAACCACATTGGGAAATACTTAGGCAGATGGTCAAAAAGATTGGGTTTAAGAAGCACCTTAAAGGAGGAAGGAGAGATTGAAAAGTGCAGAGGCTTAGGGAGGAAATTCTAAAGTTTAGGGCCTTTGCAGCTGAAGACCAATATTCTAATGCTGTGGTGGGGAAGAGACGGTCGCCCACCTCCTCCTGGAATGTGCCTTTGCAAAGCAGGTGTGGAAAGAGATGCAGTGGTTTTTGTCAAGGTCCATCCCAAGCAGCTCTGTAACACAGGAGTCTGTGCTCTACGGGCTGTTCCCAGGGACGCACACCGAGACAAACATCAACTGCTGCGGGAGGACTATCAATTCGGTGAAAGACGCCCTTTGGTCTGCCCGAAACTTGCTGGTCTTCCAGCGCAAAGAGTTGTCCACCACCGAATGTTGCAGACTGGCACATTCCAAGGTCCAGGACTACGTGCTGAGGGACGCACTAAAGCTTGGGGCAGCCGCAGCAAAGGCTCAATGGGGAAAGACCACAGTGTAAGGTTCCCCCACCAAGCTGGACTGAGGGGCTGGATCCATGGGAAACCCCTCGAACTGTATCGTTAATATTCTCAATTGCTGTAAATGTAAAACTGTAATTGACATGACAATTGAGAAACGGAAGGGTTGGGAAGAAACTCATGAGAGTATTGAAGGAAACTGATCTCCCTTGCAATGTTTGTATTTTTTGGTGCTGTTTGGAAACTGTTTGGCAATGTAATTTTTACAGATGTTTATGAATAAAGTATATTTTGGATATTAAAAAAAAAAAAAATGCTTTTCAAAGTCCAGGGGTTACTACAACATGCTGAAGATCAGCATAAGGGGTTTTATTCAGTATCAGGCTACATTACCGATATTATGGAGAAAGTTCTGTGAGAAAGAGGTGGGAGCGGGCAGACAGACAGGAGGTCTGCTTCAGTCTAGGAGCATTCTGCTTTCTGTAGTTTCTGAATTCAAAACCCTGCACCAGCCAGTTAGTCATGTGACTAACTGGTCTGACCACATCTTGGCTTTGTGTATTGCATGTGACAGGGAATGGTCCTTTGTCCTTTGGACGGGATGGGGGGAGGGGGATCTAGCATGATAATAAAAACATATCAGACTCTGAATACTAACATAATAATATTACATATTACTCAGGAAGGTTAGACACCCATCCTGCAGGCGCTGACTCTCCACACATATTACTCGGGAAGGTTTGATACCCACCCTCCAGTCACTGACTCTCTACAGCTTTGTCCAGGTATTTAATTGTTATTAATGATGACACCAAGCTGGATTAAATCATTTGTTTTATTGACAAGCAGGTGATAACTGATTAAAGTTTATTCAATTTCAAAGCAAATCACTTGATAAAATACAGTTAACTGATGGAATAGAGAAATATGTTGTAAAATTATAGAAAATTCTATTACAGTCAAACACTGTTGAACAGAATTTGATTATTATGAATTAAAATTCCAAATTGCAATAAGGATTTCAGCATAAAATATTAAACAGTACTATTTTGCACAATGATTTTAAAATTTAACAAACAGGATAACATTTCCAGGAATCACATTGTCCAATAATTGAACGCAAGCAATATCATTTATAATCTGCTATTTCATTCCTTGAAAAAAATATCTGAAACAATAATTTTTTTTTATTCGTTCATAGGATGTGGATGTCGCTGGCTAGGCCAGCATTTATTGCCCATCCCTAATTGCCCTTGATTCTCGGAGGGCATCTTTAAGAGTCAACCACATTGTTGTGCGTCTGGAGTCACATGTAGGCCAGACCGGGTAAGGACAGCAGATTTCCTTCCCTAAAGGACATTAATGAACCGTGACAATGATAACATAGAACTATAGGAATAGTCTAGTACAAATGTTAATGTAATGTTTAACCTCTCTGTATTACAGCATTTAAGACCTGTTACAGTTACTACTTGTTTCTGAAGTTCGGTACTGATTTCCTTTTGATATTGATATATAATGATAAAACAGCGACACTCTAATTCTAAAATAAAACAGAGATAAAAATAAAAAATAATACAAAAACATGACAGGTCAGCATTTGAAAAGAGAAAATGCAGTTTAACATTTTAGATTGAGATCCACTTACTCATATTTATTGGTGAGATTTGGAACTTACTATCCGGGTGTAAAACTGTCGACCCTGATCAGGCACCTTATATCGAAACCATTTCATCAAATAGTGAGGATGGAAATTACCCATACTTTGTTCTTTCTGGTTAACTCTTTACATGAGGGAACCAGTGAAGCAAATTGGCTTTCACCTCCTGCTAAACAGTGGGAGCACATTTCAGTATAAAGGTTAGAGAAACTCCTTCATATCTATTAAATAGCTGGAAAATTCATCAGAGCCACTCCCACTCCCAAACCATAACCTAGCCGGAAGGACAGGGTTTGACCTGAGGAATACTAGTCGAGACACCTGTTGAGGCCCACAGGCAGATGCTTGATGGAAGAGGGATGGAAGGGGCAGGCGTAAGGATGGCAGAGCCCCGTGGGCAGGTGCTCGGAGTTGGAGAGAGGGGAAGGGGAGGGTTCTGTCTTTAAAACTAACAAGTTAAGCAAACTCACTAATCTTCACATTGTATTTATTTTCAATGTCATTTTCAACCTGATCCCAGGGTAAATCCCAACTGGAAATGTCATCTGCTGGTTTTGCTGAGTATTTATCAGCGAACTGTGCATTGTTTTTGATGAAAACCCATTTCCAATAGGCTGATGTTTCAATGCTGGTATCTGCAGGAATATTCCAATGACTGTACCGCTCATTGACAGTTCTGTAGTTCCTGTGAGGAATCTGTTTCCAGTCGATGTCATCATTCCTGAAATTGCCATCACCTGCAACACCCATTGTACAATTCTCTGATATTAGTTTCTCAGTATTAATGTTTCTGTATCCATTCAGCCCTCTGCTCCAGTGATATTCAGCATTGTGCTGTGAGTGCTCCCTGTTTGTACAATCACACAGGACACCACAGAAGGGACACTGCTCCCCACAGCCACCGAACATTGTGTACAATTCACTGGATGGATTGATGGGGAGAGCAGTGATTTTCCCAGCAATATCCTTACCCCAATCTTTAACCCTTTCAGTGAGGTCATTTTTACTGATAAAACTTTCAATTTCTTGTTTAAAGTTCAGTGGGTTAATCTTTTCAGACTGAAAAGTAACAGTTCCCAATGTCTCCTTTGGAATCTGTATCTCATCACCCAGTTTCTCTTTAACTGCCAGAATAAAACCGACCACTGAATTGTCATTATCTGGAGGTGTTATATCCTTGAGAGCTTCCCTCACCCGACTGATAATCCCCTGCAGAATATCCAGTGCGAGAGAGCACAGCAGAGGAACTTGTTTATCATGTGTGGCTGCACAGTGTTGTTTAACTTGTTCCTTCAGCCAATCTTTTTCCAATGACACCGTGTGTTTTATATATTGATAATATTCATCAAAACTGTCTGTCTCCTTCAAATGGAGCATCAGAGCCACTTGGAAGTTTTTCCGGTATAAGAATTTTCCACCTTTGCAGTGGTGTCTCATGTGCTGCACAATCTCCAATCCCAGTTTATTATCAACAGCTTGGATTATGGCCGGGATCAGGCAATTTTCACAGAACAGTTCTGCTCTCTGTTTGGTTTGATCTTTCTCCTGGTAAATATCCTTAAAGCTTTGACAGTAGGCTGCTTTCTCCTTGTGTAACTGTTCCAGGGGATCATTTCTCTTCCTGAACCTCTCATGCATTTCTTCATATTTTATAACTGCAAATCCACAAATGTGAAGCTTAAATTCCACACAGAAACATTTCTTAAAAGTGAATGTCTGGTCCTGGTGTTTCTGGATTTTATCATCTATTACTTTCAGGAGTTCTCTGCAATGATTAGAATCATAATCCTGCTCCCGGTCTGCGATCTGCATCACAAACTGTTTACACTCTCTTGCCCACTGATCTACCAGCTGCTGGGCTCTTTTGATGACTTTTTCATTTAACTTTGGAATGAAACGTTTGGCAAAAAATGTGTATTGATTTGTGCACAGCGCAACATGAGTGTGATTGACTTGGGGTTTTCCATCACTCAGTTCATGCAGGGTTTTATTGTGACGTTGCTGGTTGAGGAGCTTGGTGTCTGCGGGCATATTCTGGACTAGACTCATTTCCATGTCATTGATAATATCGGCTCTCTGTGGTGGAGAATATTTAAATGTTGAAATTGTTTTCTTCCACATATTCTCAAATGCTTTCTGCAGTTGTGTTTCATTCATTTTCCTATTCTCCTGCCTATACTGTTTCAGAAGTTTATTAACCTGGTCTTCAATCTGACTCTGATACTTGTCCTTAATATCATTCAGTTTCTGCATAGCTCTCCTCCTCTGCACTGCCTCATCACACTTCCTGTCCACATACATTCCACGTTCAATGATCAGAGAGTCGATGCTGTAGACAAAATCCTCCCTGTATTTTTCAACAAGGTTTGAGTTATTGCTGGTGGAAAAATAGTCCTCCAATTGTTGGAGAGCTTTTTCTTTCTTTTCATTGAGAAATACAAACCGTTGTCTTTTCAGTCTTTGACTTTCTCTTTCTGGATCCTGTTTGGTATAAAAAATTCTGTTCTGTGCCCTTTCCAGGAAGGAATGTGTCTTTTTCCTCAGTTCCCACTCCAGCTCAGTGTATTTGACAGAAAGATCCTTGTAAGCTTCAGCTACCAAACTGTTCCGGAAACTGAAGATGAAATTTTCATATTTCACTGCGTTCCACAGGGATTTAGTCCACTGGATAAACTCAGAGATGGTCGATGTTCTCCCTTTAATTTGCTTCTCTTTCAGAGTCTCAAAAATCCTTTTTTTCAGCTCAAACACCTTGTGACTGTAGCCGGTATTAACAGCTGCCATGGGAGGATTCCCGTGCCACAGGCCTGGGATATTCCAGTTATTCTCCATCGCGTCGTACACCAACACATCCGAGAACTTGGTGAACTGTCCATCTTGTTTTTCCATTTTAGCCGCTGCTCGTGTCATCACATCCAGCTGTTCCAGCAGATGTTTGCGGCCTGCGATATTCTGATCATGAGCAGACACATCACTCACATTCTGGTGAACAAAGTAACAAACTGGCCTTTTCCCCACTTCTCTCATTCGTATAAATGCATGGACTGCTATCTGCAGCACATCCTTCATCTCTGTGGAGTTTTCCATGGCTATATTTACTAATGTTACATCACTTAACCCGATCACCAGGGTGGCGAGCTCATTGTCATGTTCAGAGCTGTTCTCAATGTTTGATAGTTCTGGTGCTTTCAGCCCCTCAGTGTCGATCACCATGATGTACCCACAGCCCAGCTCAGTCTGCAGATCCCCTGTAATCTTAATGAGCTGCACGAAGGCCCCACGAGTACACCGACCACTGCTCACAGCAAACTGTAAACCAAACATGGTGTTGAGAAGAGTGGACTTGCCTGTACTCTGCACACCCAGCACTGTCAGCACAAACACACGGGTCTCTCTGCCAATCCTCTGTTCAACTGCCTCCAGTACAGCAGTGATCCACTGTAAAGGGATGTTGGAAACATCTCCATCAATGAGCTCCAGAGGGAACGCATCCAACATCAGATCAGCAGCAATGTGGGGTAACTTTTGTACAATGGATTTCTCCTCCTCATCGCGATTATTCTGGTTTATCAACGTTTCATAGATCAGCCCGATTTCTCGCATGAAATGTTCGAGTCCAAGGGAGCTGGCAGTTATCTGTTGGTCTAATTCCTGTAACCGCTTGTTGGTTGTCGAGTCTTTCTGCTTCTTTGCCTGTTCCTGTGATTTCTGATACAGAGATTTGTAATCTTCACGTAAACCAGAGAGAATCTCTCTCGATCTGGAATCTAACCCGAATTTCATCCATTTCAGGAAATATTCCCTCTCCTTCCTGTCTATCAGGGCTGTAATGAATGTTTTCATATCAGCTGATATACCTTTCTCTCGTTGCTCATTTCGCAGTTTTCTCTTCTTTTCCTCAAGTTCATTACAATATGTTTGTATCGACTTTTCATCTCCCTGTTTTGGACGACATTGTTGTTTTTCTATTTTGGAAACCTGTTGCCAAGTGAAACCCTGAAAAGACATATTTTCTGATTTGTATTGACTAATGGCCTCTCTTTTAATAGAATTATAAATGTTTTCAGACCTTGCTTTGCCTTCTGAACACAGCTTGTCATCCTCATCTATTACAATTCCCATGTCTCTTGCAGTTACTGCCAGTTCCTCCAAACTCTTGGTGTCCTGACCAGTCTTCTGTTGTTGGGTTATTTCCAGGGTGTTTTTCACTATGGATTGCAGTATCTCAGTAAACTCTGCATTGTTTCTCTTTCTCTGTGATAGGATTTGATTCTCGTTAAACCCTGAGGAATTAATGAAGTTCTTTAAGTGTTCTTTAGTCTGACCGCTCACACTGCTCCCAGTAAGCACTATGAATGTACTCGCTGGAGACTGGCCGAGGGACTTCAGGCTCTTGCTTAAACCACTGTCAATATTATCAATAAAAATAAAAACAGCTGAAGAGACATTTACCAGAAATTGAAGCTGTGTGTGGAACTCTTTAGCATCACCTCGAAGGTTTAATATAGTCATTGGTTCTGGGAAAAGATCCAGTTCCTCACTCCCACTGGGCAGGTACCAGCACAACTCGACAAGACCATCAGAAATCTTGCGAGGTAGATTTCCACACTCCATTTGGTGATGGATGAAGAAGTTGTGATGTTGCTGGGAGGGACTGAGGACTTCATTTAGAATCATAGATTTAGAGATGGAACAGGAACCGAGTCTAATAAAGGAAAAAGTCGGAATGCTGGCGGTCACCATGTTTGTTTCCTGAAAGCCTGCACTTTCTCGGAGTGAGAGTGGGCGCCATTTCTTGATGATGGAGTGCAGGGCCCACAGTAGGAAGGTGCAGCCCTTGTTACCAACAGGCAGTAATAGAGGCAATGCAAACTGGCACAGGGACATCTTCAACATCAGCTCCTGCTGGAGGAATGGGTCAGCACAAAGGAAAATAGACACAATGATATCCAAGGGATGGTATAAACCTTCACAGTTTTCATACTGACACAGAAAATCCAACTCATCTGATTCTGACTGATTTTGTGTGTCTGTTGGTTTGTATTTCAAGTTTCTTGCCTCTGAATTGACCATCATTAAATTCCGGAGAAAATATCCTGGAATATCCTGAGGTGAATTGGGTGATTTATTTTGAAGTGTTTCTATGTTTAAGTTAAGGACATCGCTCAGGGACAACTTCTTGCTTTCTAACCCCAGTTTAGTTAAGAATTCTACAATATCGTTGTCGGGATTATGTTTTACTGTATTTACATCACAAACAATGTTTGCAGGAATTGCAGAGTCTGTTTGGACTGAACTCTGTTCTTGTACAGTTGTGGCTTTGTTACCTTCCACTGAGTCATGTGGACTTGCTCCGACCTGTGACCCTCTCTGAAAAGACTCCATTTTGAGCTGTGGGTTGGAATCTGTCAACGCTAGTTCCACATTATTATCCATGGATTCCGGGTGATGGAGAGTGGGATCGGTCTCCAGAAATAGTTGTGCTGAAATTAATGAAAATATTAAACATGTAGACCAGACAATATTTCAAAAAATGTAACTGTGGAGATTAATAGGCCAATAATTTAAACAGTGGGCTGGATTCTAGGAAATCAGCGGCGAGCTCAAAAATGGCGGCCCATCCATGAGGGCCACACGCCAAAGAGCCACTGCGATTTTAAGCCCGGCAGCTTATTTAAATCGCTGGGGTGTCCCCTCCTCCCAATCACATGGAGCAGGCAGGTTCTCCGTTGCTGGCAATAGCTTCAGCTGACTGTGTGCAGGCGAGGCCCCATTCTTAAAGGGCAGCCAGCCCTGCTCGCTGATTTAAATATTGAAAGAAAGATACACTAAAATTAGATAAAGATATTTCTTTTTCCTCTTTTCTACTCCCAATAACAATTACAATAATGTCAGGGAGGGGGAGAGTTACCTGGACACTTGTTTCAGGAGACAGTCACACCCCTTAGATTAATTATATCCAATTTTAACCGTGGTCAGGGACAGGAGGGTATGACTGCGAGTGAGGCAGGTTTGGGGATCCAGAATTTAGCTTTGAAGGAGCCTCAGCCAGTGCTTTTATCCAATAGGTACGAGGTTCTTGCTCCCAGTGTGGACGAGGGCACAGACTGCAGGGAGGATGAGCAAACTGACCACAGCACCGTGGTTCAAGTGGGGGAGAAAAGAGAAATGTTGTAGTAATAGGGGATAGCATAGTTAGGGGAATAGATACTGTTCTCTGCAGCAAAGATAGAGAGTCCCGAAGGCTGTGTTGCCTACCTGGTGCCAAGATTAAGGACATCTCTTCTGGGCTAGAGACGAACTTGGAGTGGGAGGGAAAAGATCCAGTTGTCATGGTCCACGTAGGTACCAATGACATAGGTAAGACTAGGAAAGAGGTTCTGCTGAGGGGCTATGAGCAGCTCGGGGCTAAATTAAGAAGCAGAACCATAAAGGTAATAATCTCAGGATTACTATCTGAGCCTTGTTGAAATTGGCATCGGGTAAATAAGATTAGAAAGGTAAATGCGTGGCTCAAAGACTGGGTGTGGGAGAAATGGATTCCAATTCATAGGACACTGGCACCAGTAATGAAGAAAGCGAGAGCTGTTCCGTTGTGATGGGCTGCATTTGAACCATGCTGGGACCAGTGTCCTGGCGAATCGTATAACTAGGGTTGTAGATAAGGCTTTAAACTAAATAGTTGGGGAGAGGGTTCAATTGAAGGGAAGTTTAAAAATTCAAAAATTAACGAGAAAGCAGAGGTGCAGGGTAATGAAGGGGCATACATTAATCAGAGTGTGACAGGTAGGGACAGAAAATACGAGCATAAGTGTACAGGGGAAATTAGAACCAGAGTAGGTAAAAATGGTAAAAAGTCAAAGCTAAAGGCTCTTTATCTGAATGCACGTAGCATTTGTAACAAGATAGATGAGCTGACGGCACAGATAGAAACAAATGAATATGATTTGATAGCTATCACTGAGACGTAGTTGCAGGATGACCAAGACTGGAAACTCAATGTTAAAGGATATTCAACATTCCGGAAGAACAGGCGGAATGGAAAAGGAGGTGGGGTAGTTTTGTTATTAAAGGAAGGGATCAGTACAGTTGTGAGTAATGATATAGGTGTAATAGATCATGATGTAGAATCAGTTTGGGTGGAAATAAGGAATAGCAAGGGAAAGAAATCACGGGTTGGAGTGGTCTATAGGCCCCCGAAGAGTAGCCTCTTTGTAGGACAAGATATTAATCAGGAAATAATGGAGGCGTGTAAGAAGGCCACTGCAATTATCATGGGTGATTTTAGTCTGCATATAGACTGGAGAAATCATATTGGCAAGGGTAGCATGGAAGACGAATTTGTAGAGTGCCTCAGGGATTGTTACTTCGAGCAATATGTTGCAGAACCTACCAGGGAACAGGCTATTTTAGATTTGGTATGGTGTAATGAGGTAGGATTAATAAGAGATCTCGTAGTTAAGGATCCTTTAGGGGGAAGCGATCATAACATGATAGAATTTCAAATTCAGTTTGAGGGTGAGCAACTCAGGTCTCAAACCAGTGTCTTCAACTTAAACAAGGGCAATTACAGAGGTATGAAGAAAGAGTTGTATAAAGCAGGCTGGGAAGATAGACTACAGGGGAAGTCGGTAGATGAGCAGTGGCAGACTTTTAAGCAGATATTTCATAACATCACAACAATGATAGATCAGCAAGATGTAAATGGAAGGAAGGAACTGGTAACAATCTCCATCATGAGGGAAAAGGTGCTGGACAAACTGATGGGACTAAAGGTAGACAGGTCACCAGGACCTGATGGCCTGCATTCATGGGTTTTAAAAGAAGTGACTGCAGAGATAGTGGAGGCATTGGTCATAATATATCAAAACTCACTGGATTCCGGTCGGGTACCAGCGGATTGGAAAACTGCTAATGTGACATCCCTATTCAAGCAAGGAGGGAGAGAGAAAGCAGGAAACTACAGACCAGTTAGCTTAACATCTGTCATTGCGAAAATGCTAGTGTCCATTATTAAGGAAGAAATAGCAGGACATTTAGAAAAACATAATGCAATCAAACAGAGTCAACATGGTTTTGTGAAAGGGAAATCATATTTGACAAATTTGTTAGAGTTCTTTGAGGATATCACAAGCAGAGTGGATAAAGGGGAACTGGTAGATGTAGTGTATTTGGATTTTCAGAAGGCATTTGATAAGGTGCCACATAAAAGGTTATTGCACAAAATAAGAGCTCAGGGTACTGGGGGTAATGTGTTGGCATGGATTGAGGACTGGCTAACACACAGAAGGCAGAGAGTTGGGATCAATGCATCTTTTTCAGGTTGGAAAGCCATAACTAATGGGGTGCCACAAGGATCGGTCCTCGGGCCTCAACTATTTACTATCGATATTAATGACTTGAAGGAACAGACAGAGTGCAGAGTATCCAAATTTGCTGATAATACAAAAATAGGTGGGAAGGCATGTTGTGATGAGGATACAAAGAATCTGCAAAGGGATATAGATAGGTTAAGTGAGTGGGCAAAAACTTGGCAGATGGTGTTCGATGTGGGAAAGTGTGAGGTCATCCACTTTGGTCGGAAGAATAAAAAGGCAGATTATTATTTAGATGGAGAAAGACTACAAAATACTGCAGTACTGAGGGATCTGGGTGTTCTTGTACAGGAAACACAAAAAGTTAGCATGCAGGTGCAGCAGGTAATTAGGAAGGCAAATGAAATGTTGGCCTTTATTGCTAGAGGGTGAGAGTTTAAAAATAGGGAAGTCTTATTACAACTGTACAGGGTGTTGGTGAGGCCACACCTGGAGTACTATGTACAGTTTTGGTTCCCATATTTAAGGAAGGATACACTAGCATTGGAGGCAGTTCAGGAAAGGTTCACTAGGCTGATTCCTGGGATGAAGGGGTTGTCTGATCAAGAACGGCAGGAGGCTTGACAGGGTAGATGTTGAGAATATGTTTCCACTGGTGGAAGAATCTCAAAATAGTGGACATAGTTACAGAATGAGGGGTTACATATTTAAAACTGAGATGCAAAGGAATTTCTTCTCAGAGGGTGGTGAATTTCTGGAATTCTCTGCCTCAGAGTTGTGGAGGCTAGGTCACTAAATGTATTTGAGGAGGAGGTAGATAGATTTTTGAAATCTCGGGGAGTCGAGGATTATGCAGAGCAGGCCTGAAAGAGGAGTTGAGGCCTGGGACAGATCAGCCATGATCTTATTGAATGGTGGGGCAGGCTCGAGGGGCTGAATGGCCTACTCCTGCTCCTACTTCTTGTGTTCTTGTGTATTTGACATTTCCCCCACAAAACACATATCTTTTACATCTGTCCTTCCCCCACACAAACTGCACAAAGTTTAAGGTTCAACACTTCTGACCATCCACTGCAACCATGATGTGTGTTTGACCCCACTCTCCACATTGAAAACCTTACCTCCACCCCCTCCCCACCAGTGTGCTGCCTCGTTTCCCTGGACAGGGATCTGAATGTACGGAAGTGCTGGCCGCCGTGCTGAAGATCACAACGGGCCCTCAAGATCTAAGATAAGTGTGTGTAAATTCATTAAATTTATTGATTTGAAAATTCAAACTGTGGTCCTGTCGCCCAGCAGCAGGGGAGCCCAATGGTGGGGGCTGGGAGCCTCGCTGCTGCCGGGAGGATCCGGCCAGGCCCTGGCAGTGTCAAGTTCCATGGCGGGCCCCATCCATAGCCATTTTCCGGCACCCCGCCCCCACCACGGATCATGATGTTGAGGGCTGCGTAACTTCCAGCCCAGTAAGTTATGAAACTTTAAAACATGAAAACTTTATTTGATGTCCTTTCTCAGCAGTCATATGGAATGGTTACAGTGGCTTTCCCGCGTTATCTGTTTCTATAGATTTTTAACTGCATGTTTCGTATTAAGGTGTGGCATCTCTGTTTTTTACTGTAGGATATTCCCACAGATTTGGGATTGTCCTGTTAATCTCTCAATCCCAAGATCCTTGAGTCAGGTCCTCTGATATCCCACTCATCCCAGAGACCCGTGACGTCCAGTCTCCTCAGCTCCGACCCAAATCTCCCACAATTCCTGGGTCCACGACCTCCAGCCCCCAGGCTATAAGAACTGGAGATTCTCTCACACACTATACACATCCCTCAGTACCACACTGGGAACAGTGAGAGTGTGAAGGGAGGGGTAAACTACCTAATTTCAGACAAACCTAAAAATGAGGTGTGAGCCTGGTGAAGCTACAACACATGCCAAACAGGGGAAGCAGCGTGCGATCGACAGAGTTAATTGATCCCACAACCCATGGATCAGATCTAAGCTCTGCAGTTCTGCCACATACAGTAATGAAATGAATGGTGGTGGAGAATTGAACAACTATCAGGAGGAAGAGGCTGCACAAACATCCCCATCTTTGATGATGGGGGAGCCCAGCACATCAGTGTAAAAGTTAAGGCTGAAGCATTTGCAACAATCGCCAGCCAGAAGTGCCGAGTTGATGATCCATCTCAGCCTCCTGCTGAAGTCCCCAGCATCACAGATGCCAAACTTCAGCCAATTTGTTTCACTCCACGTGATATCAAGAAACGACTGAAGGCACTGGATACTGCAAAGGCTATGGGCCCTGACAACAGTCCGGCAATAGTACTGAAGACTTGTGCTCCAGAACTGGCCGCACCCCTAGCCAAGCTGTGCCAGTACAGCTACAGCACTGGCATCTACCCGACAATGTGTAAAATTGCCCAGGTATGTCCTGTCCACAAAAAGCAGGACAAATCCAATCTGGCCAATTACTGCTCCATTGTCTCCTCTTGGCAGTAAAGTGATGGAAGGTGTCATCAACCGTGCGATCAAGCGGTACTTACTTAGCAATAACCTGCTAAGTGACGCTCAGTTTGGTTTCCACCAGGGCCACTCAGCTCCTGACCTCATTACAGCCTTGGTCCAAACATGGACAGAAGAACCAAATTTAAGAGGGGAGGTGAGAGTGATTGCCTTTGACATCAAGGCAGCATTTGATCGAGTATGACATCAAGGATGCATCAGGGAGGGGGGATTGCTACCTAGACACCTTGTTCTAGAAGGCAGTCACACTCTTTAGGATAGGGCCATTTGTTTTGGTCAGTGGTCAGGGACAGAAGGGTGTGACTGTGAGTCAGGCAGGTAAGGGGATCGAGCAGGTGGGAGTGAAAGAGCCTCAGCACTTGCAATTGAGTAACAAGTTTAAGGTTTTTGCAGCTTGTGTGGACAAGAGCGAGGGCTGTAATGTGGATGAGCAGACTGTCCATGGCACTATGGTACAGTAAGCCATTCAAGTTGGGAGAGAGAAAAGGAAAGCTGTGGTAGTAGGGGACCGTATAGTAAGGGGGATTGATACTATTCTCTGTAGCAAAGAGCGAGAGTCCCAAAGGCTGTGTTTCTTGCCAAGTGCCAAGGTTCGGGATATTTGCTCAGGGCTGGAGAGGAATGTACAGTGGGAGAGCGAGGATCCTGTTATTTTGGTCTATGTAGGTACCAATGACATAGGCTGGACAAGGACATAGGTTCTGCATAGTCAGTATGAGGAGCTTGGCACCAAATTAAAAAGCAGAAACTCAAAGGGAATAATCTCTGGATTGTTGGCTCAGCCACGTGCAAATTGGAGTAGGGTAGTAAAGAAATAAATGTGTGACTCAAAGGCTGTTGTGGTAGATCAGGGTTCCGGTTCATGGGGCTAAGGCACCAGTACTGGGGAAAGTGGGAGCTGTACCATTGGGATGGTCTACACCTGAACTGTGCTGGGACCAGTGTTCCAGTGAGTCACATAACTAGGGATGGAGAGAGGGATTCAAACTAAATAGTGGGGGTAAGGGATCAAATTTGGGGAAAATGTGGCAAATCAAAGAGTAGAGACAAGGCAAGAAAGGAAGGTATTAATATGGGAATAGATAAACAGACCTTGACAAGAAGTAGAGAGTACAAATCTAAGACTAAATCAGCAGACAAGGCTAGAGGTTACAAAGATAATAAAAGGACAAAACTACAGGCTCTGTATCTGAATGCATGGAGCATTCGAAACAAAACAGATGAACTGAAAGTGCAAATAAAAATAAATAAATATGATCTGAATGCCATTGCAGAGAAATGGCTGCAAAGACATAGATTGGGAACTGAATATTGAAGGGTGCATGGCATTTAGGAATGTAGGAAAAGGTGGAGGGATAACTCTATTAATTAATTAATGGTATTAACAGAATAGAGAGGGATGACCTAAGTTTAGGAAACCAGAATGTAGAAGCGGTTTGGGTAGAGATGAGAAATGATAAAGATGAACAGTCACTTGTGGGAGTGGTGTACAGGCCCCCTAACTGTAACCACATGGCAGGATGGGTATGAACTGGCAAAGTAGATTAAGGGATAGGTCAATAGAGATGCAGCAGCAGACATTTAAGGGGATATTTTTAGATAACACAGAATAGATACATTCCAACAAGAAAGAAACATTCCAAGGAGAGGACCCATCATCTGTGATTAACTAAAAAAAGTTAAAGACAGTATCAAACTGAAAGAAAAAGCATATAATTGTGCAGAGATGGGTAGCAGGTCAGAAGATTGGACAGAATATAAAAAGTGAGTAGAAGACTAATAAGGAGGGAAAAAATAGTGTACGAGAGAAAGCTGACTAAAAATATAAAAACAGATAGTGAGAGTTTCTATAAATATTTTTAAAAAATAAAATAGTCAACAAAATGAGCATTGGTCCTATAGAAAGTGAGTCTGGGGAATTAACAAGGGAAAATAAGGCAGATGAATTGAACGGGTATTTTGCATTAGTCTTCACTGTAGAGGATACAAGTAACATCCCAGGAATAGCTATAAATCAGGAAAAGGAGGGGAGGGAGAAACTCAAGAAAAATACAATCACCAGGAAAGTAGTACTGAGCAAAATGTTGGAGCTGTGGGCTGACAAGTCCCCTGGTCCTGATGAACTTCATTCTATGGTCTTCGGAGAAGTAGCGGGTGAAAAGTTGATGCATTGGTTTTAATTTTCCAAAATTCCCTAGATTTGGGGAAGTCATAGAGTCATAAAGTTATACAGCACAGAAAGAGGCCCATCGGCCCATCGTGTCCGTGCTGGTCATCAAGCACCGATCTATTCTAATTCCATTTTCCAGCACTTGGCCCATAGTTTTGTACGCTTGGCATTTCAAGTGCTGATCTAAATACTTCTTAAATGCTGTGAGGGTTCCTGCCTCTACCACCCCTTCAGGCCCTACATTTTCTATACTCCTCTCGGGCCTCTGATGTTTTCAGCACTCCGAATCTGTCATTAGCCTCCTTTTTCTTTCCTTATCCAATCCTCTATATCCCTCGGCTTCCAGAGTTCCCTGGACTTCTTGGTCCTACCCTTCATCTTTGCGGGAACATATTGGCCGTGAACTCTCACTATTTCCTCTTTGAAAGACTCCCATTGCTCTGATGTAGACTTTCCTGCAAGTAGCTGCTCCCAGTCCACTTTGGCCAGATCCTGTTTTATCATATTGAAATCGGCCTTCCCCCAATTCAGTACGTTTATTTCTGGTCCATCTTTGTCCTTTTCCATAACTACCTTAAATCTTAGAGTCATGGTCACTATCCTCGAAATGCTCCCCTAATGATACTTGAAGAATTCTGCCCCCTTTAAGCCTTTTGCATTAAGACTATCTGAATTAATATTGGGGAAGTTTGAAATCCCCTAAGACCATTCCCCTATCATTTTTACACCTCTCTGAGATTTGCCTGCATATCTGCTCCTCTATCTCTCCCTGATTATTTGGAGGACTGTAGTACACTCCCAGCCATGTGATTGCCCCCATTTTGTTTTTACGTTCTACCCATATGGCCTCATTTGAGGATTCTTCTAAGATATCATCCCTCCTTACTGCAGTAATTGACTCATTGATCAATAGTGCAATGCCACCTCCTCTTTTACCACCCACCCCCGTTACGCCTGAAGATTCTATATCCTGAAATATTGAGTTGCCAGTCCTGCCCTTCCCTCAACCATGCCTCGGTGATAGCAATAATATCATAATCCCATGTGTTAATCAAGACCATCAATTCATCTGCCTTACTAGTAAGATTCCTTGCATTAAAATAGATGCAATCCAGCCTTGCATTATTCGCTTGTGCGTTAACAGGTTTTTATTTGCTCTACCTTCCAGACTGACTCAGTTTCTCTTCTATATTTGGCTGTGCCTCACCCCCTGCTGTACCTACACTCTCTATCCCATCCCACTGCCAAGTTAGTTTAAACACCCCTGCAGGAGGAAGAAGGGTCAAAGTTGGTCATTTTGACTCAGGACCTACAATCAACACCGGGACCGACCGGCCGTGTGGGTGATTGTAAGTATTTTCAGCCAAATCGTAGTGATCTTGGTCTGAGGGATTGGGACAAAAGCGTAGTGTTTTTGCCTGTATTTGTGTTCAGCCAATTCGTAATGATCTTTGTCTGAGGGTTTTGGGACAAAAGCATAGGGCTTTTTGCCTGAAATTTGTAAGTTTGAGCCAAGTCGTAGTAACTTTGTTTTGTTTAACTGGAAAGTGAAGAGTCAGGTCATAGTGACATTGTTTTGGGTAACTGGGAAGTGAAGAGTCAGGTCATAGTGACATTGTTTTGGGTAACTGGGAAGTGAAGAGTCAGGTCATAGTGACATTGTTTTGGGTAACTGGGAAGTGAAGAGTCAGGTCATAGTGACATTGTTTTGGGTAACTGGAAAGTGAAGAGTCAGGTCATAGTGACATTGTTTTGGGTAACTGGGAAGTGAAGAGTCAGGTCATAGTGACATTGTTTTGGGTAACTGGAAAGTGAAGAGTCAGGTCATAGTGACATTGTTTTGGGTAACTGGAAAGTGAAGAGTCAGGTCATAGTGACATTGTTTTGGGTAACTGGAAAGTGAAGAGTCAGGTCATAGTGACTTTGTTTTGGGTAACTGGGAAGTGAAGAGTCAGGTCATAGTGACATTGTTTTGGGTAACTGGGAAGTGAAGAGTCAGGTCATAGTGACATTGTTTTGGGTAACTGGGAAGTGAAGAGTCAGGTCATAGTGACATTGTTTTGGGTAACTGGGAAGTGAAGAGTCAGGTCATAGTGACATTGTTTTGGGTAACTGGGAAGTGAAGAGTCAGGTCATAGTGACATTGTTTTGGGTAACTGGGAAGTGAAGAGTCAGGTCATAGTGACATTGTTTTGGGTAACTGGGAAGTGAAGAGTCAGGTCATAGTGACATTGTTTTGGGTAACTGGGAAGTGAAGAGTCAGGTCATAGTGACATTGTTTTGGGTAACTGGGAAGTGAAGAGTCAGGTCATAGTGACATTGTTTTGGGTAACTGGGAAGTGAAGAGTCAGGTCATAGTGACATTGTTTTGGGTAACTGGGAAGTGAAGAGTCAGGTCATAGTGACATTGTTTTGGGTAACTGGGAAGTGAAGAGTCAGGTCATAGTGACATTGTTTTGGGTAACTGGGAAGTGAAGAGTCAGATCATAATGACATTGTTTTGGGTAACTGGAAAGTGAAGAGTCAGGTCATAGTGACTTTGTTTTGGGTAAGTGGGAAGTGAAGAGTCAGGTCATAGTGACTTTGTTTTGGGTAACTGGGAAGTGAAGAGTCAGGTCATAGTGACATTGTTTTGGGTAAGTGGGAAGTGAAGAGTCAGGTCATAGTGACTTTGTTTTGGGTAACTGGAAAGTGAAGAGTCAGGTCATAGTGACATTGTTTTGGGTAACTGGAAAGTGAAGAGTCAGGTCATAGTGACTTTGTATTGGGTAACTGGAAAGTGAAGAGTCAGGTCATAGTGACATTGTTTTGGGTAACAGGGAAGTGAAGAGTCAGGTCATAGTGACATTGTTTTGGGTAAGTGGGAAGTGAAGAGTCAGGTCATAGTGACTTTGTTTTGGGTAACTGGAAAGTGAAGAGTCAGGTCATAGTGACATTGTTTTGGGTAACTGGGAAGTGAAGAGTCAGGTCATAGTGACTTTGTTTTGGGTAACTGGGAAGTGAAGAGTCAGGTCATAGTGACTTTGTTTTGGGTAACTGGAAAGTGAAGAGTCAGGTCATAGTGACATTGTTTTGGGTAACTGGGAAGTGAAGAGTCAGGTCATAGTGACATTGTTTTGGGTAAGTGGGAAGTGAAGAGTCAGGTCATAGTGACTTTGTTTTGGGTAACTGGAAAGTGAAGAGTCAGGTCATAGTGACATTGTTTTGGGTAACTGGGAAGTGAAGAGTCAGGTCATAGTGACA
Source organism: Heterodontus francisci (assembly GCF_036365525.1). NCBI lineage: Eukaryota > Metazoa > Chordata > Chondrichthyes > Heterodontiformes > Heterodontidae > Heterodontus > Heterodontus francisci. The sequence goes on from NW_027140176.1 coordinate 74,952, forward strand.
TTGTTTTGGGTAACTGGGAAGTGAAGAGTCAGGTCATAGTGACTTTGTTTTGGGTAACTGGGAAGTGAAGAGTCAGGTCATAGTGACTTTGTTTTGGGTAAGTGGGAAGTGAAGAGTCAGGTCATAGTGACTTTGTTTTGGGTAACTGGGAAGTGAAGAGTCAGGTCATAGTGACATTGTTTTGGGTAACTGGGAAGTGAAGAGTCAGGTCATAGTGACATTGTTTTGGGTAACTGGGAAGTGAAGAGTCAGGTCATAGTGACATTGTTTTGGGTAACTGGGAAGTGAAGAGTCAGGTCATAGTGACATTGTTTTGGGTAAGTGGGAAGTGAAGAGTCAGGTCATAGTGACTTTGTTTTGGGTAACTGGAAAGTGAAGAGTCAGGTCATAGTGACATTGTTTTGGGTAAGTGGGAAGTGAAGAGTCAGGTCATAGTGACTTTGTTTTGGGTAACTGGAAAGTGAAGAGTCAGGTCATAGTGACATTGTTTTGGGTAAGTGGGAAGTGAAGAGTCAGGTCATAGTGACTTTGTTTTGGGTAAGTGGGAAGTGAAGAGTCAGGTCATAGTGACATTGTTTTGGGTAAGTGGGAAGTGAAGAGTCAGGTCATAGTGACTTTGTTTTGGGTAACTGGGAAGTGAAGAGTCAGGTCATAGTGACATTGTTTTGGGTAACTGGGAAGTGAAGAGTCAGGTCATAGTGACTTTGTTTTGGGTAACTGGGAAGTGAAGAGTCAGGTCATAGTGACATTGTTTTGGGTAACTGGAAAGTGAAGAGTCAGGTCATAGTGACTTTGTTTTGGGTAACTGGGAAGTGAAGAGTCAGGTCATAGTGACATTGTTTTGGGTAACTGGGAAGTGAAGAGTCAGGTCATAGTGACTTTGTTTTGGGTAACTGGAAAGTGAAGAGTCAGGTCATAGTGACATTGTTTTGGGTAACTGGGAAGTGAAGAGTCAGGTCATAGTGACTTTGTTTTGGGTAACTGGAAAGTGAAGAGTCAGGTCATAGTGACTTTGTTTTGGGTAACTGGGAAGTGAAGAGTCAGGTCATAGTGACATTGTTTTGGGTAACTGGGAAGTGAAGAGTCAGGTCATAGTGACTTTGTTTTGGGTAACTGGAAAGTGAAGAGTCAGGTCGTAGTGACATTGTTTTGGGTAACTGGGAAGTGAAGAGTCAGGTCATAGTGACTTTGTTTTGGGTAACTGGAAAGTGAAGAGTCAGGTCATAGTGACTTTGTTTTGGGTAACTGGGAAGTGAAGAGTCAGGTCATAGTGACATTGTTTTGGGTAACTGGGAAGTGAAGAGTCAGGTCATAGTGACATTGTTTTGGGTAACTGGGAAGTGAAGAGTCAGGTCATAGTGACATTGTTTTGGGTAACTGGGAAGTGAAGAGTCAGGTCATAGTGACTTTGTTTTGGGTAAGTGGGAAGTGAAGAGTCAGGTCATAGTGACTTTGTTTTGGGTAACTGGAAAGTGAAGAGTCAGGTCATAGTGACATTGTTTTGGGTGAGTGGGAAGTGAAGAGTCAGGTCATAGTGACTTTGTTTTGGGTAACTGGAAAGTGAAGAGTCAGGTCATAGTGACATTGTTTTGGGTAAGTGGGAAGTGAAGAGTCAGGTCATAGTGACTTTGTTTTGGGTAAGTGGGAAGTGAAGAGTCAGGTCATAGTGACATTGTTTTGGGTAAGTGGGAAGTGAAGAGTCAGGTCATAGGACTTTGTTTTGGGTAACTGGGAAGTGAAGAGTCAGGTCATAGTGACATTGTTTTGGGTAACTGGGAAGTGAAGAGTCAGGTCATAGTGACTTTGTTTTGGGTAACTGGGAAGTGAAGAGTCAGGTCATAGTGACATTGTTTTGGGTAACTGGAAAGTGAAGAGTCAGGTCATAGTGACTTTGTTTTGGGTAACTGGGAAGTGAAGAGTCAGGTCATAGTGACATTGTTTTGGGTAACTGGGAAGTGAAGAGTCAGGTCATAGTGACTTTGTTTTGGGTAACTGGAAAGTGAAGAGTCAGGTCATAGTGACATTGTTTTGGGTAACTGGGAAGTGAAGAGTCAGGTCATAGTGACATTGTTTTGGGTAACTGGGAAGTGAAGAGTCAGGTCATAGTGACTTTGTTTTGGGTAACTGGGAAGTGAAGAGTCAGGTCATAGTGACATTGTTTTGGGTAACTGGGAAGTGAAGAGTCAGGTCATAGTGACTTTGTTTTGGGTAACTGGAAAGTGAAGAGTCAGGTCATAGTGACTTTGTTTTGGGTAACTGGGAAGTGAAGAGTCAGGTCATAGTGACATTGTTTTGGGTAACTGGGAAGTGAAGAGTCAGGTCATAGTGACTTTGTTTTGGGTAACTGGAAAGTGAAGAGTCAGGTCATAGTGACTTTGTTTTGGGTAACTGGGAAGTGAAGAGTCAGGTCATAGTGACTTTGTTTTGGGTAACTGGAAAGTGAAGAGTCAGGTCATAGTGACTTTGTTTTGGGTAACTGGGAAGTGAAGAGTCAGGTCATAGTGACATTGTTTTGGGTAACTGGGAAGTGAAGAGTCAGGTCATAGTGACATTGTTTTGGGTAACTGGGAAGTGAAGAGTCAGGTCATAGTGACATTGTTTTGGGTAACTGGGAAGTGAAGAGTCAGGTCATAGTGACTTTGTTTTGGGTAACTGGAAAGTGAAGAGTCAGGTCATAGTGACTTTGTTTTGGGTAACTGGGAAGTGAAGAGTCAGGTCATAGTGACATTGTTTTGGGTAACTGGGAAGTGAAGAGTCAGGTCATAGTGACTTTGTTTTGGGTAACTGGGAAGTGAAGAGTCAGGTCATAGTGACTTTGTTTTGGGTAACTGGAAAGTGAAGAGTCAGGTCATAGTGACATTGTTTTGGGTAACTGGGAAGTGAAGAGTCAGGTCGTAGTGACTTTGTTTTGGGTAACTGGAAAGTGAAGAGTCAGGTCATAGTGACTTTGTTTTGGGTAACTGGGAAGTGAAGAGTCAGGTCATAGTGACTTTGTTTTGGGTAACTGGAAAGTGAAGAGTCAGGTCATAGTGACATTGTTTTGGGTAACTGGGAAGTGAAGAGTCAGGTCATAGTGACTTTGTTTTGGGTAACTGGGAAGTGAAGAGTCAGGTCGTAGTGACATTGTTTTGGGTAACTGGGAAGTGAAGAGTCAGGTCATAGTGACTTTGTTTTGGGTAACTGGAAAGTGAAGAGTCAGGTCATAGTGACTTTGTTTTGGGTAACTGGGAAGTGAAGAGTCAGGTCATAGTGACTTTGTTTTGGGTAACTGGGAAGTGAAGAGTCAGGTCATAGTGACATTGTTTTGGGTAACTGGGAAGTGAAGAGTCAGGTCATAGTGACTTTGTTTTGGGTAACTGGGAAGTGAAGAGTCAGGTCATAGTGACATTGTTTTGGGTAACTGGAAAGTGAAGAGTCAGGTCATAGTGACTTTGTTTTGGGTAACTGGGAAGTGAAGAGTCAGGTCATAGTGACTTTGTTTTGGGTAACTGGGAAGTGAAGAGTCAGGTCGTAGTGACATTGTTTTGGGTAACTGGGAAGTGAAGAGTCAGGTCATAGTGACTTTGTTTTGGGTAACTGGGAAGTGAAGAGTCAGGTCATAGTGACATTGTTTTGGGTAACTGGGAAGTGAAGAGTCAGGTCATAGTGACTTTGTTTTGGGTAACTGGAAAGTGAAGAGTCAGGTCATAGTGACTTTGTTTTGGGTAACTGGGAAGTGAAGAGTCAGGTCATAGTGACATTGTTTTGGGTAACTGGGAAGTGAAGAGTCAGGTCATAGTGACTTTGTTTTGGGTAACTGGAAAGTGAAGAGTCAGGTCATAGTGACATTGTTTTGGGTAACTGGAAAGTGAAGAGTCAGGTCATAGTGACTTTGTTTTGGGTAACTGGGAAGTGAAGAGTCAGGTCATAGTGACTTTGTTTTGGGTAACTGGGAAGTGAAGAGTCAGGTCGTAGTGACATTGTTTTGGGTAACTGGGAAGTGAAGAGTCAGGTCATAGTGACATTGTTTTGGGTAACTGGGAAGTGAAGAGTCAGGTCATAGTGACTTTGTTTTGGGTAACTGGAAAGTGAAGAGTCAGGTCATAGTGACTTTGTTTTGGGTAACTGGGAAGTGAAGAGTCAGGTCATAGTGACATTGTTTTGGGTAACTGGGAAGTGAAGAGTCAGGTCATAGTGACATTGTTTTGGGTAACTGGAAAGTGAAGAGTCAGGTCATAGTGACATTGTTTTGGGTAAGTGGGAAGTGAAGAGTCAGGTCATAGTGACATTGTTTTGGGTAACTGGGAAGTGAAGAGTCAGGTCGTAGTGACTTTGTTTTGGGTAACTGGGAAGTGAAGAGTCAGGTCATAGTGACTTTGTTTTGGGTAACTGGAAAGTGAAGAGTCAGGTCATAGTGACTTTGTTTTGGGTAACTGGAAAGTGAAGAGTCAGGTCATAGTGACATTGTTTTGGGTAACTGGGAAGTGAAGAGTCAGGTCATAGTGACATTGTTTTGGGTAACTGGGAAGTGAAGAGTCAGGTCATAGTGACATTGTTTTGGGTAAGTGGGAAGTGAAGAGTCAGGTCATAGTGACATTGTTTTGGGTAACTGGGAAGTGAAGAGTCAGGTCATAGTGACATTGTTTTGGGTAACTGGAAAGTGAAGAGTCAGGTCATAGTGACATTGTTTTGGGTAACTGGGAAGTGAAGAGTCAGGTCATAGTGACTTTGTTTTGGGTAACTGGGAAGTGAAGAGTCAGGTCGTAGTGACTTTGTTTTGGGTAACTGGAAAGTGAAGAGTCAGGTCATAGTGACATTGTTTTGGGTAACTGGGAAGTGAAGAGTCAGGTCATAGTGACTTTGTTTTGGGTAACTGGGAAGTGAAGAGTCAGGTCGTAGTGACTTTGTTTTGGGTAACTGGGAAGTGAAGAGTCAGGTCATAGTGACATTGTTTTGGGTAACTGGGAAGTGAAGAGTCAGGTCATAGTGACATTGTTTTGGGTAACTGGAAAGTGAAGAGTCAGGTCATAGTGACATTGTTTTGGGTAACTGGGAAGTGAAGAGTCAGGTCATAGTGACTTTGTTTTGGGTAACTGGAAAGTGAAGAGTCAGGTCATAGTGACATTGTTTTGGGTAACTGGGAAGTGAAGAGTCAGGTCATAGTGACATTGTTTTGGGTAACTGGGAAGTGAAGAGTCAGGTCATAGTGACATTGTTTTGGGTAACTGGGAAGTGAAGAGTCAGGTCGTAGTGACTTTGTTTTGGGTAACTGGGAAGTGAAGAGTCAGGTCATAGTGACATTGTTTTGGGTAACTGGGAAGTGAAGAGTCAGGTCATAGTGACATTGTTTTGGGTAACTGGAAAGTGAAGAGTCAGGTCATAGTGACATTGTTTTGGGTAACTGGAAAGTGAAGAGTCAGGTCATAGTGACATTGTTTTGGGTAACTGGAAAGTGAAGAGTCAGGTCGTAGTGACTTTGTTTTGGGTAAGTGGGAAGTGAAGAGTCAGGTCGTAGTGACATTGTTTTGGGTAACTGGGAAGTGAAGAGTCAGGTCATCGTGACTTTGTTTTGGGTAACTGGAAAGTGAAGAGTCAGGTCGTAGTGACATTGTTTTGGGTAAGTGGGAAGTGAAGAGTCAGGTCATAGTGACTTTGTTTTGGGTAACTGGGAAGTGAAGAGTCAGGTCATCGTGACTTTGTTTTGGGTAACTGGAAAGTGAAGAGTCAGGTCGTAGTGACTTTGTTTTGGGTAACTGGGAAGTGAAGAGTCAGGTCATCGTGACTTTGTTTTGGGTAAGTGGGAAGTGAAGAGTCAGGTCGTAGTGACATTGTTTTGGGTAAGTGGGAAGTGAAGAGTCAGGTCATAGTGACTTTGTTTTGGGTAACTGGGAAGTGAAGAGTCAGGTCATAGTGACTTTGTTTTGGGTAACTGGAAAGTGAAGAGTCAGGTCGTAGTGACATTGTTTTGGGTAACTGGAAAGTGAAGAGTCAGGTCGTAGTGACTTTGTTTTGGGTAACTGGGAAGTGAAGAGTCAGGTCATCGTGACTTTGTTTTGGGTAAGTGGGAAGTGAAGAGTCAGGTCGTAGTGACATTGTTTTGGGTAAGTGGGAAGTGAAGAGTCAGGTCATAGTGACTTTGTTTTGGGTAACTGGGAAGTGAAGAGTCAGGTCATAGTGACTTTGTTTTGGGTAACTGGAAAGTGAAGAGTCAGGTCGTAGTGACTTTGTTTTGGGTAAGTGGGAAGTGAAGAGTCAGGTCGTAGTGACATTGTTTTGGGTAACTGGGAAGTGAAGAGTCAGGTCATCGTGACTTTGTTTTGGGTAACTGGGAAGTGAAGAGTCAGGTCGTAGTGACATTGTTTTGGGTAACTGGGAAGTGAAGAGTCAGGTCGTAGTGACTTTGTTTTGGGTAACTGGAAACAGTAGTCAAATCGCTGAAGGGTACATCTGGGAATTGGGGTGTCAATTTTAAGTTACTGCAGGAGACTTTGTACTGAGGACAGTTTTGTTTTATTTCTGTTTCAACTAACTATAGGGGTGTCTGTATTAGGGATATAATTGAATTCAATAAAACAACAATTCATGGTTAAGCCAAACCCTGTGACATGTGCAATTTTGTTCTTGTAATTCCTAAAGTCCAAGAACTATAGTAAGGGGGTACGGGAACGGAAACTCTTACAGAATTAGCGACCGTGGCAGGACTTTAGGTTAAGAACAAAATTAAAATTATGGACAGGGTCATAGGCAAGAAGCCCCCAGTGGAGGTTAGGATATCTCGGTATGTGTGAGGCAAGTTAAACGTTTCTGAGCCATGGGTTCTGGAAATGATTCATTCTGACAGTCCCCAGGAGAGGGCAGCAGAGTGGACAGGTCGTAGCAAGTACATGAAATCAAAAGGAAAGGCAATTTGGTTACTGTGTATGCAGAAACAAATTCAGGTTCTCACAGAAAGGGTTAAACTGTTAGAAAAGGCGAAAAGGGAATCAGAGAACAGAGCAAGTGACAGTGAGGCTGTAGTGAATCGGTTAATGGAAGATCAAAGTAAGGAAAGGCAGGAGAGGAAGGTGCAGGAAGAAACGTCCAGGAATACGATGGCGTACCTGCAATACCAGGTCAAAGAGGGTAAAAGGGAGGGTCAGGCTCAGCGTGAGGAAAGTGCTAGGAACTTGGAGAGAGCTGACAAGGCTGAGGGGTAGTTGAAGGATATCAAGGTAACATACAGGGTAGCTCAGAGTCAGATACATGAAGAGGTTGATCACGGGCCATATAACGAGAAAATTTGTAAGCTGCCCTAGCATTATCTGGCGCCAGGGGCATGGCTTGTCTTAGGGCACCAGGAAAAGTTGGGGTCGACTGGGATGTGGAGAGAAGGGTGTCTGATGTTGGGACCCAGTACACAGTGTCAGCCAGCTCCTGAGGCACCGGGACCACCGAAACCAATGTGCACCCTGCGACAGCAAAAGTTCGGTCTACCCCCGGCAGGCGGTGGTCCGGCACCATTGCAGAGCAATCATGTGTTCACCTATACGACCCTTCAGTTGCAGGAAATACTGGCCAGTGTGCGGAAACTGAAGCATGGAGGGGATGCCTCTGTCCATTTCGGGAACATAGAGCAGATAGGGGGAATTAATAACTGCGATGAGGAGGAAATGAAGAAACTGATCATGTTCTCCCTCGACGGGAAGCTGTATCAGAGTTCGTCAACAGCTACTAAGTTGGGAGGGGGAACTACGGATGGTTTGACGGATGAAATCTTAGTGGCGCTGGGACATAATTTAAAATTCAGTTTGAGGGCAAGAAACTGGAGTATTACACTAGCGTTCTGGAGTTAAACAAAGGTAATTACATAGGCATGAGGACAGATATGGCCCTAGTGGACTGGGCAGGAAGACTACAAGGCAGGACTGTTGATGAGCAGTGGCAGAATTTTAAGGAGATATTCAATTTCTCCCAACTGAAATATATTCCAGAGAGGAAGAAAGATTGTAAGAGGTGGAAAAACATCCATGGCTGAGCAAGGAAGTTAAGGATAACATAAAGAAAAACACTGAGGCATACCATATTGCAAAGGCCAGTGGCAGGCTGGAAAATTGGGAAACTTTTAAAGATCAACAAAGGGTTACTAAAAAAAGTAATAAAATGAGCAAAGGTAAATTAAGAAAGAAAACTAGCGCAAAATATAAAAACAGATAGCAAAAGCTTCTATAAGTATATAAAAGGGAAGAGAGTAGCTAAAGTGAAGGTTGGTCCCTTGGAGGATGAAACTGGGGAGTTAATAGTGAGGAACACAGAAATAGCGGAGACATTAAATCAGTATTTTGCCTCAGTTTTCATGGCAGAGGACTCTAGTACCATCCCAATAGTAACAGATAATGCAGAGGTTATAGAAAGGGAGGACCTTGGAACAATCATCATCACTAGGGAAAAAGTACTGAGCAAACTATTGGGATTGAAGGCAGACAAGTCCCTAGGGCCTTAAAGGAAGTGGCAGTGGAGATAGTGGATTCATTGGTTATAATATTCCAAAATTCCCTGGATGCAGGAAAGTTTCCAGTGGATTGGAAAAATGCTAATATAATGCCCTTATTCAAAAAAGGAGGGAGACAGAAAGTAGGAAACTTTAGACCAGTTAGTTTAACATCTGTCGTTGGGAAATTGTTAGAATCCATTATTAAGGAAGTAATAACAGGACATTTAGAAAGTCAAAATGCAATCCATCAGAGTCAGCATGGTTTTATGAAGGGTAAATCGTGTTTGACTAATTTGCAAGAGTTCTTCGAAGCTGTGAAAGTAAAGTGGATAATGAGGATCCTGTAGATGTAGTATATCTGGACTTCCAGAAGGCATTTGATAAAGTGCCGCACAAAAGATTAATACACAAGATAAGATCACATTGGGTTAGGGGCAATGTATTAGCTTGGATAGAGGATTGGCTAACCAACAGAGGACAGAGAGTCTGGATAAATGGGTCATTTTCTGGTTGGCAAGATGTAACTAGTGGGGTGCACGGGGTTCGGTCCTCGGGCCCCAACTATTTACAATCTATATTAATGACTTGGATGCAGGGATAGAAGGTACTAAGGCCAAATTTGCAGATGACACTAAAATAGGTGGGATAGTAAGTTGCAATAAAGAAATAAGAAGTTTACAAATGGATATGGATAGGTTAGGTGAATGGGCCAAAATTTGGCAGATGGAGTTTAACATGGATAAGTGTGCGGTTATCCATTTTGGTCGGAAGAATAGAAAGGCAAATTATTATCTAAATGGTGAGAAACTTCAGAGTGCTTTGGTGCAGAGGGATCTGGGTGTCCTTGTGCATGAATCGCAGAAAACTAGTATGCAGATACAGCAGGTAATGAGGAAGGCAAATGGAATTTTGGCGTTTATTGCTAAAGGAATGGAGTATAAAAGTAGGGAAGTGCAACTGTACTCCATGCAACTGTACAAGGCATTAGTGAGACCGCACATGAAGTATTGTGTACAATTTTGCTCCTCTTACTTAAGGAGGGATGTTGCATTTGAGGCAGTTCAGAGGAGGTTCACTAGATTGATTCCAGAGATGAGGGGTTTGTCTTATGAAGAGAGATTGAGCAGTTTAGGCCTTTACTGTCTAGAGTTTAGAAAAATGAGGGGACCTCTAATTGAGGTATATAAGATGATTAAGGGGATTAACAAAGTAGACGTAGAGAGGATGTTTCATCTTGTGGGGCAATCTAGAATGAGAGGTCATAGCTTTGGGATAAAGGGTAGCAGATTTAAAACAGAGATGAGGAGAAATTACTTCTCTCAAAGGGTCGTGAGTCTGTGGAATTCACTACCCCAGAGTGCGGTGGATGCCGGGATATTGAGCAAGTTTAAGGAGGAGATAGACAGATTTTTAATTAGCAAAGGGTTGAAGGGTTATGGAGAATGGGCAGGAAAGTGGAGTTGAGGCCGAGGTGAGATCAGCCATGATCGTATTGAATGGCGGAGCAGGCTCGAGGGGCTGAATTGCCTACTCCTGCTCCTAGTTCTTATGTTCTTATAATGAGGGCAGTCCGTTCTTGCAGGTTGAGCAGGCCAGACAGCTAGCAGGCGAGGCACTGGAAGGGTTTGTGGATAGGTTATAGCCCATATATATGAAAGCTTCTGGGGGAAATCCAGCCCGAACGCAGCTGATAGAGGCTCCCAGGAATCATTGGTTGAGAACTCTAGTCGCTAACAGCTTGCCACAGATCAGGGCAAGGGCGGAATCATGGTTTGATCCCGAGGATGAGGCAAATACAGAAGCAGGTATGTTGAGGAAACTGACTCTGGCTTTTAAATCTGACCGGGTGGAGGAGAATAAACAAAAGGGAAGCTTGAGTGGATGAAAGAAGTGAAAGCAAGAAGAGGGTAATGCAGGCAGATCCCAGGCATGTGTCAATTGTGGGAAAATGGGAGCCTGGAGTTGGGAGTGTAAGTCTCCAAAAGGGGGGAAACCAGGAAGCGGGGGTCCCTCAGGGTCGAAACCACGGGCAGTAGAGGCAGAGAAAGAGCAAGTAGAAGACCCAGTGAAACTTCTGGTGGCCGCATTCCAGCAGATTTGGACAAGGGACAGGGAAAGGTGCTCGGATTGAAAGATAATGGTTAGAGGAAGTTAATTGGAAGATTCACATGTTAGGTTTTAAAACACTGTGTGAACAGTAAAAAAAAAACCTTGTGTGCATGTGAGTTGGTTCAGTTTTCTGTTTGTATGTTTTATTAGAGTGTCCTGTTTGATTTTGTGTGTGTGCTCGAGTGTTCAGTGTCTGTCAATGAGTGGATGTTAGAAGTGTTAAAATCAAATTGTGCTGTGCTCTTGTGCTGAGAGAGAGAGAGAGAGAGAGTGACTCATGTCTCTGATTTCTTTGAGTTTGCAAGCCGGTGTCTGTGCCACTTAAAAGTTGTTTAAGCCCTTGTGGTCTGTTTTTGCATGTGATTTTAAAACAGTTGGTTGTTTAATGTGTTTCAAGAGTTTTTTTAATGGATGTAAGTGAGAAAGAAGTTATGATAACATGGATATTGAACTGTAAAAAAAGAGATTGTTTTATTGTTTTGGGAGAGATATGGGGGTTCTCTCCCATGCTGTGTGAGGCTACTGTTAGGTTTAAATTTTGTCTGAAGTAGTACTGTGAAAATTCACCTTTTTCTTGAGTTCCTACTTACAGTTGCTTCAAAAGGGACCTTGAAGAAAGAAGACCTGAGAAACCAGAACTTAAGTTTTTCTTTTGTTCCTTTGTAAAACATGTGCTATGTTAATTAATTGAAGTTGATAAAGTTTAAGGTGTGTGAATGGAGAATGCAAGTGGGAAGCTTCCAGCGAGAGAATGGGTGTGTGTACTAAAGGGTTTGTGTGGAAGATGTATATTTTAAGTTTGACCGATCCTTTGTCCCTTTCACCATCAGGTCAGACTACCTGAAGATGCTGGGGATATGGTTCGGAAGGCCTGGGGCGTGCAACAAAACCTGGGAGGAGCGAGTTGCCAAGGTGCCACACAAACTGAGCATGTGGGAGCAGCGATCTCTCTCCATTATGGGTATGAATCTGGTCATCTGGTGCGAGGCGCTCATGTTGTTGCTGTACATGGCGCAGGTCTGGCCCATACCCCACTCCTGCACTGTGGCGGTCACCCGAGCCATTTTCCACTTCATCTGGGCATCCAAAATGGACCGGGTCCGGAGGGACACGATGTTCAAAATTTTGGATAAGGGCGGGAAAAATGTATCCAACGTCGCCCTCATCCTGATGACCACCTTCGTGTTCGGCTGCATCAAGCTGTGTGTAGACCTCCAGCATGTAAACTCCAAGTGTCACTATGTGCTGAGGTTCTATCTGTCCCTGGTGTTGCGAAGGATGGGCCTGGTCACATTGCCGCGGAACGCTCCATCCAGTTGGACCGTGCCGTACCACCTATCCTTCGTGGAACAGCTTTTGCGGGAAAACACCTTTCACCACCGATTCATCAGGCAGCGGTCTGCACGGAATGTCCTCAAGGCCCTACGGGAAAAGGAGACGGTGGATCCTGTCGGATCATTCCCTGAGCAGACCGCCAAAGTCGGTCTACAATAGGGAACGATTTGGCTGGAACCAACAATAGGGAAAGATTTGGCAGGAACCTACAATAGGGTAAGATTTGGCTGGAATTTACAATAGGGTAGAATTTGGCTAGAATTTACGATAGGGTAAAATTTGGCTGGAAACTACAATAGGGAAAGATTTGGCAGGAACCTACAAGAGGGTAAGATTTGGCTGGAATTTACGATAGGGTAAAATTTGGCTGGAAACTACAATAGGGAAAGATTAATCTGGAACCTACAATAGGGTAAGATTTGGCTGGAATCGACAATAGGGAACCATTTGGCAGGAACCTACAATAGGGTAAGATTTGGCTGGAATTTACAATAGGGAAAGATTTGGCTGGAACCTACAATATAGAATGATTAATCTGGAACCCTGAATAGGGAAAGATTTGGCTGGAACCTTCCATAGGGAAAGATTAATCTGGAACCTACAATCAGATACGATTTAGCTGGAGCCTACAATAGGGAAAGATTTAAGAGAACGTACAATAAGAAAAGATTAACCTGGAACCTACAGTAGGGGAAGGTTTAGCAGGGAAGAACAACAGGGCAACATTTGGCTGGAACCAACAATAGGGTAAGATTTGGCTGGAACCTTCAATGGGGAAGGATTAAGCTGGAACTTACAATAGGGCAAGATATACCTGGAACCTACAATAGGGAAAGATTTGGTAGCAACCTACAACAGGGAATGATTTGGCAGGAACCTACAATAAAGAAAGAATTGGAAGGAACCAACAATGGGGAAAGATTGATCTGGAACCTACAAATGGGAAAGATGAAGCTAGCACCTAAAATAGGGTAAAACGTGGCTGAAACCTACAATAGGGTAAGATTTGGCTGGAAATGACAATAGCGTATGACTTGGCTGTAACCTACAAAAGGGAAAGATTTGGCTGGAACCTACAATAGGGTAAGATTAGGCTGGAAACTACAATAGCGTATGACTTGGCTGTAACCTACAATAGGGTAAGACTTGGCTGGAACCGACAATAGGGAAAGATTTGTCAGGAACCTACAAGAGGGTAAGATTTGGCTGGAATTTACGATAGGGTAAAATTTGGCTGGAAACTACAATAGGGAAAGATTAATCTGGAACCTACAATAGGGTAAGATTTGGCTGGAATCGACAATAGGGAACCATTTGGCAGGAACCTACAATAGGGTAAGATTTGGCTGGAATTTACAATAGGGAAAGATTTGGCTGGAACCTACAATATAGAATGATTAATCTGGAACCCTGAATAGGGAAAGATTTGGCTGGAACCTTCCATAGGGAAAGATTAATCTGGAACCTACAATCAGATACGATTTAGCTGGAGCCTACAATAGGGAAAGATTTAAGAGAACGTACAATAAGAAAAGATTAACCTGGAACCTACAGTAGGGGAAGGTTTAGCAGGGAAGAACAACAGGGCAACATTTGGCTGGAACCAACAATAGGGTAAGATTTGGCTGGAACCTTCAATGGGGAAGGATTTGGCTGGAACCTTCAATGGGGAAGGATTAAGCTGGAACTTACAATAGGGCAAGATATACCTGGAACCTACAATAGGGAAAGATTTGGTAGCAACCTACAACAGGGAATGATTTGGCAGGAACCTACAATAAAGAAAGAATTGGAAGGAACCAACAATGGGGAAAGATTGATCTGGAACCTACAAATGGGAAAGATGAAGCTAGCACCTAAAATAGGGTAAAACGTGGCTGAAACCTACAATAGGGTAAGATTTGGCTGGAAATGACAATAGCGTATGACTTGGCTGTAACCTACAAAAGGGAAAGATTTGGCTGGAACCTACAATAGGGTAAGATTAGGCTGGAAACTACAATAGCGTATGACTTGGCTGTAACCTACAATAGGGTAAGACTTGGCTGGAACCGACAATAGGGAAAGACTTGGCTGGAACCTACAATAGGGTAAGACTTGGCTAGAAGCTACAATAGGGAAAGACTTGGCTGGAACCGACAGTCAGATACGATTCAGCTGGAACCAACAATAGGGAAAGATTTAACAGAACCTTCAATAAGGAAAGATTTACCTGGAACCGAGAGTAGGGAATGGTTTAGCAGGGACGTACAACAGGGTAAGATTTGGCTGGAATCTACAATAGGACAAGATATACCTGGAACCTACAATAGGGAAAGATTTGGATGGAATCTACAATAGGGATCGATTTGTCAGGAACCTACAATCAGATACGATTTAGTTGAAACCGACAATCAGATACGATTTAGCTTGAAGCTACAACAGGCAAAGATTTGGCTGGAACATACAATGGGGAAAGATTTAGCTGGAACCTACAATAGGGATAGATTTGGCTGGAACCTACAATATTGAACGATTTGGCTGGAAACGACAATCGGGAAAGAGTAAGCTCGAACCTACAATAGGGAAAGATTTGGCTGGAACCTACAATAGGGAAAGATTTGGCTGGAACCTACAATAGGGAAAGATTTGGCTGGAACATACAATGGAGAAAGATGTGGCTGGAACCTACAATAGGGAAAGATTTGGCTGGAACCTACAATGGAGAAAGATTTGGCTGGAAACTACAATAGGGAAATATACAGCTGGAACCTACAATAGGGAAAAATTTAGTTGGAATCTACAATCAGATACGATTTAGCTGGAAGCTACAACAGGTAAAGATTTAACTGGAACATACAATGGGGAAAGATTTAGCTGGAACCGACAATAGGGTAAGATTTGGCTGGAACCTACAATAGGGAAAGGTTTGGCTGGAACCTACAATAGGGAAAGATTTGGCAGGAACCTACAATCAGATACGATTTAGTTGAAACCTACAATCAGATATGATTTCGCTGGAAGCTACAACAGGCAAAGATTTGGCTGGAACATACAATGGGGAAAGATTTAGCTGGAACCTACAATAGGGTAAGATGTGGCTGGAACCTACAATAGGGAAAGATTTGGCTGGAACCTACAATAGGGAAAGATTTGGCTGGAACCTACAATAGGGAAAGATTTGGCAGGAACCTACAATAGGGAAAGATTTAGCTGGAACCTACAATCAGATACGATTTAGCTGGAACCTACAACAGGGAATGATTTGGCTGGAACATACAATGGAGAAAGATTCGGCTGGAACCTACAATAGGGAAAGATTTGGCTGGAACCTACAATCAGATACGATTTAGCTGGAACCTACAACAGGGAATGATTTGGCTGGAACATACAATGGAGAAAGATTCGGCTGGAACCTACAATAGGGAAAGATTTAGCTGGAACCTACAATAGGGAAAGATTTGGCTGGAACCTACAAAAGGGAAAGATTTGGCTGGAACCTACAATCAGATACGATTTAGTTGGAACGTACAATCAGATACGATTTAGCTGGAACCTACAACAGGGAAAGGTTTAGCTGGAACCTACAATAGGGAAAGATTTGGCTGGAACCTACAAAAGGGAAAGATTTGGCTGGAACCTACAATCAGATACGATTTAGTTGGAACGTACAATCAGATACGATTTAGCTGGAACCTACAACAGGGAAAGATTTAGCTGGAACCTACAAAAGGGAAAGATTTGGCTGGAACCTACAATCAGATACGATTTAGTTGGAACGTACAATCAGATACGATTTAGCTGGAACCTACAACAGGGAAAGATTTAGCTGGAACATACAATGGAGAAAGATTTGGCTGGAACCTACAATAGGGAAAGATTTGGCTGGAACCTACAATAGGGACAGATTAAGCTGGAACCTACAATAGGGAAGAATTTGGCTGGAACCTACAACAGGGAAGGAGATAGCTGGAAACTACAATAGGGAAATATACAGCTGGAACCTACAATAGGGAAAGATTTGCCTGGAACCTACAATGGGGAAATATTTGGCTGGAACCTACAATAGGGAAAGATTTAGCTGGAACCTACAATAGGGAAAGATTTAGCTGGAACCTACAATAGGGAAAGATTTGGCTGGAACCAACAATAGGGAAAGATTTGCCTGGAACCTACAATAGGGAAAGATTTAGCTGGAACCTACAATACGGAAGAATTAAGCTGGAACTGACAATAGGGAAGAATTAAGCTGGAACCTACAATAGGGAAGAATTTGGCTGGAACCTACAATAGGGAAAGATTAAGCTGGAACCTACAATAGGGAAGAATTTGGCTGGAACCATCAACAGGGAAAGATTTAGCTGGAAACTACAATAGGGATAGATTAAGCTGGAACCTACAATAGGGAAGAATCTGGCTGGAACCTACAACAGGGCAGGATTTAGCTGGAAACTACAATAGGGATAGATTAAGCTGGATCCTACAATAGGGCAAGATTTGCCTGGAACCCACAATGGGGAAGGATTTGGCAGGAACCTACAATAGGGAAAGATTTAGCTGGAACCTACAATACGGAAAGATTTAGCTGGAACCTACAATAGGGAAGAATTAAGCTGGAACCGACAATAGGGAAAGATTAAGCTGGAACCTACAATAGGGCAAGATGTGGCTGGACCGACAACAGGGAAAGATTAAGCTGGAACCTACAATCAGATACGATTTAGCTTGAACCTACAATAGGGGAAGATTTAACAGAACCTACAATAAGAAAATATTTACCTAGAACCTGCAGTAGGGAAAGGTTTAGCAGGGAAGATCAATAGAGTATGATTCAGCTGGAATTTACAACAGGACAACAGTTGGCTGGAACCTACAATTGGCAAAGATTAAGCTGGAACTTACAAAGGGGAAGAATTTAGCTGGAAACTACAATAGGGAAAGATTAATCTGGAACCTACAATAGTGAAAATTTAATCTGGAAACTACAATAGGGAAAGATTAATCTGGAACCTACAATAGTGAAAATTTAATCTGGAAACTACAATAGGGAAAGATTAATCTGGAACCTACAATAGTGAAAATTTAATCTGGAAACTACAATAGGGAAAGATTAATCTGGAACCTACAATAGGGAAAGATTAAGCCGGAACCTACAATAGGGAAGAATTTGGCTGGGACCTACAACAGGGAAAGATTTAGCTGGAAACTACAAGAGGGATAGATTAATCTGGAACCTACAATAGTGAAAATTTAATCTGGAAACTACAATAGGGAAAGATTAATCTGGAACCTACAATAGTGAAAATTTAATCTGGAAACTACAATAGCGAAAGATTAATCTGGAACCTACAATAGTGAAAATTTAATCTGGAAACTACAATAGGGAAAGATTAATCTGGAACCTACAATAGGGAAAGATTTGGGAGGAACCTACAATAGGGAAAGATTAAGCCGGAACCTACAATAGGGAAGAATTTGGCTGGGACCTACAACAGGGAAAGATTTAGCTGGAAACTACAAGAGGGATAGATTAAGCTGGAACCTGCAATAGGGCAAGATTTGCCTGGAACATACAATGGGGAAGGATTTGGCAGGAACCGACAAGAGGGAAAGATTTAGCTGGAAGCTACAATAGGGAAAGATTTAGCTGGAAACAACAATAGGGAAAGATTTGCCTGGAACCTACAATGGGGAAGGATTTGGCAGGAACCTACAATAGGGAAACATTTAGCTGGAACCTACAATAGGGAAAGATTAAGCTGGAACCTTCAATCAGATACGATTGAGCTTGAACCTACAATAGGGCAAGATTTAGCAGAACCTACAATAAGAAAACATTTACCTGGAACCTACAGTAGGGAATGGTTTAGCAGGGAAGAATAATAGGGTATGATTTAGCTGAAATTTACAACAGGACAACATTTGGCTGGAACCTACAATAGGCAAAGATTAAGCTGGAACTTACAACAAGGAAAGATTTGGCTGGAACCTACAATAGGGAAGAATTTGGCTGGAAACTACAAAAGGGAAAGATTTAGCTGGAACCTACAATAGGGAAAGATTTAGCTGGAACCTACAATAGGGAAGAATTTGGCTGGAAACTACAATAGGGATAGATTTAGCTGGAACTTACAACAGGGAAAGATTTGGCTGGAACCTACAATAGGGAAAGATTTAGCTGGAACTTACAACAGGGAAAGATTTGGCTGGAACCTACAATAGGGAAATGTTTGGCTGGAACCTACAATGGGAAAGGATTTAGTTGGAACCTACAATAATGAAAGATTAATCTGGAACCAACAATAGGGAAAGATTTGGGAGGAACCTACAGTAGGGAAAGGTTAATCCGGAAACTATAATAGTGAAAGATTAATCTGGAACCTACAATAGGGAAAGATTAATCTGGAACCTATAATAGGGAAATATTTGGCTGGAACCTGCAATAGGTTAAGACTTGGCTGGAACCTACAATCAGATACAATTTAGCTGGAAATATTTAACAGAACCTACAATAAGAAAACATTTACCTGGAACCTACAGTCGGGACAGGTTTAGCAGGGAAGAACAACAGGGTACGATTTAGCTGGAATTTACAACAGGACAACATTTGACTGGAACCTACAATAGGGAAAGATTAATATGGTACCTACAATAGGGAAAGATTTGGTCGGAACCTACAAAATGGAAAGATAAAACTGGAACCTACTATAGTGAAAGATTAATCTGGAACCTACAGTAGTGAAAGATTAATCTGGAACCTACAGTAGTGAAAGATTTGGTAGGAACTTCCAGGAGGGAAAGATTAATCTGGAACCTGCAACAGCGAAAGATTTGGCAGGAACTTACAGTAGGGAAAGATTAATCTGGAACCTACAATAGGGATAGTTTAGGTAGGAACTTCCAGGAGGGAAAGATTAATCTGGAACCTGCAACAGCGAAAGATTTGGCAGGAACCTGCAATATGGAAAGGTTAATCTGGAACCTACAATAGGGAAAGATTTGGCTGGAACCTACAATAGGGAAAGATTAATCTGGAACCTACAACATGGAAAGATTTGGCTGGAAGCTATAATAGGGAAAGATTTGGCTGGAACCTACAATCAGATACAATTTTGCTGGAAACATTTAACAGAACCTACAATCAGAAAACATTTACCTAGAACCTACAGTAGGGACATGTTTAGCAGGGAAGAACAACAGGGTAAGATTTAGCTGGAAATTACAACAGGACAACATTTGGCTGGAACCTACAATAGGGAAAGATTTAGCTGGAACCTACAATAGGGAAAGATTTAGCTGGAACCTACAATAGGGAAAGATTAAGCTGGAACCTACAATCAGATATGATTTAGCTGGAACCTACAACAGGGAAAGATGAAGCCGGAACCTACAATAGGGAAAGATTTGGCTGGAACCTACAATAGGGAAAGATTTAGCTGGAACCTACTATAGGGAAAGATTTAGCTGGAGCCTACAATAGGGTAAGATTTAGCTGGAGCCTACAATAGGGTAAGATTTAGCTGGAGCCTACAATAGGGAAAGATTTGGCTGGAACCTGCAATAGGGAAAGATTAAGCTGGAACCTACAATCAGATATGATTTAGCTGGAACCTACAACAGGGAAAGATGAAGCCGGAACCTACAATAGGGAAAGATTTGGCTGGAACCTGCAATAGGGAAAGATTAAGCTGGAACCTACAATCAGATATGATTTAGCTGGAACCTACAATAGGGAAAGATTTAACAGAACCTACAAGAAGAAAACATTTACCTGGAACCTACAGTAGGGAAAGGTGTAGCAGGGAAGAACAACAGGGTAAGATTTAGCTGGAATTTACAGCAGGACAACATTTGGCTGGAACCTACAATCGGGAAAGATTAAACACGAACCTACAATAGGGACAGATTAAGCTGGAACCTACAACAGGGAATGATTTGGCTGGAACCTTCAATGGGGAAAGATTTGGCAGGAACCAACAATAGGGAAGAATTTGGATGGAACCTATAATAGGGAAATATTTGGCTGGAACCTGCAATAGGTTAAGACTTGGCTGGAACCTACAATCAGATACAATTTAGCTGGAAATATTTAACAGAACCTACAATAAGAAAACATTTACCTGGAACCTACAGTCGGGACAGGTTTAGCAGGGAAGAACAACAGGGTACGATTTAGCTGGAATTTACAACAGGACAACATTTGACTGGAACCTACAATAGGGAAAGATTAATATGGTACCTACAATAGGGAAAGATTTGGTCGGAACCTACAAAATGGAAAGATAAAACTGGAACCTACTATAGTGAAAGATTAATCTGGAACCTACAGTAGTGAAAGATTTGGTAGGAACTTCCAGGAGGGAAAGATTAATCTGGAACCTGCAACAGCGAAAGATTTGGCAGGAACTTACAGTAGGGAAAGATTAATCTGGAACCTACAATAGGGATAGTTTTGGTAGGAACTTCCAGGAGGGAAAGATTAATCTGGAACCTGCAACAGCGAAAGATTTGGCAGGAACCTACAATATGGAAAGGTTAATCTGGAACCTACAATAGGGAAAGATTTGGCTGGAACCTACAATAGGGAAAGATTAATCTGGAACCTACAACATGGAAAGATTTGGCTGGAAGCTATAATAGGGAAAGATTTGGCTGGAACCTACAATCAGATACAATTTTGCTGGAAACATTTAACAGAACCTACAATCAGAAAACATTTACCTAGAACCTACAGTAGGGACATGTTTAGCAGGGAAGAACAACAGGGTAAGATTTAGCTGGAAATTACAACAGGACAACATTTGGCTGGAACCTACAATAGGGAAAGATTTAGCTGGAACCTACAATAGGGAAAGATTTAGCTGGAACCTACAATAGGGAAAGATTAAGCTGGAACCTACAATCAGATATGATTTAGCTGGAACCTACAACAGGGAAAGATGAAGCCGGAACCTACAATAGGGAAAGATTTGGCTGGAACCTACAATAGGGAAAGATTTAGCTGGAACCTACTATAGGGAAAGATTTAGCTGGAGCCTACAATAGGGTAAGATTTAGCTGGAGCCTACAATAGGGTAAGATTTAGCTGGAGCCTACAATAGGGAAAGATTTGGCTGGAACCTGCAATAGGGAAAGATTAAGCTGGAACCTACAATCAGATATGATTTAGCTGGAACCTACAACAGGGAAAGATGAAGCCGGAACCTACAATAGGGAAAGATTTGGCTGGAACCTGCAATAGGGAAAGATTAAGCTGGAACCTACAATCAGATATGATTTAGCTGGAACCTACAATAGGGAAAGATTTAACAGAACCTACAAGAAGAAAACATTTACCTGGAACCTACAGTAGGGAAAGGTGTAGCAGGGAAGAACAACAGGGTAAGATTTAGCTGGAATTTACAGCAGGACAACATTTGGCTGGAACCTACAATCGGGAAAGATTAAACACGAACCTACAATAGGGACAGATTAAGCTGGAACCTACAACAGGGAATGATTTGGCTGGAACCTTCAATGGGGAAAGATTTGGCAGGAACCAACAATAGGGAAGAATTTGGATGGAACCTATAATAGGGAAATATTTGGCTGGAACCTGCAATAGGTTAAGACTTGGCTGGAACCTACAATCAGATACAATTTAGCTGGAAATATTTAACAGAACCTACAATAAGAAAACATTTACCTGGAACCTACAGTCGGGACAGGTTTAGCAGGGAAGAACAACAGGGTACGATTTAGCTGGAATTTACAACAGGACAACATTTGACTGGAACCTACAATAGGGAAAGATTAATATGGTACCTACAATAGGGAAAGATTTGGTCGGAACCTACAAAATGGAAAGATAAAACTGGAACCTACTATAGTGAAAGATTAATCTGGAACCTACAGTAGTGAAAGATTTGGTAGGAACTTCCAGGAGGGAAAGATTAATCTGGAACCTGCAACAGCGAAAGATTTGGCAGGAACTTACAGTAGGGAAAGATTAATCTGGAACCTACAATAGGGATAGTTTTGGTAGGAACTTCCAGGAGGGAAAGATTAATCTGGAACCTGCAACAGCGAAAGATTTGGCAGGAACCTACAATATGGAAAGGTTAATCTGGAACCTACAATAGGGAAAGATTTGGCTGGAACCTACAATAGGGAAAGATTAATCTGGAACCTACAACATGGAAAGATTTGGCTGGAAGCTATAATAGGGAAAGATTTGGCTGGAACCTACAATCAGATACAATTTTGCTGGAAACATTTAACAGAACCTACAATCAGAAAACATTTACCTAGAACCTACAGTAGGGACATGTTTAGCAGGGAAGAACAACAGGGTAAGATTTAGCTGGAAATTACAACAGGACAACATTTGGCTGGAACCTACAATAGGGAAAGATTTAGCTGGAACCTACAATAGGGAAAGATTTAGCTGGAACCTACAATAGGGAAAGATTAAGCTGGAACCTACAATCAGATATGATTTAGCTGGAACCTACAACAGGGAAAGATGAAGCCGGAACCTACAATAGGGAAAGATTTGGCTGGAACCTACAATAGGGAAAGATTTAGCTGGAACCTACTATAGGGAAAGATTTAGCTGGAGCCTACAATAGGGTAAGATTTAGCTGGAGCCTACAATAGGGTAAGATTTAGCTGGAGCCTACAATAGGGAAAGATTTGGCTGGAACCTGCAATAGGGAAAGATTAAGCTGGAACCTACAATCAGATATGATTTAGCTGGAACCTACAACAGGGAAAGATGAAGCCGGAACCTACAATAGGGAAAGATTTGGCTGGAACCTGCAATAGGGAAAGATTAAGCTGGAACCTACAATCAGATATGATTTAGCTGGAACCTACAATAGGGAAAGATTTAACAGAACCTACAAGAAGAAAACATTTACCTGGAACCTACAATCGGGAAAGATTAAACACGAACCTACAATAGGGACAGATTAAGCTGGAACCTACAACAGGGAATGATTTGGCTGGAACCTTCAATGGGGAAAGATTTGGCAGGAACCAACAATAGGGAAGAATTTGGATGGAACTGACAATAGGGAAAGATTTAGCTGGAAACTACAAGAGGGAAAGATTTGGCTGGAACCTACAATAGGGAAAGATTTAGCTGGAAACTACAAGAGGGAAAGATTTAGCAAGAAACTACAATAGGGAAAGATTTGGCTGGAACCTACAATAGGGAAAGATTTGGCTGGAACCTACAATAGGGAAAGATTTGGCTGGAAACTACAAGAGGGAAAGATTTGGCTGGAAACTACAAGAGGGAAAGATTTGGCTGGAAACTACAAGAGGGAAAGATTTGGCTGGAACCTACAATAGGGAAAGATTTGGCTGGAAACTACAAGAGGGAAAGATTTAGCTGGAAACTACAAGAGGGAAAGATTTAGCTGGAACCTACAATAGGGAAAGATTTAGCTGGAAACTACAAGAGGGAAAGATTTGGCTGGAACCTACAATAGGGAAAGATTTGGCTGGAACCTACAATAGGGAAAGATTTGGCTGGAACCTGCAATAGGGACAAATGAAACTGTAACCTAAAATAGGGAAAGATGAAGCTGGAACCTACAATGGGGAAGGATCTGGTAGGAACCTACAATAGGGAAAGATTGAACTGGAACCTAAAATAGGGAAAGATTGAACTGGAACCTAAAATAGGGAAAGATGTGGCTGGAACCTACAATAGGGCAAGATTTGGCTGGAACCTTCAATGGGGAAGGCTTTGGTAGGAACCTCCAATAGGGAAAGATAGAACTGGAACCTAAAATAGGGAAGGATTTGGCTGGAACCTCCAATAGGGCAAGATTTGGCTGGAACCTACAATAGTGAAAGATTTTGTTGGAAACTAAAATAGTGAAAGATTAATCTGGAAACTACAAGAGCGGAAGATTAATCGGGAACCTACAATAGGGTAAGATTTATTTGGAACCTACAATAGGGAGAGATATGTTAGGAACCTACAATAGGGAAAGATTTTGTTGGAAACTAAAATAGTGAAAGATTAATCTGGAAACTACAAGAGCGGAAGATTAATCGGGAACCTACAATAGGGTAAGATATATTTGGAACCTACAATAGGGAGAGATATGTTAGGAACCTACAATAGGGAAAGATTTAGTCGGAACCTACAATATGGTAAGACTTGTCTGGAACCTACAGTCAGATACAATTTAGCTGGAAATATTTAACAGAACCTACAATAAGAAAACATTTACCTGGAGCCTACAGTAGGGACATGTTTAGCAGGGAAGAACAACAGGGTAAGATTTAGCTGGAAATTACAACAGGACAACATTTGACTGGAACCTACAATAGGGAATGATTTAGCTGGA
Source organism: Heterodontus francisci (assembly GCF_036365525.1). NCBI lineage: Eukaryota > Metazoa > Chordata > Chondrichthyes > Heterodontiformes > Heterodontidae > Heterodontus > Heterodontus francisci. Next base: position 99,171 of record NW_027140176.1, read on the forward strand.
ACTGACAAAAGGGAAAGATTTGGCTGGAACCTACAATAGGGAAAGATTTAGCTGGAACCTACAATAGGGAAAGATTAAGCTGGAACCTACAATAGGGAAAGATTTGGCTGGAACCTACAATTGGGAAAGATTAAGCTGGAACCTACAATAGGGAAAGATTTGGCTGGATCCTACAATAGGGAAAGATTTAGCTGGAGCCTACAATCGGGAAAGATTTGGCTGGAACCTACAATAGGGAAAGATTAAGCTGGAACCTACAATAGAGAATGATTTAGCTGGAACCTGCAATAGGGAAAGATTTAGCTGGAACTTACAATAGGGAAAGATTTAGCTGGAACCTACAATAGGGAAAGATTTGGCTGGATCCTACAATAGGGAAAGATTTAGCTGGAGCCTACAATCGGGAAAGATTTGGCTGGAACCTACAATAGGGAAAGATTAAGCTGGAACCTACAATAGGGAAAGATTTGGTTGGAACCGACAAACGGGAAAGATTTAGCTGGAACCTACAATAGAGAAAGATTTAGCTGGAACCTGCAATAGGGAAAGATTTAGCTGGAACCTGCAATAGGGAAAGATTTAGCTGGAACTTACAATAGGGAAAGATTTGGCTGGAATCTACAAAATGGAAAGATTTAGCTGGAACCCACAATAGGGAAAAATACAGCTGGAACCTATAATAGGGAAAGATTTAGTGGGAACCTACAATAGGGAAGGATTTGGCTGGATCCTACAATAGGGAAAGATGTGGCTGGAACATACAATCAGATACGATTTAGCTGGAACCTACAATAGGGAAAAATTTAACAGAACCTACAAGATGAAAACATTTACCTGGAACCTACAGTAGGGAAAGGTGTAGCAGGGAAGAACAACAGGGTATGATTCAGCTGGAATTTACAAGAGGACAACATTTGGCTGGAACCTACAATCGGGAAAGATGAAGCTCGAACCTACAATAGGGACAGATTAAGCTGGAACCTACAATAGGGAATGATTTGGCTGGAACCGAACATGGGGAAAGATTTGGCAGGAACCTACAATAGGGAAGAATTTGGAAGGAACCTACAATAGGGAAACATGTAGCTGGAACCTACAATGGGGAAAGATTTAGCTGGAACCTACAATGGGGAAAGATTTGGCAGGAACCAACAATAGGGAAGAATTTGGATGGAACCTACAAGAGGGAAAGATTTAGCTGGAACCTACAATGAGGAAAGATTTGGCAGGAACCTACAATGGGGAAAGATTTGGCAGGAACCAACAATAGGGAAGAATTTGGATGGAACCTACAATAGGGAAAGATTTGGCTGGAACCTACAATAGGGACACATTAAACTGGAACCTACAATAGGGAAAGATGAAGCTGGAACCTACAATCGGGCAAAATTTGGCTGGAACCTACAATGGGGAAGGATTTGGTAGGAACCTACAATAGGGAAAGATTGAACTGGAACCTAAAATAGGGAAAGAGTTGGCTGGAACCTACAGTGGGGAAAGATTGATCATGAACCTACAACAGGGAAAGATGTGGCTGGAACCTACAATAGGTTAAGATTTGGCTGCAACCTACAATATGGTAAGACTTGTCTGGAACCTGCAATCAGATCCAATTTAGTTGGAAATATTTAGCAGAACCTACAATAAGTAAACATTTACCTAGAACCTCCAGTAGGGACAGGTTTGGCAGGGAAGAACAACAGGGTTAGATTTAGCTGGAAATTACAACAGGACAACATTTGACTGGAACCTACAATAGGGAATGATTTAGCTGGAACCTACAAAAGGGAAAGATTTAGCTGGAACCTACAAGAGGGAAGGATTTGGCTGGAACCTACAATAGGGAAAGATTTAGCTGGAGCCTACAATCGGGAAAGATTTGGCTGGAACCTACAAGAGGGAAAGATGTGGCTGGAACCTACAATAGGGAAAGATTAAGCTGGAACCTACAATAGGGAAAGATTTGGTTGGAACCTACAAACGGGAAAGATTTAGCTGGAACCTACAATAGAGAAAGATTTGGCTGGAACCTACAATAGGGAAAGATTTAGCTGGAACCTACAATAGGGAAAGATTTAGCTGGAACCTACAAGAGGGAAGGATTTGGCTGGAACCTACAATAGGGAAAGATTTAGCTGGAGCCTACAATCGGGAAAGATTTAGCTGGAACCTACAATAGGGAAAGATGTGGCTGGAAACTACAATAGGGAAAGATTAAGCTGGAACCTACAATAGGGAAAGATTTGGTTGGAACCTACAAACGGGAAAGATTTAGCTGGAACCTACAATAGAGAAAGATTTGGCTGGAACCGACAATAGGGAAAGATTTAGCTGGAACCTACAATAGGGAAAGATACAGCTGGAACCTACAAAAGGGAAAGATTTAGCTGGAACCTACAATAGGGAAAGATTTGGCGGGAATCTACAAAATGGAAAGATTTAGCTGGAACCCACAATAGGGGAAAATACAGCTGGAACCTACAATAGGGAAAGATTTAGCGGGAACCTACAATAGGGAAGGATTTGGCTGGATCCTACAATAGGGAAAGATGTGGCTGGAACCTGCAATAGGGAAAGATTAAGCTGGAACATACAATCAGATACGATTTAGCTGGAACCTACAATAGGGAAAAATTTAACAGAACCTACAAGAAGAAAACATTTACCTGGAACCTACAGTAGGGAACGGTGTAGCAGGGAAGAACAACAGGGTAAGATTCAGCTGGAATTTACAACAGGACAACATTAGGCTGGAACCTACAATCGGGAAAGATGAAGCTCGAACCTACAATAGGGACAGATTAAGCTGGAAACTACAATAGGGACAGATTAAGCTGGAACCTACAATAGGGACAGATTAAGCTGGAACCTACAATAGGGAATGATTTGGCTGGAACCTACAATGGGGAAAGATTTGGCAGGAACCAACAATAGGGAAGAATTTGGATGGAACCTACAATGGGGAAAGATTTGGCTGGAACCTACAATGGGGAAAGATTTGGCAGGAACCAACAATAGGGAAGAATTTGGATGGAACCTACAATGGGGAAAGATTTGGCTGGAACCTACAATGGGGAAAGATTTGGCAGGAACCAACAATAGGGAAGAATTTGGATGGAACCTACAATGGGGAAAGATTTGGCTGGAACCTACAATGGGGAAAGATTTAGCTGGAACCTACAATAGGGAATGATTTGGCTGGAACCTACAATGGGGAAAGATTTGGCAGGAACCAACAATAGGGAAGAATTTGGATGGAACCTACAATAGGGAAAGATTTAGCTGGAACCTACAATGGGGAAAGATTTAGCTGGAACCTACAATGGGGAAAGATTTAGCTGGAACCTACAATGGGGAAAGATTTGGCAGGAACCTACAATGGGGAAAGATTTAGCTGGAACCTACAATAGGGAAAGATTTAGCTGGAACCTACAATAGGGAAAGATTTAGCTGGAACCTACAATAGGGAAAGATTTAGCTGGAACCTACAATGGGGAAAGATTTGGCAGGAACCAACAATTGGGAAGAATTTGGATGGAACCTACAATAGGGAAAGATTTGGCTGGAACCTACAATGGGGAAAGATTAAGCTGGAACCTACAATAGGGAAAGATTGAACTGGAACCTACAATAGGGAATGATTTGGCTGAAACCTACAATAGGGCAAGATTGATATTGTACCGACAATATGGAAAGATTTGGCTGGAATCTACAAGAGGGAAGATTTAGTTGGAACCTACAATAGGGAAAGACTTGTCTGGAACCTACAATAGGGTAAGATTAATCTGGAACCTACAATAGGGAAAGATTAATCTGGAACCAACAATAGGGAAAGATTAATCTGGAACCAACAATAGGGAAATATTTAGCTGGAACCTACAATAGGGAAATATTTAGCTGGAACCTACAATAGGGAAATATTTAGCTGGAACCTACAATAGTGAAAGTTTGATCTGGAACCTACAATAGTGAAAGATTAATCTGGAACCTACAATAGAGAAAGATTTAGTTGGAACCTACAATAGGGAAAGATTTGTTAGGAACCCACAATAGGGAAAGATTAATCTGGAACCAACAATAGGGAAAGATTTGGCAGGAGCCTACAATAGGGAAAGATTAATCTGGAACCTGAAGCAGTGAAAGAATTGGCTGGAACTTCCAAGAGGGAAAGATTAATCTGGAACCCGCAACAGGGAAAGACTTGGCTGGAACCTACAATGGGGAAGGATTAATCTCGAACCTACAATAGGGAAAGATTTGGTCGGAACCTACATGAGGGAAAGATTAATCTGGAACCTACAATATGGTAAGATTTGGCAGGAACCTACAATAGATAAAGATTTGGCTGGTACCTATAATAGGGAAAGATTTGGCAGCAACCTACAATAGGGAAAGATTAACTGGGAACCTAAAATAGGGTAAGATTTGGCTGGAACCTACAACAGGGAAAGATTTGGCTGGAACTTACAATAGGTTAACACATGGCTGGAAGCTACAATATGGTAAGACTTGGCTGGAACCTACAAACAGATACGATTTAGCTGGAAATATTTAACAGAACCTACAATAAGAAAACATTTACCTGGAACCTACAGTAGGGACAGGTTTAGCAGGGAAGAACAACAGGGTAAGATTTAGATGGAGTTTACAACAGGACAACATTTGTCTGGAACCTACAATAGGGAAAGATTAAGCTGGAAGCTACAATAGGGCACGATTTGGCTGGAACCTACGATAGGGAAAGATTTCGCGCAAACCTACAATAGGGAAAGATTTCGCGCAAACCTACAATAGGGAAAGATTTGGCTGGAACATACAATTGGGAACGATGTGGCTGGAACCTACAATCAGGATAGATTAAGCTGGAACCTACAATAGGGCAAGATATGGCTGGAACCTACAATAGGGAAAGATTAATTTGGAAGCTACAATAGGGAAAGATTTGTTAGGAACCCACAATAGGGAAAGATTAATCTGGAACCAACAATAGGGAAAGATTTGGCAGGAGCCTACAATAGGGAAAGATTAATCTGGAACCTACAATAGGGAAAGATTTGGCAGGAGCCTACAATAGGGAAAGATTAATCTGGAACCTGAAGCAGTGAAAGAATTGGCTGGAACCTTCAATAGGGAAAGATTAATTTGGAAGCTACAATAGGGAAAGATTTGTTAGGAACCCACAATAGGAAAAGATTAATCTGGAACCAACAATAGGGAAAGATTTGGCAGGAGCCTACAATAGGGAAAGATTAATCTGGAACCTGAAGCAGTGAAATAATTGGCTGGAACTTCCAAGAGGGAAAGATTAATCTGGAACCTACAATAGGGAAAGATCTGCCTGAAACCTACAATAGGGAAAGATTTGGCAGGAACCTACAATAGGGAAAGACTTGGCTGGAACCTGCAATAGGGTAAGATTAAACTGGAACATACAATAGTGAAAGATTAATCTGGAACCAACAATAAGGAAAGATTACTTGGAACCTACAATCGTGAAAGATTAATCTGGAACCTACAATAGGGAGAGATTAATCTGGAACCTGGAACAGGGAAAGATTTGGCTGGAACCTATAATCGGGAAAGATTAATCTGGAACCTACAACAGGGAAAGATTTTTCTCGAACTTCCAAGAGGGAAAGATTAATCTGGAACCTGCAACAGGGAAAGATTTGGCTGGAACCTAGAATAGGGAAAGATTAAACTGGAACCTAAAATCGGGAAAGATTTGGTCGGAACCTACAGTTAGGAAAGATTTAGTTGGAATTGACAATAGGGAAAGATTAATCTGGAACCTACAATAAGGAAAGATTTGGTAGGAACCTACAATAGGGAAAGATTAATCTGGAACCTACAATAGTGAACGTTTGATCTGGAACCTAAAATGGTGTAAGTGTAACCTGGAACCTACAATAGTGAAAGTGTTCATCTGGAACCTGCAATAGGGAAAGATTTGTTAGGAACCTGCAATAGGGAAAGATTAATCTGGAACGTACAATAGAGAAAGATTTGGCTGGAACCTTCAATAGGGAAAGATTGATCTGGAACCTACAATAGGGAAAGATTTGGCTGGAACCTGCAACAGGGAAAGTTTAAGCTGGAACCTACAATAAGGCACGATTTGGCTGGATTAGATTTGGATTAGATTAGAGATACAGCACTGAAACAGGCCCTTCGGCCCACCAAGTCTGTGCCGAACATCAACCACCCATTTAGACTAATCCTACACGAATCCCATATTCCCACCAAACATCCCCACCTGTCCCTATATTTCCCTACCACCTACCTATACTAGTGACAATTTATAATGGCCAATTTACCTATCAACCTGCAAGTCTTTTGGCTTGTGGGAGGAAACCGGAGCACCCGGAGAAAACCCACGCAGACACAGGGAGAACTTGCAAACTCCACACAGGCAGTACCCACGTACAATGGGGAAGGATTTGGCTGGAACCTACAATAGGGAAAGATTTAGCTGGAGCCTACAATAGGGAAAGATGTGGCTGGAACCGACAATAGGGAAAGATGTGGCTGGCACCTACAATAGGGAAAGATGTGGCTGGCACCTACAATAGGGCAACATTTGGCTCGAACCGACAATAGGGCAACATTTGGCTTGAACCTACAATTGGGAAGAATTTGGCTGGAACCTACAATAGGGAAAGCTTTTGCTGTAACCTACAGTAGGGCAAGATGTGCCTGGAACCTACAATAGGGAAAGATTGATCTTGAACCCACAATCGGGAAAGATGTGGCTGGAACCAACAATGGGGAAGGATTTGGCAGGAATCTACAATAGGGAAAGATTTAGTTGGAACCTACAATAGGGAACCACTAGGCTGGAACCTACAATAGCGTAAGATTAATCTGGAATCTACAATAGGGAAAGATTAAGCTGAAACCTACAATAGAGAAAGATTAATCTGGAACCTACAATAGGGAACGATTTGATAGGAAGCTACAATAGTGAAAGATTAATCTGGAATCTACAATAGGGAAAGATTTGGCGGGAACCTACAATAGGGAAAGATTTGGCGGGAACCTACAATAGGGAAAGATTTGGTAGGAACCTACAATAGTGACAGATTATATCTGGAACCTACAATAGGGAAAGATTAATCTGGAACCTACAATAGGGAAAGAATTGTTCGGAACCTACAATAGGGAAAGATTAATCTGGAACCTACAATAGGGAAAGATTTGGCGGGAACCTACAATAGGGAAAGATTAATCTGGAACCGACAATAGGGAAAGGTTTGGTAGGAACCTACAATGGGGAAAGATTAATCTGGAACCTACAATAGGGAAAGATTTGGTAGGAACATACAATGGGGAAAGATTAATCTGGAACCTACAATAGGGAAAGATTAATCTGGAACCTGCAATGGTCTAAATTTAATCTGGAATCAACAATAGTGAACGTTTAATCTGGAACCTGCAATGGTCTAAATTTAATCTGGAATCAACAATAGTGAACGTTTAATCTGGAACCTGCAATGGTCTAAATTTAATCTGGAATCAACAATAGTGAAAGTTTAATCTGGAACCTGCAATGGTCTAAATTTAATCTGGAATCAACAATAGTGAAAGTTTAATCTGGAACCTGCAATGGTCTAAATTTAATCTGGAATCAACAATAGTGAAAGTTTAATCTGGAACCTGCAATAGGGAAAGTTTAATCTGGAACCTACAATAGTCAAAGTTTCATCTGGAACCTGCAATTTGGAAAGATTAATCTGGAACCCACAATAGGGAATGATTTGGTAGGAACCTACAATAGAGAAAGATTAATCTGGCAGCTACAATAGAGAAAGATTTGGCTGGAACCTTCAATAGGGAAAGATTTTGTAGGAACCTCCAATGAGGAGAGATTAATCTGGAACCTGCAACAAGGAAAGATTATTCTAGAACCTACAATTGCAAAAAATTTGGTAGGAACCTACAATTAGGAAAGATTTAGTTGGAACCTACAATAGTGAAAGATTAATCTGGAACCTACAATAGTGAAAGATTTGGTAGGAACCTACAATAGTGAAATATTCATCTGGAACCTACAATAGGGAAAAATTTGGTTGGAGCCTACAATAGGGAAAGATTAATCTGGAACCTACAATAAGGAAAAATTTGGTTGGAACCTACAATAGGGAAAGATTAATCTGGAACCTACAATAGTGTAAGTTTAATCTGGAACCTGCAATAGGGAAAGGTTAATCTGGAACCTGCAATAGGGAAAGGTTAATCTGGAACCTGCAATAGGGAAAGGTTAATCTGGAACCAACAATAGTGAAAGTTTCATCTGGAACCTACAATAGTCAAAGTTTCATCTGGAACCTACAATAGTGATAGTTTCACTGGAACCCGCAATAGGGAAAGTTTAATCTGGAACCTACAATAGCAAAAGATTAATCTGGAACCTACAGTGGAGAAAGATGTGGCTGGAACCTTCAATAGAGAAAGATTCATCTGGAACCTACAATAGGGAAAGATTTGGTAGGAACCTACAATAGGGAAAGGTTAATCTGGAACCTACAATAGGGAAAATTTGTTAGGAACCTGCAATCGGGAATGATTAATCTGGAATGTACAATAGAGAAAGATTTGGCTGGAACCTTCAATAGAGAAAGATTGATCTGGAACCTACAATAGGGTAAGATTTGGCTAGAATTTACAACAGGGTAAAATTTGACTGGAATTTACAACAGGGTAAGTTTGGCTGGAACCTACAGTAGGGAAAGATTTGGCTGGAATCTACAATCGGGCAACATTTGGCTGGAACCTACAATAGGGAATGATTAAGCTCGAACTTACAATAGGGTACAATTTACCTGGAACCTACAATAGGAATGACTTAGATAGAACCTACATTAGGGTAAGATTTAGCTGGAGCCAACAATCGGGAAAGATTTGGCTGGAACCTACAATAGGGAAAGATGTGGCTCGAACCCACAATAGGGAAAGATTTAGGTGGAATTCAACAATAGGGTAAGACTTAGCTGGAATTTATAACAGGGCAATACTTGGCTGGAACCTACAATTGGGAAAGATTTGGCTGGAATCTACAATAGGGAAAGATTTGGCTCGAACCCACAATAGGGAAAGATTTAGGTGGAATTCAACAATAGGGTAAGACTTAGCTGGAATTTATAACAGGGCAATACTTGGCTGGAACCTACAATTGGGAAAGATTTGGCTGGAATCTACAATAGGGAAAGATTTGGCTCGAACCCACAATAGGGAAAGATTTAGGTGGAATTCAACAATAGGGTAAGACTTAGCTGGAATTTATAACAGGGCAATACTTGGCTGGAAGCTACAATTGGGAAAGATTTGGCTGGAATCTACATTAGGGTAAGATTTTGCTGGAACCTACAACAGGGTAAGATTGAGCTGGAATTTACAACAGGGCAATACTTGGCTGCAACCTACAATTGGGAAAGATTTAGCTGGAATCTACAACAGGGTAAGATTTGGCTGGAATTTCCAACAGGGCAATACTTGGCTGGAACCTACAATAGGGAAAGATTAAACTGGAACCTACAACAGGGTAAGATTTGGTTGGAATTTCCAACAGGGTAAAATTTGGCTGGAACCTGCAATCGGTTAAGATTTGCCTGGAACCTACAATACACTCGTCACTGCAGAAGATTCATCGCAAGTAATATTTCTAGTATAAAAGAGATGTTAAAGGGCAGAGATGTAGGATCGGAATTCCTCCCCTCCCCCCCAACCTGACTTTAAAACTTGAGCTTTGTGCAGTATGGGGAAGGTACCCCAACCTCCTCGGACACTAATACTGTGAATAAGAGCCATACCTCAACATAAAGCACACAGAGGCAGGCTGCATTCCAATGGGTCAATTTCAAACATGCCAACTTCACAGCATAACTGATACTGTTGAAGGACTGGAATTTGGGACATTATCATAACAGTGACACCGCATAACTGCCATCATGTTAAGTAATCAGGGAGGCCATTGTTGTAACTAACTGGCTCCAGTGCACAGCATTCACTCCTGTAAAGACAGGAGAGAAACCTTTGTCGTGTCTATCTTGGAGGAGTTTATATTTGTCAGTAATGGAATTCACATCAGCACTAAATGGATCGGTCAGGACCAGACAGGTAGCAGAGGAGCAGCAGGATGGCTTCAGGAGTTGTGTTCATGATATTTCAATAAGGATCATCATAAAAAGGACAAGATCGAAGGGTTTGGCGCTGCAGTTGTGTGAAGAAGGATGGGGACTGGTCATCATTGCTGCAATCAACATTGGTAATGACCAGCCGTGTGGGTGATTGTGTTTTCAGCCAAATCGTAGTGATCTTGGTCTGCGGGATGGGCAGCACAGTGGCGCAGTAGTTAGCGGCGCAGTGGTTAGCACTGCAGCCTCACAGCTCCAGGGACCCGGGTTCGATTCTGGGTACTGTCTGAGCAGAGTTTGCAAGTTCTCCCTGTGACTACATGGGTTTTTGCCGGTTGCTCCGGTTTCCTCCCACAGCCAAAAGACTTGCAGATGATAGGTAAATTGGCTGTTGTAAATTGCCCCTAGTATAGGTAGGTGGTGGGGAATATGAGATTACTGTATGGTTAGTATCAATGGGTGGTTTTTGGTCGGCACAGACTCGGTGGGCCGAAGGGCCTGTTTCAGTGCTGTATCTCTAAATAAAAAAATAAATAAATTGATTAGGACAAAAATGTAGTGTTTTTACCCGTATTTGTGTTCAGCCCATTCGTAGGGATCTTAGTCTGAGGATTTTGGGGCAAAAGCATTTTTTTTTTTGCCTTAAATTTATAAGTTTGAACCAGTCGTAGTGACTTTGTTTTGGTTCACTGGGAACAGTGGTCAAATCACTGAAGGGTTCGGCTGGGAATTGGGGTATCAATTTGAAGTTACTGGAGGAGGCTGTGGGCTGAGGACAGTTTTGTTTTATTTCTGTTTCAACTAACCATAGAGGTATCTGTGTTAGGGATATTATTGGATTCAATAAAACAACAATTCATGGTTAAGCCAAACCCTGTGAAGTGTGCAATTTTGTTCTTGTAATTCCTAAAGTCCAAGAAGTGTAGTAAGGGGGTACGGGAACAGAACCTCTTACAGATTTGGCGACCGTGGCAGGACTTTAGGTTAAGAATAAAATTAAAATTATGGCCAAGGTCAGAGGCAAGAAATCCCCAGGCAGTGTCAACATAGTTTTGTGAAAGGGAAATCACATTTAATCAACTTATTGGAGTTCTTTGAAGAAGTAATGTGCTGTGGATAAAGGGAAACCCGTGAATGTACTGTACATAGATTTTCAGAAGGCATTTGATAAGGTACCATATCAAAGAATATTGTGGAAAATGAAAGCTCTTGGTGTAGTGCTAACATTTTGGCATGGAAAGAAGATTGGCTAGCTGACAAGAAACAGAGAGTAGGCATAAATGTATCATTTTCTGGTTGGCAAGATGTAACGAGTGGTTTGCCACAGGGATCAGTGCTGGGACCTCAACGTTTTACAACTTATATAAATGTCTTGAATGAAGAGACTGAGGGATGGTTGCTAAATTTGCTGATGACACAATGATAGGTAGGAAATGAAGTTGTGAAGAGGACATAAGGAGGCTGCAAAGGGATATAGATAGGTTAAGTGAGTGGGCAAAGATCTGGCATATGCAGCTTAATATAGGAAAATGTGCAATTATCCATTTTGGCAGGAAGAATAAAAAAGCATATTATCTGAATGGTGAGAGATTGCAGAGCTCTGAGATGTGGAGGAATCTGGGTGTCCTATTGCATGAATTGCAAAAATGTTAGTCTGCAGGTACAGCAAGTAATTAGGAAAGCCAATAGAATTTTATCATTTATTGTGAGGGGAATTGAATACAAAAGTAGAGAAAGAGGACTATGTAGATAGCATGTTTAGGGAGCTGGTCACACCGCAGGTTAGGAGCATGCAGGCAGATAGGTAATGGGTGACCGCTGGGCAGTCTAAGAGAATCAGGCAGGAAATGCAGGAGTCCCGAGTCTATCTTGCTTTCTAATCGGTTTTCCATTTTGGATACTGGTGAGAGCAATGGTTCCTCAGGGGAGTGCAGCTAGAGCAAGGTCCGTGGCATCCCGGGTGTCTCAGCTGCACAGGAGGGAAGAAGAGTGGAAGAGCAATAGTGATAGGAGATTCGATAGGGGATCAGATAGGCATTTCTGTGGCAGTAAACGTGACTCCAGGATGGTGTGTTGCCTTCCTGGTGCCAGGGTCAAGGATGTCATGGAGCAGCTGCAGGACATCCTTCTAGGGAAGGGTGAACAGCCAGAGGTCATGGTCCACGTTGGTACCAATGACATAGGTAGGAAGAGGGATGAGGTCCTGAAAGCAGATTTTAGGGAGTTAAGAATGACATTAAAAGACAGGACCTCCAAAGCAGTAATCTCAGGATTACTCAGTGCAATGTACAAATGAGCATAGGACAAGGAGGGTTGATCAATTTAACACATGGCTGGAGAATTGGTGTAGGAGGGAGGGCATCAGATTTCTGAGGCATTGGGAACAGTTCTGGGGCAGGTGGCACATGTACATAATGATAAAAGCAAAATACTGCAGATGCTGGAAATCTGAAATAAAAACAAGAAATGCTGGTCATACTCAGTAGGTCTGGCAGCATCAGTGGAGAGAGAGAAGCAGAGTTAATGCTTCAGGTCAGTGACCCTTCAGAACCTATATATCAGTACAAGATGAGTGGGCTACACCTTAACAGGATCAGGACTAACATCCTTGCAGGGAGATTTATTAGTGCTGTTGGGGAAGGTTTAAACTAGCTTGTCGGGGGATGGGAACCTGAGTGCTAGCTCAGATTGGAAGGAAGTAAAGCATGTAACAGGAGGCAGAAAAGTTGCAAGTAACATTAGAAGGCAGGCGAAACAAAGGCGAGCATGAACAAGGCTGAGAATGCAGAATGTCAAGAAAGCAAGGTTAAGAGCACTCTATCTGAATGCATGCAGCATTCGCAATAAGGTAGATGATTTAAAGGTCTAAAATAGAGGTAAATGGGTATGATATAATTGCCATTACGGAAATGCGGCTACAAGGTGAGCAAGACTGGGAACTGAATATTCAGGGATATTCGACATTTAGGAAGGACAGGCAAAAAGGAAAAAGAGGTGGTGTTGCACTGATAATAAGGGATGGGATCAGTACATCAGTAAGTAATGGGAATGTGAGGCACGGTATTAATCAGAAGATTACAGAAGCATGTAGCATGGTAATACAGTAATCATGGGTGACTTAAATCTGCATATAGACTGGGTAAACCTAATGAGCACTAATGCTGTGGAGGACGAGTTTCTGTAGTGTGTTAGGGATGGTTTTCTAGAGCAGTATGTTGAGAAACCGAAAAGAGAACAGGCTACTTTAGATCTAGTATAATGTAATGAGAAAGGGCTAATTAATAATCTTGTTGTAAACGAACCTTTAGGGATGAATGAATATAATATGATAGAATTTTAAATTATGTCTGAAAGTGAGGTAGTTCAATCTGAAGCCAGGGTGTTGAATTTGAACAAAGGAAATTATGAAGGTATGAGGGGCAAATTGGCTGAGGTGGATTGGGAAAATACATTAAAAGGTAGCTAGGGAATGGAAAGTCTTTAATGAAATATTAAATAGTTTACAGCAGCTATACATTCCTTCAAGGCACAAAAACCCCAAAAGTAAAGGCAGTCAACTGTGGATAACAAAGGAAGTTAAGGATTGTATAAGATTAAAAGAAAAGGCCTATAAAGTTCCCAGAAATAATATTAAGCCTGAGGATTAAGAGGATTTCAGAATACAGCAGAGGAGGACCAAGAAACTGATAAGAAAGGGAGAATATAACATGAATAGAATAGCAAAAAATATAAAAATGGACTGTAAAATCTTCTATAGATATGTAAAAAGGAAATGTTTGGCTAAGGCAAATGTGGGTTCATTACAGACAGAGTGAGGAGAATTGATAATGGGGAATAGAGAAATGGCAGAGAACCTAAATGTTAACTTTCTGTCTGTCTTCACTGAGGAAGATACAAGAAATCTCCCAGAATTAGAGATCCAAGGGATTAGAGGGAATGAGGAATTGAAGGAAATTAGTATTAGTAAGATGGTTGTATTGGAGAAATTAATGGGGCTGAAGGTTGATAAGTCTCCAGGACCTGATATTTTACTTCCCAGAGTGTTAAAAGAGCTACCTATGGAGATAGTGGATACATTGGTGATCATCCTCCAAAATTCTATAGATTCTGGAGCTGTTACTGCAGATTGGAAGGTAGCAAATGCCTCCCCCCTATTTAAGAAGGAAAAGAAAGAGAAAACAGGGAACTACAGATCTGTTAACCTTGCATTAGTTGTTCAGAAAATTCTACAATCTATTCCAAAGGATGTGATAAATGGATACTTGGATAATAATGATCTGATTGGGCATAGTCAACATGGATTTCTAAATCGCAAATCATGTTTGATGAACCTGTTGGAGTTTTTTGAGGATGTTACCAACAGAATTGATAAAGGGGAGTCAGTGGATGTAGTATACTTGGATTTTCAGAAGGCTTTTGATAAGAGTGGTGCAGTGGTTAGCACTGCAGCCTCATAGCTCCAGCAACCCAGGTTCAATTCTGGATACTGCCTGTGTGGAGTTTGCAAGTTCTCCTTGTGAACGTATGGGTTTCTGTCGGGCGCTCTGGTTTCCTCACAGCCAAAGACTTGCAGGTTGATAGGTAAATTGGCCATTGTAAATTGCCCTTAGTGTAGGTAGGTGGTAGGAGAATGGTGGGGATGTGGTAGGGAATATGGGATTAATGTAGGATTAGTATAAATGGGTGGTTGATGATTGGCACAGACTTGGTGGGCCAAAGGGCCTGTTTCAGTGCTGTATCTCTCTATGACTCTAAGTTCCCCCACAGGAGGTTGGTTAGCAAAATTAAAGCACATAGGATAGCAGGTAATATACTGGCATGGATTAAGGATTGGTTAACAGGTAGTCAGAAGGAATAAATGGATCATTCTTGCATTGGCAGGATGTGACTAGTGAGGTACTGCAGGGATCAGTGCTTGGGCCCCAGCTGTTCCCAATAAATATCAATGATTTGGATGTGGGAATGTGTGTTGTGCGGAAGATGCAAAGCAGCTTCAAAGGGATTTAGACAGACTTAGCAAGTGGGCAAGAACGTGGCAGATGGAATATAATGTGGAAAAATGTGAGGTTCTCCACTTTGGTAGGAGGAACAGATGTGCAGAGTATTTCTTAAATGGTAAGAGATTAGAAAGTATAGATGTACAAAGGGACCTGGCTGTCCTTGTCAATAAATCACTGAAAGCTAACATGCAGGTGTAGCCAGCAATTAGGTAGGCGAATGGCATTGCAAGAGGATTTGAGTACAGAAGTAGTGAAGTCTTGCTTCAATTGTATAGAACCATGGTTAGACTTCACCTGGAGTACTGTGTGCAGTTTTGGTCCCTTTACCTTAGGAAGGATATGATTGCCATAGAGGGAGTGCAACAAAGGTTCATTCGACTTATTCCCAGGATGGCGGGACTGTCCTATGAAGAGAGATTGGGGACACTGGGCTTGTATTCTCCAGAGTTTCGAAGAATGAGAGGTGATCTCATGGAAACCTGCAAAATACTTTTTATAAGCATATTAATGGCAAGAAAATAACTAAGGAAAGAGTAGGGCCCATTAGGGACCAAAGTGGTAATCTGTGTGTGGAGCCGGAGGACATAGGTGAGGTGTAAAATGATTACTTTTCATCTTTGTTCATAATGGAGAAGGACAATGTAGGTGTAGAGATCAGGAAGGGGGTTTGTGATAGACTTGCACATATTAACATTGAAAGGGAGGAAGTATTAGATGTTTTAGCGGACTTAAAAGTGGATAAATCCCCAGGCCCAGATGAGATGTATCCCAGGCTGTTATGTGAGGCAAGGGAGGAGATAGCAGGGGCTCTGACACAAATTTTCAAATCCTCTCTGGCCACAGGAAAGGTGCCAGAGGACTGGAGGACAGCGAATGTAATACCATTATTCAAGAAGGGTAGCAAGGCTAAACCAGGTAGTTACAGGCCAGTGAGTCTAACATCAGTGGTAGGGAAACTACTGGAAAGAATTCTGAGGGACAGGATTAATCTCCACTTGGAGAGGCAGGGATTAAACAAGGATAGTCAGCATGGCTTTGTTAAGGGGAGATCATGCCAAACAAACTTGACTGACTTTTTTGAGGCGGTGACCAGATGTGTAGAGGGTAATGCTGCTGATGTAGTCTACATGGACTTCAGTCAGGCTTTAGATAAGGTCCCACATGGGAGATTGGTTAGGAAGGTAAGAGCCCATGGGATCCAGGGCAATTTGGCAAATTGGATCCAAAATTGGCTTAGTGGCAGGAGGCAGAGGATGATGATCGAGGGTTGTTTTTGCGAGTGCAAGCCTGTGACTAGTGGTGTACCACAGGGATCGGTGCTGGGACCCTTGCTGTTTGTAGTGTACATTAATGATTTAGACGTGAATATAGGAGGTATCATCAGTAAGTTCGCAGATGACAGGAAAATCGGTGGTGTCATAAATAGTGAGGAGAAAAGCCTTAGATTACAGGATGATATTGATGACCTGGTAAGATGGGCAGAGAAGTGGCAAATGGAATTTAATCCTGAGAAGTGTGAGGTGATGCATTTTGGGAGGACTAACAAGTCAAGGATGGTAGGACCCTTGGAAGTACAGAGGGTCAGAGGGTCCTTGGTGTACTTGTCCATAGATCACTGAAGGCAGCAGCACTGGTAGGTAAGGTGGTTAGGAAGGCATATGGGAGACTTGCCTTTATTAGCAGAGGCATAGAATACAAGAGCAGGAGGTTATGATGGAGCTGGATGAAATGCTAGTTAGGCCACAGCTGGAGTACTGTGTACAGTTCTGGTCACCACACTATAGGAAGGATGTGATTGCACTGGAGAGGGTGCAGAGGAGATTCACCAGGATGTTGCCTGGGCTGGAGCATTTCAGCAAGAGGAGAGGGTAGATAGGCTAGGGTTGTTTTCCTTAGAACAGAGAAGGCTGAGGGGGGGGACCTGAATGAGGAATAAAAAATTATGAGGGGCATAGATAGAATAGATAGGAAGAAGCTTTTTCTTTTAGTGGAGATGTCAATAACCAGGGGGCATAGATTTAAGATAAAGGACAGGAAGTTTAGAGGGGATTTGAGGAAAAATGTTTTCACCCAGAGGATGGTTGGAATCTGGAACACACTGCCTGAAGGGATGTTAGAGGCAGGAACCCTCAACATTTAAGAAGTATTTAGGTAAGCACTTGAAACACAATAGCATACAAGGCTACGGGCCAAGTGCTGGAAAATGGGATTAGAATAGATCAGTGCTTGATGGCCAGCACGGACATGATGGGCTGAAGGGCCTGTTTCTGTGCTGTATGACTCTATGACGTAAAGGGATAAACAGGGTAGATGCAGCTAAGATGTTTCCCCAGGTTGGGGAGTCTAGAACCAGGGGACACAATTTCAAAATAAGGAGGAAGCCACTTAAGACTGATTTGAGGAGAAATTTATTTACTCAAAGGGTTGTGAATCTTTGGAATTCCCAGAGGTGCTGTGGAAGCTCAGTCATTGAGTATGTTTAAAGCAGAGATTGACAGATTTCTAAATACCAATGACATAAGGGGATTTGAGGATAGTGTGGGAAAAAGGCATTGAAGTGGATGATCAGCCATGATCATATTGAATGGAAGGGCATGCTCCTGCTCTTACATTCCGATGCTTCAGCAATAGGCGGCACAGCGGCGCAGTGGTTAGCACCGCAGCCTCACAGCTCCAGGGACCCGGGTTCGATTCTGGGTACTGCCTGTGCGGAATTTGCAAGTTCTCCCTGTGTCTGCGTAGGTTTCCTCCCACATGCCAAAGTCTTGCAGGTTGATAGGTTAATTGGCCATTATAAATTGCCCCTAGTATAGGTAGGTGGTAGGGAAATATATCGGGATAGGTGGGGATGTGGTAGGAATATGGGAATAGTGGAGGATTAGTATAAATGGGTGGTTGATGGTCGGCACAGACTCGGTGGGCCGAAGGGCCTGTTTCAGTGCTGTATCTCTAAACTAAACTAAAATAGAGAGCTTTGGTGATCCCACATCTGGAGTACTGTTTACAGTTTTGATCTCCTTATTTAAGGTAAGATGTAATTGCATTGGGAGCAGTTTACAGAAGGTTTCCAAGAGTAATACCTGGAATGGACAGGTATTCTTACGAGGAAAGGTTGGACAGGCTAGGCTTGTATCAGCTGGAGTTTAGAAGAGTAAGAGGTGACTTGGTTGAAACAGGTTCTGAGGGCCCTTGACAGGGTGGATGTAAAAAGGATGTTTCCTGTTGTGGGAGAATCTAGAACTAGGGAATACTGCTTAAAAATAAGGGGTCGCCCATTTAAGACAGAGATAAGGAGAAATTTTTTCTCAGAGTGTTGAGAGTCTTTGGAACTCTTTTCCTCAAAAGGCAGTGGAATCAGAGCCTTTGAATATTTTTAAGACAGAGGTAGATAGATTCTTGATAAGAAAGGGGCTGAAAGATTATTGGGGGTGAGTGGCAATGTCGAGTTGATGTTACAATCAGATCAGCCATGAGTTTATTGAATGGCGGGGTAGGCTCGAGGAACCGCCTACTCCTGCTCCTAATTTGTAAGTTCATATGTATGAGCCCTTGCACAATTGAAGTCAATGGGAATCGAGGGGGAAAATCTCCACTGGTTGGAGTTATACCGAGCACAAAGGAAGATGATTGTGGTTGTTGGTGGTCAATCATCTAAGCCACAGGACATCACTGCAGGAGTTCCTCAGTTTAGTGTTCTCGACCCAACCATCTTCAGCTGCTACTTCAATGACCTTCCCTCCATCATTAGATCAGAAGGGGATTGATGATTGCACAATGTTCATCACCATTCACGACTCCTCAGATACTGAAGCAGTCCGTGCCCAGATGTAGCAAGACCTGGACAACATTCAGGCTTGGGATGATAAGTGGCAAGTAAAATATGAACCACACAAGTGCCAGGCAATGACCATCTCCAATAGCAGAGTATTTAACCATTTCCACTTGACATTCAACTGCATTACCATCGCTGAATCCTTCACTATCAACATCCTGCCGGGTTACCATTGACCACAAACTGACCCAGGCTAGCCATATAAGTACTGTGGTGACAAGAGCAGGTCAGAGGCTGGGAATTCTGTGGTGAGTAACTTACCTCCTGTCTTCCCAATGCCTGTCACCATCTACAAGGGACAAGTCAGGAGTATGATGAAATACTTTCCACTTGCCTGGATGGGTGAAGCTCCAACAACACTCAAGAAGCTCGACACCATCCAGATCAAAGCAGCCTGCTTGATTGGCACCCGATCCAGCACTTTCAACATTCACTCCCTCCACCATCGATGCACAGTGGCAACAGTGTGTAGCATCTACAAGATGCACTGCAGCAACTCACCAAAGCTCCTTCGAAAGCATCTTCCAAACCCATGACCTGATCACCTAAAAGGACAAGGGCAGCAGTTGCATATGAACACTACCACCTACAAGTCCCCTCCAAGTCACACACCATCCTGACTTGGAACTATATCGCCATTCCTTCACTGCCGCTGGGTCAAGATCCTGGAACTCCCTTCCTAACAGCACTGTGGGTCTACCTACACCACATGGACTGCAGCGGTTCAAGAAGGCAGCTCACCACCACCTTCTCAAGAGCAATTAGGGATAGACAATAAATGCTGGAATAGCCAACAGTGCCCACATCCCATGAAAGAATTATAAAAAAGTACCTCCACTCCATCCACTCCCCTCAGCAGCACACTGGGAACTGTCAGGGGGCAAAGCGAGGGTAAACTACTTAATTCCAGTTCCTCCAAACCACCCATGTTTGTTACAGTCTGTATGTTGGTGAGAGTTGGACATGTATGTTTCTGTGTGTATTTTTGTGCATGCTCTGTGTCTATGTTTGCATGTGGAAGTGTACATCAGATCTCACAGGACCTCATGAAGTCTCATGGCATCAGGTCAAATATGGGCAAGGTAACCTCCTACTGATTACCACCTACCGCCCTCCCTCAGCTGATGACTCAGTACTCCTCCATGTTGAACAGCACTTGGAGGAAGCACTGAGGGTGGCAAGGGCACAAAATGTACTCTGGGTGGGGGACTTCAATGTCCATCACCATGAGTGGCTTGGTAGCACCACTACTGACCGAGCTGGCCGAGTCCAAAAGGACATGGCTGCTAGACTGGGTCTGCGGCAGGTGGTGGGGGAACCAACGCAAGGGAACAACATACTTGACCTCGTCCTCACCAATCTGCCTGCCGCAGATGCATCTGTCCATGACAGTATTGGTAGGAGTGACCACCGCACAGTCCTTGTGGAGACGAAGTCCCGCCTTCACATTGAGGATGCCGTCCATCGTGTTGTGTGGCACTATCACCGTGCTGAATGGGATAGATTTCGAACGGATCTAGCAATGCAAAACTGGGCATCCATGAGGCGCTGTGGGCCATCAGCAGCAGCAGAATTGTACTCAACCACAATCTGTAACCTCATGGCCCGGCATATCCCCCACTCTACCATTACCATCAAGCCAGGAGACCAACCCTAGTTCAATGAAGAGTGCAGGAGGGCATGCCAGGAGCAGCACCAGGCATACCTCAAAATGAGGTGTCAACCTGGTGAAGCTACAACCCAGGACTACTTGCATGCCAAACTGCGTAAGCAGCTCGCGATAGACAGAGCTAAGCGATCCCATAACCAACGGATCAGATCTAAGCTCTGCAGTCCTGCCACATCCAGCCGTGAATGGTGGTGGACAATTAAACAACTAACTGGAGGAGGTGGCTCCACAAATATCCCCATCCTCAATGACGGGGGAGCCCAGCACATCAGTGCGAAAGATAAAGCTGAAGCATTTGCAACAATCTTCAGCCAGAAGTGCCGAGTTGATGATCCATCTCGGCCTCCTCCTGAAGTCTCCAGCATCACAGATGCCAAACTTCAGCCAATTCGATTCACTCCACGTGATATCAAGAAATGACTGAAGGTACTGGATACTGCAAAAGCTATGGGGCCTGACAACATTTCGGCAATAGTCCTGAAGACCTGTGCTCCAGAACTTGCTGCGCCCCTAGCCAAGCTGTTCCAGTACAGCGACAACACTGGCATCTACCCTGCAATGTGGAAAATTGCTCAGGTATGTCCTGTACACAAAAAGCAGGACAAATCCAACCCGGCCAACTACCGCCCCATTAGCCTCCTCTCAATCATCAGTAAAGTGATGGAAGGTGTCATCAACAGTGCCATCAAGTGGCACTTGCTTAGCAACAACCTGCTCAGTGATGCTCAGTTTGGGTTCCGCCAGGGCCACTCAGCTCCTGACCTCATTACAGGCTTGGTTCAAACATAGACAAAAGAGCTGAACTCAAGAGATGAGGTGAGAGTGACTGCCCTTGACATCAAGGCAGCATTTGACCGAGTATGGCATCAAGGAGCCCGAGCAAAACTGAGGTCAATGGGAATCGGGGGGAAAACCCTCCGCTGGCTGGAGTCATACCTAGCGCAAAGGAAGATGGTTGTGGTTGTTGGAGTTCAATCATCTGAGCTCCAGGACATCACTGCAGGAGTTCCTCATGGTCGTGTCCTAGGCACAACCATCTTCAGCTGCTTCATCAATGACCTTCCTTCAATCATAAGGTCAGAAGTGGGGACGTTCGCTGATGATTGCACAATGTTCAGCACCATTCATGACTCCTCAGATACTGAAAAAGTCTGTGTAGAAATGCAGCAAGACCTGGACAATATCCAGGCTTGGGTTGATAAGTGGCAAGTAACATTCGCGCCACACAAGTGCCAGGCAATGACCATCTCCAACAAGAGAGAATCTAACCATCTCCCCTTGACATTCAACGGCATTACCATCACTGAATCCCCCACTATCAACATCCTCGGGGTAGCATTGACCAGAAACTGAACTGGAGTAGCCATATAAATACTGTGGCTACAAGAGCAGGTCAGAGGCTAGGAATCCTGAGGCGAGTAACTCACCTCCTGACTCCCCAAAGCCTGTCCACAATCTACAAGGCACAAGTCAGGAATGTGATGGAATACTCTCCACTTGCTTGGATGGGTGCAGCACCAACACTCAAGAAGCTCGACACCATCCAGGACAAAGCAGCTCGCTTGATTGGCACCCCATCTACAAACATTCATTCCCTCCACCACCGACGCACAGTGGCAGCAGTGTGTACCATCTACACGATGCACTGCAGCAATGCACCAAGGCTCCTTAGACAGCACCTTCCAAACCCACGACCTCTACCAACTAGAAGGACAAGGGCAACAAATACATGGGAACACCACCATCTGCAAGTTCCCCTCCAAGTCATACACCATCCTGACTTGGAACTATACCGCCGTTCCTTCACTGTCGCTGGGTCAAAATCCTGGAACTCCCTTTCTAACAGCACTGTGGGTATACCTACCCCATATGGACTGCAGCGGTTCAAGAAGGCAGCTCACCACCACCTTCTCAAGGGCAATTAGGGATGGGCAATAAATGCTGGCCTGGCCAGCGTCACCCACATCCCGTGAATGAAAAGAAAATATGGCACAGAAACAGGCCATTCAGCCCAGCCAGTCTTTATGCTCTGCTAGAGCCTCCTCCCATCTTTGCTCATCTAAATCCATCAGCATGGCCCTCTATTAGCTCCCCTCTCATATGCTTGTCTAGCTTCCCCTTAAATATGTCTAATCTATTCACTTCACTTCAACCGCTCCCTGTGGTAGCGTGTTCCACATTTTCACCTCTCTTTGGGTAAAGAAGTTTCTTCTGAATTCCCTATTGGATTTCTCGGTGACTTATTTTGATAGTCTCTATTTATCTCTTCCCCACAAGTGCAAACATTCTCTTTGTCCACTCTATCAAAACCTTTCATAATTTTTAGACGTCTATTCGGTCACCCCTCAGCCTCCTTTTTGTGAGAGAAAAGAGACCCAGCTTGTTCATCCTTTCCTGATATGTACACCATGCATTTCTGGTATTATCCTTATACATGTTCTCTGCACCCTCTCCAGTGTCTTCAATATATTTTTCTGATATGATGATCAGATCAGAACGGCACACAGTAATCTAACCAAGTATGGTCTAAGCAAAGTTCAATAAAGGTTTAACATAACTACCACACCTTTCAATTCTATCCCTCAAGAAATTAACCCGAGTACATGTTTTTTTATGGCCTTGCTAAAAGGTGGCACAATTTTTAGTGTTTGGTCCGTTTGTACTCAGATCCCTTTGTTCCTCTACTCCACTGAGACTAGTAACTTCCAAGTGATAAGTGACCTCCTCTATTCTTCCTACCAAAATGTACTATCTCACATGTATTTGTATTTTACTTTGTGTGTCAATTATTTGCCCATTCTACAAGTTTAATGTCCTCCTTCAGTTTATTGCATACTTCCTCAGTATTGACTACAACCCCCAATTTGGTGTTACCCACAAATTTAGAAATTGTGTTTTTGATTCCAAAATCCAGATTGTTAATGTAAATTGTGAAAAATGTGATACCTGCCCTGATCCTTGTGGAATGTCACATCACACCTTCTGCTACTCTGAATAACTACCCTTTATGCTCTCTGTTTAGGATAGAAATACAATACTGTACTAATGTGCCTCCTGGCTCGCTATAGTCATGTGACCTCTACCATGAGGCACTCTGACTGGGGGCAGCCATCATAGTTAGTTTCATTGAAGACAGAATCCACATCCGACCGGTGTCCTGTGGTGTCAGAGGTGGAGCTGAGACTGAGTGGTGAAGAAACACAGCTACGGAACAAAGACCACAGGAATGGTCACAACTGCTAAAAGTTGCTAACAGCCATAGGAAGCCACAGAAAAAGAACAGAGAAACAGCTGAAAGCACAGGGTAAGACAATGGCTGCAAAGTTTCCTCTGCCTGCGCTGGTGGAAATGAAAGGTGACATGAAGAAAAACTGGCAGTTTTTCCACTTGCAATAGCAAAATTACAAAATTGCGGATTTAGTTCACAAACCAGGGCGGTTGCGGGTAGCTACGCTTCTATCACTGTTGGGGAGAGACTGTTACAAAGTGTATTCTACCCTAAATCTCTCTGTAGATCAAAAAAAAGACTGCAGAAATTTTGAATGCCTTGAAGGCATGCGTTGAACCCCAAGTTAACGTAATCTATGTGTTCAATATTAGGACCCAAGGTGCAAGAGAGTTCATTGATCAATATGTGACTGTATTAACACAGCTCACAGAATCCTGTGAATTTGCACAACTAAAAGATGTTGTAATTAAAGACATGATTGTATGAAGCATAAGAGATCCTGCAGTGAGAACATGTCTACTGAGAGAAGATAAACTTACTCTCATGAAAGCAATTGACATATGCAGAAGTGATGAGGTTTAAATCAGCAGCTGGAGCATATTCATAGCAGAACAGACCAGGCCTTGCATTATGCTGAAAGCCATTCCAGACGGAAAGGGCAGAAAGATCACGGACAAAGGGCAGGATGCAAATATTGTGGAGGACATCACACAAAGGAAAAAAGGCATGTCCAGCATGGGGAGACCAGTGTTCTCACTGCATGAAGCTGAATCATTCTGCACACAAGTTTTTGGCTAGAAGGAAGCAAACAAACAGGTACAAATGGCCACTGGAGAGATGTCTGCTGAAGATTCTGACAAATCACTATACACCATACAACAGGTTGGTTCAGTCAGGTCAATAGGTGATAAATGGTTTGTGACTGTTGGAAATGATGACTGCAGAGGGAGAATATCAAGTCAACATAAGGTGCCAGATAGACATTGGTGTGTCATGCAACATCATGACCTTCACAGACCTGTGCAAAGTGACTCAACATGGCAATTCAAAAATGAAGCCCTTGAAAATAAGGTTGAAGCTATATGATGGCACCATACTAGTGCCAAGAGGACAAGTTACTCCGAAAGCCCATGCAATGGCAAGAACTAACATCTGGCATTCCAGATCATAGACGGCAAGCAAAAGCCATTCATCTCAGTAAAAGTAAGTCTAAACCCACAACACGCAAAAAGAGATTTGCAATGTGTCGCAGCACACTAAACCATTGACCGTGGAACAGATCCTAGAGGAGTACAACAATGTGTTTACGAGTTTATGATGTCTTCCTGGAGAACATCATTTCAAGGTAGATGAGAGGGTGAGACCAATTCAGCAACTGCCAAGGTAAGATCCAGCTGCTCTCAAGGCCAGCCTGAAAGACAAGATAGAAGAGCTGGAAAAGAAGGGAGTGATCAAGAAAGTGACAACCCTTACAGAATGGATTAGCAGCATGGTCAGCAGTGAAACAACCTGGAAAGCTGAGAGTATGCATCGACCCAAAGGATCTAAATAGAGCTCTGAAGAGATATCACTACCCCATGCCAACGATCGAAGGAATTTTGCCACAACTTGCAAAGGCAAAAGTCTTCACTACCCTAGATGTGAAGGATAGTTACTGGCAAGTGAAGCTGGATGAAAGCAGCAGCTTTCTATTACATTCCAGATGCTGTTTGGGAATTATAGATGGTTGCACCTGCCCTTTGGCATTTCCAAAGCTCCAGAGGAGTATCAACGCAGACAGCATGAGATAGTCAGTGATCTTCCCGGAGTGGAAGCCTTTGTGGATGATCTGCTAGTTCATGGATATGGAGACTGAATGGAAGAAGCCATTGCTGACCATGATCAAGATCTAGTGCAACTGCTGGACAGAGCTTGCCAGATGAACTCGAAGTTGAACAAGAAAAAATGCAATTAAAGATGTCCGAAGCCAATTACATAAGTCATGTACTGAGAGCGAGAGGTCTGTGCCCAGATCCCGAAAAGGTGAGAGCAGTAGCAGTGATGCGGCAACAAACAGATGTAAAAGCAATGCAATGATTTGCTCAATTCATCACCTATTTAGCAAAATTCTTGCTTTTTATTTATTAGATTAGATTAGATTAGATTAGAGATACAGCACTGAAACAGGCCCTTCGGCCCACCGAGTCTGTGCCGAACATCAACCACCCATTTATACTAATCCTACACTAATCCCATATTCCTACCAAACATCCCCACCTGTCCCTATATTTCCCTACCACCTACCTATACTAGTGACAATTTATAATGGCCAATTTACCTATCAACCTGCAAGTCTTTTGGCTTGTGGGAGGAAACCGGAGCACCCGGAGAAAACCCACGCAGACACAGGGAGAACTTGCAAACTCCACACAGGCAGTACCCGGAATCGAACCCGGGTCCCTGGAGCTGTGAGGCTGCGGTGCTAACCACTGCGCCACTGTGCCGCCCTATTGTTGGAGTATGAACCATTACGCCAACTCACTGCCAAGGACGTGCAGTGGTATTGGGGACAGAA
This sequence comes from Heterodontus francisci, assembly GCF_036365525.1. Classification (NCBI taxonomy): domain Eukaryota; kingdom Metazoa; phylum Chordata; class Chondrichthyes; order Heterodontiformes; family Heterodontidae; genus Heterodontus; species Heterodontus francisci. The sequence continues at coordinate 125,588 of NW_027140176.1, forward strand.
CAAGAAGCAGCCTTCACTAAAATCAAGCAACTAGTGATGGCAATGCCAGTGCTGAAATACTGTGATGTAAATGTTGAAATCAGCCTGCAGTGTGACACCAGCGAGATAGGACTTGGAGCAACCCTAATGCAGCAAGAACAACCGGTTACATTTGCATCCAGGGCATTAATGCAAACGGAACACTACACTCAGATCGAGAAAGAGTGTCTGGCCATTGTCTTTGCTTGTGAACATTTTCATCAATACCTACTTGGAAGAGACAAAGTGAAGTTGAGTCCAACCACAAGACACTTCAAAGCATTTTCCTCAAGCCGTGACTATCTGCTCCAAAGCAGCTGCAAAGAATGTTACTCCAGCTACAGAGATATCATCTGGATGTGGCATACAAGCAGGGGAAACAGATGTACATCATTGACATGCTGTGGAAGGCAGCAGTCCTTATGAAGAAACAGGATGCTACGACAGAATGTGAAATTTTCCAGATACAATATGAAGCTGCAGCTCGACGTGCTCTGGAAGTCATCAACCCAGCAGAGACATTGAATCTGACAGACAAGTGCCTTGCTCAAATTAAGCAAACTACCCAACAAGATCCAACTCTACAAGTGTTGCAAGAAGTAGTGATGAAAGGATGGCCTGACAACATCAAGGACTCTTCTGTAGCCACAAGAGTGTATTGGGCTTACAGAGATGAATTGACAGCCCAAGATGGCATCTTGTACAAAGGAAATAGAGTCATTATCACTAAGGAGTTGAGAGGAGAGATGCTAAAATGCATCCATGCAAGCCACCAAGGAATTGAGTCGGGTTTGAGGAAGGCAATAGAAGTGCTCTACTGGCCAAACATGATCAATGGAATCAAGGACCACATCAGCCAGTGCAGTGCGTGCAACGAATACCAAGCTAAGCAAGCTAAAGAGCCGCTGATGACACATGACATCCCAGACAGACCATGGATGAAGCTGGGAGTAAACCTCTTCACTCTTACAGGAACTGATTATCTTGTCATCGTAGACTACTATTCTGACTACTGGGAAGTAGACCAGATGACATCAATGTCTACCAGTGAGATTGTAGAATGTCTGAAAACACACTTCAGTCATTACGGCATTCCAGACATTGTGATGAGCGACAATGTCCCTCAGTTCACGAGTGAAGAATTCAGCCGCTTCATAAAGGATTTGGAAATTCAACATCATACATCATCGCTATTCTATCCCCAATCCAATGGAAAGGCTGAGGGTGGCAGTGAAAATTGCCAAAGGAATCATAAAGAAATTGAGCAAATTTGGCACACGTAATATCTCCAAATTTGCAGATGACACAAAACTGGGTGGAAGGGTGTGTTGTGAGGAGAATGCAGAGAGGCTTCATGGTGATTTGGACAAGTTGAGTGAGTGGGCCAATGCATGGCAGATGCAGTATAATGTGGATAAATGTGAGGTTATCTACCTTGGTAGCAAAAACAGGAAGGCAGATTATTATCTGAACGGCTATAAACTGAGAGAGGGGAATATGCAGCGAGACCTGGGTGTTCTCGTACACAGTCGCTGAAGGTAAGCATGCAGGTCCAACAGGCAGTAAAAAAGGCAAATGGTATGTTGGCCTTCATAGTGAGAGGATTCGAGTACAGGAACAGGGATATCTTGCTGCAATTATACAGGGCCTTGGAGAGGCCACACATGGAATATTGTGTGCAGTTTTGGTCTCCTTATCTGAGGAATGATGTTCTTGTTATAGAGGGAGTGCAGCTAAGGTTTACCAGACTGATTCCTGGGATGGTGGGACTGACATATGAGGAGAGATTGAGTTGGTTAGGATTATATTCGCTGGAGTTCAGAAGAGTGAGGGGGGATCTCATAGAAAACTATAAAATTCTAACAGGACTTGACAGGGTAGATGCAGGAAGGATGTTCCGATGGTGGGGGAGTCCAGAACCAGGGGTCATCATCAAAGGATACGGGGTAAACCTTTCAGGACTGAGATGAGGAGAAATTTCTTCAACCACAGAGTGGTGAGCCTGTGGAATTCACTACCACAGAAAGCAGTTGAGGCCAAAACATTATATGTTTTCAAGAAGGAGTTAGATATAGCTCTTGGGTCTAAAGGGGTCAAAGGGTATGGTGAGAAAGCGGGAAAAGGTTACTGAGTTGGATGATCAGCCATGATCATAATGAATGGCAGAGCAGGCTCGAAGGGCCGAATGGCCCACTCCTGCTCCTATTTTCTATGTTTCTATTGAGAGGCTGTTCCTTCACTGCAGGCGGCCAATCAGGCAGATGTGAACTCACCAACTGCACAGACCACAACAAACATCAGCCCCAGAGGTCTAACAATGGAAATGGAACAACAGTTACCATGGCAGCAAGTGACAAGAGAACAACATTTGGCGGAGAAGGAAAATCAACCAGATGAACAACCAACGACAACGCGCACGCGCACCATTAAGAGACCAGCATGATTTAAAGACTGTGTGTGCAATGCATGTGCAAAGACTGAAAAGAATGACAAACTATTAATGCATGAGAACAGTTGTGTGCAGAGTGGGTAACTTGGGCAACTCACAGTGTAAATGACGATGCATGCAATTTTTTTTGGTTTTTTGTATGAAAAGGAGGGTGTTTGGGATAGAAATGCAATACTGTCCTAATGTGCCTCCTAGCTTGCCGTAGTCATGTGACTTCAACCATGGGGTACTCTGACTAGGGGCAGCCATCACAATCAGTTTCATGAAAGACAGAGTCCATACCAGCTGTCCTGTGAGCTCGTAACACACTCTGCTTTCTACATTGAAGCCAGCTAGAAATCCATTATGCTACTTGTCCTCTGACTCCACATTTCTGGAAAATTAATTGGTCTATTTTGGGGCACCTTAGCAGAGGTCGTTTAAAAATCCACATAAACTACATATACTGCATTATGATTGCGATTTCTGTTATCTGCTCAATTTTGAAATACTTGCTGACTATTCATTATTAATTTTTTTTCTATATGTTCTTCCATTCAGTCCTTTACTAGGGATTCCATGACATTTCCTACAATGTTAATTTCTGTAAGAACTATGTGATCCTCTCCATCAGATTCTCTATTAATTTCTGTGCTTGTGTGTGATAGTATGTGTGTGTGAGAGAGCAGTGTTTGTGCGTGTGTCAGATCGCTCCATGCATGTTTGTGTGTGCATGCATATTGGAATCATGTGCACATGTGTGTGTGAGCATATCAGAGGTATGTGTATGAGTGTGTGTGCTTGTGTTTGTGTGCCTGTGTGAAATGGACAGATTGTGACAGAGTGAGAAGTGTGTGCGTCTATGTTGAGAGAGCGTGGGAGTGAGTGAGTGAGTGAGTTTGTGCATGGGTTTCGGATAGCTGTGTGTGTGTGAAAGTGAGGGGAGTTGGATGGTAAAGTGTGTGTGGAAGGGAGGGCAGTTGGAAGGTTACAGAGTGTGTGTGAAAATGGGGGAGTTGGATGGGGTACAGTGTGTGTGTGGAAGGGTGGGGCATTGGATAGAGTACAGTGTGTGTGAAAGGGCGGGGTGTTGGATGGTGTACACCAACAAATTGCTGCAATATGGCCACCAAAGGTCGGGCCGACTGTCCCTGTATACTCAAACTGTCTGTTTGGGCAAAAGGATACATTCCAATCCAGGAAATGTCAATTATACCCATCCTGAACTGTCAAGAGACATTCATGAATACAATGGTTTCTTCTGAAACAAATAAGGTGTGAACTAGCCACATCCTGGTCCATTGTTGGTCAGCACCATGATGGGGTACTGCGTCTCTGAACAAAGGTGAGAGATTTTTAGCTTAAAAAGTAGCTCACTGAATAGAGAGTGGGAGAGATCACGGCAGCATCCCAAAATCCTGTCCAGCTGAGAGCTGTGAGAGTTTCAGTAAAAACCAAAGAAGGAGCCCTGCTGCAAATTACACCCTTCAACTTGCTGCAACACAGAATTGAATCTGACCACTGCCTCCAAACTGAAATCTCTACCACCAGAAAATCTACAAACAACCCAGGCCTGCATCTTTAAAAGAACTGTCCTCAAGAAGATTTAAAAAGTTTTCTGTGAACCCGCACACCTTCCTCACTTCAAACCACTTTTCCACTCCAGCTATTCTTGAGTGTTGGTGTCTGTATGAGTGAATGTGTGCATGGGTGTGGTTGCGACCATTTTCGGGAATGAATATTGTTCAATAAATAGTTAATATTCTGCTTTAAGCTGACAAGTAAAGTTGTTGCTGTCTGTTTATTGACAAATAAAACAGCAGTCATTGAAACCCAAGTAACAAAACCACTTGCTGTGGTCAGTTGGGAGGTGAACAGTGGGAACAATCTTCACCCCTTAACACCTAGCCATAACAATATGTGAACTGTTAAATGTATATGGTCAATCGTTATTCCGTCTTAATTGGGAATATTCCCCAATGACTGACCCAATTGAACAGACCAGCAAATTTTACCTCCTTTTGGGACATTTCTTTTCCTTTCCTCCAGAGCTTGATACTGTTTCCATTCCTCTGGTAACAGCTCCTCATTCCTGGTAACTTTTGCTATAATCTCAGCCTGTTGTTTGACTACATTCAGTGACTGAATTCGCTCCTGGAACCCAGGCTTAGCTTCCTCTTTCTCAGACTGAATCAGCAGGTCGATGTAATCTGGGGTTGATAACGGGTTTGGTCTGAGAGCGATTTCTTCAAGTCTTAAAATGCTCTGAGATGATTTTTCAATCAGCTCCAACACGACATCCTGAACATCAGCCAATTCCTGCTGAAGCTGTTCCATGATTTTCTGCTGTGTCATCTTTTCACCAGATGTCTTCTCATACTTTTCTTTCAGCTGACTGTGTGTCCTCTTCTCCATTCTGGTTTTATACTCAAATCTGTACTTCTGGTTGAGATGAACAGACCAGATACATTTATTAGGACAGACTGTGCAGTTCCCATTGCCGTCCATTGCTGCACATTCCATTTTCTTAGCATCATTAGGAATCTTACAGGGATAGTGACAGGTGAAGTGACATTTCTCACAGTTGGTTATGTAATAACCAGTTCCGCTGATATCTTTCATTTCTGCAAATGTGACTTCAACTGCATATTCAAAATCTTGATTTGCATCCAGATCGACCTGGTGTTGGTTCAAAGCCTGTTGTGTTTTCCTGATCTCCTCCAGTTTTGTCAGACCCGCTTTGATCTGAGGCTGCAATCCCTCTACCACAGCCTCCAGCTGCTGACGCTCCCTAAGCACCTCCTTTGTCAAGCGTAAACTCTTTGTTTCCATTTTGCTCAGAGCTGCAAAAAATTTCTTCATACTGTTTGATCCCATCTTCCAGAACATTGCATCAAAGTTCTCACTGTCCTTCTCCTCTTCCTCCTCATTGTTATCATCAGGATTCCTCTTGTCAGCAGCTGAACTTCGAGCAAATATGGCTGAATTGTTGAACTTGAAGTGAAGTGGAAAACCTTTTTTATCTTTGGGACACGGTACCTCAGCAACATTGATGGCCTCCAGAACAGGGGGAACCTGCCCATCAGCGAATGTCACCAGTATTCGGATGTTCTCTGCAATATCTTTACCAAAAATGGAAAGAATCGAATCAAAGACATATTTCTGTGAATGAGTCAGACGAGCCACAGAGGCCTTAGTGACAAAACACACGGCATCGATTTGATCAATACCATCTGGGGAAGTAAATAAATCTCGGATCTGATCAGTGATAAGTTTATCTCGGGTTATCCCCCTGGTATCTCCGAATCCCGGCGTGTCTATGATAGTGAGAGAGTAATCAATCTGGAATCCTTCTCGATGGTGGAGTTTGTAGGCAGTGATTGAGGATGTCTGACTTTCAGTCTGGGATCTTCCTGTCCCTTCATCTATTAATTCGTATCTGAAGTTATCCTTCCATTCCACACCCAGGATGTAGTTGATCATTCCATTAATGAGGGTTGTTTTTCCCGCTCCTGTTGCTCCAAGAATGAGAATTGCCCTGACACTGTGTTTTGTGGTGGACTTTCCGAAGGAGCACTTTGCACAGTGTCCGTCCTTGTCAAGTATCTTCTTTTCTAAAGGAAGCATGTAAATGGAAGAGTTCCTTCTGGCTGTTACTATACTTTCTCTGCGAAGTTTCCTGGTTAGGCTCTTGGGTTCATTTTCTGTTTCTATTAAAACCTCATCACTTGCTGCACTAGACCCTCCTGCTCCACAATCAGCAGACACTCGCACTCTGTAGGATGTCTTGGGTTTCAATCCCTCTAAAGTATAACGACATCCGCTGACTGTTGTCTTTATTTCCTCCCAATGTCCATTCTCCGTAGTGGAGGTAACTGCCTTTTCTTCTCTATATTCTATCCTGTACTGAACTATATTGACACCAGCTCCAATCTCAGTCGGCCTGTCCCAGGTGAGTATTGCAGAACACCAGTCTACCTGGAGTGTTGAAGGTTTAGCAGGTGGACTTGTTGGAAGTGTGGTGACACAGTAACTCTCACAGGCCATGCTGACCCCTGCCTTGATCTCTGCTCTGTATTGGAATTGATATTCCTGGTGTGTCTGTAACCCAGGTATTGTGAAGGAGTCGGATTGATGGGATGTATCCACAGTTGTCCATTCCTCCTGTTGGGTAGCTCGGTACTCCACCTTGTACCCAACAATCTCACTAGCACCGTATCTCGGTGGCTGTAATTGGAGTGTCACACTGTCATGTGTTGTTCCACTAACCACAGGTCTCTCCGGCTGTGATGGGGGTTTGAAGCACTGGGTCACCACAAACCCTCTCTCATACAGGTAAATCGATGCTCCTACATTACTGTCATCCTGCACAGAAGCAACAATGAACTTTGTTTTCCCTCGTGCTCTGTTGGCTGTGGCAAAATCCAGAAATAAGCGAGAGCACTCCCTCATCTTCTGGGATACAGACACTGAGTTAAACCACTGCTGGTTGTGATATTCTGCACTAACCCGGTTAGCAGGATTTGGTATCTGCATTTTCTCAGCTGTGTGAGATTGTAGGTAGCTGGCTGCTTCTGACAGATATAAGTCTTCTTGATGTAGTGATGTAAATGTGAAGCAGACCACATAATCTGTCTCTGGATCCAACACTTCTCTATCCAACTCACTCCTTGATTTCACAGAATGAATATCTTTCAATCTCATGAGGTAAGATCTCACCACATTCATTTCCCGCTCCTTGTCATCCAGCCATTTGATCAGTGACTGGCGTTTGAATGGTGACTGTTCCTTGTTCTTCAGAATATCCACCAGTGATCCTTCCTCTTTCCCACCTCCACGGATAGATGGTAACACACTGGCTAAAGTCTTCTGGAAAACCAGTTTATACTCCAGACACATCTCTCGGAATTTCACTATCCTGTCCCCGATCTCTGGAAATTGAATAGTGATACTGTCTCTCATCAGATCATTACATCTCATCACTGTCTCATTGAGCTGCTCCAGTACAGACTGGGAGCGATTGACCAGTCCGATGCTTATGTCTCGTACCAGCTGAGCAGCTTTGGAGTCCAGTTTGTTGAGTGGGTAAAGCCAGACTCTCATGGGCACTGCATGCTCTCCATTCACACCGAGCAAATTTGGGAGGTTTCTGTAGATTTTGATGGCATCTTGGAATGTGGTGGGATTGTTTTCCAGTGAGAAATCCCCATAAAAGGTGCAGGTGAATTTCTGGGCATTTGTATTTTGTTCTTTTGTCATTTTTAGGGAGACCTCACCCTCAATTGCAATCTTAGGAATATTTTTAATCATCACCTCCAGCTTACCCTGAATATCCCGTAGACTGTCTGCTGAGGAGACCTCTTGATCAAACACAAAGAAAGCCTGAGCCCCGTACAGCACTGCTGTAACCACATGAGTTGCTGTCCCCTGATCAAACACATAAGGGTAGGTTACATTCTGCTGACCTAAGTGACTCATTGTCAGCTGTTCAAACCTGGTTGTTGTTCGGTACTGAAGGGTCACTCGGGCCTGTTGCTTCGATTTCTTTGTGTCGTTGAGATATTTCGCTGATCCTTTCACCTCGACTGAGCCACACAAGAAACTTGCTTTCAATGATGCATCCACATTCAGAGCAGAGGCTTTCTTCTCAATGGAGTCGGATGCAATAATGTGAAACTCTGTGTTAGGCTGAGATCGTACATCAAGGTCTTTTCGCAAGGTTTTTAAATCCCACAATGTGACTCCTGCAGAAGAAATAGATCAATAAAAAGATTAATTTTGAGAGTAACTGTTAATTAGAAATGAAAAAAGCAGTGGGAGGAAATTACGGCCAGAAAGACCTGCTACTGCACAAGAGAAAGGGAAAAAAAATACTCTTCCAGAAATTAATAGAAAATCTGATGGAGAGGATCATACAGAACTTACAGAAGTTAATAGAGATTCTGATGGAGAGGATCACACAGATACTACATAAATTAATAGAGAATCTGACGGAGAGGATCACATGGATCTTACAGAAAATAATAGAGAATCTGATGATGAGGATCGCACAGATCTTACAGAAATTAATGGTAAATCTGATGTAAGGGATCACACGGATCCTACAGAAATTAATAGAGAATTTGATGGAGACAATGAAACGGATCGTACAAAAATCAATAGAGAATCTGATGGAGCGGATCACACAGATCTTACAGAAATTAAGAGAGAATCTGATGGAGAGGATCACACAGATCTTAAAGAAATTAATAGAGAATCACATGGAGAGGATCACACAGATCTTACAGAAATTAAGAGAGAATCTGATGGAGAGGATCACACAGATCTTAAAGAAATTAATAGAGAATCTCATGGAGAGGATCACACAGATCTTACAGAAATTCATAGAGAATCTGATGGAGAGAATCACACAGATCTTACAGAAATTAATAGAGAATCTGATGGAGAGGATCACACAGATCTTACAGAAATTCATAGAGAATCTGATGGAGAGAATCACACAGATCTTACAGAAATTAATAGAGAATCTGATGGAGAGGATCACACGGATCTTACAGAAATTGAGAGAATCTGACAGAGAGGATCACATGGATCTTACAGAAATTAATAGAGAATCTGATGGAGAGGATCACACAGATCTTAAAGAAATTAATAGAGAATCTCATGGAGAGGATCACACAGATCTTACAGAAATTCATAGAGAATCTGATGGAGAGAATCACACAGATCTTACAGAAATTAAGAGAGAATCTGATGGAGAGGATCACACAGATCTTAAAGAAATTAATAGAGAATCTCATGGAGAGGATCACACAGATCTTACAGAAATTCATAGAGAATCTGATGGAGAGAATCACACAGATCTTACAGAAATTAATAGAGAATCTGATGGAGAGGATCACACAGATCTTAAAGAAATTAATAGAGAATCTGATGGAGAGAATCACACAGATCTTACAGAAATTAATAGAGAATCTGATGGAGAGGATCACACAGATCTTACAGAAATTAAGAGAGAATCTGATGGAGAGGATCACACAGATCTTAAAGAAATTAATAGAGAATCTGATGGAGGATCGCGCGGATCTTACAGAAATTAATAGAGAATCTGATGGAGAGGATCACACAGATCTTACAGAAATTAAGAGAGAATCTGATGGAGAGGATCACACGGATCTTACAGAAATTAAGAGAGAATCTGATGGAGAGGATCACACGGATCTTACAGAAATTAAGAGAGAATCTGATGGAGAGGATCACACGGATCTTACAGAAATTAATAGAGAATCTGATGGAGAGGATCACACGGATCTTACAGAAATTAAGAGAGAATCTGATGGAGAGAATCACACGTATCTTCCAGAAATTAAGAGAGAATCTGATGGAGAGGATCACACGGATCTTACAGAAATTAATAGAGAATCTGATGGAGAGGATCACACGGATCTTACAGAAATTAAGAGAGAATCTGATGGAGAGAATCACACGGATCTTCCAGAAATTAAGAGAGAATCTGATGGAGAGGATCACACGGATCTTACAGAAATTAATAGAGAATCTGATGGAGAGAATCACATGGATCATACAGAAATTAATAGCGAATCTGATGGAGAGGTTCACAGGGATCTTACAGAAATTAATAGCAAATCTGATGGAGAGCATCACAGGGATCTTACAGAAATGAATAGTGAATCTGATGGAGAGGATCACACAGATCTTACAGAAATTAATGGAGAATCTGACGGAAAGGATCACAGGGATCTTACAGAAATTAATAGTGAATCTGATGGTGAGAATCACACGGATCTTACAGAAATTAATAGAGAATCTGATGGTGAGGATCGCACAGATCTTACAGAAATTAATAGAGAATCTGATGGTGAGGATCGCACAGATCTTACAGAAATTAATAGAGAATCTGATGGTGAGGATCGCACAGATCTTACAGAAATTAATAGTGAATCTGATGGAGAGAATCACACGGATCTTACAGAAAATAATAAAGAATCTGATGGAGAGGATCACACGGATCTTACAGAAATTAATAGAGAATCTGATGGAGAGGATCACACAGATCTTAGAGAAATTAAGAGAGAAGCTGATGGAGAGGATTACACAGATCTTACAGAAATTAATAGTGAATCTGATGGAGAGAATCACACGGATCTTACAGAAAATAATAAAGAATCTGATGGAGAGGATCACACGGATCTTACAGAAATTAATAGAGAATCTGATGGAGAGGATCACACAGATCTTAGAGAAATTAAGAGAGAAGCTGATGGAGAGGATCACACTGATCTTACAGAAATTAATAGAGAATCTGATGGAGAGGTTCACAGGGATCTTACAGAAATTAATAGCAAATCTGATGGAGAGCATCACAGGGATCTTACAGAAATTAATGGAGAATCTGACGGAAAGGATCACAGGGATCTTACAGAAATTAATAGAGAATCTGATGGTGAGGATCACAGGGATCTTACAGAAATTAATAGAGAATCTGATGGAGAGGATCACACAGATCTTACAGAAATTAATAGAGAATCTGATGGTGAGGATCGCACAGATCTTACAGAAATTAATAGTGAATCTGATGGAGAGGATCACACGGATCTTACAGAAATTAAGAGAGAATCTGATGGAGAGGATCACACGGATCTTACAGAAATTAAGAGAGAATCTGATGGAGAGGATCACACGGATCTTACAGAAATTAATAGAGAATCTGATGGAGAGGATCACACGGATCTTACAGAAATTAAGAGAGAATCTGATGGAGAGAATCACACGTATCTTCCAGAAATTAAGAGAGAATCTGATGGAGAGGATCACACGGATCTTACAGAAATTAATAGAGAATCTGATGGAGAGGATCACACGGATCTTACAGAAATTAAGAGAGAATCTGATGGAGAGAATCACACGGATCTTCCAGAAATTAAGAGAGAATCTGATGGAGAGGATCACACGGATCTTACAGAAATTAATAGAGAATCTGATGGAGAGAATCACATGGATCATACAGAAATTAATAGCGAATCTGATGGAGAGGTTCACAGGGATCTTACAGAAATTAATAGCAAATCTGATGGAGAGCATCACAGGGATCTTACAGAAATTAATAGAGAATCTGATGGTGAGGATCGCACAGATCTTACAGAAATTAATAGAGAATCTGATGGTGAGGATCGCACAGATCTTACAGAAATTAATAGAGAATCTGATGGTGAGGATCGCACAGATCTTACAGAAATTAATAGTGAATCTGATGGAGAGAATCACACGGATCTTACAGAAAATAATAAAGAATCTGATGGAGAGGATCACACGGATCTTACAGAAATTAATAGAGAATCTGATGGAGAGGATCACACAGATCTTAGAGAAATTAAGAGAGAAGCTGATGGAGAGGATTACACAGATCTTACAGAAATTAATAGTGAATCTGATGGAGAGAATCACACGGATCTTACAGAAAATAATAAAGAATCTGATGGAGAGGATCACACGGATCTTACAGAAATTAATAGAGAATCTGATGGAGAGGATCACAGGGATCTTACAGAAAATAATGGAGAATCTGACGGAAAGGATCACAGGGATCTTACAGAAATTAATAGCAAATCTGATGGAGAGCATCACAGGGATCTTACAGAAATTAATGGAGAATCTGACGGAAAGGATCACAGGGATCTTACAGAAATTAATAGAGAATCTGATGGTGAGGATCACAGGGATCTTACAGAAATTAATAGAGAATCTGATGGAGAGGATCACACAGATCTTACAGAAATTATTGGTAAAACTGATGGAGAGGAGCACACGGATCCTACAGAAATTATTAGAGAATTTGATGGAGAGAATGAAACGGATCTTACAGAAATTGAGAGAATCTGACAGAGAGGATCACACGGATCTTACAGAAATTAATGGAGAATCTGATGGAGAGGATCACACAGATCTTACAGAAATTAATGGAGAATCTGATGGAGAGAATCACACAGATCTTACAGAAATTAAAAGAGAATCTGATGGAGAGGATCACAAGGATCTTAAAGAAATTAATAGAGAATCTGATGGAGAGAATCTCACAGATCTTAAAGAAATTAATAGAGAATCTGATGGAGAGGATCACACAGATCTTACAGAAATTAATAACGAATCTGATGGAGAGGATCACACAGATCTTACAGAAATTAATAGAGAATCTGATGGAGAGGATCACACGGATCTTACAGAAAATAATAGAGAATCTGATGGAGAGGATTACACAGATCTTACAGAAATTAATAGAGAATCTGACGGAGAGGATCACACAGATCTTACAGAAATTAATAGCGAATCTGAAGGAGGGGATCACACGGATCTTACAGAAATTAATAGAGAATCTGATGGAGAGGATTACACGGATCTTACAGAAATTAAAAGAGAATCTGATGGAGAGGATCACACAGATCTTACAGATATTAATAGAGAATCTGGTGGAGAGGATCACACGGATATTACAGAAATTAATAGAGAATCTGATGGAGAGGATCACACAGATCTTACAGAAATTAAGAGAGAATCTGATGGAGAGGATCATACGGATCCTACAGAAATTAATAGTGAGTATGATGGAGAGGATTACACGGATCTTACAGAAATTAATAGAGAATCTGATGGAGAGGATCACACAGATCTTACAGAAAATAATAGCGAATCTGAAGGAGAGGATCACACGGATCCTACAGAAATTAAAAGAGAATCTGATGGAGAGGATCACAGGGATCTTACAGAAATTAATAGAGAATCTGGTGGAGAGGATCATATGGATCTGACAGAAATTAATGGAGAATCTGATGGAGAGGATCACAAGCATCTGACAGAAATTAATAGAGAATATGATGGAGAGGATCACACAGATCTTACAGAAATTAATAGAGAATCTGATGGAGAGGATCACACGGATCGTACAGAAAATATTAGACAATCTGATGGTGAGAATCACACGGATCTTATAGAAAATTATAGAGAATCTGTTGGAGAGGATCACAGGGATCTTATAGAAAATAGTAGAGAATCTGATGGAGAGGAGCACACAGATCTAACACAAATTAAGAGAGAATCTGATGGAGAGGATCTTACGGATCTTATAGAAATTATTACAGAATCTGATGGATAGGATCACACGGATCTTATAGAAAATATTAGAGCATCTGGTGGAGAGGATCACACGGATCTTATAGAAAATATTAGAGATTCTGATGGAGAGTATCACACGGATCTGACAGAAATGAATAGAGAATCTGATGGAGAGGATCACACGGATCTTACAGAAATTAATGGAGAATCTGACGGAGAGGATCACACGGATCTTACAGAAATTAATGGAGAATCTGATGGAGAGGATCACACGGATCTTACAGAAATTAATAGAGAATCTCATGGAGAGGATCACACGGAACTTACAGAAATTAATAGAGAATCTGATGGAGAGGATCACACAGATCTTACAGAAATTAATAGAGAATCTGATGGAGAGGATCACAGGGATCTTACAGAAATTAATGGAGAATCTGATGGAGAGGATCACACGGATCTTACAGAAATTAATAGCGAATCTGATGGAGAGGATCACACGGATCTTACAGAAATTAATGGAGAATCTGATGGAGAGGATCACACGGATCTTACAGAAATTAATGGAGAATCTGATGGAGAGGATCACACGGATCTTACAGAAATTAATAGAGAATCTGATGGAGAGGATCACACGGATCTTACAGAGATTAATAGTGAATCAGATGGAGAGGATCACACGGATCTTACAGAAATTAATAGAGAATCTGGTGGAGAGGATCACACGGATCTTACAGAAATTAATAGAGAATCTGGTGGAGAGGATCACACGGATCTTACAGAAATTAATAGAGAATCTGGTGGAGAGGATCACAGGGATCTTACAGAAATTAATAGAGAATCTGGTGGAGAGGATCACACGGATCTTACAGAAATTAATAGAGAATCTGGTGGAGAGGATAACACGGATCTTACAGAAATTAATAGAGAATCTGATGGAGAGGATCACAGGGATCTTATAGAAATTAATAGAGAATCTGATGGAGAGGATCACACGGATCTTACAGAAATTAATGGAGAATCTGATGGAGAGGATCACACGGATCTTACAGAAATTGAGAGAATCTGATGGAGAGGATCACATGGATCTTAAAGAAATTAATAAAGAATCTGATGGAGAGGATCACATGGATCTTAAAGAAATTAATAGAGAATCTGATGGAGAGAATCTCACGGATCTTAAAGAAATTAATAGAGAATCTGATGGAGAGAATCTCACGGATCTTAAAGAAATTAATAGCGAATCTGACGGAGAGGATCACACGGATCTTACAGAAATTAATTGCGAATCTGAAGGAGAGGATCACACGGATCTTACAGAAAATAATAGAGAATCTGATGATGAGGATCGCACAGATCTTACAGAAATTAATGGTAAATCTGATGTAAGGGAGCACACGGATCCTACAGAAATTATTAGAGAATTTGATGGAGAGAATGAAACGGATCTTACAGAAATTGAGAGAATCTGACAGAGAGGATCACACGGATCTTACAGAAATTAATGGAGAATCTGATGGAGAGGATCACATGGATCTTACAGAAATTAAAAAATAATCTGATGGAGAGAATCACACAGATCTTACAGAAATTAAAAGAGAATCTGATGGAGAGGATCACAAGGATCTTAAAGAAATTAAGAGAATCTGATGGAGAGGATCACACGGATATAATAGAGAATCTGATGGAGAGGATCACACAGATCTTACAGAAATTAATAACGAATCTGAAGGAGAGAATCACACGGATCTTACAGAAATTAATAGAGAATCTGATGGAGAGGATCACACAGATCTTACAGAAATTAAAAGAGAATCTGATGGAGAGGATCACAAGGATCTTAAAGAAATTAAGAGAATCTGATGGAGAGGATCACACGGATATAATAGAGAATCTGATGGAGAGGATCACACAGATCTTACAGAAATTAATAACGAATCTGAAGGAGAGAATCACACGGATCTTACAGAAATTAATAGAGAATCTGATGGAGAGGATCACACAGATCTTACAGAAATTAATAACGAATCTGAAGGAGAGAATCACACAGATCTTACAGAAATTAATAGCGAATCTGAAGGAGGGGATCACACGGATCTTACAGAAATTAATAGAGAATCTGATGGAGAGGATTACACGGATCTTACAGAAATTAAAAGAGAATCTGATGGAGAGGATCAAATGGATCATACAGAAATTAATAGCGAATCTGAAGGAGAGGATCACACGGATCTTACAGAAATTAATAGAGAATCTGATGGAGAGGATCACACGGATATTACAGAAATTAATAGAGAATCTGATGGAGAGGATTACACAGATCTTACAGAAATTAAGAGAGAATCTGATGGAGAGGATCATACGGATCCTACAGAAATTAATAGTGAGTATGATGGAGAGGATTACACGGATCTTACAGAAATTAATAGAGAATCTGATGGAGAGGATCACACGGATCTTACAGAAATTAAGAGAGAATCTGATGGAGAGGATCACACGGATCTTACAGAAATTAATAGAGAATCTGGTGGAGAGGATCATATGGATCTGACAGAAATTAATGGAGAATCTGGTGGAGAGGATCACACGGATCTTACAGAGATTAATAGAGAATCTGATGGAGAGGATCACAAGCATCTGACAGAAATTAATAGAGAATCTGATGGAGAGGATCACACAGATCTTACAGAAATTAATAGAGAATCTGATGGAGAGGATCACACGGATTGTACAGAAAATATTAGACAATCTGATGGTGAGAATCACACGGATCTTATAGAAAATTATAGAGAATCTGTTGGAGAGGATCACAGGGATCTTATAGAAAATAGTAGAGAATCTGATGGAGAGGAGCACACAGATCTAACACAAATTAAGAGAGAATCTGATGGAGAGGATCTTACGGATCTTATAGAAATTATTGCAGAATCTGATGGATAGGATTACACGGATCTTATAGAAAATATTAGAGATTCTGATGGAGAGGATCACACGGATCTGCCAGAAATGAATAGAGATTCTGATGGAGAGGATCACAGGGATCTTACAGAAATTAATAGAGAATCTGATGGAGAGGATCACAGGGATCTTACAGAAATTAATAGTGAATCAGATGGAGAGAATCACATGGACCTTACAGAAATTAATAGAGAATCTGATGGAGAGGATCACACGCATCTTACGGAAATTAATAGAGAATCTGGTGGAGAGGATCACACGGATCTTACAGAAATTAATAGAGAATCTGGTGGAGAGGATAACACGGATCTTACAGAAATTAATAGAGAATCTGGTGGAGAGGATCACACGCATCTTACAGAAATTAATAGAGAATCTGATGGAGAGGATCACACGCATCTTACGGAAATTAATAGAGAATCTGGTGGAGAGGATCACACGGATCTTACAGAAATTAATAGAGAATCTGGTGGAGAGGATAACACGGATCTTACAGAAATTAATAGAGAATCTGGTGGAGAGGATCACACGGATCTTACAGAAATTAATAGAGAATCTGATGGAGAGGATCACACGCATCTTACATAAATTAATAGAGAATCTGGTGGAGAGGATTACACGGATCTTACAGAAATTAATAGAGAATCTGGTGGAGAGGATCACACGGATCTTACATAAATTAATGGATAATCTGATGGAGAGGATCACATGGATCTTACAGAAATTAATAGAGAATCTGATGGAGAGGATCACACGGATCTTACAGAAATTAATAGAGAATCTGATGGAGAGGATTACACAGATCTTACAGAGATTAATAGAGAATCTGGTGGAGAGGATCACACGGATCTTACATAAATTAATGGATAATCTGATGGAGAGGATCACATGGATCTTACAGAAATTAATAGAGAATCTGATGGAGAGGATTACACAGATCTTACAGAGATTAATAGAGAATCTGGTGGAGAGGATCACACGGATCTTACAGAGATTAATAGAGAATCTGGTGGAGAGGATCACACGGATCTTACATAAATTAATGGATAATCTGATGGAGAGGATCACACAGATCTTACAGAAATTAATAGAGAATCAGATGGAGAGGATCACACGGACCTTACAGAAATTAATAGAGAATGTGATGGAGAGGATCACACGGATGTTACATAAATTAATAGAGAATCTGATGGAGAGGATCACAGGGACCTTACAGAAATTAATAGAGAATGTGATGGAGAGGATCACACGGATGTTACATAAATTAATAGAGAATCTGATGGAGAGGATCACACGGATCTTACAGAGATTAATAGAGAATCAGATGGAGAGGATCACACGGACCTTACAGAGATTAATAGAGAATCAGATGGAGAGGATCACACGGATCTTACAGAGATTAATAGAGAATCAGATGCAGAGGATCACACGGACCTTACAGAAATTAATAGAGAATCTGATGGAGAGGATCACATGGACCTTACAGAAATTAATAGAGAATCTGATGGAGAGGATCACACGGATCTTACAGAAATTAATAGAGAATCTGGTGGAGAGGATCACACGGATCTTACAGAAATTAATAGAGAATCTGGTGGAGAGGATCACATGCATCTTACAGAAATTAATAGAGAATCTGGTGGAGAGGATCACACAGAGCTTCCAGAAATTAATAGAGAATCTGGTGGAGAGGATCACACGGATCTTACAGAAATTAATAGAGAATCTGGTGGAGAGGATCACACGGATCTTACAGAAATTCACAGAGAATCTGATGGATAGGATCACATGGATCTTACAGAGATTAATAGAGAATCAGATGGAGAGGATCACACGGACCTTACAGAGATTAATAGAGAATCAGATGGAGAGGATCACACGGATCTTACAGAGATTAATAGAGAATCAGATGCAGAGGATCACACGGACCTTACAGAAATTAATAGAGAATCTGATGGAGAGGATCACATGGACCTTACAGAAATTAATAGAGAATCTGATGGAGAGGATCACACGGATCTTACAGAAATTAATAGAGAATCTGGTGGAGAGGATCACACGGATCTTACAGAAATTAATAGAGAATCTGGTGGAGAGGATCACATGCATCTTACAGAAATTAATAGAGAATCTGGTGGAGAGGATCACACAGATCTTCCAGAAATTAATAGAGAATCTGGTGGAGAGGATCACACAGATCTTCCAGAAATTAATAGAGAATCTGGTGGAGAGGATCACACAGATCTTCCAGAAATTAATAGAGAATCTGGTGGAGAGGATCACACGGATCTTACAGAAATTAATAGAGAATCTGATGGAGAGGATCACACGGATCTTACAGAAATTAATAGAGAATCTGGTGGAGAGGATCACAGGGATCTTACAGAAATTAATAGAGAATCTGGTGGAGAGGATCACACAGATCTTCCAGAAATTAATAGAGAATCTGGTGGAGAGGATCACACGGACCTTACAGAAATTAATAGAGAATCTGATGGAGAGGATCACATGGATCTTACAGAAATTAATAGAGAATCTGATGGAGAGGATCACACGGATCTTACAGAAATTAATAGAGAATCTGGTGGAGAGGATCACACGGACCTTACAGAAATTAATAGAGAATCTGATGGAGAGGATCACATGGATCTTACAGAGATTAATAGAGAATCTGATGGAGAGGATCACACGGACCTTACAGAAATTAATAGAGAATCTGATGGAGAGGATCACACGGATCTTACAGAAATTAATAGAGAATCTGGTGGAGAGGATCACAGGGATCTTACAGAAATTAATAGAGAATCTGGTGGAGAGGATCACACAGATCTTCCAGAAATTAATAGAGAATCTGGTGGAGAGGATCACACGGACCTTACAGAAATTAATAGAGAATCTGATGGAGAGGATCACATGGATCTTACAGAGATTAATAGAGAATCAGATGCAGAGGATCACACGGACCTTACAGAAATTAATAGAGAATCTGATGGAGAGGATCACATGGACCTTACAGAAATTAATAGAGAATCTGATGGAGAGGATCACACGGATCTTACAGAAATTAATAGAGAATCTGGTGGAGAGGATCACACGGATCTTACAGAAATTAATAGAGAATCTGGTGGAGAGGATCACACGGATCTTACAGAAATTAATAGAGAATCTGGTGGAGAGGATCACACGGATCTTACAGAAATTAATAGAGAATCTGGTGGAGAGGATCACACGGATCTTACAGAAATTAATAGAGAATCTGATGGAGAGGATCACACGCATCTTACAGAAATTAATAGAGAATCTGGTGGAGAGGATCACACAGATCTTCCAGAAATTAATAGAGAATCTGGTGGAGAGGATCACACGGATCTTACAGAAATTAATAGAGAATCTGGTGGAGAGGATCACACGGATCTTACAGAAATTCACAGAGAATCTGATGGATAGGATCACACGGATCTTACAGAAATTAATAGAGAATCTGGTGGAGAGGATCACACGGATCTTACAGAAATTAATAGAGAATCTGGTGGAGAGGATCACATGCATCTTACAGAAATTCACAGAGAATCTGATGGAGAGGATCACACGGATCTTACAGAAATTAATTGAGAATCTGGTATAGAGGATCACATGCATCTTACAGAAATTAATAGAGAATCTGGTGGAGAGGATCACACGGATCTTACAGAAATTATTAGAGAATCAGATGGATAGGATCACACGGATCTTACAGAAATTTAAAGACAATCTGATGGATAGGATCACACAGATCTTATAGAAATTTAAAGACAATCTGATGGATAGGATCGCACAGATCTTATAGAAATTAATAGATAATCTGGTGGAGAGGATCACACGGATCTTACAGAAATTTAAAGACAATCTGATGGATAGGATCGCACAGATCTTATAGAAATTCACAGAGAATCTGATGGAGAGGATCACACGGATCTTACAGAAATTTAAAGACAATCTGATGGATAGGATCGCACAGATCTTATAGAAATTCACAGAGAATCTGATGGATAGGATCACACGGATCTTACAGAAATTTAAAGACAATCTGATGGATAGGATCGCACAGATCTTATAGAAATTCACAGAGAATCTGATGGATAGGATCACACGGATCTTATAGAAAATATTAGAGAATCTGATGCAGAGGATCACACGGATCTGACAGAAATTCATAGAGAATCTGGTGGAGAGGATCATATGGATCTTACAGAGATTAATAGAGAATCTGGTGGAGAGGATCACACGGATCTTACATAAATTAATAGAGAATCTGATGGAGAGGATCACATGGATCTTACAGAAATTAATAGAGAATCTGATGGAGGATCACACGGATCTTACATAAATTAATAGAGAATCTGGTGGAGAGGATCATATGGATCTTACAGAGATTAATAGAGAATCTGGTGGAGAGGATCACACGGATCTTACATAAATTAATAGAGAATCTGATGGAGAGGATCACACGGATCTTACAGAAATTTAAAGACAATCTGATGGATAGGATCGCACAGATCTTATAGAAATTCACAGAGAATCTGATGGAGAGGATCACACGGATCTTACAGAAATTTAAAGACAATCTGATGGATAGGATCGCACAGATCTTATAGAAATTCACAGAGAATCTGATGGATAGGATCACACGGATCTTACAGAAATTTAAAGACAATCTGATGGATAGGATCACACAGATCTTATAGAAATTCACAGAGAATCTGATGGATAGGATCACACGGATCTTATAGAAAATATTAGAGAATCTGATGCAGAGGATCACACGGATCTGACAGAAATTCATAGAGAATCTGGTGGAGAGGATCATATGGATCTTACAGAGATTAATAGAGAATCTGGTGGAGAGGATCACACGGATCTTACATAAATTAATAGAGAATCTGATGGAGAGGATCACACGGATCTTACATAAATTAATAGAGAATCTGATGGAGAGGATCACATGCATCTTACAGAAATTAATAGAGAATCTGGTGGAGAGGATCACACGGATTTTACAGAAATTAATAGAGAATCTGATGGAGAGGATCACATGGACCTTACAGAAATTAATAGAGAATCTGATGGAGAGGATCACACAGATCTTACAGAAATTAATAGAGAATCTGATGGAGAGGATCACATGGACCTTACAGAAATTAATAGAGAATCTGATGGAGAGGATCACATGGACCTTACAGAAATTAATAGAGAATCTGGTGGAGAGGATCACACGGATCTTACAGAAATTAATAGAGAATCTGGTGGAGAGGATCACACGGATCTTACAGAAATTAATAGAGAATCTGATGGAGAGGGTCACAGGGATCTTACAGAAATTAATAGCGAATCTGGTGGAGAGGATCACACGGATCTTACAGAAAGTAATAGAGAATCTGGTGCAGAGGATCACACGGATCATACAGAAATTAATAGAGTATCTGGTGGAGAGGATCACACGGATCTTACAGAAATTAATAGAGAATCTGGTGGAGAGGATCACACGGATCTTACAGAAATTAATAGAGAATCTGGTGGAGAGGATCTCACGGATCTTACAGAAATTAATAGAGAATCTGGTGGAGAGGATCACACGGATCTTACAGAAATAAATAGAGAATCTGATGGAGAGGATCACACGGATCTTACAGAAATTAATAGAGAATCTGATGGTGAGGATCACACGCATCTTACAGAAATTAATAGAGAATCTGATGGAGAGGATCACACGGATCTTACAGAAATTAATAGAGAATCTGGTGGAGAGGATCACACGGATCTTACAGAAATTAATAGAGAATCTGGTGGAGAGGATCACACGGATCTTACAGAAATAAATAGAGAATCTGATGGAGAGGATCACACGGATCATACAGAAATTAATAGAGTATCTGGTGGAGAGGATCACACGGATCTTACAGAAATTAATAGAGAATCTGGTGGAGAGGATCACACGGATCTTACAGAAATTAATAGAGAATCTGGTGGAGAGGATCACACGGATCTTACAGAAATTAATAGAGAATCTGGTGGAGAGGATCACACGGATCTTACAGAAATTAATAGAGAATCTGATGGAGAGGATCACACGGATCTTACAGAAATTAATAGAGAATCTGATGGTGAGGATCACACGCATCTTACAGAAATTAATAGAGAATCTGATGGAGAGGATCACACGGATCATACAGAAATTAATAGAGAATCTGGTGGAGAGGATCACACGGATCTTACAGAAATTAATAGAGAATCTGGTGGAGAGGATCACACGGATCTTACAGAAATAAATAGAGAATCTGATGGAGTGGATCACACGGATCTTACAGAAATTAATAGAGAATCTGATGGTGAGGATCACACGCATCTTACAGAAATTAATAGAGAATATGATGGAGAGGATCACACAGATCTTACAGAAATTAATAGAGAATCTGATGGAGAGGATCACACGGATCTTACAGAAAATATTAGACAATCTGATGGTGAGAATCACACGAATCTTATAGAAAATTATAGAGAATCTGTTGGAGAGGATCACAGGGACCTTATAGAAAATAGTAGAGAATCTGATGGAGAGGAGCACACTGATCTAACACAAATTAAGAGAGAATCTGATGGAGAGGATCTTACGGATCTTATAGAAATTATTACAGAATCTGATGGATAGGATCACACAGATCTTATAGAAAATATGAGAGAATCTGATGGAGAGGATCACATGGATCTTATAGAAAATATGAGAGAATCTGGTGGAGAGGATCACACGGATCTTACAGAATTTAATAGAGAATCTGGTGGAGAGGATCACACGGATCTTACAGGAATTAATAGAGAATCTGGTGGAGAGGATCACACGGATATTACAGAAATTAATAGAGAATCTGGTGGAGAGGATCACACGGATCTTACAGAAATTAATGGAGAATCTGACGGAGAGGATCACATGGATCTTTCAGAGATTAATAGAGAATCAGATGGAGAGGATCACACAGACCTTACAGAAATTAATAGAGAATCTGATGGAGAGGATCACACAGATCTTACAGAAATTAATAGAGAATCTGGTGGAGAGGATCACTTGGATCTTACAGAAATTAATAGCGAATCTTGTGGAGAGGATCACACGGATCTTACAGAAATTAATAGAGAATCTGGTGGAGAGGATCACATGGATCTTACAGAAATTAATAGCGAATCTGGTGGAGAGGATCACACGGATCTTACAGAAATTAATAGAGAATCTGGTGGAGAGGATCACATGGATCTTACAGAAATTAATAGAGATTCTGATGGAGAGGATCACACGGATCTTACAGAAATTAATAGAGAATCTGGTGCAGAGGATCACACGGATCTTACAGAAATTAATAGAGAATCTGGTGGAGAGGATCACACGGATCTTACAGAAATTAATAGAGAATCTGGTGGAGAGGATCACACGGATCTTACGGAAATTAATAGAGAATCTGGTGGAGAGGATCACACGGATCTTACAGAAATTAATAGAGAATCTGATGGAGAGGATCACACGGATCTTACAGAAATTAATAGAGAATCTGATGGAGAGAATCACACGGATCTTACAGAAATTATTAGAGAATCAGATGGAGAGGATCACACAGATCTTACAGAAATTAAAAGAGAGTCTGATGGAGAGGATCACACGGATCTTACAGAAATTTAAAGACAATCTGATGGATAGGATTGCACAGATCTTATAGAAATTAACAGAGAATCTGATGGATAGGATCACACAGATCTTATAGAAAATATTAGAGAATCTGATGCAGAGGATCAGACGGATCTTACAGAAATTAATAGAGTATCTGGTGGAGAGGATCACAGGCATCTTACAGAAATTAACAGAGAATCTGATGCAGAAGATCACACGGATCTTATAGAAAATATTACAGAATCTGATGGAGAGGATCACACGGATCTTACAGAAATTAATAGAGAATCTGGTGGAGAGGATCATATGGATCTGACAGAAATTAATGGAGAATCTGATGGAGAGGATCACAAGCATCTGACAGAAATTAATAGAGAATATGATGGAGAGGATCACACAGATCTTACAGAAATTAATAGAGAATCTGATGGAGAGGATCACACGGATCTTACAGAAAATATTAGACAATCTGATGGTGAGAATCACACGGATCTTATAGAAAATTATAGAGAATCTGTTGGTGAGGATCACACAGATATTACAGAAATTAATAGAGAATCTGATGGATAGGATCACTTGGATCTTATAGAAAATATTAGAGAATCTGATGGAGAGGATCAGACGGATCTTATAGAAATTAATAGAGAATCTGATGGAGAGGATCACATGCATCTTACAGAAATTAATAGAGAATCTGATGGAGAGGATCACATGGATCTTACAGAAATTAATAGAGAATCTGATGGAGAGGTTCACACGGATCTTATAGAAAATGTGAGAGAATCTGGTGGAGAGGATCACACGGATCTTATAGAAAATATTAGAGAATCTGATGGAGAGGATCACACGGATCTTACAGAAATTAATAGAGAATCTGATGGAGAGGATCACATGGATCTTATAGAAAATATGAGAGAATCTGGTGGAGAGGATCACACGGATCTTATAGAAAATATTAGAGAATCTGATGGAGAGGATCACACGGATCTTACAGAAACTAATAGAGAATCTGATGGAGAGGATCACATGGATCTTATAGAAAATATGAGAGAATCTGGTGGAGAGGATCACACGGATCTTATAGAAAATATTAGAGAATCTGATGGAGAGGATCACACGGATCTTACAGAAATTAATAGAGAATCTGGTGGAGAGGATCACACGGATCTTACAGAAATTAATAGAGAATCTGATGGAGAGGATCACATGGATCTTATAGAAAATATGAGAGAATCTGGTGGAGAGGATCACACAGATCTTACAGAAATTAATAGAGAATCTGGTGGAGAGGATCACACGGATCTTACAGAAATTAATAGAGAATCTGATGGAGAGGATCACATGGATCTTATAGAAAATATGAGAGAATCTGGTGGAGAGGATCACACGGATCTTACAGAAATTAATAGAGAATCTGGTGGAGAGGATCACACAGATCTTACAGAAAATAATAGAGAATCTGGTGGAGAGGATCGCATGGATTTTACAGAAATTAATGGAGAATCTGATGGAGAGGATCACACGGATCTTACAGAAATTTAAAGACAATCTGATGGATAGGATCGCACAGATCTTATAGAAATTCACAGAGAATCTGATGGAGAGGATCACACGGATCTTACAGAAATTTAAAGACAATCTGATGGATAGGATCGCACAGATCTTATAGAAATTCACAGAGAATCTGATGGATAGGATCACACGGATCTTACAGAAATTTAAAGACAATCTGATGGATAGGATCGCACAGATCTTATAGAAATTCACAGAGAATCTGATGGATAGGATCACACGGATCTTATAGAAAATATTAGAGAATCTGATGCAGAGGATCACACGGATCTGACAGAAATTCATAGAGAATCTGGTGGAGAGGATCATATGGATCTTACAGAGATTAATAGAGAATCTGGTGGAGAGGATCACACGGATCTTACATAAATTAATAGAGAATCTGATGGAGAGGATCACATGGATCTTACAGAAATTAATAGAGAATCTGATGGAGGATCACACGGATCTTACATAAATTAATAGAGAATCTGGTGGAGAGGATCATATGGATCTTACAGAGATTAATAGAGAATCTGGTGGAGAGGATCACACGGATCTTACATAAATTAATAGAGAATCTGATGGAGAGGATCACACGGATCTTACAGAAATTTAAAGACAATCTGATGGATAGGATCGCACAGATCTTATAGAAATTCACAGAGAATCTGATGGAGAGGATCACACGGATCTTACAGAAATTTAAAGACAATCTGATGGATAGGATCGCACAGATCTTATAGAAATTCACAGAGAATCTGATGGATAGGATCACACGGATCTTACAGAAATTTAAAGACAATCTGATGGATAGGATCGCACAGATCTTATAGAAATTCACAGAGAATCTGATGGATAGGATCACACGGATCTTATAGAAAATATTAGAGAATCTGATGCAGAGGATCACACGGATCTGACAGAAATTCATAGAGAATCTGGTGGAGAGGATCATATGGATCTTACAGAGATTAATAGAGAATCTGGTGGAGAGGATCACACGGATCTTACATAAATTAATAGAGAATCTGATGGAGAGGATCACACGGATCTTACATAAATTAATAGAGAATCTGATGGAGAGGATCACATGCATCTTACAGAAATTAATAGAGAATCTGGTGGAGAGGATCACACGGATTTTACAGAAATTAATAGAGAATCTGATGGAGAGGATCACATGGACCTTACAGAAATTAATAGAGAATCTGATGGAGAGGATCACACAGATCTTACAGAAATTAATAGAGAATCTGATGGAGAGGATCACATGGACCTTACAGAAATTAATAGAGAATCTGATGGAGAGGATCACATGGACCTTACAGAAATTAATAGAGAATCTGGTGGAGAGGATCACACGGATCTTACAGAAATTAATAGAGAATCTGGTGGAGAGGATCACACGGATCTTACAGAAATTAATAGAGAATCTGATGGAGAGGGTCACAGGGATCTTACAGAAATTAATAGCGAATCTGGTGGAGAGGATCACACGGATCTTACAGAAAGTAATAGAGAATCTGGTGCAGAGGATCACACGGATCATACAGAAATTAATAGAGTATCTGGTGGAGAGGATCACACGGATCTTACAGAAATTAATAGAGAATCTGGTGGAGAGGATCACACGGATCTTACAGAAATTAATAGAGAATCTGGTGGAGAGGATCTCACGGATCTTACAGAAATTAATAGAGAATCTGGTGGAGAGGATCACACGGATCTTACAGAAATAAATAGAGAATCTGATGGAGAGGATCACACGGATCTTACAGAAATTAATAGAGAATCTGATGGTGAGGATCACACGCATCTTACAGAAATTAATAGAGAATCTGATGGAGAGGATCACACGGATCTTACAGAAATTAATAGAGAATCTGGTGGAGAGGATCACACGGATCTTACAGAAATTAATAGAGAATCTGGTGGAGAGGATCACACGGATCTTACAGAAATAAATAGAGAATCTGATGGAGAGGATCACACGGATCATACAGAAATTAATAGAGTATCTGGTGGAGAGGATCACACGGATCTTACAGAAATTAATAGAGAATCTGGTGGAGAGGATCACACGGATCTTACAGAAATTAATAGAGAATCTGGTGGAGAGGATCACACGGATCTTACAGAAATTAATAGAGAATCTGGTGGAGAGGATCACACGGATCTTACAGAAATTAATAGAGAATCTGATGGAGAGGATCACACGGATCTTACAGAAATTAATAGAGAATCTGATGGTGAGGATCACACGCATCTTACAGAAATTAATAGAGAATCTGATGGAGAGGATCACACGGATCATACAGAAATTAATAGAGAATCTGGTGGAGAGGATCACACGGATCTTACAGAAATTAATAGAGAATCTGGTGGAGAGGATCACACGGATCTTACAGAAATAAATAGAGAATCTGATGGAGTGGATCACACGGATCTTACAGAAATTAATAGAGAATCTGATGGTGAGGATCACACGCATCTTACAGAAATTAATAGAGAATATGATGGAGAGGATCACACAGATCTTACAGAAATTAATAGAGAATCTGATGGAGAGGATCACACGGATCTTACAGAAAATATTAGACAATCTGATGGTGAGAATCACACGAATCTTATAGAAAATTATAGAGAATCTGTTGGAGAGGATCACAGGGACCTTATAGAAAATAGTAGAGAATCTGATGGAGAGGAGCACACTGATCTAACACAAATTAAGAGAGAATCTGATGGAGAGGATCTTACGGATCTTATAGAAATTATTACAGAATCTGATGGATAGGATCACACAGATCTTATAGAAAATATGAGAGAATCTGATGGAGAGGATCACATGGATCTTATAGAAAATATGAGAGAATCTGGTGGAGAGGATCACACGGATCTTACAGAATTTAATAGAGAATCTGGTGGAGAGGATCACACGGATCTTACAGGAATTAATAGAGAATCTGGTGGAGAGGATCACACGGATATTACAGAAATTAATAGAGAATCTGGTGGAGAGGATCACACGGATCTTACAGAAATTAATGGAGAATCTGACGGAGAGGATCACATGGATCTTTCAGAGATTAATAGAGAATCAGATGGAGAGGATCACACGGACCTTACAGAAATTAATAGAGAATCTGATGGAGAGGATCACACAGATCTTACAGAAATTAATAGAGAATCTGGTGGAGAGGATCACTTGGATCTTACAGAAATTAATAGCGAATCTTGTGGAGAGGATCACACGGATCTTACAGAAATTAATAGAGAATCTGGTGGAGAGGATCACATGGATCTTACAGAAATTAATAGCGAATCTGGTGGAGAGGATCACACGGATCTTACAGAAATTAATAGAGAATCTGGTGGAGAGGATCACATGGATCTTACAGAAATTAATAGAGATTCTGATGGAGAGGATCACACGGATCTTACAGAAATTAATAGAGAATCTGGTGCAGAGGATCACACGGATCTTACAGAAATTAATAGAGAATCTGGTGGAGAGGATCACACGGATCTTACAGAAATTAATAGAGAATCTGGTGGAGAGGATCACACGGATCTTACGGAAATTAATAGAGAATCTGGTGGAGAGGATCACACGGATCTTACAGAAATTAATAGAGAATCTGATGGAGAGGATCACACGGATCTTACAGAAATTAATAGAGAATCTGATGGAGAGAATCACACGGATCTTACAGAAATTATTAGAGAATCAGATGGAGAGGATCACACAGATCTTACAGAAATTAAAAGAGAGTCTGATGGAGAGGATCACACGGATCTTACAGAAATTTAAAGACAATCTGATGGATAGGATTGCACAGATCTTATAGAAATTAACAGAGAATCTGATGGATAGGATCACACAGATCTTATAGAAAATATTAGAGAATCTGATGCAGAGGATCAGACGGATCTTACAGAAATTAATAGAGTATCTGGTGGAGAGGATCACAGGCATCTTACAGAAATTAACAGAGAATCTGATGCAGAAGATCACACGGATCTTATAGAAAATATTACAGAATCTGATGGAGAGGATCACACGGATCTTACAGAAATTAATAGAGAATCTGGTGGAGAGGATCATATGGATCTGACAGAAATTAATGGAGAATCTGATGGAGAGGATCACAAGCATCTGACAGAAATTAATAGAGAATATGATGGAGAGGATCACACAGATCTTACAGAAATTAATAGAGAATCTGATGGAGAGGATCACACGGATCTTACAGAAAATATTAGACAATCTGATGGTGAGAATCACACGGATCTTATAGAAAATTATAGAGAATCTGTTGGTGAGGATCACACAGATATTACAGAAATTAATAGAGAATCTGATGGATAGGATCACTTGGATCTTATAGAAAATATTAGAGAATCTGATGGAGAGGATCAGACGGATCTTATAGAAATTAATAGAGAATCTGATGGAGAGGATCACATGCATCTTACAGAAATTAATAGAGAATCTGATGGAGAGGATCACATGGATCTTACAGAAATTAATAGAGAATCTGATGGAGAGGTTCACACGGATCTTATAGAAAATGTGAGAGAATCTGGTGGAGAGGATCACACGGATCTTATAGAAAATATTAGAGAATCTGATGGAGAGGATCACACGGATCTTACAGAAATTAATAGAGAATCTGATGGAGAGGATCACATGGATCTTATAGAAAATATGAGAGAATCTGGTGGAGAGGATCACACGGATCTTATAGAAAATATTAGAGAATCTGATGGAGAGGATCACACGGATCTTACAGAAACTAATAGAGAATCTGATGGAGAGGATCACATGGATCTTATAGAAAATATGAGAGAATCTGGTGGAGAGGATCACACGGATCTTATAGAAAATATTAGAGAATCTGATGGAGAGGATCACACGGATCTTACAGAAATTAATAGAGAATCTGGTGGAGAGGATCACACGGATCTTACAGAAATTAATAGAGAATCTGATGGAGAGGATCACATGGATCTTATAGAAAATATGAGAGAATCTGGTGGAGAGGATCACACAGATCTTACAGAAATTAATAGAGAATCTGGTGGAGAGGATCACACGGATCTTACAGAAATTAATAGAGAATCTGATGGAGAGGATCACATGGATCTTATAGAAAATATGAGAGAATCTGGTGGAGAGGATCACACGGATCTTACAGAAATTGATAGAGAATCTGGTGGAGAGGATCACACAGATCTTACAGAAAATAATAGAGAATCTGGTGGAGAGGATCGCATGGATTTTACAGAAATTAATGGAGAATCTGATGGAGAGGATCACAGGGATCTTATAGAAAATATTAGAGAATCTGATGGAGAGGATCACAGGGATCCTACAGAAATTAATAGAGAATCTGGTGGAGAGGATCACAGGGATCTTATAGAAAATATTAGAGAATCTGATGGAGAGGATCACAGGGATCTTACAGAAATTAATAGAGAATCTGGTGGAGAGGATCACAGGGATCTTATAGAAAATATTAGAGAATCTGATGGAGAGGATCACATGGATCTTACAGAAATTAATAGAGAATCTGGTGGAGAGGATCACACGGATCTTACAGAAATTAATAGAGAATCTGGTGGAGAGGATCACACGGATCTTATAGAAAATATTAGAGAATCTGATGGAGAGGATCACACGGATCTTACAGAAATTAATAGAGAATCTGGTGGAGAGGATCACACAGATCTTACGGAAATTAATAGAGAATCTGGTGGAGAGGATCACACGGATCTTACAGAAATTAATAGAGAATCTGATGGAGAGAATCACAGGGATCTTACAGAAATTATTAGAGAATCAGATGGAGAGGATCACACAGATCTTACAGAAATTAAAAGAGAGTCTGATGGAGAGGATCACACGGATCTTACAGAAATTTAAAGACAATCTGATGGATAGGATCGCACAGATCTTATAGAAATTAACAGAGAATCTGATGGATAGGATCACACAGATCTTATAGAAAATATTAGAGAATCTGATGCAGAGGATCACACGGATCTTACAGAAATTAATAGAGAATCTGGTGGAGAGGATCATAGGCATCTTACAGAAATTAACAGAGAATCTGATGGAGAAGATCACACGGATCTTATAGAAAATATTAGAGAATCTGATGGAGAGGATCACACGGATCTTACAGAAATTAATAGAGAATCTGATGGAGAGGATCACACAGATCTTACAGAAATTAATAGAGAATCTGATGGAGAGGATCACACGGATCTTACACAAAATATTAGACAATCTGATGGTGAGAATCACACGGATCTTATAGAAAATTATAGAGATTCTGTTGGTGAGGATCACAGGGATCTTATAGAAAATAGTAGAGAATCTGATGGAGAGGAGCACACAGATCTTACAGAAATTAATAGAGAATCTGATGGAGAGGATCACACGGATCTTACACAAAATATTAGACAATCTGATGGTGAGAATCACACGGATCTTATAGAAAATTATAGAGAATCTGTTGGTGAGGATCACAGGGATCTTATAGAAAATAGTAGAGAATCTGATGGAGAGGAGCACACAGATCTAACACAAATTAAGAGAGAATCTGATGGAGGGGATCACACGGATCAGACAGAAAATATTTGAGAATCTGATGGAGAGGATCTCACGGATCTTATAGAAATTATTACAGAATCTGATGGAGAGGATCACACAGATATTACAGAAATTAATAGAGAATCTGATGGATAGGATCACTTGGATCTTATAGAAAATATGAGAGAATCTGATGGAGAGGATCAGACGGATCTTATAGAAATTAATAGAGAATCTGATGGAGAGGATCACAGGGATCTTACAGAAATTAATAGAGAATCTGATGGAGAGGATCACATGGATCTTACAGAAATTAATACAGAATCTGATGGAGAGGATCACATGGATCTTACAGAAATTAATAGAGAATCTGATGGAGAGGTTCACACGGATCTTATAGAAAATATTAGAGAATCTGATGGAGAGGATCACACGGATCTTACAGAAGTTAATAGAGAATCTGATGGAGAGGATCACATGGATCTTATAGAAAATATGAGAGAATCTGGTGGAGAGGATCACACGGATCTTATAGAAAATATTAGAGAATCTGATGGAGAGGATCACACGGATCTTACAGAAACTAATAGAGAATCTGATGGAGAGGATCACATGGATCTTATAGAAAATATGAGAGAATCTGGTGGAGAGGATCACACGGATCTTATAGAAAATATTAGAGAATCTGATGGAGAGGATCACACGGATCTTACAGAAATTAATAGAGAATCTGGTGGAGAGGATCACACGGATCTTACAGAAATTAATAGAGAATCTGATGGAGAGGATCACATGGATCTTATAGAAAATATGAGAGAATCTGGTGGAGAGGATCACACAGATCTTACAGAAATTAATAGAGAATCTGGTGGAGAGGATCACACGGATCTTACAGAAATTAATAGAGAATCTGATGGAGAGGATCACATGTATCTTATAGAAAATATGAGAGAATCTGGTGGAGAGGATCACACGGATCTTACAGAAATTAATAGAGAATCTGGTGGAGAGGATCACACAGATCTTACAGAAATTAATAGAGAATCTGGTGGAGAGGATCGCATGGATTTTACAGAAATTAATGGAGAATCTGATGGAGAGGATCACAGGGATCTTATAGAAAATATTAGAGAATCTGATGGAGAGGATCACAGGGATCTTACAGAAATTAATAGAGAATCTGGTGGAGAGGATCACAGGGATCTTATAGAAAATATTAGAGAATCTGATGGAGAGGATCACAGGGATCTTACAGAAATTAATAGAGAATCTGGTGGAGAGGATCACAGGGATCTTATAGAAAATATTAGAGAATCTGATGGAGAGGATCACATGGATCTTACAGAAATTAATAGAGAATCTGGTGGAGAGGATCACACGGATCTTACAGAAATTAATAGAGAATCTGGTGGAGAGGATCACACGGATCTTATAGAAAATATTAGAGAATCTGATGGAGAGGATCACACGGATCTTACAGAAATTAATAGAGAATCTGGTGGAGAGGATCACACAGATCTTACGGAAATTAATAGAGAATCTGGTGGAGAGGATCACACGGATCTTACAGAAATTAATAGAGAATCTGATGGAGAGAATCACAGGGATCTTACAGAAATTATTAGAGAATCAGATGGAGAGGATCACACAGATCTTACAGAAATTAAAAGAGAGTCTGATGGAGAGGATCACACGGATCTTAAAGAAATTTAAAGACAATCTGATGGATAGGATCGCACAGATCTTATAGAAATTAACAGAGAATCTGATGGATAGGATCACACAGATCTTATAGAAAATATTAGAGAATCTGATGCAGAGGATCACACGGATCTTACAGAAATTAATAGAGAATCTGGTGGAGAGGATCATAGGCATCTTACAGAAATTAACAGA
Organism: Heterodontus francisci; assembly: GCF_036365525.1. NCBI lineage: Eukaryota > Metazoa > Chordata > Chondrichthyes > Heterodontiformes > Heterodontidae > Heterodontus > Heterodontus francisci. Next base: position 159,854 of record NW_027140176.1, read on the forward strand.
GAATCTGATGGAGAAGATCACACGGATCTTATAGAAAATATTAGAGAATCTGATGGAGAGGATCACAAGGATCTTACAGAAATTAATAGAGAATCTGATGGAGAGGATCACACAGATCTTCCAGAAATTAATAGAGAATCTGGTGGAGAGGATCACACGGATCTTACAGAAATTAATAGAGAATCTGATGGAGAGGATCACATGGATCTTATAGAAAATATGAGAGAATCTGGTGGAGAGGATCACACGGATCTTACAGAAATTAATAGAGAATCTGGTGGAGAGGATCACACAGATCTTACAGAAATTAATAGAGAATCTGGTGGAGAGGATCGCATGGATTTTACAGAAATTAATGGAGAATCTGATGGAGAGGATCACAGGGATCTTATAGAAAATATTAGAGAATCTGATGGAGAGGATCACAGGGATCTTACAGAAATTAATAGAGAATCTGGTGGAGAGGATCACAGGGATCTTATAGAAAATATTAGAGAATCTGATGGAGAGGATCACAGGGATCTTACAGAAATTAATAGAGAATCTGGTGGAGAGGATCACAGGGATCTTATAGAAAATATTAGAGAATCTGATGGAGAGGATCACATGGATCTTACAGAAATTAATAGAGAATCTGGTGGAGAGGATCACACGGATCTTACAGAAATTAATAGAGAATCTGGTGGAGAGGATCACACGGATCTTATAGAAAATATTAGAGAATCTGATGGAGAGGATCACACGGATCTTACAGAAATTAATAGAGAATCTGGTGGAGAGGATCACACAGATCTTACGGAAATTAATAGAGAATCTGGTGGAGAGGATCACACGGATCTTACAGAAATTAATAGAGAATCTGATGGAGAGAATCACAGGGATCTTACAGAAATTATTAGAGAATCAGATGGAGAGGATCACACAGATCTTTCAGAAATTAAAAGAGAGTCTGATGGAGAGGATCACACGGATCTTAAAGAAATTTAAAGACAATCTGATGGATAGGATCGCACAGATCTTATAGAAATTAACAGAGAATCTGATGGATAGGATCACACAGATCTTATAGAAAATATTAGAGAATCTGATGCAGAGGATCACACGGATCTTACAGAAATTAATAGAGAATCTGGTGGAGAGGATCATAGGCATCTTACAGAAATTAACAGAGAATCTGATGGAGAAGATCACACGGATCTTATAGAAAATATTAGAGAATCTGATGGAGAGGATCACACGGATCTTACAGAAATTAATAGAGAATCTGATGGAGAGGATCACACAGATCTTCCAGAAATTAATAGAGAATCTGATGGAGAGGATCACACGGATCTTACACAAAATATTAGACAATCTGATGGTGAGAATCACACGGATCTTATAGAAAATTATAGAGATTCTGTTGGTGAGGATCACAGGGATCTTATAGAAAATAGTAGAGAATCTGATGGAGAGGAGCACACAGATCTTACAGAAATTAATAGAGAATCTGATGGAGAGGATCACACGGATCTTACACAAAATATTAGACAATCTGATGGTGAGAATCACACGGATCTTATAGAAAATTATAGAGAATCTGTTGGTGAGGATCACAGGGATCTTATAGAAAATAGTAGAGAATCTGATGGAGAGGAGCACACAGATCTAACACAAATTAAGAGAGAATCTGATGGAGGGGATCACACGGATCAGACAGAAAATATTTGAGAATCTGATGGAGAGGATCTCACGGATCTTATAGAAATTATTACAGAATCTGATGGAGAGGATCACACAGATATTACAGAAATTAATAGAGAATCTGATGGATAGGATCACTTGGATCTTATAGAAAATATGAGAGAATCTGATGGAGAGGATCAGACGGATCTTATAGAAATTAATAGAGAATCTGATGGAGAGGATCACAGGGATCTTACAGAAATTAATAGAGAATCTGATGGAGAGGATCACATGGATCTTACAGAAATTAATACAGAATCTGATGGAGAGGATCACATGGATCTTACAGAAATTAATAGAGAATCTGATGGAGAGGTTCACACGGATCTTATAGAAAATATTAGAGAATCTGATGGAGAGGATCACACGGATCTTACAGAAGTTAATAGAGAATCTGATGGAGAGGATCACATGGATCTTATAGAAAATATGAGAGAATCTGGTGGAGAGGATCACACGGATCTTATAGAAAATATTAGAGAATCTGATGGAGAGGATCACACGGATCTTACAGAAACTAATAGAGAATCTGATGGAGAGGATCACATGGATCTTATAGAAAATATGAGAGAATCTGGTGGAGAGGATCACACGGATCTTATAGAAAATATTAGAGAATCTGATGGAGAGGATCACACGGATCTTACAGAAATTAATAGAGAATCTGGTGGAGAGGATCACACGGATCTTACAGAAATTAATAGAGAATCTGATGGAGAGGATCACATGGATCTTATAGAAAATATGAGAGAATCTGGTGGAGAGGATCACACAGATCTTACAGAAATTAATAGAGAATCTGGTGGAGAGGATCACACGGATCTTACAGAAATTAATAGAGAATCTGATGGAGAGGATCACATGGATCTTATAGAAAATATGAGAGAATCTGGTGGAGAGGATCACACGGATCTTACAGAAATTAATAGAGAATCTGGTGGAGAGGATCACACAGATCTTACAGAAAATAATAGAGAATCTGGTGGAGAGGATCGCATGGATTTTACAGAAATTAATGGAGAATCTGATGGAGAGGATCACAGGGATCTTATAGAAAATATTAGAGAATCTGATGGAGAGGATCACAGGGATCCTACAGAAATTAATAGAGAATCTGGTGGAGAGGATCACAGGGATCTTATAGAAAATATTAGAGAATCTGATGGAGAGGATCACAGGGATCTTACAGAAATTAATAGAGAATCTGGTGGAGAGGATCACAGGGATCTTATAGAAAATATTAGAGAATCTGATGGAGAGGATCACATGGATCTTACAGAAATTAATAGAGAATCTGGTGGAGAGGATCACACGGATCTTACAGAAATTAATAGAGAATCTGGTGGAGAGGATCACACGGATCTTATAGAAAATATTAGAGAATCTGATGGAGAGGATCACACGGATCTTACAGAAATTAATAGAGAATCTGGTGGAGAGGATCACACAGATCTTACGGAAATTAATAGAGAATCTGGTGGAGAGGATCACACGGATCTTACAGAAATTAATAGAGAATCTGATGGAGAGAATCACAGGGATCTTACAGAAATTATTAGAGAATCAGATGGAGAGGATCACACAGATCTTACAGAAATTAAAAGAGAGTCTGATGGAGAGGATCACACGGATCTTAAAGAAATTTAAAGACAATCTGATGGATAGGATCGCACAGATCTTATAGAAATTAACAGAGAATCTGATGGATAGGATCACAGAGATCTTATAGAAAATATTAGAGAATCTGATGCAGAGGATCACACGGATCTTACAGAAATTAATAGAGAATCTGGTGGAGAGGATCATAGGCATCTTACAGAAATTAACAGAGAATCTGATGGAGAAGATCACACGGATCTTATAGAAAATATTAGAGAATCTGATGGAGAGGATCACACGGATCTTACAGAAATTAATAGAGAATCTGATGGAGAGGATCACACAGATCTTCCAGAAATTAATAGAGAATCTGGTGGAGAGGATCACACGGATCTTACAGAAATTAATAGAGAATCTGATGGAGAGGATCACAGGGATCTTATAGAAAATATGAGAGAATCTGGTGGAGAGGATCACACGGATCTTACAGAAATTAATAGAGAATCTGGTGGAGAGGATCACACAGATCTTACAGAAATTAATAGAGAATCTGGTGGAGAGGATCGCATGGATTTTACAGAAATTAATGGAGAATCTGATGGAGAGGATCACAGGGATCTTATAGAAAATATTAGAGAATCTGATGGAGAGGATCACAGGGATCTTACAGAAATTAATAGAGAATCTGGTGGAGAGGATCACAGGGATCTTATAGAAAATATTAGAGAATCTGATGGAGAGGATCACAGGGATCTTACAGAAATTAATAGAGAATCTGGTGGAGAGGATCACAGGGATCTTATAGAAAATATTAGAGAATCTGATGGAGAGGATCACATGGATCTTACAGAAATTAATAGAGAATCTGGTGGAGAGGATCACACGGATCTTACAGAAATTAATAGAGAATCTGGTGGAGAGGATCACACGGATCTTATAGAAAATATTAGAGAATCTGATGGAGAGGATCACACGGATCTTACAGAAATTAATAGAGAATCTGGTGGAGAGGATCACACAGATCTTACGGAAATTAATAGAGAATCTGGTGGAGAGGATCACACGGATCTTACAGAAATTAATAGAGAATCTGATGGAGAGAATCACAGGGATCTTACAGAAATTATTAGAGAATCAGATGGAGAGGATCACACAGATCTTACAGAAATTAAAAGAGAGTCTGATGGAGAGGATCACACGGATCTTAAAGAAATTTAAAGACAATCTGATGGATAGGATCGCACAGATCTTATAGAAATTAACAGAGAATCTGATGGATAGGATCACACAGATCTTATAGAAAATATTAGAGAATCTGATGCAGAGGATCACACGGATCTTACAGAAATTAATAGAGAATCTGGTGGAGAGGATCATAGGCATCTTACAGAAATTAACAGAGAATCTGATGGAGAAGATCACACGGATCTTATAGAAAATATTAGAGAATCTGATGGAGAGGATCACACGGATCTTACAGAAATTAATAGAGAATCTGATGGAGAGGATCACACAGATCTTCCAGAAATTAATAGAGAATCTGATGGAGAGGATCACACGGATCTTACACAAAATATTAGACAATCTGATGGTGAGAATCACACGGATCTTATAGAAAATTATAGAGATTCTGTTGGTGAGGATCACAGGGATCTTATAGAAAATAGTAGAGAATCTGATGGAGAGGAGCACACAGATCTTACAGAAATTAATAGAGAATCTGATGGAGAGGATCACACGGATCTTACACAAAATATTAGACAATCTGATGGTGAGAATCACACGGATCTTATAGAAAATTATAGAGAATCTGTTGGTGAGGATCACAGGGATCTTATAGAAAATAGTAGAGAATCTGATGGAGAGGAGCACACAGATCTAACACAAATTAAGAGAGAATCTGATGGAGGGGATCACACGGATCAGACAGAAAATATTTGAGAATCTGATGGAGAGGATCTCACGGATCTTATAGAAATTATTACAGAATCTGATGGAGAGGATCACACAGATATTACAGAAATTAATAGAGAATCTGATGGATAGGATCACTTGGATCTTATAGAAAATATGAGAGAATCTGATGGAGAGGATCAGACGGATCTTATAGAAATTAATAGAGAATCTGATGGAGAGGATCACAGGGATCTTACAGAAATTAATAGAGAATCTGATGGAGAGGATCACATGGATCTTACAGAAATTAATACAGAATCTGATGGAGAGGATCACATGGATCTTACAGAAATTAATAGAGAATCTGATGGAGAGATTCACACGGATCTTATAGAAAATATTAGAGAATCTGATGGAGAGGATCACACGGATCTTACAGAAGTTAATAGAGAATCTGATGGAGAGGATCACATGGATCTTATAGAAAATATGAGAGAATCTGGTGGAGAGGATCACACGGATCTTATAGAAAATATTAGAGAATCTGATGGAGGGGATCACACGGATCTTACAGAAATTAATAGAGAATCTGATAGAGAGGATCACACGCATCTTACAGAAAATATTAGAGAATCTGATGGAGAGGATCACATGGATTTTACAGAAATTAATAGAGAATCTGGTGGAGAGGATCACACGGATCTTACAGAAATTAATAGAGAATCTGGTGGAGAGGATCACACGCATCTTACAGAAATTAATGGAGAATCTGGTCGAGAGGATCACACGAATCTTACAGAAATTAATAGAGAATCTGGTGGAGAGGATCACACGGATCTTACAGAAATTAATAGAGAATCTGGTGGAGAGGATCACACGGATCTTACAGAAATTAATAGAGAATCTGATGGAGAGGATCACATGCATCTTACAGAAATTAATAGAGAATCTGGTGGAGAGGATCACACGCATCTTACAGAAATTAATAGAGAATCTGGTGGAGAGGATCACACGCATCTTACAGAAATTAATAGAGAATCTGGTGGAGAGGATCACACGCATCTTACAGAAATTAATAGAGAATCTGGTGGAGAGGATCACACGCATCTTACAGAAATTAATAGAGAATCTGGTGGAGAGGATCACACGCATCTTACAGAAATTAATAGAGAATCAGATGGAGAGGATCACACGCATCTTACAGAAATTAATAGAGAATCTGGTGGAGAGGATCACACGCATCTTACAGAAATTAATAGAGAATCTGATGGAGAGGATCACACGGATCTTACAGAGATTAATAGAGAATCAGATGGAGAGGATCACACGCATCTTACAGAAATTAATAGAGAATCTGGTGGAGAGGATCACACGCATCTTACAGAAATTAATAGAGAATCTGGTGGAGAGGATCACACAGATCTTACAGAAATTAATAGAGAATCTGGTGGAGAGGATCACACGCATCTTACAGAAATTAATAGAGAATCTGGTGGAGAGGATCACACGCATCTTACAGAAATTAATAGAGAATCTGGTGGAGAGGATCACACGGATCTTACAGAAATTAATAGAGAATCTGGTGGAGAGGATCACACGGATCTTACAGAAATTAATAGAGAATCTGATGGAGAGGATCACACAGATCTTACAGAAATTAATAGAGAATCTGATGGAGAGGATCACACGGATCTTATAGAAATTAATAGAGAATCTGATGGAGAGGACTACACAGATCTTACAGAAATTAATAGAGAATCTGCTGGAGAGGATCACACGGATCTTATAGAAATTAATAGAGAATCTGATGGAGAGGACTACACAGATCTTACAGAAATTAATAGAGAATCTGATGGAGAGGACTACACAGATCTTACAGAAATTAATAGAGAATCTGATGGAGAGGATCACAAGCATCTGACAGAAATTAATAGAGAATATGATGGAGAGGATCACACAGATCTTACAGAAATTAATAGAGAATCTGATGGAGAGGATCACACGGATCTTACAGTAAATTATACAGAATCTGTTGGTGAGGATCACAGGGATCTTATAGAAAATAGTAGAGAATCTGATGGAGAGGAGCACACAGATCTAACACAAATTAAGAGAGAATCTGATGGAGAGGATCACATGGATCAGACAGAAAATATTTGAGAATCTGATGGACAGGATCTCACGGATCTTACAGAAATTAATAGAGAATCTGATGGAGAGGATCACACGGATCTTACAGAAATAAATAGAGAATCTGGTGGAGAGGATCGCATGGATTTTACAGAAATTAATGGAGAATCTGACGGAGAGGATCACACGGATCTTACAGAGATTAATAGAGAATCTGGTGGAGAGCATCACACGGATCTTACAGAAATTAATAGAGAATCTGATGGAGAGGATCACACGGATCTTTCAGAGATTAATAGAGAATCTGGTGTAGAGGATCACACGGATCTTTCAGAGATTAATAGAGAATCTGGTGTAGAGGATCTCACGGATCTTACAGAAATTAATAGAGAATCTGATGGAGAGGATCACACGGATCTTACAGAAATTAATAGAGAATCTGGTGGAGAGGATCACACGCATCTTACAGAAATTTATGGAGAATCTGTTCGAGAGAATCACACGGATCTTACATAAATTAACAGAGAATCTGATGGAGAGGATCACAGGCATCTTAAAGAAATTAACAGAGAATCTGATGGAGAGGATCACACAGATCTTCCAGAAATTAATAGAGAATCTGATGGAGAGGATCACACGGATCTTACACAAAATATTAGACAATCTGATGGTGAGAATCACCCGGATCTTATAGAAAATTATAGAGATTCTGTTGGTGAGGATCACAGGGATCTTATAGAAAATAGTAGAGAATCTGATGGAGAGGAGCACACAGATCTTACAGAAATTAATAGAGAATCTGATGGAGAGGATCACACGGATCTTACACAAAATATTAGACAATCTGATGGTGAGAATCACACGGATCTTATAGAAAATTATAGAGAATCTGTTGGTGAGGATCACAGGGATCTTATAGAAAATAGTAGAGAATCTGATGGAGAGGAGCACACAGATCTAACACAAATTAAGAGAGAATCTGATGGAGGGGATCACACGGATCAGACAGAAAATATTTGAGAATCTGATGGAGAGGATCTCACGGATCTTATAGAAATTATTACAGAATCTGATGGAGAGGATCACACAGATATTACAGAAATTAATAGAGAATCTGATGGATAGGATCACTTGGATCTTATAGAAAATATGAGAGAATCTGATGGAGAGGATCAGACGGATCTTATAGAAATTAATAGAGAATCTGATGGAGAGGATCACAGGGATCTTACAGAAATTAATAGAGAATCTGATGGAGAGGATCACATGGATCTTACAGAAATTAATACAGAATCTGATGGAGAGGATCACATGGATCTTACAGAAATTAATAGAGAATCTGATGGAGAGGTTCACACGGATCTTATAGAAAATATTAGAGAATCTGATGGAGAGGATCACACGGATCTTACAGAAGTTAATAGAGAATCTGATGGAGAGGATCACATGGATCTTATAGAAAATATGAGAGAATCTGGTGGAGAGGATCACACGGATCTTATAGAAAATATTAGAGAATCTGATGGAGGGGATCACACGGATCTTACAGAAATTAATAGAGAATCTGATAGAGAGGATCACACGCATCTTACAGAAAATATTAGAGAATCTGATGGAGAGGATCACATGGATTTTACAGAAATTAATAGAGAATCTGGTGGAGAGGATCACACGGATCTTACAGAAATTAATAGAGAATCTGGTGGAGAGGATCACACGCATCTTACAGAAATTAATGGAGAATCTGGTCGAGAGGATCGCACGAATCTTACAGAAATTAATAGAGAATCTGGTGGAGAGGATCACACGGATCTTACAGAAATTATTAGAGAATCTGGTGGAGAGGATCACACGGATCTTACAGAAATTAATAGAGAATCTGATGGAGAGGATCACATGCATCTTACAGAAATTAATAGAGAATCTGGTGGAGAGGATCACACGCATCTTACAGAAATTAATAGAGAATCTGGTGGAGAGGATCACACGCATCTTACAGAAATTAATAGAGAATCTGGTGGAGAGGATCACACGCATCTTACAGAAATTAATAGAGAATCTGGTGGAGAGGATCACACGCATCTTACAGAAATTAATAGAGAATCTGGTGGAGAGGATCACACGCATCTTACAGAAATTAATAGAGAATCAGATGGAGAGGATCACACGCATCTTACAGAAATTAATAGAGAATCTGGTGGAGAGGATCACACGCATCTTACAGAAATTAATAGAGAATCTGATGGAGAGGATCACACGGATCTTACAGAGATTAATAGAGAATCAGATGGAGAGGATCACACGCATCTTACAGAAATTAATAGAGAATCTGGTGGAGAGGATCACACGCATCTTACAGAAATTAATAGAGAATCTGGTGGAGAGGATCACACAGATCTTACAGAAATTAATAGAGAATCTGGTGGAGAGGATCACACGCATCTTACAGAAATTAATAGAGAATCTGGTGGAGAGGATCACACGCATCTTACAGAAATTAATAGAGAATCTGGTGGAGAGGATCACACGGATCTTACAGAAATTAATAGAGAATCTGGTGGAGAGGATCACATGGATCTTACAGAAATTAATAGAGAATCTGATGGAGAGGATCACACAGATCTTACAGAAATTAATAGAGAATCTGATGGAGAGGATCACACGGATCTTATAGAAATTAATAGAGAATCTGATGGAGAGGACTACACAGATCTTACAGAAATTAATAGAGAATCTGCTGGAGAGGATCACACGGATCTTATAGAAATTAATAGAGAATCTGATGGAGAGGACTACACAGATCTTACAGAAATTAATAGAGAATCTGATGGAGAGGACTACACAGATCTTACAGAAATTAATAGAGAATCTGATGGAGAGGATCACAAGCATCTGACAGAAATTAATAGAGAATATGATGGAGAGGATCACACAGATCTTACAGAAATTAATAGAGAATCTGATGGAGAGGATCACACGGATCTTACAGTAAATTATACAGAATCTGTTGGTGAGGATCACAGGGATCTTATAGAAAATAGTAGAGAATCTGATGGAGAGGAGCACACAGATCTAACACAAATTAAGAGAGAATCTGATGGAGAGGATCACATGGATCAGACAGAAAATATTTGAGAATCTGATGGACAGGATCTCACGGATCTTACAGAAATTAATAGAGAATCTGATGGAGAGGATCACACGGATCTTACAGAAATAAATAGAGAATCTGGTGGAGAGGATCGCATGGATTTTACAGAAATTAATGGAGAATCTGACGGAGAGGATCACACGGATCTTACAGAGATTAATAGAGAATCTGGTGGAGAGCATCACACGGATCTTACAGAAATTAATAGAGAATCTGATGGAGAGGATCACACGGATCTTTCAGAGATTAATAGAGAATCTGGTGTAGAGGATCACACGGATCTTTCAGAGATTAATAGAGAATCTGGTGTAGAGGATCTCACGGATCTTACAGAAATTAATAGAGAATCTGATGGAGAGGATCACACGGATCTTACAGAAATTAATAGAGAATCTGGTGGAGAGGATCACACGCATCTTACAGAAATTAATGGAGAATCTGTTCGAGAGAATCACACGGATCTTACATAAATTAACAGAGAATCTGATGGAGAGGATCACAGGCATCTTAAAGAAATTAACAGAGAATCTGATGGAGAGGATCACACAGATCTTCCAGAAATTAATAGAGAATCTGATGGAGAGGATCACACGGATCTTACACAAAATATTAGACAATCTGATGGTGAGAATCACACGGATCTTATAGAAAATTATAGAGATTCTGTTGGTGAGGATCACAGGGATCTTATAGAAAATAGTAGAGAATCTGATGGAGAGGAGCACACAGATCTTACAGAAATTAATAGAGAATCTGATGGAGAGGATCACACGGATCTTACACAAAATATTAGACAATCTGATGGTGAGAATCACACGGATCTTATAGAAAATTATAGAGAATCTGTTGGTGAGGATCACAGGGATCTTATAGAAAATAGTAGAGAATCTGATGGAGAGGAGCACACAGATCTAACACAAATTAAGAGAGAATCTGATGGAGGGGATCACACGGATCAGACAGAAAATATTTGAGAATCTGATGGAGAGGATCTCACGGATCTTATAGAAATTATTACAGAATCTGATGGAGAGGATCACACAGATATTACAGAAATTAATAGAGAATCTGATGGATAGGATCACTTGGATCTTATAGAAAATATGAGAGAATCTGATGGAGAGGATCAGACGGATCATATAGAAATTAATAGAGAATCTGATGGAGAGGATCACAGGGATCTTACAGAAATTAATAGAGAATCTGATGGAGAGGATCACATGGATCTTACAGAAATTAATACAGAATCTGATGGAGAGGATCACATGGATCTTACAGAAATTAATAGAGAATCTGATGGAGAGGTTCACACGGATCTTATAGAAAATATTAGAGAATCTGATGGAGAGGATCACACGGATCTTACAGAAGTTAATAGAGAATCTGATGGAGAGGATCACATGGATCTTATAGAAAATATGAGAGAATCTGGTGGAGAGGATCACACGGATCTTATAGAAAATATTAGAGAATCTGATGGAGGGGATCACACGGATCTTACAGAAATTAATAGAGAATCTGATAGAGAGGATCACACGCATCTTACAGAAAATATTAGAGAATCTGATGGAGAGGATCACATGGATTTTACAGAAATTAATAGAGAATCTGGTGGAGAGGATCACACGGATCTTACAGAAATTAATAGAGAATCTGGTGGAGAGGATCACACGCATCTTACAGAAATTAATGGAGAATCTGGTCGAGAGGATCGCACGAATCTTACAGAAATTAATAGAGAATCTGGTGGAGAGGATCACACGGATCTTACAGAAATTATTAGAGAATCTGGTGGAGAGGATCACACGGATCTTACAGAAATTAATAGAGAATCTGATGGAGAGGATCACATGCATCTTACAGAAATTAATAGAGAATCTGGTGGAGAGGATCACACGCATCTTACAGAAATTAATAGAGAATCTGGTGGAGAGGATCACACGCATCTTACAGAAATTAATAGAGAATCTGGTGGAGAGGATCACACGCATCTTACAGAAATTAATAGAGAATCTGGTGGAGAGGATCACACGCATCTTACAGAAATTAATAGAGAATCTGGTGGAGAGGATCACACGCATCTTACAGAAATTAATAGAGAATCAGATGGAGAGGATCACACGCATCTTACAGAAATTAATAGAGAATCTGGTGGAGAGGATCACACGCATCTTACAGAAATTAATAGAGAATCTGATGGAGAGGATCACACGGATCTTACAGAGATTAATAGAGAATCAGATGGAGAGGATCACACGCATCTTACAGAAATTAATAGAGAATCTGGTGGAGAGGATCACACGCATCTTACAGAAATTAATAGAGAATCTGGTGGAGAGGATCACACAGATCTTACAGAAATTAATAGAGAATCTGGTGGAGAGGATCACACGCATCTTACAGAAATTAATAGAGAATCTGGTGGAGAGGATCACACGCATCTTACAGAAATTAATAGAGAATCTGGTGGAGAGGATCACACGGATCTTACAGAAATTAATAGAGAATCTGGTGGAGAGGATCACACGGATCTTACAGAAATTAATAGAGAATCTGATGGAGAGGATCACACAGATCTTACAGAAATTAATAGAGAATCTGATGGAGAGGATCACACGGATCTTATAGAAATTAATAGAGAATCTGATGGAGAGGACTACACAGATCTTACAGAAATTAATAGAGAATCTGCTGGAGAGGATCACACGGATCTTATAGAAATTAATAGAGAATCTGATGGAGAGGACTACACAGATCTTACAGAAATTAATAGAGAATCTGATGGAGAGGACTACACAGATCTTACAGAAATTAATAGAGAATCTGATGGAGAGGATCACAAGCATCTGACAGAAATTAATAGAGAATATGATGGAGAGGATCACACAGATCTTACAGAAATTAATAGAGAATCTGATGGAGAGGATCACACGGATCTTACAGTAAATTATACAGAATCTGTTGGTGAGGATCACAGGGATCTTATAGAAAATAGTAGAGAATCTGATGGAGAGGAGCACACAGATCTAACACAAATTAAGAGAGAATCTGATGGAGAGGATCACATGGATCAGACAGAAAATATTTGAGAATCTGATGGACAGGATCTCACGGATCTTACAGAAATTAATAGAGAATCTGATGGAGAGGATCACACGGATCTTACAGAAATAAATAGAGAATCTGGTGGAGAGGATCGCATGGATTTTACAGAAATTAATGGAGAATCTGACGGAGAGGATCACACGGATCTTACAGAGATTAATAGAGAATCTGGTGGAGAGCATCACACGGATCTTACAGAAATTAATAGAGAATCTGATGGAGAGGATCACACGGATCTTTCAGAGATTAATAGAGAATCTGGTGTAGAGGATCACACGGATCTTTCAGAGATTAATAGAGAATCTGGTGTAGAGGATCTCACGGATCTTACAGAAATTAATAGAGAATCTGATGGAGAGGATCACACGGATCTTACAGAAATTAATAGAGAATCTGGTGGAGAGGATCACACGCATCTTACAGAAATTAATGGAGAATCTGTTCGAGAGAATCACACGGATCTTACATAAATTAACAGAGAATCTGATGGAGAGGATCACAGGCATCTTAAAGAAATTAACAGAGAATCTGATGGAGAGGATCACACGGCTCTTACAGAAATTAAAAGAGAATCTGATGGAGAGGATCACAAGCATCTGACAGAAATTAATAGAGAATATGATGGAGAGGATCACACAGATCTTACAGAAATTAATAGAGAATCTGATGGAGAGGATCACACGGATCGTACAGAAAATATTAGACAATCTGATGGTGAGAAGCACACGGATCTTATAGAAAATTATAGAGAATCTGTTGGTGAGGATCACAGGGATCTTATAGAAAATAGTAGAGAATCTGATGGAGAGGAGCACACAGAACTAACACAAATTAAGAGAGAATCTGATGGAGAGGATCACACGGATCAGACAGAAAATATTTGAGAATGTGATGGAGAGGATATCACGGATTTTATAGAAATTATTACAGAATCTGGTGTAGAGGATCACACGGATCTTACAGAAATTAATAGAGAATCTGATGGAGAGGATCACATGCAGCTTACAGAAATTAATAGAGAATCTGATGGATAGGATCACATGGATCTTATAGAAAATATGAGAGAATCTGGTGGAGAGGATCACACGGATCTTACAGAAATTAATAGAGAATCTGATGGAGAGGATCACACGGATCTTACATAAATTAATAGAGAATCAGATGGAGAGGATCACACGCATCTTACAGAAATTAATAGAGAATCTGGTGGAGAGGATCACACGCATCTTACAGAAATTAATAGAGAATCTGGTGGAGAGGATCACACGGATCTCACAGAAATTAATAGAGAATCTGGTGGAGAGGATCGCACGCATCTCACAGAAATTAATAGAGAATCTGGTGGAGAGGATCGCACGCATCTCACAGAAATTAATAGAGAAACTGGTGGAGAGGATCGCACGCATCTCACAGAAATTAATAGAGAATCTGGTGGAGAGGATCACACGGATCTTACAGAAATTAATAGAGAATCTCATGGAGAGGATCACACAGATCTTACAGAAATTAATAGAGAATCTGATGGAGAGGATCACAGGGATCTTACAGAAATTAATAGAGAATCTGATGGAGAGGATCACACGCATCTTACAGAAATTAATAGAGAATCTGATGGAGAGGATCACACAGACCTTACAGAAATTAATAGAGAATCTGATGGAGAGGATCACACGGATCTTACAGAAATTAATAGAGAATCTGATGGAGAGGATCACACAGATCTTACAGAAATTAATAGAGAATCTGATGGAGAGGATCACACGGATGTTGCAGAAATTAATAGAGAATCTGATGGAGAGGATCACACAGACCTTACAGAAATTAATAGAGAATCTGATGGAGAGGATCACAGGGATCTTACAGAAATTAATAGAGAATCTGGTGGAGAGGATCACACAGATCTTACAGAAATTAATAGAGAATCTGATGGAGAGGATCACAGGGATCTTACAGAAATTAATAGAGAATCTGATGGAGAGGATCACAGGGATCTTACAGAAATTAAGAGAGAATCTGATGGAGAGGATCACAGAGATCTTACAGAAATTAATAGAGAATCTGATGGAGAGGATCACACAGATCTTACAGAAATTAATAGAGAATCTGATGGAGAGGATCACAGGGATCTTACAGAAATTAATAGAGAATCTGATGGAGAGGATCACAGGGATCTTACAGAAATTAATAGAGAATCTCATGGAGAGGATCATACAGATCTTACAGAAATTAATAGAGAATCTGATGGAGAGGATCACAGGGATCTTACAGAAATTAATAGAGAATCTCATGGAGAGGATCACACAGATCTTACAGAAATTAATAGAGAATCTCATGGAGAGGATCACAGGGATTTTACAGAAATTAATGGAGACTCTGAAGGAGAGGATCACAGGGATCTTACAGAAATTAATAGACAATCTGATGGAGAGGATCACAGGGATCTTGCAGAAATTAATAGAGAATCTCATGGAGAGGATCATGCAGATCTTACAGAATTTAATAGAGAATCTGATGGAGAGGATCACAGGGATCTTACAGAAATTAATAGAGAATCTCATGGAGAGGATCACACAGATCTTCCAGAAATTAATGGAGAATCTCATGGAGAGGATCACAGGGATCTTACAGAAATTAATGGAGACTCTGATGGAGAGGATCACAGGATCTTACAGTCATTAATAGAGAATCTGATGCAGAGAATTACACGGATCTTATAGAAATTAGTAGAGAATCTGATCGAGAGAATCACACGGATCTTACAGGAAATAATAGAGAATCTGATGGAGAGGATCACATGGATCTTACAGAAATTAATGGAGAATCTGATGGAGAGGATCACAGGGATCTTACAGAAATTAATAGAGAATCTCATGGAGAGGATCACAGGGATCTTACAGGAAATAATAGAGAATCTGATGGAGAGGATCACACAGACCTTACAGAAATTAATGGAGAATCTGATGGAGAGGATCACACGGATCTTACAGAAGTTAATAGAGAATCTGATGGAGGGGATCACAGGGATCTTACAGGAAATAATAGAGAATCTGGTGGAGAGGATCACACAGATATTACAGAAAATAATAGAGAATCTCATGGAGAGGATCACAGGGATCTTACAGGAAATAATAGAGAATCTGGTGGAGAGGATCACACAGATATTACAGAAAATAATAGAGAATCTGATGGAGAGGATCACACAGATCTTACAGAAATTAATAGAGAGTCTGATGCAGAGGATCACATGGATCTTACAGAAATTAATGGAGAATCTGATGGAGAGGATCACACGGATCTTACAGGAAATAATAGAGAATCTGATGGAGAGGATCACAGGGATCTTACAGAAATCAATAGAGAATCTCATGGAGAGGATCACACAGATCTTACAGAAATTAATAGAGAATCTGATGGAGAGGATCACAGGGATCTTACAGAAATTAATAGAGAATCTCATGGAGAGGATCACACAGATCTTACAGAAATTAATAGAGAATCTGATGGAGAGGATCACAGGGATCTTACAGAAATTAATAGAGAATCTGATGGAGAGGATCACACTGATCTTACAGAAATTAATAGAGAATCTGATGGAGAGGATCACACGGATCTTACAGAAGTTAATAGAGAATCTGAAGGAGGGGATCACAGGGATCTTACAGAAATTAATAGAGAATCTCATGGAGAGGATCACACAGATCTTACAGAAATTAATAGAGAATCTGATGGAGAGGATCACAGGGATCTTACAGGAAATAATAGAGAATCTGATGGAGAGGATCACACGGATCTTACAGAAATTAATAGAGAATCTGATGGAGAGGATCACAGGGATCTTACAGAAATTAATAGAGAATCTGATGGAGAGGATCACAGGGATCTTACAGAAATTAATAGAGAATCTGATGGAGAGGATCACAGGGATCTTACAGAAATTAATAGAGAATCTCATGGAGAGGATCACACAGATCTTACAGAAATTAATAGAGAATCTGATGGAGCGGATCACACGGATCTTACAGAAATTAATAGAGAATCTGATGGAGAGGATCACAGGGATCATACAGAAATTAATAGAGAATCTGATGGAGAGGATCACACAGATCTTACAGAAATTAATAGAGAATCTGATGGAGAGGATCACAGGGATCTTACAGGAAATAATAGAGAATCTGATGGAGAGGATCACACGGATCTTACAGAAATTAATAGAGAATCTGATGGAGAGGATCACAGGGATCTTACAGAAATTAATAGAGAATCTCATGGAGAGGATCACACAGATCTTACAGAAATTAATAGAGAATCTGATGGAGAGGATCACAGGGATCTTAAAGAAATTAATAGAGAATCTCATGGAGAGGATCACACAGATCTTACAGAAATTAATAGAGAATCTGATGGAGAGGATCACAGGGATCTTACAGAAATTAATAGAGAATCTGATGGAGAGGATCACAGGGATATTACAGAAATTAATAGAGAATCTGATGGAGAGGATCACACAGATCTTACAGAAATTAATAGAGAATCTGATGGAGAGGATCACACGGATCTTACAGAAATTAATAGAGAATCTGATGGAGAGGATCACACGGATCTTACAGAAATTAATGGAGAATCTGATGGAGAGGATCACACGGATCTTACATGAAATAATAGAGAATCTGATGGAGAGGATCACACAGATCTTACAGAAATTAATAGTGAATCTGATGGAGAGGATCACAGGGTTCTTACAGAAATTAATAGAGAATCTCATGGAGAGGATTACACGGATCTTACAGAAATTAATAGTGAATCTGATGGAGAGGATCACACGGATCTTACAGGAAATAATAGAGAATCTGATGGAGGATCACACGGATCTTACAGAAATTAATAGAGAATCTGATGGAGAGGATCACAGGGATCTTACAGAAATTAATAGAGAATCTCATGGAGAGGATCACACAGATCTTACAGAAATTAATAGAGAATCTGATGGAGAGGATCACAGGGATCTTACAGAAATTAATAGAGAATCTGATGGAGAGGATCACACGGATCTTACAGAAATTAATAGAGAATCTGATGGAGAGGATCACACGGATCTTACAGAAGTTAATAGAGAATCTGATGGAGGGGATCACAGGGATCTTACAGAAATTAATAGAGAATCTCATGGAGAGGATCACACAGATCTTATGGAAATTAATAGAGAATCTCATGGAGAGGATCACACGGATCTTACAGAAATTAATAGAGAATCGGAAGGAGAGGATCACACGGATCTTACAGAAATTAATAGAGAATCTGATGGAGAGGATCACAGGGATCTTACAGATATTAATAGAGAATCTCATGGAGAGGATCACACAGATCTTACAGAAATTAATAGAGAATCTGATGGAGAGGATCACACGGATGTTGCAGAAATTAATAGAGAATCTGATGGAGAGGATCACACAGACCTTACAGAAATTAATAGAGAATCTGATGGAGAGGATCACAGGGATCTTACAGAAACTAATAGAGAATCTGGTGGAGAGGATCACACAGATCTTACAGAAATTAATAGAGAATCTGATGGAGAGGATCACAGGGATCTTACAGAAATTAATAGAGAATCTGATGGAGAGGATCACAGGGATCTTACAGAAATTAAGAGAGAATCTGATGGAGAGGATCACAGAGATCCTACAGAAATTAATAGAGAATCTGATGGAGAGGATCACAGGGATCTTACAGAATTTAATAGAGAATCTGATGGAGAGGATCACAGAGATCCTACAGAAATTAATAGAGAATCTGATGGAGAGGATCACACAGATCTTACAGAAATTAATAGAGAATCTGAGGGAGAGGATCACAGGTTTCTTACAGAATTTAATAGAGAATCTGATGGAGAGGATCACAGGGATCTTACAGAAATTAATAGAGAATCTCATGGAGAGGATCATACAGATCTTACAGAAATTAATAGAGAATCTCATGGAGAGGATCACAGGGATCTTACAGAAATTAATAGAGAATCTCATGGAGAGGATCACACAGATCTTACAGAAATTAATAGAGAATCTGATGGAGAGGATCACAGGGATCTTACAGAAATTAATAGAGAATCTGATGGAGAGGATCACACGGATCTTACAGAAATTAATAGAGAATCTGATGGAGAGGATCACACGGATCTTACAGAAGTTAATAGAGAATCTGATGGAGGGGATCACAGGGATCTTACAGAAATTAATAGAGAATCTCATGGAGAGGATCACACAGATCTTATGGAAATTAATAGAGAATCTCATGGAGAGGATCACACGGATCTTACAGAAATTAATAGAGAATCGGAAGGAGAGGATCACACGGATCTTACAGAAATTAATAGAGAATCTGATGGAGAGGATCACAGGGATCTTACAGATATTAATAGAGAATCTCATGGAGAGGATCACACAGATCTTACAGAAATTAATAGAGAATCTGATGGAGAGGATCACACGGATGTTGCAGAAATTAATAGAGAATCTGATGGAGAGGATCACACAGACCTTACAGAAATTAATAGAGAATCTGATGGAGAGGATCACAGGGATCTTACAGAAACTAATAGAGAATCTGGTGGAGAGGATCACACAGATCTTACAGAAATTAATAGAGAATCTGATGGAGAGGATCACAGGGATCTTACAGAAATTAATAGAGAATCTGATGGAGAGGATCACAGGGATCTTACAGAAATTAAGAGAGAATCTGATGGAGAGGATCACAGAGATCCTACAGAAATTAATAGAGAATCTGATGGAGAGGATCACAGGGATCTTACAGAATTTAATAGAGAATCTGATGGAGAGGATCACAGAGATCCTACAGAAATTAATAGAGAATCTGATGGAGAGGATCACACAGATCTTACAGAAATTAATAGAGAATCTGAGGGAGAGGATCACAGGGATCTTACAGAATTTAATAGAGAATCTGATGGAGAGGATCACAGGGATCTTACAGAAATTAATAGAGAATCTCATGGAGAGGATCATACAGGTCTTACAGAAATTAATAGAGAATCTGATGGAGAGGATCACAGGGATCTTACAGAAATTAATAGAGAATCTCATGGAGAGGATCACACAGATCTTACAGAAATTAATAGTGAATCTGATGGAGAGGATCACACGGATCTTACAGGAAATAATAGAGAATCTGATGGAGAGGATCACAGGGATCTTACAGAAATTAATGGAGACTCTGAAGGAGAGGATCACAGGGATCTTACAGAAATTAATAGACAATCTGATGGAGAGGATCACAGGGATCTTGCAGAAATTAATAGAGAATCTCATGGAGAGGATCATGCAGATCTTACAGAATTTAATAGAGAATCTGATGGAGAGGATCACAGGGATCTTACAGAAATTAATAGAGAATCTCATGGAGAGGATCACACAGATCTTACAGAAATTAATAGAGAATCTCATGGAGAGGATCACAGGGATCTTACAGAAATTAATGGAGACTCTGATGGAGAGGATCACAGGATCTTACAGTAATTAATAGAGAATCTGATGCAGAGAATTACACGGATCTTATAGAAATTAGTAGAGAATCTGATCGAGAGAATCACACGGATCTTACAGGAAATAATAGAGAATCTGATGGAGAGGATCACATGGATCTTACAGAAATTAATGGAGAATCTGATGGAGAGGATCACAGGGATCTTACAGAAATTAATAGAGAATCTCATGGAGAGGATCACAGGGATCTTACAGGAAATAATAGAGAATCTGATGGAGAGGATCACACAGACCTTACAGAAATTAATGGAGAATCTGATGGAGAGGATCACACAGATCTTACAGAAATTAATAGAGAATCTGATGGAGAGGATCACAGGGATCTTACAGAAATTAATAGAGAATCTGATGGAGAGGATCACAGGGATCTTACAGAAATTAATAGAGAATCTCATGGAGAGGATCATACAGATCTTACAGAAATTAATAGAGAATCTGATGGAGAGGATCACAGGGATCTTACAGAAATTAATAGAGAATCTCATGGAGAGGATCACACAGATCTTACAGAAATTAATAGAGAATCTCATGGAGAGGATCACAGGGATCTTGCAGAAATTAATAGAGAATCTCATGGAGAGGATCATGCAGATCTTACAGAATTTAATAGAGAATCTGATGGAGAGGATCACAGGGATCTTACAGAAATTAATAGAGAATCTCATGGAGAGGATCACACAGATCTTACAGAAATTAATGGAGACTCTGATGGAGAGGATCACAGGATCTTACAGTAATTAATAGAGAATCTGATGCAGAGAATTACACGGATCTTATAGAAATTAGTAGAGAATCTGATCGAGAGAATCACACGGATCTTACAGGGAATAATAGAGAATCTGATGGAGAGGATCACATGGATCTTACAGAAATTAATGGAGAATCTGATGGAGAGGATCACAGGGATCTTACAGAAATTAATAGAGAATCTCATGGAGAGGATCACAGGGATCTTACAGGAAATAATAGAGAATCTGATGGAGAGGATCACACAGACCTTACAGAAATTAATGGAGAATCTGATGGAGAGGATCACACGGATCTTACAGAAGTTAATAGAGAATCTGATGGAGGGGATCACAGGGATCTTACAGGAAATAATAGAGAATCTGGTGGAGAGGATCACACAGATATTACAGAAAATAATAGAGAATCTCATGGAGAGGATCACAGGGATCTTACAGGAAATAATAGAGAATCTGGTGGAGAGGATCACACAGATATTACAGAAAATAATAGAGAATCTGATGGAGAGGATCACACAGATCTTTCAGAAATTAATAGAGAATCTGATGCAGAGGATCACATGGATCTTACAGAAATTAATGGAGAATCTGATGGAGAGGATCACACGGATCTTACAGGAAATAATAGAGAATCTGATGGAGAGGATCACAGGGATCTTACAGAAATCAATAGAGAATCTCATGGAGAGGATCACACAGATCTTACAGAAATTAATAGAGAATCTGATGGAGAGGATCACAGGGATCTTACAGGAAATAATAGAGAATCTGGTGGAGAGGATCACACAGATATTACAGAAAATAATAGAGAATCTGATGGAGAGGATCACACAGATCTTTCAGAAATTAATAGAGAATCTGATGCAGAGGATCACATGGATCTTACAGAAATTAATGGAGAATCTGATGGAGAGGATCACACGGATCTTACAGGAAATAATAGAGAATCTGATGGAGAGGATCACAGGGATCTTACAGAAATCAATAGAGAATCTCATGGAGAGGATCACACAGATCTTACAGAAATTAATAGAGAATCTGATGGAGAGGATCACAGGGATCTTACAGAAATTAATAGAGAATCTCATGGAGAGGATCACACAGATCTTACAGAAATTAATAGAGAATCTGATGGAGAGGATCACAGGGATCTTACAGAAATTAATAGAGAATCTGATGGAGAGGATCACACGGATCTTACAGAAATTAATAGAGAATCTGATGGAGAGGATCACACGGATCTTACAGAAGTTAATAGAGAATCTGATGGAGGGGATCACAGGGATCTTACAGAAATTAATAGAGAATCTCATGGAGAGGATCACACAGATCTTACAGAAATTAATAGAGAATCTGATGGAGAGGATCACAGGGATCTTACAGGAAATAATAGAGAATCTGATGGAGAGGATCACACGGATCTTACAGAAATTAATAGAGAATCTGATGGAGAGGATCACAGGGATCTTACAGAAATTAATAGAGAATCTGATGGAGAGGATCACAGGGATCTTACAGAAATTAATAGAGAATCTGATGGAGAGGATCACAGGGATCTTACAGAAATTAATAGAGAATCTCATGGAGAGGATCACACAGATCTTACAGAAATTAATAGAGAATCTGATGGAGCGGATCACACGGATCTTACAGAAATTAATAGAGAATCTGATGGAGAGGATCACAGGGATCTTACAGAAATTAATAGAGAATCTGATGGAGAGGATCACAGGGATCTTACAGGAAATAATAGAGAATCTGATGGAGAGGATCACACGGATCTTACAGAAATTAATAGAGAATCTGATGGAGAGGATCACAGGGATCTTACAGAAATTAATAGAGAATCTCATGGAGAGGATCACACAGATCTTACAGAAATTAATAGAGAATCTGATGGAGAGGATCACAGGGATCTTAAAGAAATTAATAGAGAATCTCATGGAGAGGATCACACAGATCTTACAGAAATTAATAGAGAATCTGATGGAGAGGATCACAGGGATCTTACAGGAAATAATAGAGAATCTGATGGAGAGGATCACACGGATCTTACAGAAATTAATAGAGAATCTGATGGAGAGGATCACAGGGATCTTACAGAAATTAATAGAGAATCTCATGGAGAGGATCACACAGATCTTACAGAAATTAATAGAGAATCTGATGGAGAGGATCACAGGGATCTTAAAGAAATTAATAGAGAATCTCATGGAGAGGATCACACAGATCTTACAGAAATTAATAGAGAATCTGATGGAGAGGATCACAGGGATCTTACAGAAATTAATAGAGAATCTGATGGAGAGGATCACAGGGATATTACAGAAATTAATAGAGAATCTGATGGAGAGGATCACACAGATCTTACAGAAATTAATAGAGAATCTGATGGAGAGGATCACACGGATCTTACAGAAATTAATAGAGAATCTGATGGAGAGGATCACACGGATCTTACAGAAATTAATGGAGAATCTGATGGAGAGGATCACACGGATCTTACAGGAAATAATAGAGAATCTGATGGAGAGGATCACACAGATCTTACAGAAATTAATAGTGAATCTGATGGAGAGGATCACAGGGTTCTTACAGAAATTAATAGAGAATCTCATGGAGAGGATTACACGGATCTTACAGAAATTAATAGTGAATCTGATGGAGAGGATCACACGGATCTTACAGGAAATAATAGAGAATCTGATGGAGAGGATCACACGGATCTTACAGAAATTAATAGAGAATCGGAAGGAGAGGATCACACGGATCTTACAGAAATTAATAGAGAATCTGATGGAGAGGATCACAGGGATCTTACAGAAACTAATAGAGAATCTGGTGGAGAGGATCACACAGATCTTACAGAAATTAATAGAGAATCTGATGGAGAGGATCACAGGGATCTTACAGAAATTAATAGAGAATCTGATGGAGAGGATCACAGGGATCTTACAGAAATTAAGAGAGAATCTGATGGAGAGGATCACAGAGATCTTACAGAAATTAATAGAGAATCTGATGGAGAGGATCACACAGATCTTACAGAAATAAATAGAGAATCTGATGGAGAGGATCACAGGGATCTTACAGAAATTAATAGAGAATCTGATGGAGAGGATCACACGGATCTTACAGAAATTAATAGAGAATCTCATGGAGAGGATCATACAGATCTTACAGAAATTAATAGAGAATCTGATGGAGAGGATCACAGGGATCTTACAGAAATTAATAGAGAATCTCATGGAGAGGATCACACAGATCTTACAGAAATTAATAGAGAATCTGATGGAGAGGATCACAGGGATCTTACAGAAATTAATAGAGAATCTCATGGAGAGGATCATACAGATCTTACAGAAATTAATAGAGAATCTCATGGAGAGGATCACAGGGATCTTACAGAAATTAATAGAGAATCTCATGGAGAGGATCACACAGATCTTACAGAAATTAATAGAGAATCTCATGGAGAGGATCACAGGGATCTTACAGAAATTAATAGACAATCTGATGGAGAGGATCACAGGGATCTTGCAGAAATTAATAGAGAATCTGATGGAGAGGATCACACAGATCTTACAGAATTTAATAGAGAATCTCATGGAGAGGATCACAGGGATCTTACAGAAATTAATGGAGACTCTGATGGAGAGGATCACAGGATCTTACAGTAATTAATAGAGAATCTGATGCAGAGAATTACACGGATATTATAGAAATTAGTAGAGAATCTGATCGAGAGAATCACACGGATCTTACAGGAAATAATAGAGAATCTGATGGAGAGGATCACATGGATCTTACAGAAATTAATGGAGAATCTGATGGAGAGGATCACAGGGATCTTACAGAAATTAATAGAGAATCTCATGGAGAGGATCACAGGGATCATACAGGAAATAATAGAGAATCTGATGGAGAGGATCACACAGACCTTACAGAAATTAATGGAGAATCTGATGGAGAGGATCACACGGATCTTACAGAAGTTAATAGAGAATCTGATGGAGGGGATCACAGGGATCTTACAGGAAATAATAGAGAATCTGGTGGAGAGGATCACACAGATATTACAGAAAATAATAGAGAATCTCATGGAGAGGATCACAGGGATCTTACAGGAAATAATAGAGAATCTGGTGGAGAGGATCACACAGATATTACAGAAAATAATAGAGAATCTGATGGAGAGGATCACACAGATCTTTCAGAAATTAATAGAGAATCTGATGCAGAGGATCACATGGATCTTACAGAAATTAATGGAGAATCTGATGGAGAGGATCACACGGATCTTACAGGAAATAATAGAGAATCTGATGGAGAGGATCACAGGGATCTTACAGAAATCAAAAGAGAATCTCATGGAGAGGATCACACAGATCTTACAGAAATTAATAGAGAATCTGATGGAGAGGATCACAGGGATCTTACAGAAATTAATAGAGAATCTCATGGAGAGGATCACACAGATCTTACAGAAATTAATAGAGAATCTGATGGAGAGGATCACTGGGATCTTACAGAAATTAATAGAGAATCTGATGGAGAGGATCACACGGATCTTACAGAAATTAATAGAGAATCTGATGGAGAGGATCACACGGATATTACAGAAGTTAATAGAGAATCTGATGGAGGGGATCACAGGGATCTTACAGAAATTAATAGAGAATCTCATGGAGAGGATCACACAGATCTTACAGAAATTAATAGAGAATCTGATGGAGAGGATCACACGGATCTTACAGAAATTAATGGAGAATCTGATGGAGAGGATCACACGGATCTTACAGGAAATAATAGAGAATCTGATGGAGAGGGTCACACGGATCTTACAGAAATTAATAGAGAATCTGATGGAGAGGATCACAGGGATCTTACAGAAATTAATAGAGAATCTGATGGAGAGGATCACAGGGATCTTACAGAAATTAATAGAAAATCTCATGGAGAGGATCACACAGATCTTACAGAAATTAATAGAGAATCTGATGGAGCGGATCACACGGATCTTACAGAAATTAATAGAGAATCTGATGGAGAGGATCACAGGGATCTTACAGAAATTAATAGAGAATCTGATGGAGAGGATCACACAGATCTTACAGAAATTAATAGAGAATATGATGGAGAGGATCACACCGATCCTACAGAAATTAATAGAGAATCTGATGGAGAGGATCACAGGGATCTTACAGAAATTAATAGAGAATCTCATGGAGAGGATCACACAGATCTTACAGAAATTAATAGAGAATCTGATGGAGAGGATCACAGGGATCTTACAGAAATTAATAGAGAATCTCATGGAGAGGATCACACAGATCTTACAGAAATTAATAGAGAATCTGATGGAGAGGATCACAGGGATCTTACAGAAATTAATAGAGAATCTGATGGAGAGGATCACAGGGATATTACAGAAATTAATAGAGAATCTGATGGAGAGGATCACACAGATCTTACAGGAAATAATAGAGAATCTGATGGAGAGGATCACACAGATCTTACAGAAATTAATCGTGAATCTGATGGAGAGGATCACAGGGTTCTTACAGAAATTAATAGAGAATCTCATGGAGAGGATTACACGGATCTTACAGAAATTAATAGTGAATCTGATGGAGAGGATCACACGGATCTTACAGGAAATAATAGAGAATCTGATGGAGGATCACACGGATCTTACAGAAATTAATAGAGAATCTGATGGAGAGGATCACAGGGATCTTACAGAAATTAATAGAGAATCTCATGGAGAGGATCACACAGATCTTACAGAAATTAATAGAGAATCTGATGGAGAGGATCACAGGGATCTTACAGAAATTAATAGAGAATCTGATGGAGAGGATCACACGGATCTTACAGAAATTAATAGAGAATCTGATGGAGAGGATCACACGGATCTTACAGAAGTTAATAGAGAATCTGATGGAGGGGATCACAGGGATCTTACAGAAATTAATAGAGAATCTCATGGAGCGGATCACACAGATCTTATGGAAATTAATAGAGAATCTCATGGAGAGGATCACACGGATCTTACAGAAATTAATAGAGAATCGGAAGGAGAGGATCACACGGATCTTACAGAAATTAATAGAGAATCTGATGGAGAGGATCACAGGGATCTTACAGATATTAATAGAGAATCTCATGGAGAGGATCACACAGATCTTACAGAAATTAATAGAGAATCTGATGGAGAGGATCACAGGGATCTTACAGAAATTAATAGAGAATCTGATGGAGAGGATCACACGGATCTTACAGGAAATAATAGAGAATCTGATGGAGAGGGTCACACGGATCTTACAGAAATTAATAGAGAATCTGATGGAGAGGATCACAGGGATCTTACAGAAATTAATAGAGAATCTGATGGAGAGGATCACAGGGATCTTACAGAAATTAATAGAAAATCTCATGGAGAGGATCACACAGATCTTACAGAAATTAATAGAGAATCTGATGGAGCGGATCACACGGATCTTACAGAAATTAATAGAGAATCTGATGGAGAGGATCACAGGGATCTTACAGAAATTAATAGAGAATCTGATGGAGAGGATCACACAGATCTTACAGAAATTAATAGAGAATCTGATGGAGAGGATCACAGGGATCTTACAGGAAATAATAGAGAATCTGATGGAGAGGATCACACGGATCCTACAGAAATTAATAGAGAATCTGATGGAGAGGATCACAGGGATCTTACAGAAATTAATAGAGAATCTCATGGAGAGGATCACACAGATCTTACAGAAATTAATAGAGAATCTGATGGAGAGGATCACAGGGATCTTACAGAAATTAATAGAGAATCTCATGGAGAGGATCACACAGATCTTACAGAAATTAATAGAGAATCTGATGGAGAGGATCACAGGGATCTTACAGAAATTAATAGAGAATCTGATGGAGAGGATCACAGGGATATTACAGAAATTAATAGAGAATCTGATGGAGAGGATCACACAGATCTTACAGGAAATAATAGAGAATCTGATGGAGAGGATCACACAGATCTTACAGAAATTAATCGTGAATCTGATGGAGAGGATCACAGGGTTCTTACAGAAATTAATAGAGAATCTCATGGAGAGGATTACACGGATCTTACAGAAATTAATAGTGAATCTGATGGAGAGGATCACACGGATCTTACAGGAAATAATAGAGAATCTGATGGAGGATCACACGGATCTTACAGAAATTAATAGAGAATCTGATGGAGAGGATCACAGGGATCTTACAGAAATTAATAGAGAATCTCATGGAGAGGATCACACAGATCTTACAGAAATTAATAGAGAATCTGATGGAGAGGATCACAGGGATCTTACAGAAATTAATAGAGAATCTGATGGAGAGGATCACACGGATCTTACAGAAATTAATAGAGAATCTGATGGAGAGGATCACACGGATCTTACAGAAGTTAATAGAGAATCTGATGGAGGGGATCACAGGGATCTTACAGAAATTAATAGAGAATCTCATGGAGCGGATCACACAGATCTTATGGAAATTAATAGAGAATCTCATGGAGAGGATCACACGGATCTTACAGAAATTAATAGAGAATCGGAAGGAGAGGATCACACGGATCTTACAGAAATTAATAGAGAATCTGATGGAGAGGATCACAGGGATCTTACAGATATTAATAGAGAATCTCATGGAGAGGATCACACAGATCTTACAGAAATTAATAGAGAATCTGATGGAGAGGATCACAGGGATCTTACAGAAATTAATAGAGAATCTGATGGAGAGGATCGCACGGATCTTACAGAAATTAATAGAGAATCTGATGGAGAGGATCGCACGGATCTTACAGAAATTAATAGAGAATCTGGTGGAGAGGATCACAAGGATCTTACAGATATTAATAGAGAATCTGATGGAGAGGATCGCACGGATCTTACAGAAATTAATAGAGAATCTGATGGAGAGGATCGCACGGATCTTACAGAAATTAATAGAGAATCTGATGGAGAGGATCGCACGGATCTTACAGAAATTAATAGAGAATCTGGTGGAGAGGATCACAAGGATCTTACAGATATTAATAGAGAATCTGATGGAGAGGATTGCACGGATCTTACAGAAATCAATAGAGAATCTGATGGAGAGGATCACACGGATCTTACAGAAATTAATAGAGAATCTGATGGAGAGGATCACAGGGATCTTACAGATATTAATAGAGAATCTGATGGAGAGGATAACACGGATCTTACAGAAATTAATAGACAGTCTGATGGAGAGGATCGCACGGATCTTACAGAAGTTAATAGAGAATCTGATGGAGAGGATCACAGGGATCTTACAGATATTAATAGAGAATCTGATGGAGAGGATAACACGGATCTTACAGAAATTAATAGAGAATCTGATGGAGAGGATCGCACGGATCTTACAGAAATTAATAGAGAATCTGATGGAGAGGATCACACGGATCTTACAGAAATTAATAGAGAATCTGATGGAGAGGATCGCACGGATCTTACAGAAATTAATAGAGAATCTGATGGAGAGGATCACAGGGATCTTACAGATATTAATAGAGAATCTCATGGAGAGGATCACACAGATCTTACAGAAATTAATAGAGAATCTGATGGAGAGGATCACACGGATCTTACAGAAATTAATAGAGAATCTGATGGAGAGGATCACACGGATCTTACAGAAATTAATAGAGAATCTGGTGGAGAGGATCACAAGGATCTTACAGAAATTAATAGAGAATCTGATGGAGAGGATCACACGGATCTTACAGATATTAATAGAGAATCTCATGGAGAGGATCACACAGATCTTACAGAAATTAATAGAGAATCTGATGGAGAGGATCACACGGATCTTACAGAAATTAATAGAGAATCTGATGGAGAGGATCACAAGGATCTTACAGAAATTAATAGAGAATCTGATGAAGAGGATCACACGGATCTTACAGAAATTAATAGAGAATCTGATGGAGAGGATCACACGGATCTTACAGAAATTAATAGAGAATCTGATGGAGAGGATCACACAGATCTTACAGAAATTAATAGAGAATCTGATGGAGAGGATCACACAGATCTTACAGAAATTAATAGAGAATCTGATGGAGATGATCACACAGATCTTTCAGAAATTAATAGAGAATCTGATGGAGAGGATCACAGGGATCTTACAGAAATTGATAGAGAATCTGATGGAGAGGATCACACGGATCTTACAGAAATTAATAGAGAATCTGATGGAGAGGATCACAGGGATCTTACAGAAATTAATAGAGAATCTCATGGAGAGGATCACACAGATCTTACAGAAATTAATAGAGAATCTGATGGAGAGGATCACACGGATCTTACAGAAATTAATAGAGAATCTGATGGAGAGGATCACACAGATCTTACAGAAATTAATAGAGAATCTGATGGAGAGGATCACAGGGATCTTACAGAAATTAATAGAGAATCTGATGGAGAGGATCACACGGATCTTACTGAAATTAATAGAGAATCTGATGGAGAGGATCACACGGATCTTACAGAAGTTAATAGAGAATCTGATGGAGGGGATCACAGGGATCTTACAGAAATTAATAGAGAATCTCATGGAGAGGATCACACAGATCTTATGGAAATTAATAGAGAATCTCATGGAGAGGATCACACGGATCTTACAGAAATTAATAGAGAATCTGAAGGAGAGGATCACACCGATCTTACAGAAATTAGTAGAGAATCTGATGGAGAGGATCACAGGGATCTTACAGAAATTAATAGAGAATCTGATGGAGAGGATCACTGGGATCTTACAGATATTAATAGAGAATCTGATGGAGAGGATCACACAGATCTTACAGAAATTAATAGAGAATCTGATGGAGAGGATCACACAGATCTTACAGAAATTAATAGTGAATCTGATGAAGAGGATCACACGGATCTTACAGGAAATAATAGAGAATCTGATGGAGGATCACACGGATCTTACAGAAATTAATAGAGAATCTGATGGAGATGATCACAGGGATCTTACAGAAATTAATAGAGAATCTGATGGAGATGATCACAGGGATCTTACAGAAATTAATAGAGAATCTGATGGAGGGGATCACACAGATCTTTCAGAAATTAATAGAGAATCTGATGGAGAGGATCACAGGGAGCTTACAGAAATTGATAGAGAATCTCATGGAGAGGATCACACAGATCTTACAGAAATTAATAGAGAATCTGATGGAGAGGATCACAGGGATCTTACAGAAATTAATAGAGAATCTGATGGAGAGGATCACACGGATCTTACAGAAATTAATAGAGAATCTGATGGAGAGGATCACAGGGATCTTACAGAAATTAATAGAGAATCTCATGGAGAGGATCACACAGATCTTATGGAAATTAATAGAGAATCTGATGGAGAGGATCACACGGATCTTACAGAAATTAAGAGAGAATCTGAAGGGGAGGATCACACGGATCTTACAGAAATTAATAGAGAATCTGATGGAGGGGATCACAGGGATCTTACAGAAATTAATAGAGAATCTCATGGAGAGGATCACACAGATCTTATGGAAATTAATAGAGAATCTGATGGAGAGGATCACACAGATCTTACAGAAATTAATAGAGAATCTGATGGAGAGGATCACACAGATCTTACAGAAATTAATAGAGAATCTGATGGAGAGGATCACACAGATCTTAAAGAAATTAATAGAGAATCTGATGGAGAGGATCACACGGATCTTACAGAAATTAATGGAGAATCTGATGGAGAGGATCACACGGATCTTACAGGAAATAATAGAGAATCTGATGGAGAGGATCACAGGGATCTTACAGAAATTAATAGAGAATCTGATGGAGAGGATCACACAGATCTTACAGAAATTAATAGTGAATCTGATGGAGATGATCACAGGGATCTTACAGAAATTAATAGAGAATCTGATAGAGACGATCACAGGGATCTTACAGAAGTTAATAGAGAATCCGATGGAGGGGATCACAGGGATCTTACAGAAATTAATAGAGAATCTCATGGAGAGGATCACACAGATCTTATGGAAATTAATAGAGAATCTGATGGAGAGGATCACACGGATCTTACAGAAATTAAGAGAGAATCTGAAGGGGAGGATCACACGGATCTTACAGAAATTAATAGAGAATCTGATGGAGGGGATCACAGGGATCTTACAGAAATTAATAGAGAATCTCATGGAGAGGATCACACAGATCTTATGGAAATTAATAGAGAATCTGATGGAGAGGATCACACAGATCTTACAGAAATTAATAGAGAATCTGATGGAGAGGATCACACAGATCTTACAGAAATTAATAGAGAATCTGATGGAGAGGATCACACAGATCTTAAAGAAATTAATAGAGAATCTGATGGAGAGGATCACACGGATCTTACAGAAATTAATGGAGAATCTGATGGAGAGGATCACACGGATCTTACAGGAAATAATAGAGAATCTGATGGAGAGGATCACAGGGATCTTACAGAAATTAATAGAGAATCTGATGGAGAGGATCACACAGATCTTACAGAAATTAATAGTGAATCTGATGGAGATGATCACAGGGATCTTACAGAAATTAATAGAGAATCTGATGGAGACGATCACACGGATCTTACAGAAATTAATAGAGAATCTCATGGAGAGGATCACACAGATCTTACACAAATTAATAATGAATCTGATGGAGAGGATCACACAGATCTTACAGAAATTAAGAGAGAATCTGATGGAGAGGATCACAGGGATCTTACAGAAATTAATAGAGAATCTCATGGAGAGGATCACACAGATCTTACAGAAATTAATAGTGAATCTGATGGAGAGGATCACACGGATCTTACAGGAAATAATAGAGAATCTGATGGAGGATCACACGGATCTTACAGAAATTAATAGAGAATCTGATGGAGATGATCACAGGGATCTTACAGAAATTAATAGAGAATCTGATGGAGATGATCACAGGGATCTTACAGAAATTAATAGAGAATCTGATGGAGAGGATCACACAGATCTTTCAGAAATTAATAGAGAATCTGATGGAGAGGATCACAGGGATCTTACAGAAATTAATAGAGAATCTGATGGAGAGGATCACACGGATCTTACAGAAATTAATAGAGAATCTGATGGAGAGGATCACAGGGATCTTACAGAAATTAATAGAGAATCTCATGGAGAGGATCACACAGATCTTACAGAAATTAATAGAGAATCTGATGGAGAGGATCACTGGGATCTTACAGATATTAATAGAGAATCTGATGGAGAGGATCACAGATCTTACAGAAATTAATAGAGAATCTGATGGAGAGGATCACACAGATCTTACACAAATTAATAGTGAATCTGATGGAGAGGATCACACGGATCTTACAGGAAATAATAGAGAATCTGATGGAGGGGATCACAGGGATCTTACAGAAATTAATAGAGAATCTCATGGAGAGGATCACACAGATCTTATGGAAATTAATAGAGAATCTGATGGAGAGGATCACACGGATCTTACAGAAATTAATAGAGAATCTGAAGGAGAGGATCACACGGATCTTACAGAAATTAATAGAG
Source organism: Heterodontus francisci (assembly GCF_036365525.1). Lineage (NCBI taxonomy): Eukaryota > Metazoa > Chordata > Chondrichthyes > Heterodontiformes > Heterodontidae > Heterodontus > Heterodontus francisci. The sequence goes on from NW_027140176.1 coordinate 194,399, forward strand.
AATCTGATGGAGAGGATCACAGGGATCTTACAGAAATTAATAGAGAATCTGATGGAGAGGATCACTGGGATCTTACAGATATTAATAGAGAATCTGATGGAGAGGATCACAGATCTTACAGAAATTAATAGAGAATCTGATGGAGAGGATCACACAGATCTTACAGAAATTAATAGTGAATCTGATGGAGAGGATCACACGGATCTTACAGGAAATAATAGAGAATCTGATGGAGGATCACACGGATCTTACAGAAATTAATAGAGAATCTGATGGAGATGATCACAGGGATCTTACAGAAATTAATAGAGAATCTGATGGAGAGGATCACACAGATCTTTCAGAAATTAATAGAGAATCTGATGGAGAGGATCACAGGGAGCTTACAGAAATTGATAGAGAATCTGATGGAGAGGATCACACGGATCTTACAGAAATTAATAGAGAATCTGATGGAGAGGATCACAGGGATCTTACAGAAATTAATAGAGAATCTCATGGAGAGGATCACACGGATCTTACAGAAATTAATAGAGAATCTGATGGAGAGGATCACACGGATCTTACAGAAGTTAATAGTGAATCTGATGGAGGGGATCACAGGGATCTTACAGAAATTAATAGAGAATCTCATGGAGAGGATCACACAGATCTTATGGAAATTAATAGAGAATCTGATGGAGAGGATCACACGGATCTTACAGAAATTAATAGAGAATCTGAAAGAGAGGATCACACGGATCTTACAGAAATTAATAGAGAATCTGATGGAGAATATCACAGGGATCTTACAGAAATTAATAGAGAATCTGATGGAGAGGATTACACAGATTTTACAGAAATTAATAGAGAATCTGTTGGAGAGGATCACACAGATCTTACAGAAATTAATAGAGGATCTGATGGAGAGGATCACACTGATCTTACAGAAATTAATAGAGAATCTGATGGAGAGGATCACACGGACCTTACAGAAATTAATAGAGAATCTGATGGAGAGGATCACAGGGATCTTACAGAAATTAATAGAGAATCTCATGGAGAGGATCACACAGATCTTACAGAAATTAATAGTGAATCTGATGGAGAGGATCACACGGATCTTACAGGAAATAATAGAGAATCTGATGGAGGATCACACGGATCTTACAGAAATTAATAGAGAATCTGATGGAGATGATCACAGGGATCTTACAGAGATTAATAGAGAATCTGATGGAGATGATCACAGGGATCTTACAGAAATTAATAGAGAATCTGATGGAGAGGATCACACAGATCTTTCAGAAATTAATAGAGAATCTGATGGAGAGGATCACAGGGATCTTACAGAAATTGATAGAGAATCTGATGGAGAGGATCACACGGATCTTACAGAAATTAATAGAGAATCTGATGGAGAGGATCACAGGGATCTTACAGAAATTAATAGAGAATCTCATGGAGAGGATCACACAGATCTTACAGAAATTAATAGAGAATCTGATGGAGAGGATCACAGGGATCTTACAGAAATTAATAGAGAATCTGATGGAGAGGATCACACGGATCTTACAGAAATTAATAGAGAATCTGATGGAGAGGATCACACGGATCTTACAGAAGTTAATAGAGAATCTGATGGAGGGGATCACAGGGATCTTACAGAAATTAATAGAGAATCTCATGGAGAGGATCACACAGATCTTATGGAAATTAATAGAGAATCTGATGGAGAGGATCACACGGATCTTACAGAAATTAATAGAGAATCTGAAGGAGAGGATCACACGGATCTTACAGAAATTAATAGAGAATCTGATGGAGAGGATCACAGGGATCTTACAGAAATTAATAGAGAATCTGATGGAGAGGATCACTGGGATCTTACAGATATTAATAGAGAATCTGATGGAGAGGATCACACAGATCTTACAGAAATTAATAGAGAATCTGATGGAGAGGATCACACAGATCTTACAGAAATTAATAGTGAATCTGATGGAGAGGATCACACGGATCTTACAGGAAATAATAGAGAATCTGATGGAGGATCACACGGATCTTACAGAAATTAATAGAGAATCTGATGGAGATGATCACAGGGATCTTACAGAAATTAATAGAGAATCTGATGGAGATGATCACAGGGATCTTACAGAAATTAATAGAGAATCTGATGGAGAGGATCACAGGGAGCTTACAGAAATTGATAGAGAATCTGATGGAGAGGATCACACGGATCTTACAGAAATTAATAGAGAATCTGATGGAGAGGATCACAGGGATCTTACAGAAATTAATAGAGAATCTCATGGAGAGGATCACACGGATCTTACAGAAATTAATAGAGAATCTGATGGAGAGGATCACACGGATCTTACAGAAGTTAATAGAGAATCTGATGGAGGGGATCACAGGGATCTTACAGAAATTAATAGAGAATCTCATGGAGAGGATCACACAGATCTTATGGAAATTAATAGAGAATCTGATGGAGAGGATCACACGGATCTTACAGAAATTAAGAGAGAATCTGAAGGAGAGGATCACACGGATCTTACAGAAATTAATAGAGAATCTGATGGAGGGGATCACAGGGATCTTACAGAAATTAATAGAGAATCTCATGGAGAGGATCACACAGATCTTATGGAAATTAATAGAGAATCTGATGGAGAGGATCACACAGATCTTACAGAAATTAATAGTGAATCTGATGGAGAGGATCACACGGATCTTACAGGAAATAATAGAGAATCTGATGGAGGATCACACGGATCTTACAGAAATTAATAGAGAATCTGATGGAGATGATCACAGGGATCTTACAGAAATTAATAGAGAATCTGATGGAGAGGATCACACGGATCTTACAGAAATTAATAGAGAATCTCATGGAGAGGATCACACAGATCTTACAGAAATTAATAGTGAATCTGATGGAGAGGATCACACAGATCTTACAGTAATTAAGAGAGAATCTGATGGAGAGGATCACAGGGATCTTACAGAAATTAATAGAGAATCTCATGGAGAGGATCACACAGATCTTACAGAAATTAATAGTGAATCTGATGGAGAGGATCACACGGATCTTACAGGAAATAATAGAGAATCTGATGGAGGATCACACAGATCTTACAGAAATTACTAGAGAATCTGATGGAGAGGATCACAGGGATCTTACAGAAATTAATAGAGAATCTGATGGAGAGGATCACACAGATCTTTCAGAAATTAATAGAGAATCTGATGGAGAGGATCACACGGATCTTACAGAAATTAATAGAGAATCTCATGGAGAGGATCACACAGATCTTACAGAAATTAATAGTGAATCTGATGGAGAGGATCACTGGGATCTTACAGAAATTAATAGAGAATCTGATGGAGAGGATCACACGGATCTTACAGAAATTAATAGAGAATCTCATGGAGAGGATCACACAGATCTTACAGAAATTAATAGTGAATCTGATGGAGAGGATCACACAGATCTTACAGAAATTAAGAGAGAATCTGATGGAGAGGATCACAGGGATCTTACAGAAATTAATAGAGAATCTCATGGAGAGGATCACACAGATCTTACAGAAATTAATAGTGAATCTGATGGAGAGGATCACACGGATCTTACAGGAAATAATAGAGAATCTGATGGAGGATCACACGGATCTTACAGAAATTAATAGAGAATCTGATGGAGATGATCACAGGGATCTTACAGAAATTAATAGAGAATCTGATGGAGATGATCACAGGGATCTTACAGAAATTAATAGAGAATCTGATGGAGAGGATCACAGGGATCTTACAGAAATTAATAGAGAATCTGATGGAGAGGATCACACAGATCTTTCAGTAATTAATGGAGAATCTGATGGAGAGGATCACACGGATCTTACAGAAATTAATAGAGAATCTCATGGAGAGGATCACACAGATCTTACAGAAATTAATAGTGAATCTGATGGAGAGGATCACACAGATCTTACAGAAATTAAGAGAGAATCTGATGGAGAGGATCACAGGGATCTTACAGAAATTAATAGAGAATCTCAGGGAGAGGATCACACAGATCTTACAGAAATTAATAGTGAATCTGATGGAGAGGATCACACAGATCTTACAGAAATTAAGAGAGAATCTGATGGAGAGGATCACAGGGATCTTACAGAAATTAATAGAGAATCTCATGGAGAGGATCACACGGATCTTACAGAAATTAATAGAGAATCTGATGGAGAGGATCACAGGGATCTTACAGAAATTAATAGAGAATCTGATGGAGATGATCACAGGGATCTTACAGAAATTAATAGAGAATCTGATGGAGAGGATCACACAGATCTTTCAGAAATTAATAGAGAATCTGATGGAGAGGATCACAGGGATCTTACAGAAATTGATAGAGAATCTGATGGAGAGGATCACACGGATCTTACAGAAATTAATAGAGAATCTGATGGAGAGGATCACAGGGATCTTACAGAAATTAATAGAGAATCTCATGGAGAGGATCACACAGATCTTACAGAAATTAATAGAGAATCTGATGGAGAGGATCACAGGGATCTTACAGAAATTAATAGAGAATCTGATGGAGAGGATCACATGGATCTTACAGAAATTAATAGAGAATCTGATGGAGAGGATCACACGGATCTTACAGAAGTTAATAGAGAATCTGATGGAGGGGATCACAGGGATCTTACAGAAATTAATAGAGAATCTCATGGAGAGGATCACACAGATCTTATGGAAATTAATAGAGAATCTGATGGAGAGGATCACACGGATCTTACAGAAATTAATAGAGAAACTGAAGGAGAGGATCACACGGATCTTACAGAAATTAATAGAGAATCTGATGGAGAGGATCACAGGGATCTTACAGAAATTAATAGAGAATCTGAAGGAGAGGATCACACGGATCTTACAGAAATTAATAGAGAATCTGATGGAGAGGATCACTGGGATCTTACAGATATTAATAGAGAATCTGATGGAGAGGATCACACAGATCTTACAGAAATTAATAGAGAATCTGATGGAGAGGATCACACAGATCTTACAGAAATTAATAGTGAATCTGATGGAGAGGATCACACGGATCTTACAGGAAATAATAGAGAATCTGATGGAGGATCACACGGATCTTACAGAAATTAATAGAGAATCTGATGGAGATGATCACAGGGATCTTACAGAAATTAATAGAGAATCTGATGGAGATGATCACAGGGATCTTACAGAAATTAATAGAGAATCTGATGGAGAGGATCACACAGATCTTTCAGAAATTAATAGAGAATCTGATGGAGAGGATCACAGGGAGCTTACAGAAATTGATAGAGAATCTGATGGAGAGGATCACACGGATCTTACAGAAATTAATAGAGAATCTGATGGAGAGGATCACAGGGATCTTACAGAAATTAATAGAGAATCTCATGGAGAGGATCACATGGATCTTACAGAAATTAATAGAGAATGTGATGGAGAGGATCACACGGATCTTACAGAAGTTAATAGAGAATCTGATGGAGGGGATCACAGGGATCTTACAGAAATTAATAGAGAATCTCATGGAGAGGATCACACAGATCTTATGGAAATTAATAGAGAATCTGATGGAGAGGATCACACGGATCTTACAGAAATTAATAGAGAATCTGAAGGAGAGGATCACACGGATCTTACAGAAATTAATAGAGAATCTGATGGAGAGGATCACAGGGATCTTACAGAAATTAATAGAGAATCTGATGGAGAGGATCACTGGGATCTTACAGATATTAATAGAGAATCTCATGGAGAGGATCACACAGATCTTACAGAAATTAATAGAGAATCTGATGGAGAGGATCACAGGGAGCTTACAGAAATTAATAGAGAATCTGATGGAGAGGATCACACGGATCTTACAGAAGTTAATAGAGAATCTGATGGAGGGGATCACAGGGATCTTACAGAAATTAATAGAGAATCTCATGGAGAGGATCACACAGATCTTATGGAAATTAATAGAGAATCTGATGGAGAGGATCACACGGATCTTACAGAAATTAATAGATAATCTGAAGGAGAGGATCACACGGATCTTACAGAAATTAATAGAGAATCTGATGGAGAGGATCACAGGGATCTTACAGAAATTAATAGAGAATCTGATGGAGAGGATCACTGGGATCTTACAGATATTAATAGAGAATCTGATGAAGAGGATCACACAGATCTTACAGAAATTAATAGAGAATCTGATGGAGAGGATCACACAGATCTTACAGAAATTAATAGAGAATCTGATGGAGAGGATCACACGGATCTTACAGGAAATAATAGAGAATCTGATGGAGGATCACACGGATCTTACAGAAAATAATAGAGAATCTGATGGAGATGATCACAGGGATCTTACAGAAATTAATAGAGAATCTGATGGAGATGATCACAGGGATCTTACAGAAATTAATAGAGAATCTGATGGAGAGGATCACACAGATCTTTCAGAAATTAATAGAGAATCTGATGGAGAGGATCACAGGGAGCTTACAGAAATTGATAGAGAATCTGATGGAGAGGATCACACGGATCTTACAGAAATTAATAGAGAATCTGATGGAGAGGATCACAGGGATCTTACAGAAATTAATAGAGAATCTCATGGAGAGGATCACACGGATCTTACAGAAATTAATAGAGAATCTGATGGAGAGGATCACACGGATCTTACAGAAGTTAATAGAGAATCTGATGGAGGGGATCACAGGGATCTTACAGAAATTAATAGAGAATCTCATGGAGAGGATCACACAGATCTTATGGAAATTAATAGAGAATCTGATGGAGAGGATCACACAGATCTTACAGAAATTAATAGAGAATCTGAAGGAGAGGATCACACGGATCTTACAGAAATTAATAGAGAATCTGATGGAGAGGATCACAGGGATCTTACAGAAATTAATAGAGAATCTGATGGAGAGGATCACTGGGATCTTACAGATATTAATAGAGAATCTCATGGAGAGGATCACACAGATCTTACAGAAATTAATAGAGAATCTGATGGAGAGGATCACACGGATCTTACAGAAATTAATAGAGAATCTGATGGAGATTATCACAGGGATCTTACAGAAATTAATAGAGAATCTGATGGAGAGGATTACACAGATCTTACAGAAATTAATAGAGAATCTGATGGAGATTATCACAGGGATCTTACAGAAATTAATAGAGAATCTGATGGAGAGGATTACACAGATTTTACAGAAATTAATAGAGAATCTGTTGGAGAGGATCACACAGATCTTACAGAAATTAATAGAGAATCTGATGGAGAGGATTACACAGATCTTACAGAAATTAATAGAGAATCTGATGGAGAGGATCACACGGATCTTACAGAAATTAATAGAGAATCTGATGGAGATTATCACAGGGATCTTACAGAAATTAATAGAGAATCTGATGGAGAGGATTACACAGATTTTACAGAAATTAATAGAGAATCTGTTGGAGAGGATCACACAGATCTTACAGAAATTAATAGAGGATCTGATGGAGAGGATCACACTGATCTTACAGAAATTAATAGAGAATCTGATGGAGAGGATCACACGGATCTTACAGGAAATAATAGAGAATCTGATGGAGGATCACACGGATCTTACAGAAATTAATAGAGAATTTGATGGAGATGATCACAGGGATCTTACAGAAATTAATAGAGAATCTGATGGAGATGATCACAGGGATCTTACAGAAATTAATAGAGAATCTGATGGAGAGGATCACACAGATCTTTCAGAAATTAATAGAGAATCTGATGGAGAGGATCACAGGGAGCTTACAGAAATTGATAGAGAATCTGATGGAGAGGATCACACGGATCTTACAGAAATTAATAGAGAATCTGATGGAGAGGATCACAGGGATCTTACAGAAATTAATAGAGAATCTCATGGAGAGGATCACACGGATCTTACAGAAATTAATAGAGAATCTGATGGAGGGGATCACAGGGATCTTACAGAAATTAATAGAGAATCTCATGGAGAGGATCACACAGATCTTATGGAAATTAATAGTGAATCTGATGGAGAGGATCACACGGATCTTACAGAAATTAATAGAGAATCTGAAGGAGAGGATCACAGGGATCTTACAGAAATTAATAGAGAATCTGATGGAGAGGATCACACGGATCTTACAGAAGTTAATAGAGAATCTGATGGAGGGGATCACAGGGATCTTACAGAAATTAATAGAGAATCTCATGGAGAGGATCACACAGATCTTATGGAAATTAATAGTGAATCTGATGGAGAGGATCACACGGATCTTACAGAAATTAATAGAGAATCTGAAGGAGAGGATCACACGGATCTTACAGAAATTAATAGAGAATCTGATGGAGAGGATCACAGGGATCTTACAGAAATTAATAGAGAATCTGATGGAGAGGATCACTGGGATCTTACAGATATTAATAGAGAATCTCATGGAGAGGATCACACAGATCTTACAGAAATTAATAGAGAATCTGATGGAGAGGATCACACGGATCTTACAGAAATTAATAGAGAATCTGATGGAGAGTATCACAGGGATCTTACAGAAATTAATAGAGAATCTGATGGAGAGGATTACACAGATTTTACAGAAATTAATAGAGAATCTGTTGGAGAGGATCACACAGATCTTACAGAAATTAATAGAGGATCTGATGGAGAGGATCACACTGATCTTACAGAAATTAATAGAGAATCTCATGGAGAGGATCACACAGATCTTATGGAAATTAATAGAGAATCTGATGGAGAGGATCACACGGATCTTACAGAAATTAAGAGAGAATCTGAAGGAGAGGATCACACGGATCTTACAGAAATTAATAGAGAATCTGATGGAGGGGATCACAGGGATCTTACAGAAATTAATAGAGAATCTCATGGAGAGGATCACACAGATCTTATGGAAATTAATAGAGAATCTGATGGAGAGGATCACACAGATCTTACAGAAATTAATAGAGAATCTGATGGAGAGGATCACACAGATCTTACAGAAATTAATAGAGAATCTGATGGAGAGGATCACACAGATCTTACAGATATTAATAGAGAATCTCATGGAGAGGATCACACAGATCTTACAGAAATTAATAGAGAATCTGATGGAGAGGATCACACGGATCTTACAGAAATTAATAGAGAATCTGATGGAGAGTATCACAGGGATCTTACAGAAATTAATAGAGAATCTGATGGAGAGGATTACACAGATTTTACAGAAATTAATAGAGAATCTGTTGGAGAGGATCACACAGATCTTACAGAAATTAATAGAGGATCTGATGGAGAGGATCACACTGATCTTACAGAAATTAATAGAGAATCTGATGGAGAGGATCACACGGATCTTACAAGAAATAATAGAGAATCTGATGGAGGATCACACGGATCTTACAGAAATTAATAGAGAATTTGATGGAGATGATCACAGGGATCTTACAGAAATTAATAGAGAATCTGATGGAGATGATCACAGGGATCTTACAGAAATTAATAGAGAATCTGATGGAGAGGATCACACAGATCTTTCAGAAATTAATAGAGAATCTGATGGAGAGGATCACACGGATCTTACAGAAATTGATAGAGAATCTGATGGAGAGGATCACACGGATCTTACAGAAATTAATAGAGAATCTGATGGAGAGGATCACAGGGATCTTACAGAAATTAATAGCGAATCTCATGGAGAGGATCACACGGATCTTACAGAAATTAATAGAGAATCTGATGGAGGGGATCACAGGGATCTTACAGAAATTAATAGAGAATCTCATGGAGAGGATCACACAGATCTTATGGAAATTAATAGTGAATCTGATGGAGAGGATCACACGGATCTTACAGAAATTAATAGAGAATCTGAAGGAGAGGATCACACGGATCTTACAGAAATTAATAGAGAATCTGATGGAGAGGATCACAGGGATCTTACAGAAATTAATAGAGAATCTGATGGAGAGGATCACACGGATCTTACAGAAGTTAAAAGAGAATCTGATGGAGGGGATCACAGGGATCTTACAGAAATTAATAGAGAATCTCATGGAGAGGATCACACAGATCTTATGGAAATTAATAGTGAATCTGATGGAGAGGATCACACGGATCTTACAGAAATTAATAGAGAATCTGAAGGAGAGGATCACACGGATCTTACAGAAATTAATAGAGAATCTGATGGAGAGGATCACAGGGATCTTACAGAAATTAATAGAGAATCTGATGGAGAGGATCACTGGGATCTTACAGATATTAATAGAGAATCTCATGGAGAGGATCACACAGATCTTACAGAAATTAATAGAGAATCTGATGGAGAGGATCACACGGATCTTACAGAAATTAATAGAGAATCTGATGGAGAGTATCACAGGGATCTTACAGAAATTAATAGAGAATCTGATGGAGAGGATTACACAGATTTTACAGAAATTAATAGAGAATATGTTGGAGAGGATCACACAGATCTTACAGAAATTAATAGAGGATCTGATGGAGAGGATCACACTGATCTTACAGAAATTAATAGAGAATCTCATGGAGAGGATCACACAGATCTTATGGAAATTAATAGAGAATCTGATGGAGAGGATCACACGGATCTTACAGAAATTAAGAGAGAATCTGAAGGAGAGGATCACACGGATCTTACAGAAATTAATAGAGAATCTGATGGAGGGGATCACAGGGATCTTACAGAAATTAATAGAGAATCTCATGGAGAGGATCACACAGATCTTATGGAAATTAATAGAGAATCTGATGGAGAGGATCACACAGATCTTACAGAAATTAATAGAGAATCTGATGGAGAGGATCACACAGATCTTACAGAAATTAATAGAGAATCTGATGGAGAGGATCACACAGATCTTACAGATATTAATAGAGAATCTCATGGAGAGGATCACACAGATCTTACAGAAATTAATAGAGAATCTGATGGAGAGGATCACACGGATCTTACAGAAATTAATAGAGAATCTGATGGAGAGGATCACAGGGATCTTACAGAAATTAATAGAGAATCTGATGGAGAGGATTACACAGATTTTACAGAAATTAATAGAGAATCTGTTGGAGAGGATCACACAGATCTTACAGAAATTAATAGAGGATCTGATGGAGAGGATCACACTGATCTTACAGAAATTAATAGAGAATCTCATGGAGAGGATCACACAGATCTTATGAAAATTAATAGAGAATCTGATGGAGAGGATCACACGGATCTTACAGAAATTAAGAGAGAATCTGAAGGAGAGGATCACACGGATCTTACAGAAATTAATAGAGAATCTGATGGAGGGGATCACAGGGATCTTACAGAAATTAATAGAGAATCTCATGGAGAGGATCACACAGATCTTATGGAAATTAATAGAGAATCTGATGGAGAGGATCACACAGATCTTACAGAAATTAATAGAGAATCTCATGGAGAGGATCACACAGATCTTACAGAAATTAATAGAGAATCTGATGGAGAGGATCACACAGATCTTACAGAAATTAATAGAGAATCTGATGGAGAGGATCACACGGATCTTACAGAAATTAATGGAGAATCTGATGGAGAGGATCACACGGATCTTACAGGAAATAATAGAGAATCTGATGGAGAGGATCACAGGGATCTTACAGAAATTAATAGAGAATCTGATGGAGAGGATCACACAGATCTTACAGAAATTAATAGTGAATCTGATGGAGAGGATCACACGGATCTTACAGGAAATAATAGAGAATCTGATGGAGGATCACACGGATCTTACAGAAATTAATAGAGAATCTGATGGAGATGATCACAGGGATCTTACAGAAATTAATAGAGAATCTGATGGAGAGGATCACACGGATCTTACAGAAATTTATAGAGAATCTCATGGAGAGGATCACACAGATCTTACAGAAATTAATAGTGAATCTGATGGAGAGGATCACACAGATCTTACAGAAATTAAGAGAGAATCTGATGGAGAGGATCACAGGGATCTTACAGAAATTAATAGAGAATCTCATGGAGAGGATCACACAGATCTTACAGAAATTAATAGTGAATCTGATGGAGAGGATCACACGGATCTTACAGGAAATAATAGAGAATCTGATGGAGGATCACACGGATCTTACAGAAATTAATAGAGAATCTGATGGAGATGATCACAGGGATCTTACAGAAATTAATAGAGAATCTGATGGAGATGATCACAGGGATCTTACAGAAATTAATAGAGAATCTGATGGAGAGGATCACACAGATCTTTCAGAAATTAATAGAGAATCTGATGGAGAGGATCACAGGGATCTTACAGAAATTGATAGAGAATCTGATGGAGAGGATCACACGGATCTTACAGAAATTAATAGAGAATCTGATGGAGAGGATCACAGGGATCTTACAGAAATTAATAGTGAATCTGATGGAGAGGATCACACAGATCTTACAGAAATTAAGAGAGAATCTGATGGAGAGGATCACAGGGATCTTACAGAAATTAATAGAGAATCTCATGGAGAGGATCACACAGATCTTACAGAAATTAATAGTGAATCTGATGGAGAGGATCACACGGATCTTACAGGAAATAATAGAGAATCTGATGGAGGATCACACGGATCTTACAGAAATTAATAGAGAATCTGATGGAGATGATCACAGGGATCTTACAGAAATTAATAGAGAATCTGATGGAGATGATCACAGGGATCTTACAGAAATTAATAGAGAATCTGATGGAGAGGATCACACAGATCTTTCAGAAATTAATAGAGAATCTGATGGAGAGGATCACAGGGATCTTACAGAAATTGATAGAGAATCTGATGGAGAGGATCACACGGATCTTACAGAAATTAATAGAGAATCTGATGGAGAGGATCACAGGGATCTTACAGAAATTGATAGAGAATCTGATGGAGAGGATCACACGGATCTTACAGAAATTAATAGAGAATCTGATGGAGAGGATCACAGGGATCTTACAGAAATTAATAGAGAATCTCATGGAGAGGATCACACAGATCTTACAGAAATTAATAGAGAATCTGATGGAGAGGATCACAGGGATCTTACAGAAATTAATAGAGAATCTGATGGAGAGGATCACACGGATCTTACAGAAATTAATAGAGAATCTGATGGAGAGGATCACACGGATCTTACAGAAGTTAATAGAGAATCTGATGGAGGGGATCACAGGGATCTTACAGAAATTAATAGAGAATCTCATGGAGAGGATCACACAGATCTTATGGAAATTAATAGAGAATCTGATGGAGAGGATCACACGGATCTTACAGAAATTAATAGAGAATCTGAAGGAGAGGATCACACGGATCTTACAGAAATTAATAGAGAATCTGATGGAGAGGATCACTGGGATCTTACAGATATTAATAGAGAATCTGATGGAGAGGATCACACAGATCTTACAGAAATTAATAGAGAATCTGATGGAGAGGATCACACAGATCTTACAGAAATTAATAGTGAATCTGATGGAGAGGATCACACGGATCTTACAGGAAATAATAGAGAATCTGATGGAGGATCACACGGATCTTACAGAAATTAATAGAGAATCTGATGGAGATGATCACAGGGATCTTACAGAAATTAATAGAGAATCTGATGGAGATGATCACAGGGATCTTACAGAAATTAACAGAGAATCTGATGGAGAGGATCACACAAATCTTTCAGAAATTAATAGAGAATCTGATGGAGAGGATCACTGGGATCTTACAGATATTAATAGAGAATCTGATGGAGAGGATCACACAGATCTTACAGAAATTAATAGAGAATCTGATGGAGAGGATCACACAGATCTTACAGAAATTAATAGTGAATCTGATGGAGAGGATCACACGGATCTTACAGGAAATAATAGAGAATCTGATGGAGGATCACACGGATCTTACAGAAATTAATAGAGAATCTGATGGAGATGATCACAGGGATCTTACAGAAATTAATAGAGAATCTGATGGAGATGATCACAGGGATCTTACAGAAATTAACAGAGAATCTGATGGAGAGGATCACACAAATCTTTCAGAAATTAATAGAGAATCTGATGGAGAGGATCACAGGGAGCTTACAGAAATTGATAGAGAATCTGATGGAGAGGATCACACGGATCTTACAGAAATTAATAGAGAATCTGATGGAGAGGATCACAGGGATCTTACAGAAATTAATAGAGAATCTCATGGAGAGGATCACACGGATCTTACAGAAATTAATAGAGAATCTGATGGAGAGGATCACACGGATCTTACAGAAGTTAATAGAGAATCTGATGGAGGGGATCACAGGGATCTTATAGAAATTAATAGAGAATCTCATGGAGAGGATCACACAGATCTTATGGAAATTAATAGAGAATCTGATGGAGAGGATCACATGGATCTTACAGAAATTAATAGAGAATCTGAAGGAGAGGATCACACGGATCTTACAGAAATTAATAGAGAATCTGATGGAGAGGATCACAGGGATCTTACAGAAATTAATAGAGAATCTGATGGAGAGGATCACTGGGATCTTACAGATATTAATAGAGAATCTCATGGAGAGGATCACACAGATCTTACAGAAATTAATAGAGAATCTGATGGAGAGGATCACACGGATCTTACAGAAATTAATAGAGAATCTGATGGAGAGTATCACAGGGATCTTACAGAAATTAATAGAGAATCTGATGGAGAGGATTACACAGATTTTACAGAAATTAATAGAGAATCTGTTGGAGAGGATCACACAGATCTTACAGAAATTAATAGAGGATCTGATGGAGAGGATCACACTGATCTTACAGAAATTAATAGAGAATCTGATGGAGAGGATCACACGGATCTTACAGAAATTAATAGAGAATCTGATGGAGAGGATCACAGGGATCTTACAGAAATTAATAGAGAATCTCATGGAGAGGATCACACAGATCTTACAGAAATTAATAGTGAATCTGATGGAGAGGATCACACGGATCTTACAGGAAATAATAGAGAATCTGATGGAGGATCACACGGATCTTACAGAAATTAATAGAGAATCTGATGGAGATGATCACAGGGATCTTACAGAAATTAATAGAGAATCTGATGGAGATGATCACAGGGATCTTACAGAAATTAATAGAGAATCTGATGGAGAGGATCACACAGATCTTTCAGAAATTAATAGAGAATCTGATGGAGAGGATCACAGGGATCTTACAGAAATTGATAGAGAATCTGATGGAGAGGATCACACGGATCTTACAGAAATTAATAGAGAATCTGATGGAGAGGATCACAGGGATCTTACAGAAATTAATAGAGAATCTCATGGAGAGGATCACACAGATCTTACAGAAATTAATAGAGAATCTGATGGAGAGGATCACAGGGATCTTACAGAAATTAATAGAGAATCTGATGGAGAGGATCACACGGATCTTACAGAAATTAATAGATAATCTGATGGAGAGGATCACACGGATCTTACAGAAGTTAATAGAGAATCTGATGGAGGGGATCACAGGGATCTTACAGAAATTAATAGAGAATCTCATGGAGAGGATCACACAGATCTTATGGAAATTAATAGAGAATCTGATGTAGAGGATCACACGGATCTTACAGAAATTAATAGAGAATCTGAAGGAGAGGATCACACGGATCTTACAGAAATTAATAGAGAATCTGATGGAGAGGATCACAGGGATCTTACAGAAATTAATAGAGAATCTGATGGAGAGGATCACTGGGATCTTACAGATATTAATAGAGAATCTGATGGAGAGGATCACACAGATCTTACAGAAATTAATAGAGAATCTGATGGAGAGGATCACACAGATCTTACAGAAATTAGTAGTGAATCTGATGGAGAGGATCACACAGATCTTACAGAAATTAAGAGAGAATCTGATGGAGAGGATCACAGGGATCTTACAGAAATTAATAGAGAATCTCATGGAGAGGATCACACAGATCTTACAGAAATTAATAGTGAATCTGATGGAGAGGATCACACGGATCTTACAGGAAATAATAGTGAATCTGATGGAGGATCACACGGATCTTACAGAAATTAATAGAGAATCTGATGGAGATGATCACAGGGATCTTACAGAAATTAATAGAGAATCTGATGGAGATGATCACAGGGATCTTACAGAAATTAATAGAGAATCTGATGGAGAGGATCACACAGATCTTTCAGAAATTAATAGAGAATCTGATGGAGAGGATCACAGGGATCTTACAGAAATTGATAGAGAATCTGATGGAGAGGATCACACGGATGTTACAGAAATTAATAGAGAATCTGATGGAGAGGATCACAGGGATCTTACAGAAATTAATAGAGAATCTCATGGTGAGGATCACACAGATCTTACAGAAATTAATAGAGAATCTGATGGAGAGGATCACAGGGATCTTACAGAAATTAATAGAGAATCTGATGGAGAGGATCACACGGATCTTACAGAAATTAATAGAGAATCTGATGGAGAGGATCACACGGATCTTACAGAAGTTAATAGAGAATCTGATGGAGGGGATCACAGGGATCTTACAGAAATTAATAGAGAATCTCATGGAGAGGATCACACAGATCTTATGGAAATTAATAGAGAATCTGATGGAGAGGATCACACGGATCTTACAGAAATTAATAGAGAATCGGAAGGAGAGGATCACACGGATCTTACAGAAATTAATAGAGAATCTGATGGAGAGGATCACAGGGATCTTACAGAAATTAATAGAGAATCTGATGGAGAGGATCACTGGGATCTTACAGATATTAATAGAGAATCTGATGGAGAGGATCACACAGATCTTACAGAAATTAATAGAGAATCTGATGGAGAGGATCACACAGATCTTACAGAAATTAATAGTGAATCTGATGGAGAGGATCACACGGATCTTACAGGAAATAATAGAGAATCTGATGGAGGATCACACGGATCTTACAGAAATTAATAGAGAATCTGATGGAGATGATCACAGGGATCTTACAGAAATTAATAGAGAATCTGATGGAGATGATCACAGGGATCTTACAGAAATTAATAGAGAATCTGATGGAGAGGATCACACAGATCTTTCAGAAATTAATAGAGAATCTGATGGAGAGGATCACAGGGAGCTTACAGAAATTGATAGAGAATCTGATGGAGAGGATCACACAGATCTTTCAGAAATTAATAGAGAATCTGATGGAGAGGATCACAGGGAGCTTACAGAAATTGATAGAGAATCTGATGGAGAGGATCACACGGATCTTACAGAAATTAATAGAGAATCTGATGGAGAGGATCACAGGGATCTTACAGAAATTAATAGAGAATCTGATGGAGAGGATCACACAGATCTTTCAGAAATTAATAGAGAATCTGATGGAGAGGATCACAGGGAGCTTACAGAAATTGATAGAGAATCTGATGGAGAGGATCACACGGATCTTACAGAAATTAATAGAGAATCTGATGGAGATGATCACAGGGATCTTACAGAAATTAATAGAGAATCTGATGGAGATGATCACAGGGATCTTACAGAAATTAATAGAGAATCTGATGGAGAGGATCACACAGATCTTTCAGAAATTAATAGAGAATCTGATGGAGAGGATCACAGGGATCTTACAGAAATTGATAGAGAATCTGATGGAGAGGATCACACGGATCTTACAGAAATTAATAGAGAATCTGATGGAGAGGATCACAGGGATCTTACAGAAATTAATAGAGAATCTGATGGAGAGGATCACACAGATCTTACAGAAATTAATAGAGAATCTGATGGAGAGGATCACAGGGATCTTACAGAAATTAATAGAGAATCTGATGGAGAGGATCACACGGATCTTACAGAAATTAATAGAGAATCTGATGGAGAGGATCACACGGATCTTACAGAAGTTAATAGAGAATCTGATGGAGGGGATCACAGGGATCTTACAGAAATTAATAGAGAATCTCATGGAGAGGATCACACAGATCTTATGGAAATTAATAGAGAATCTGATGGAGAGGATCACACGGATCTTACAGAAATTAATAGAGAATCTGAAGGAGAGGATCACACGGATCTTACAGAAATTAATAGAGAATCTGATGGAGAGGATCACTGGGATCTTACAGATATTAATAGAGAATCTGATGGAGAGGATCACACAGATCTTACAGAAATTAATAGAGAATCTGATGGAGAGGATCACACAGATCTTACAGAAATTAATAGTGAATCTGATGGAGAGGATCACACGGATCTTACAGGAAATAATAGAGAATCTGATGGAGGATCACACGGATCTTACAGAAATTAATAGAGAATCTGATGGAGATGATCACAGGGATCTTACAGAAATTAATAGAGAATCTGATGGAGATGATCACAGGGATCTTACAGAAATTAATAGAGAATCTGATGGAGAGGATCACACAGATCTTTCAGAAATTAATAGAGAATCTGATGGAGAGGATCACAGGGAGCTTACAGAAATTGATAGAGAATCTGATGGAGAGGATCACACAGATCTTTCAGAAATTAATAGAGAATCTGATGGAGAGGATCACAGGGAGCTTACAGAAATTGATAGAGAATCTGATGGAGAGGATCACACGGATCTTACAGAAATTAATAGAGAATCTGATGGAGAGGATCACAGGGATCTTACAGAAATTAATAGAGAATCTGATGGAGAGGATCACACAGATCTTTCAGAAATTAATAGAGAATCTGATGGAGAGGATCACAGGGAGCTTACAGAAATTGATAGAGAATCTGATGGAGAGGATCACACGGATCTTACAGAAATTAATAGAGAATCTGATGGAGATGATCACAGGGATCTTACAGAAATTAATAGAGAATCTGATGGAGATGATCACAGGGATCTTACAGAAATTAATAGAGAATCTGATGGAGAGGATCACACAGATCTTTCAGAAATTAATAGAGAATCTGATGGAGAGGATCACAGGGATCTTACAGAAATTGATAGAGAATCTGATGGAGAGGATCACACGGATCTTACAGAAATTAATAGAGAATCTGATGGAGAGGATCACAGGGATCTTACAGAAATTAATAGAGAATCTGATGGAGAGGATCACACAGATCTTACAGAAATTAATAGAGAATCTGATGGAGAGGATCACAGGGATCTTACAGAAATTAATAGAGAATCTGATGGAGAGGATCACACGGATCTTACAGAAATTAATAGAGAATCTGATGGAGAGGATCACACGGATCTTACAGAAGTTAATAGAGAATCTGATGGAGGGGATCACAGGGATCTTACAGAAATTAATAGAGAATCTCATGGAGAGGATCACACAGATCTTATGGAAATTAATAGAGAATCTGATGGAGAGGATCACACGGATCTTACAGAAATTAATAGAGAATCTGAAGGAGAGGATCACACGGATCTTACAGAAATTAATAGAGAATCTGATGGAGAGGATCACAGGGATCTTACAGAAATTAATAGAGAATCTGATGGAGAGGATCACTGGGATCTTACAGATGTTAATAGAGAATCTGATGGAGAGGATCACACAGATCTTACAGAAATTAATAGAGAATCTGATGGAGAGGATCACACAGATCTTACAGAAATTAATAGTGAATCTGATGGAGAGGATCACACGGATCTTACAGGAAATAATAGAGAATCTGATGGAGGATCACACGGATCTTACAGAAATTAATAGAGAATCTGATGGAGATGATCACAGGGATCTTACAGAAATTAATAGAGAATCTGATGGAGAGGATCACACAGATCTTTCAGAAATTAATAGAGAATCTGATGGAGAGGATCACAGGGAGCTTACAGAAATTGATAGAGAATCTGATGGAGAGGATCACACGGATCTTACAGAAATTAATAGAGAATCTGATGGAGAGGATCACAGGGATCTTACAGAAATTAATAGAGAATCTCATGGAGAGGATCACACGGATCTTACAGAAATTAATAGAGAATCTGATGGAGAGGATCACACGGATCTTACAGAAGTTAATAGAGAATCTGATGGAGGGGATCACAGGGATCTTACAGAAATTAATAGAGAATCTCATGGAGAGGATCACACAGATCTTATGGAAATTAATAGAGAATCTGATGGAGAGGATCACACGGATCTTACAGAAATTAATAGAGAATCTGAAGGAGAGGATCACACGGATCTTACAGAAATTAATAGAGAATCTGATGGAGAGGATCACAGGGATCTTACAGAAATTAATAGAGAATCTGATGGAGAGGATCACTGGGATCTTACAGATATTAATAGAGAATCTCATGGAGAGGATCACACAGATCTTACAGAAATTAATAGAGAATCTGATGGAGAGGATCACACGGATCTTACAGAAATTAATAGAGAATCTGATGGAGAGTATCACAGGGATCTTACAGAAATTAATAGAGAATCTGATGGAGAGGATTACACAGATTTTACAGAAATTAATAGAGAATCTGTTGGAGAGGATCACACAGATCTTACAGAAATTAATAGAGGATCTGATGGAGAGGATCACACTGATCTTACAGAAATTAATAGAGAATCTGATGGAGAGGATCACATGGATCTTACAGAAATTAATAGAGAATCTGATGGAGAGGATCACAGGGATCTTACAGAAATTAATAGAGAATCTCATGGAGAGGATCACACAGATCTTACAGAAATTAATAGAGAATCTGATGGAGAGGATCACATGGATCTTACAGAAATTAATAGAGAATCTGATGGAGAGGATCACACGGATCTTACAGAAATTAATAGAGAATCTGATGGAGAGGATCACACGGATCTTACAGAAGTTAATAGAGAATCTGATGGAGGGGATCACAGGGATCTTACAGAAATTAATAGAGAATCTCATGGAGAGGATCACACAGATCTTATGGAAATTAATAGAGAATCTGATGGAGAGGATCACACGGATCTTACAGAAATTAATAGAGAATCTGAAGGAGAGGATCAGACGGATCTTACAGAAATTAATAGAGAATCTGATGGAGAGGATCACAGGGATCTTACAGAAATTAATAGAGAATCTGATGGAGAGGATCACTGGGATCTTACAGATATTAATAGAGAATCTCATGGAGAGGATCACACAGATCTTACAGAAATTAATAGAGAATCTGATGGAGAGGATCACACAGATCTTACAGAAATTAATAGTGAATCTGATGGAGAGGATCACACGGATCTTACAGGAAATAATAGAGAATCTGATGGAGGATCACACGGATCCTACAGAAATTAATAGAGAATCTGATGGAGATGATCACAGGGATCTTACAGAAATTAATAGAGAATCTGATGGAGATGATCACAGGGATCTTACAGAAATTAATAGAGAATCTGATGGAGAGGATCACACAGATCTTTCAGAAATTAATAGAGAATCTGATGGAGAGGATCACAGGGAGCTTACAGAAATTGATAGAGAATCTGATGGAGAGGATCACACGGATCTTACAGAAATTAATAGAGAATCTGATGGAGAGGATCACTGGGATCTTACAGATATTAATAGAGAATCTCATGGAGAGGATCACACAGATCTTACAGAAATTAATAGAGAATCTGATGGAGAGGATCACAGGGAGCTTACAGAAATTGATAGAGAATCTGATGGAGAGGATCACACGGATCTTACAGAAATTAATAGAGAATCTGATGGAGAGGATCACAGGGATCTTACAGAAATTAATAGAGAATCTCATGGAGAGGATCACAGGGATCTTACAGAAATTAATAGAGAATCTCATGGAGAGGATCACAGGGATCTTACAGAAATTAATAGAGAATCTGATGGAGAGGATCACACAGATCTTACTGAAATTAATAGAGAATCTGATGGAGAGGATTACACAGATCTTACA
The DNA here is from genome assembly GCF_036365525.1 of Heterodontus francisci. NCBI lineage: Eukaryota > Metazoa > Chordata > Chondrichthyes > Heterodontiformes > Heterodontidae > Heterodontus > Heterodontus francisci. The sequence continues at coordinate 216,392 of NW_027140176.1, forward strand.
GAAATTAATAGAGAATCTGATGGAGAGGATCACACAGATCTTACAGAAATTAATAGAGAATCTGATGGAGGGGATTGTGCGGATCTTAAGGAAAGTAAAGGAGGATCTGGCAGAGGGGATCGCGTGGATCTTACTGAAACTAACGGAGGATCTGGCGGAGGGGATCGTCCGGAAACTAATGGAGGATCTGGCGGAGGGGATCGTCCAGATCATATGGAAACTAATGGTGGATCTGGCGGAGGGGGTTGCCCAGATCATACGGAAACTAACAGAGGATCTGGTGGTGGGGATCTCCCGGATCTTACGGAAACTACCGGAGGATCTGGCAGAGGGGATTGCCCAGATCGTACGGAAACTAACAGAGGATCTGGTGGAGGGGATCACATGGATCGTACGGAAACTAGCAGAGGATCTGGTGGAGGGGATCACATGGATCGTACGGAAACTAGCAGAGGATCTGGTGGAGGGGATCACATGGATCGTACGGAAACTAACAGAGGATCTGGTGGAGGGGATCACATGGATCGTACAGAAACCAACAGAGGATCTGGTGGAGGGGATCACATGGATCATACGGAAACTAACAGAGGATCTGGTGGAGGGGATCACATGGATCGTACGGAATCTAACAGAGGATCTGGTGGAGGGGATCACATGGATCGTACGGAAACTAACAGAGGATCTGGTGGAGGGGATCACATGGATTGTACGGAAACTAACAGAGGATCTGGTGGAGGGGATCACATGGATCATACGGAAACTAACAGAGGATCTGGTGGAGGGGATCACATGGATCGTACGGAAACTAACAGATGATCTGGTGGAGGGGATCACATGGATCATACGGAAATTAACGGAGGATCTGGTGGAGGGGATCACGCGGATCGTTCCGAAACTAACAGAGGATCTGGTGGAGGGGAGCACCCGGATCATACGGAAATTAACAGAGGATCTGGCAGAGGGGATCACGCGGATCCTAAGGAAAGTAAAGGAGGATCTGGCGGAGGGGATCGCCCGGATCGTACGGAAAATAACGGAGGATGTGGTGGAGGGGATCGTCCGGAAACTAATGGAGGATCTGGCGGAGGGGATCGCACCGATCCTGCCGACACTAACGGAGGATGTGGCGGAGGGGATCGCACCGATCTTGCCGACACTAACGGAGGATGTGGCGGAGGGGATCGCACCGATCTTGCCGACACTAACGGAGGATGTGGCGGAGGGGATCGCAGGGATCTTAAAGAAGTTAAGAGAAAATCAGATGGAGAGGAACAGAGGGTGCTTACAGATATTTAACGTGCTTTTGCACAGCTAATATTATTGTATTACCTGGGGTCAGAGAATCTGATCGACAGTCATAAAGCATTCCCAACTGGAAAGGCCGACCCAGAGCTGCCAGTTCCATAGCTACTCTTTCTCCGTGAGTTATTTTTCCTAATTTTTCAATCCACAGATTTACCTGGAATTGAAACGTTCAGGTTTATTATCTGTCACACAGCACGAGCAAACCACCAACAACAGAGATAACAATTAATGATCAGAAGCAAAGTGTCATGTGTTAAGTGTTTCATCTGATTAAAAGGTGTTCTTGTGGGATTGACAATTACTTTGTAGGACACAGCAGCATGGCATTAAAAAACATTTTTTTTAAAAGTCTGAACTCATGTGAAGCAGCCTTTAATGAGAACACAACCAACATTTGCAAAAAAGAAGGAATTCAGGTTATGATGTCAAGGAGGCGTCCACAATCACCATCCAGCTGCTCCCAAGCTCAATCACAGTGTTGAACTGCTCCTGGGACAATGTGGAGTGAGGTGTTCCCGTCGATGCTCAGAGTTGTTCCCGTCGATACTCTGGGTTGTTCCATTCGATGCTCTGAGTTGTGGCCGTCGATGGAATGAGTTGTGGCCGTCGATGGTCTGAGTTGTTCCCATCGATGGTCTGAGTTGTTCCCGTCGATGGTCTGAGTTGTTCCCATCGATGGTCTGAGTTGTTCCCATCGATGGTCTGAGTTGTTCCCGTCAATGGTCTGAGTTGTTCCCATCGATGGTCTGAGTTGTTCCCATCGATGGTCTGAGTTCTTCCCATCGATGATATGAGTTGTTCCCATCGATGGTCGGTGTTGTTCTCATCGATGGTCTGAGTTGTTCCCATCGATGGTCTGTGTTGTTCCCATTGATGGTCTGAGTTGTTCCCATCGATGGTCTGTGTTGTTCCCATTGATGGTCTGAGTTGTTCCCATCGATGGTCTGAGTTGTTCCCATCGATGGTCTGAGTTGTTCCCGTCAATGGTCTGAGTTGTTCCCATCGATGGTCTGAGTTGTTCCCATCGATGGTCTGAGTTCTTCCCATCGATGATATGAGTTGTTCCCATCGATGGTCGGTGTTGTTCTCATCGATGGTCTGAGTTGTTCCCATCGATGGTCTGAGTTGTTCCCATCGATGGTCTGAGTTGTTCCCATCGATGGTCTGAGTTCTTCCCATCGATGATATGAGTTGTTCCCGTAGATGGTCTGTGTTGTTCCCATCGATGGTCTGAGTTGTGGCCGTCGATGGTCTGTGTTGTCCCCATCAATGCTCTGAGTTGTTCCCATCGATGGTCGGTGTTGTTCCCATCGATGGTCGGTGTTGTGCCCATCGATGGTCGGTGTTGTGCCCATCGATGGTCTGAGTTGTGGCCGTCGATGGTCTGTGTTGTCCCCATCAATGCTCTGAGTTGTTCCCATCGATGGTCGGTGTTTTTCCCATCGATGGTCTGAGTTGTTCCCATCGATGGTCGGTGTTGTGCCCATCGATGGTCTGAGTTGTCCCCATCGATGCTCTGAGTTGTTCCCGTCGATGGTCTGTGTTGTTCCCATCGATGGTCTGAGTTGTTCTCATCGATGGTCTGAGTTGTTCCCGTCGATGGTCTGTGTTGTCCCCATCGATGCTCTGAGTTGTTCCCATTGATGCTCTGAGTTGTCCCCATCGATGCTCTGAGTTGTTCCCATCAATGGTAGTGAGTTGTTCCCATCGATGCTCTGAGTTGTTCCCGTCGATGGTCTGTGTTGTTCCCATTGATGCTCTGAGTTGTTCCCATCGATGCTCTGAGTTGTTCCCGTCGATGGTCTGTCTTGTTCCCATCGATGGTCTGAGTTGTTCCCGTCGATGGTCTGTCTTGTTCCCATCGATGGTCTGAGTTGTTCCCGTCGATGGTCTGTCTTGTTCCCATCGATGGTCTGAGTTGTTCCCGTCGATGGTCTGTCTTGTTCCCATCGATGGTCTGAGTTGTTCCCATCGATGCTCTAAGTTGTTCCCATCGATGGTCTGTGTTTTTCCCATCGATGGTCTGAGTTGTTCCCATCGATGGTCGGTGTTGTTCCCATCGATGGTCGGTGTTGTTCCCATCGATGGTCGGTGTTGTTCCCATCGATGGTCGGTGTTGTTCCCATCGATGGTCGGTGTTGTTCCCATCGATGGTCGGTGTTGTTCCCATCAATGGTATGAGTTGTTCCCATCGATGCTCTCAGTTGTTATCATCGATGGTCTGCATTGTTCCACTCGATGGTCTGTGTTGTTCCCATCAATGCTCTGAGTTGTTCCCGTCGATGGTCTGTGTTGTTCCCATTGATGCTCTGAGTTGTTCCCATCGATGCTCTGAGTTGTTCCCGTCGATGGTCTGTCTTGTTCCCATCGATGGTCTGAGTTGTTCCCATCGATGGTCTGTGTTTTTCCCATCGATGGTCTGAGTTGTTCCCATCGATGGTCGGTGTTGTTCCCATCGATGGTCGGTGTTGTTCCCATCGATGGTCGGTGTTGTTCCCATCGATGGTCGGTGTTGTTCCCATCGATGGTCGGTGTTGTTCCCATCGATGGTATGAGTTGTTCCCATCGATGCTCTCAGTTGTTATCATCGATGGTCTGCATTGTTCCACTCGATGGTCTGTGTTGTTCCCATCAATGCTCTGAGTTGTTCCCATCGATGGTCGGTGTTGTTCCCATCGATGGTCGGTGTTGTTCCCATCGATGGTCGGTGTTGTGGCCATCGATGGTCTGAGTTGTGGCCATCGATGGTCTGCGTTGTTCCCATTGATGGACTGAGTTGTTCCCATCGATGGTCTGAGTTGTGGCCATCGATGGTCTGAGTTGTTCCCATCGATGGTCTGCGTTGTTCCCATTGATGGACTGAGTTGTTCCCATCGATGGCAGTGAGTTGTTCCCATCGATGGTCTGAGTTGTTCCCATCGATGGTCTGAGTTGTGGCCATCGATGGTCTGAGTTGTTCCCATCGATGGTCTGAGTTGTTCCCATCGATGGCAGTGAGTTGTTCCCATCGATGGTCTGAGTTGTTCCCATCAATGGTCTGCGTTGTTCCCATTGATGGTCTGAGTTGTTCCCATCAATGGTCTGCGTTGTTCCCATCGATGGTCTGAGTTGTGGCCATCGATGGTCTGAGTTGTTCCCATTGATGGTCTGAGTTGTTCCCATCAATGGTCTGCGTTGTTCCCATTGATGGTCTGAGTTGTTCCCATCAATGGTCTGAGTTGTGGCCATCGATGGTCTGAGTTGTTCCCATCGATGGTCTGCGTTGTGGCCATCGATGGTCTGCGTTGTTCCCATCGATGGTATGAGTTGTTCCCATCGATGGTCTGAGTTGTTCCCATCGATGGCCTGAGTTGTTCCCATCGATGGTTGTGCGTTGTTCCCCATGGTCTGAGTTGTTCCCAAAGATGGGATGAGTTGTTCCCATCGATGGTATGAGTTGTTCCCATCGATGGTATGAGTTGTTCCCATCGATGGTATGAGTTGTTCCCATCGATGGTTGTGCGTTGTTCCCCATGGTCTGAGTTGTTCCCAAAGATGGTATGAGTTGTTCCCATCGATGGTATGAGTTGTTCCCATCGATGGTATGAGTTGTTCCCATCGATGGTATGAGTTGTTCCCATCGATGGTATGAGTTGTTCCCATCGATGGTATGAGTTGTTCCCATCGATGGTCTGCGTTGTTCCCATTGATGGTCTGAGTTGTGGCCATCGATGGTCTGCGTTGTTCCCATCGATGGTCTGAGTTGTTCCCATCGATGGTATGAGTTGTTCCCATCGATGGTATGAGTTGTTCCCATCGATGGTATGAGTTGTTCCCATCGATGGTATGAGTTGTTCCCATCGATGGTATGAGTTGTTCCCATCGATGGTATGAGTTGTTCCCATCGATGGTCTGCGTTGTTCCCATTGATGGTCTGAGTTGTGGCCATCGATGGTCTGCGTTGTTCCCATCGATGGTCTGAGTTGTTCCCATCGATGGTCTGTGCTGATCCCATCGATGGTCTGAGTTCTTCCCATCGATGGTCTGAGTTGTTCCCAAAGATGGGATGAGTTGTTCCCATCGATGGTATGAGTTGTTCCCATCGATGGTATGAGTTGTTCCCATCCATGCTCTGAGTTGTACCCATCGATGTTCTGTGTTTTTCCTATCGATGTTCTGAGTTGCTCCCAACGATGGTTGTGAGTTGTTCCCGTCGATGGTCTGAGTTGTTCCCGTCGATGGTCTGAGTTGTTCCCGTCGATGGTCTGAGTTGTTCCCATCGATGTTCTGAGTTGTTCCCATCGATGGTCTGAGTTGTTCCCATCGATGTTCTGAGTTGTTCCCGTCGATGGTCTGAGTTGTTCCCGTCGATGGTCTGAGTTGTTCCCATCGATGTTCTGAGTTGTTCCCGTCGATGGTCTGAGTTGTTCCCGTCGATGGTCTGAGTTGTTCCCGTCGATGGTCTGAGTTGTTCCCATCGATGGTCTGAGTTGTTCCCATCGATGGTCTGCGTTGTTCCCATTGATGGTCTGAGTTGTGGCCATCGATGGTCTGCGTTGTTCCCATCGATGGTCTGAGTTGTTCCCATCGATGGTCTGTGCTGATCCCATCGATGGTCTGAGTTCTTCCCATCGACGGTCTGAGTTGTTCCCATCGATGGCCTGAGTTGTTCCCATCGATGGTTGTGCGTTGTTCCCCATGGTCTGAGTTGTTCCCAAAGATGGGATGAGTTGTTCCCATCGATGGTATGAGTTGTTCCCATCGATGGTATGAGTTGTTCCCATCCATGCTCTGAGTTGTACCCATCGATGTTCTGAGTTGCTCCCAACGATGGTTGTGAGTTGCACCCATCGATGGTCTGAGTTGTTCCCGTCGATGGTCTGAGTTGTTCCCATCGATGTTCTGAGTTGTTCCCGTCGATGGTCTGAGTTGTTCCCGTCGATGGTCTGAGTTGTTCCCATCGATGTTCTGAGTTGTTCCCGTCGATGTTCTGAGTTGTTCCCGTCGATGGTCTGAGTTGTTCCCGTCGATGGTCTGAGTTGTTCCCATCGATGTTCTGAGTTGTTCCCAACGATGTTCTGAGTTGTTCCCGTCGATGGTCTGAGTTGTTCCCGTCAATGGTCTGAGTTGTTCCCATCGATGTTCTGAGTTGTTCCCGTCGATGGTCTGAGTTGTTCCCGTCGATGGTCTGAGTTGTTCCCGTCGATGGTCTGAGTTGTTCCCATCGATGGTCTGAGTTGTTCCCGTCGATGGTCTGAGTTGTTCCCATCGATGTTCTGAGTTGTTCCCATCGATGGTCTGAGTTGTTCCCGTCGATGGTCTGAGTTGTTCCCATCGATGTTCTGAGTTGTTCCCATCGATGGTCTGAGTTGTTCCCATCGATGTTCTGAGTTGTTCCCGTCGATGGTCTGAGTTGTTCCCATCGATGGTCTGAGTTGTTCCCATCGATGGTCTGAGTTGTTCCCGTCGATGGTCTGAGTTGTTCCCATCGATGTTCTGAGTTGTTCCCATCGATGGTCTGTGTTTTTCCCATCGATGGTCTGAGTTGTGGCCATCGATGGTCTGAGTTGTTCCCAACGATGGACTGAGTTGTGGCCATCGATGGTCTGAGTTGTGGCCATCGATGGTCTGAGTTGTGGCCATCGATGGTCTGAGTTGTTCCCATCGATGGTCTGAGTTGTTCCCATCGATGGTCGGTGTTGTTCCCATCGATGGTCGGTGTTGTTCCCATCGATGGTCGGTGTTGCTCCCATCGATGGTCGGTGTTGTTCCCATCGATGGTCGGTGTTGTTCCCATCGATGGTCGGTGTTGTTCCCATCGATGGTCGGTGTTGTTCCCATCGATGGTCGGTGTTGTTCCCATCGATGGTCGGTGTTGTTCCCATCGATGGTCTGAGTTGTTCCCATCGATGGTCGGTGTTGTTCCCATCGATGGTCGGTGTTGTTCCCATCGATGGTCGGTGTTGTGGCCATCGATGGTCTGAGTTGTGGCCATCGATGGTCGGTGTTGTTCCCATCGATGGTCGGTGTTGTTCCCATCGATGGTCGGTGTTGTGGCCATCGATGGTCTGAGTTGTGGCCATCGATGGTCTGAGTTGTTCCCATCGATGGTCTGCGTTGTTCCCATTGATGGTCTGAGTTGTGGCCATCGATGGTCTGAGTTGTTCCCATCGATGGTCTGCGTTGTTCCCATTGATGGACTGAGTTGTTCCCATTGATGGACTGAGTTGTTCCCATCGATGGTCTGAGTTGTGGCCATCGATGGTCTGAGTTGTTCCCATCGATGGACTGAGTTGTTCCCATCGATGGTCTGAGTTGTTCCCATCGATGGTCTGAGTTGTGGCCATCGATGGTCTGAGTTGTGGCCATCGATGGTCTGAGTTGTTCCCATCAATGGTCTGCGTTGTTCCCATTGATGGACTGAGTTGTTCCCATCGATGGTCTGAGTTGTTCCCATTGATGGTCTGAGTTGTTCCCATCGATGGTCTGAGTTGTTCCCATCAATGGTCTGCGTTGTTCCCATTGATGGACTGAGTTGTTCCCATCGATGGTCTGAGTTGTTCCCATTGATGGTCTGAGTTGTTCCCATCGATGGTCTGAGTTGTTCCCATCGATGGTCTGAGTTGTTCCCATCGATGGTCTGAGTTGTTCCCATCGATGGTCTGAGTTGTTCCCATCGATGGTCTGAGTTGTGGCCATCGATGGTCTGAGTTGTGGCCATCGATGGTCTGAGTTGTTCCCATCAATGGTCTGCGTTGTTCCCATTGATGGTCTGAGTTGTTCCCATCAATGGTCTGCGTTGTTCCCATTGATGGTCTGAGTTGTTCCCATCAATGGTCTGCGTTGTTCCCATCGATGGTCTGAGTTGTTCCCATCCATGGTCTGAGTTGTGGCCATCGATGGTCTGAGTTGTTCCCATCGATGGTCTGAGTTGTTCCCATCGATGGTCTGTGCTGATCCCATCGATGGTCTGAGTTCTTCCCATCGACAGTCTGAGTTGTTCCCATCGATGGCCTGAGTTGTTCCCATCGATGGTCTGAGTTGTTCCCGTCGATGGTCTGAGTTGTTCCCATCGATGTTCTGAGTTGTTCCCATCGATGGTCTGAGTTGTTCCCGTCGATGGTCTGAGTTGTTCCCATCGATGTTCTGAGTTGTTCCCATCGATGGTCTGAGTTGTTCCCGTCGATGGTCTGAGTTGTTCCCATCGATGTTCTGAGTTGTTCCCGTCGATGTTCTGTGTTTTTCCCATCGATGTTCTGAGTTGTTCCCATCGATGGTCTGAGTTGCACCCATCGATGGTATGAGTTGTTTCCATCGATGCTCTGAGTTGTACCCGTCGATGGTCTGAGTTGTTCCCATCGATGGTCTGAGTTGCTCCCATCGATGGTTGAGAGTTGCACCCATCGATGGTATGAGTTGTACCCGTCGATGGTCTGAGTTGTTCCCTTCGATGGTCTGAGTTGTACCCATCGATGGTCTGAGTTGTTCCCTTCGATGGTCTGAGTTGTACCCGTCGATGGTCTGAGTTGTTCCCTTCGATGGTCTGAGTTGTTCCCATCGATGGTCTGAGTTGTTCCCATCGATGTTCTAAGTTGTTCCCATCGATGGTCTGATTTGTACCCGTCGATGGTCTGAGTTGTACCCATCGATGGTATGAGTTGTTTCCATCGATGCTCTGAGTTGTACCCGTCGATGGTCTGAGTTGTTCCCTTCGATGGTCTGAGTTGTTCCCTTCGATGGTCTGAGTTGTACCCGTCGATGGTCTGAGTTGTTCCCTTCGATGGTCTGAGTTGTTCCCTTCGATGGTCTGAGTTGTGGCCATCGATGGTCTGAGTTGTTCCCATCGATGGTCTGAGTTGTTCCCATCGATGGTCTGAGTTGTTCCCATGGATGTTCTGAGTTGTTCTCATCAATGGTCTGAGTTGTTCCCAAGGATGTTCTGAGTTGTTCTCATCAATGGTCTGAGTTGTTCCCATCGATGGTCTGAGTTGCTCCCATCGATGGTCTGAGTTGTTCCCATCGATGGTCTGAGTTGCTCCCATCGATGGTTGAGAGTTGCACCCATCGATGGTCTGAGTTGTGGCCATCGATGGTCTGAGTTGTACCCATCGATGGTCTGAGTTGTGGCCATCGATGGTCTGAGTTGATCCCATTGATGGTCTGGGTTGTTTCCATCAATGCTCTGAGTTGTTCCCATCGATGGTCTGAGTTGCTCCCATCGATGGTCTGAGTTGTGGCCATCGATGGTCTGAGTTGATCCCATCGATGGTCTGAGTTGCTCCCATCGATGGTCTGAGTTGTTCCCATCGATGGTCTGAGTTGCTCCCATCGATGGTTGAGAGTTGCACCCATCGATGGTCTGAGTTGTGGCCATCGATGGTCTGAGTTGCACCCATCGATGGTCTGAGTTGTGGCCATCGATGGTCTGAGTTGTGGCCATCGATGGTCTGAGTTGTGGCCATCGATGGTCTGAGTTGTTCCCATCGATGGTCTGAGTTGTGGCCATCAATGCTCTGAGTTGTTCCCATCGATGGTCTGAGTTGTTTCCATAAATGCTTTGAGTTGTTCCCATCGATGCTCTGAGTTGTTCCCATCAATGGTCTGAATTGTTTCCATCAATGCTCTGAGTTGTTCCCATCGATGGTCTGAGTTGTTCCCATCAATGGTCTGAGTTGCTTCCATCGATGGTCTGAGTTGTTCCCATCGATGGTCTGAGTTGCTTCCATCGATGTTCTGAGTTGTTCTCATCAATGGTCTGAGTTGTTCCCATCGATGGTTGTGAGTTGTTCCCATCAATGGTCTGAGTTGCTTCCATCGATGGTCTGAGTTGTTCCCATCAATGGTCTGAGTTGTTCCCATCAATGGTCTGAGTTGCTTCCATCGATGGTCTGAGTTGTTCCCATCGATGGTCTGAGTTGTTCCCATGGATGTTCTGAGTTGTTCTCATCAATGGTCTGAGTTGTTCCCATCGATGGTCTGAGTTGTTCCCATCGATGGTTGTGAGTTGTTCCCATCAATGGTCTGAGTTGTTCCCATCAATGGTCTGAGTTGTTCTCATCAATGGTCTGAGTTGTTCCCATCGATGGTCTGAGTTGTTCCCATCGATGGTTGTGAGTTGTTCCCATCAATGGTCTGAGTTGTTCCCATCAATGGTCTGAGTTGTTCTCATCAATGGTCTGAGTTGTTCCCATCGATGGTTGTGAGTTGTTCCCATCAATGGTCTGAGTTGTTCCCATCGATGGTTGTGAGTTGTTCCCATCAATGGTCTGAGTTGTTCCCATCGATGGTCTGAGTTGCTTCCATCGATGGTCTGAGTTGTTCCCATCGATGGTCTGAGTTGTTCCCATCGATGGTTGTGAGTTGTTCCCATCAATGGTCTGAGTTGTTCCCATCAATGGTCTGAGTTGTTCCCATCGATGGTTGTGAGTTGTTCCCATCAATGGTCTGAGTTGTTCCCATCAATGGTCTGAGTTGTTCTCATCAATGGTCTGAGTTGCTTCCATCGATGTTCTGAGTTGTTCTCATCAATGGTCTGAGTTGTTCCCATCGATGGTTGTGAGTTGTTCCCATCAATGGTCTGAGTTGTTCCCATCGATGGTCTGAGTTGTTCTCATCAATGGTCTGAGTTGCTTCCATCGATGGTTGTGAGTTGTTCCCATCGATGGTCTGAGTTGTTCCCATCGATGGTCTGAGTTGTTCCCATCGATGGTTGTGAGTTGTTCCCATCGATGGTCTGAGTTGTTCCCATCGATGGTTGTGAGTTGTTCCCATCAATGGTCTGAGTTGTTCCCATCAATGGTCTGAGTTGTTCCCATCGATGGTTGTGAGTTGTTCCCATCAATGGTCTGAGTTGTTCCCATCAATGGTCTGAGTTGCTTCCATCGATGTTCTGAGTTGTTCTCATCAATGGTCTGAGTTGTTCCCATCGATGGTTGTGAGTTGTTCCCATCAATGGTCTGAGTTGTTCCCATCAATGGTCTGAGTTGTTCCCATCGATGGTTGTGAGTTGTTCCCATCAATGGTCTGAGTTGTTCCCATCAATGGTCTGAGTTGCTTCCATCGATGTTCTGAGTTGTTCTCATCAATGGTCTGAGTTGTTCCCATCGATGGTTGTGAGTTGTTCCCATCAATGGTCTGAGTTGTTCCCATCAATGGTCTGAGTTGTTCCCATCGATGGTTGTGAGTTGTTCCCATCAATGGTCTGAGTTGTTCCCATCGATGGTCTGAGTTGCTTCCATCGATGGTCTGAGTTGTTCCCATCGATGGTCTGAGTTGTTCCCATCGATGGTTGTGAGTTGTTCCCATCAATGGTCTGAGTTGTTCCCATCAATGGTCTGAGTTGTTCCCATCGATGGTTGTGAGTTGTTCCCATCAATGGTCTGAGTTGTTCCCATCAATGGTCTGAGTTGTTCTCATCAATGGTCTGAGTTGCTTCCATCGATGTTCTGAGTTGTTCTCATCAATGGTCTGAGTTGTTCCCATCGATGGTTGTGAGTTGTTCCCATCAATGGTCTGAGTTGTTCCCATCGATGGTCTGAGTTGTTCTCATCAATGGTCTGAGTTGCTTCCATCGATGGTTGTGAGTTGTTCCCATCGATGGTCTGAGTTGTTCCCATCGATGGTCTGAGTTGTTCCCATCAATGGTCTGAGTTGTTCCCATCGATGGTTGTGAGTTGTTCCCATCGATGGTCTGAGTTGTTCCCATCGATGGTTGTGAGTTGTTCCCATCGATGGTCTGAGTTGTTCCCATCGATGGTTGTGAGTTGTTCCCATCGATGGTCTGAGTTGTTCCCATCGATGGTTGTGAGTTGTTCCCATCGATGGTCTGAGTTGTTCCCATCGATGGTCTGAGTTGTTCCCATCGATGGTCTGAGTTGTTCCCATCGATGGTCTGAGTTGCTTCCATCGATGGTCTGAGTTGTTCCCATGGATGTTCTGAGTTGTTCACATCAATGGTCTGAGTTGTTCCCATCGATGGTTGTGAGTTGTTCCCATCGATGGTCTGAGTTGTTCCCATCGATGGTCTGAGTTGTTCCCATCGATGGTCTGAGTTGTTCCCATCGATGGTCTGAGTTGTTCCCATCGATGGTCTGAGTTGTTCCCATCGATGGTCTGAGTTGTTCCCATCGATGGTCTGAGTTGTTCCCATCGATGGTCTGAGTTGTTCCCATCGATGGTCTGAGTTGTTCCCATCGATGGTCTGAGTTGTTCCCATCAATGGTCTGAGTTGCTTCCATCGATGGTCTGAGTTGTTCCCATCAATGGTCTGAGTTGCTTCCATCGATGGTCTGAGTTGTTCCCATGGATGGTCTGAGTTGCTTCCATCGATGGTCTGAGTTGTTCCCATGGATGTTCTGAGTTGTTCCCATCGATGGTCTGAGTTGCTTCCATCGATGGTCTGAGTTGTTCTCATCGATGATCTGAGTTGTTCCCATCGATGGTCTGAGTTGCTTCCATCAATGGTCTGAGTTGCTTCCATCGATGGTCTGAGTTGTTCCCATCAATGGTCTGAGTTGCTTCCATCGATGGTCTGAGTTGTTCCCATCAATGGTCTGAGTTGCTTCCATCGATGGTCTGAGTTGTTCCCATGGATGGTCTGAGTTGCTTCCATCGATGGTCTGAGTTGTTCCCATGGATGTTCTGAGTTGTTCCCATGGATGTTCTGAGTTGTTCTCATCAATGGTCTGAGTTGTTCTCATCGATGATCTGATTTGTTCTCATCGATGATCTGAGTTGTTCCCATCGATGGTCTGAGTTGTTCCCATGGATGTTCTGAGTTGTTCTCATCAATGGTCTGAGTTGTTCTCATCAATGGTCTGAGTTGTTCCCATCAATGGTGTGAGTTGTTCCCATCGATGGTCTGAGTTGCTTCCATGGATGTTCTGAGTTGTACCCATCAATGGTCTGAGTTGTTCCCATCGATGGTCTGAGTTGTTCCCATCGATGGTCTGAGTTGTGCCCATCGATGGTCTGAGTTGTTCCCATCGATGGTCTGAGTTGTTCCCATCGATGCTCTTAGTTGTTCCCATCGATGGTCTGTGTTTTTCGCTTCGATGGTCTGAGTTGTTCCCATCGATGGTCTGAGTTGTTCCCGTCGATGGTCTGAGTTGTGCCCATCGATGGTCTGAGTTGTTCCCATCGATGGTCTGAGTTGTTCCCATCGATGCTCTTAGTTGTTCCCATCGATGGTCTGTGTTTTTCGCTTCGATGGTCTGAGTTGTTCCCATCGATGGTCTGAGTTGTTCCCGTCGATGGTCTGAGTTGTGCCCATCGATGGTCTGAGTTGTTCCCGTCGATGGTCTGAGTTGTGCCCATCGATGGTCTGAGTTGTTCCCATCGATGGTCTGAGTTGTTCCCATCGATGGTCTGAGTTGTTCCCATGGATGTTCTGAGTTGTTCCCATCGATGGTCTGAGTTGTTCTCATCGATGGTTGTGAGTTGTTCCCATCGATGGTCTGAGTTGTGCCCATCGATGGTCTGCGTTGTTCTCATCGATGGTCTGATTTGTGGCCATCAATGGTCTGAGTTGTTCCCATCGATGGTCTGAGTTGTTCCCATCGATGGTCTGAGTTGTTCCCATCAATGCTCTGAGTTGTTCCGATCGATAGTCTGAGTTGTTCCCGTCAATGGTCTGAGTTGTTCCCATTGATGCTCTTAATTGTTCCCATCGATGGTCTGTGTTTTTCCCATCGATGGTCTGAGTTGTTCCCATCAATTGTCTGAGTTATGCCCATCAATGGTCTGAGTTGTTCCCATCGATGTTCTAAGTTGTTCCCATCGATGGTCGGTGTTGTTCCCATCGATGGACTGCGTTCTTCCCATCGATGGTCTGAGTTGTTCCCATCGATGGTCTGAGTTGTTCCCATCGATGGTCTGATGGAGGGGATCACAGGGATCTTACATAAATTAATAGAGAATCTCATGGAGAGGATCACACAGATCTTATGGAAATTAATAGAGAATCTGATGGACAGGATCACACGGATCTTACAGAAATTAATAGAGAATATGATGGAGAGGATCGCAGGGATCTTACAGAAATTAATAGAGAATCTGGTGGAGAGGATCACACAGATCTTACAGAAATTAATAGAGAATCTGGTGGAGAGAATCACACAGATCTTACAGAAATTAATAGAGAATCTCATGGAGAGGATCACAGGGATCTTACAGAAATTAATAGAGAATCTGATGGAGAGGATTACACAGATCTTACAGAAATTAATAGAGGATCTGATGGAGAGGATCACACAGATCTTACAGAAATTAATAGAGAATCTGATGGAGAGGATCACAGGGATCTTACAGAAATTAATAGAGAATCTGATGGAGAGGATCACACGGATCTTACAGAAATTAATAGAGAATCTGATGGAGAGGATCACACGGATCTTACAGAAGTTAATAGAGAATCTGATGGAGAGGATCACACGGATCTTACAGAAGTTAATAGAGAATCTGATGGAGAGGATCACACGGATCTTACAGAAATTAATAGAGAATCTGATGGAGAGGATCACAGGGATCTTACATAAATTAATAGTGAATCTCATGGAGAGGATCACACAGATCTTATGGAAATTAATAGAGAATCTGATGGAGAGGATCACACGGATCTTACAGAAATTAATAGAGTATCTGAAGGAGAGGATCACACGGATCTTACAGAAATTAATAGAGAATCTGATGGAGAGGATCACAGGGATCTTACAGAAATTAATAGTGAATCTCATGGAGAGGATCACACAGATCTTACAGAAATTAATAGAGAATCTGATGGAGAGGATCACACAGATCTTACAGAAATTAATAGAGAATCTGATGGAGAGGATCACACAGATCTTACAGAAATTAATAGAGAATCTGCTGGAGAGGATCACACAGATCTTACAGAAATTAATAGAGAATCTGATGGAGAGGATCACACAGATCTTACAGAAATTAATAGAGAATCTGATGGAGAGGATCACAGGGATCTTACAGAAATTAATAGAGATTCTGATGGAGAGGATCACACAGATCTTACAGAAATTAATAGAGAATCTCATGGAGAGGATCACACAGATCTTACAGAAATTAATAGAGAATCTGATGGAGAGGATCACAGGGATCTTACAGAAATTAATAGAGAATCTGATGGAGAGGATCACATGGATCTTACAGAAATTAATAGAGAATTTGATGGAGAGGATCACACAGATCTTACAGAAATTTTCAGAGAATCTGATGGAGAGGATCACACTGATCTTACAGAAATTAATAGAGAATCTGATGGAGAGGATCACACGGATCTTACAGAAATTAATAGAGAATCTCATGGAGAGGATCACACCGATCTTACAGTAATTAATAGAGAATCTCATGGAGAGGATCACAGGGATCTTACAGAAATTAATAGAGAATCTGATGGAGAGGATTACACAGAACCTGCAGAAATTAATAGAGAATCTGATGGAGAGGATCACACGGATCTTACAGAAATTAATAGAGAATCTGATGGAGAGGATCACACGGATCTTACAGAAATTAATAGAGAATCTCATGGAGAGGATCACACAGATCTTACAGAAATTAATAGAGAATCTCATGGAGAGGATCACAGGGATCTTACAGAAATTAATAGAGAATCTGATGGAGAGGATTACACAGAACTTGCAGAAATTAATAGAGAATCTCATGGAGAGGACCACACGGATCTTACAGAAATTAATAGAGAATCTGATGGAGAGGATCACACGGATCTTACAGAAATTACTAGAGAATCTGATGGAGAGGATCACACAGATCTTACAGAAATTACTAGAGAATCTGATGGAGAGGATCACACGGATCTTACAGAAATTAATAGAGATTCTGATGGAGAGGATCACACAGATCTTACAGAAATTAATAGAGAATCTGATGGAGAGGATCACACGGATCTTACAGAAATTAATAGAGAATCTGATGGAGAGGATCACAGGGATCTTACAGAAATTAATAGAGAATCTCATGGAGAGGATTACACAGATCTTACAGAAATTAATAGAGAATCTCATGGAGAGGATTACACAGATCTTACAGAAATTAATAGAGAATCTGATGGAGAGGATCACAGGGATCTTACAGAAATTAATAGAGAATCTGATGGAGAGGATCACAGGGATCTTACAGAAATTAATAGAGAATATGATGGAGAGGATCACACAGATCTTACAGAAATTAATAGAGAATCTGATGGAGAGGATCACACAGATCTTACTGAAATTAATAGAGAATCTCATGGAGAGGATCACACGGATCTTACAGAAATTAATAGAGAATCTGATGGAGAGGATTACACAGATCTTACAGAAATTAATAGAGAATCTGATGGAGGGGATTGTGCGGATCTTAAGGAAAGTAAAGGAGGATCTGGCAGAGGGGATCGCGTGGATGTTACTGAAACTAACGGAGGATCTGGCGGAGGGGATCGTCCGGAAACTAATGGAGGATCTGGCGGAGGTGATCGTCCAGATCATATGGAAGCTACCGGAGGATCTGGCGGAGGGGATTGCCCAGATCGTACGGAAACTAACAGAGGATCTGGTGGAGGGGATCACATGGATCGTACGGAAACTAACAGAGGATCTGGTGGAGGGGATCACATGGATCGTACGGAAACTAGCAGAGGATCTGGTGGAGGGGATCACATGGATCGTACGGAAACTAACAGAGGATCTGGTGGAGGGGATCACATGGATCATACGGAAACTAACAGAGGATCTGGTGGAGGGGATCACATGGATCATACGGAAACTAACAGAGGATCTGGTGGAGGGGATCACATGGATCGTACGGAAACTAACAGAGGATCTGGTGGAGGGGATCACATGGATCATATGGAAATTAACGGAGGATCTGGTGGAGGGGATCACGCGGATCGTTCCGAAACTAACAGAGGATCTGGTGGAGGGGAGCACCCGGATCATACGGAAATTAACAGAGGATCTGGCAGAGGGGATCACGCGGATCCTAAGGAAAGTAAAGGAGGATCTGGCGGAGGGGATCGCCCGGATCGTACGGAAAATAACGGAGGATGTGGTGGAGGGGATCGTCCGGAAACTAATGGAGGATCTGGCGGAGGGGATCGCACCGATCCTGCCGACACTAACGGAGGATGTGGCGGAGGGGATCGCACCGATCTTGCCGACACTAACGGAGGATGTGGCGGAGGGGATCGCACCGATCTTGCCGACACTAACGGAGGATGTGGCGGAGGGGATCGCACCGATCTTGCCGACACTAACGGAGGATGTGGCGGAGGGGATCGCAGGGATCTTAAAGAAGTTAAGAGAAAATCAGATGGAGAGGAACAGAAGGTGCTTACAGATATTTAACGTGCTTTTGCACAGCTAATATTATTGTATTACCTGGGGTCAGAGAATCTGATCGACAGTCATAAAGCATTCCCAACTGGAAAGGCCGACCCAGAGCTGCCAGTTCCATAGCTACTCTTTCTCCGTGAGTTATTTTTCCTAATTTTTCAATCCACAGATTTACCTGGAATTGAAACGTTCAGGTTTATTATCTGTCACACAGCACGAGCAAACCACCAACAACAGAGATAACAATTAATGATCAGAAGCAAAGTGTCATGTGTTAAGTGTTTCATCTGATTAAAAGGTGTTCTTGTGGGATTGACAATTACTTTGTAGGACACAGCAGCATGGCATTAAAAAACATTTTTTTTTTAAGTCTGAACTCATGTGAAGCAGCCTTTAATGAGAACACAACCAACATTTGCAAAAAAGAAGGAATTCAGGTTATGATGTCAAGGAGGCGTCCACAATCACCATCCAGCTGCTCCCAAGCTCAATCACAGTGTTGAACTGCTCCTGGGACAATGTGGAGTGAGGTGTTCCCGTCGATGCTCAGAGTTGTTCCCGTCGATACTCTGGGTTGTTCCATTCGATGCTCTGAGTTGTGGCCGTCGATGGAATGAGTTGTGGCCGTCGATGGTCTGAGTTGTTCCCATCGATGGTCTGAGTTGTTCCCATCGATGGTCTGAGTTGTTCCCGTCGATGGTCTGAGTTGTTCCCATCGATGGTCTGAGTTGTTCCCATCGATGGTCTGAGTTGTTCCCATCGATGGTCTGAGTTGTTCCCGTCGATGGTCTGAGTTGTGGCCATCAATGCTCTGAGTTGTTCCCATCGATGGTCTGAGTTGTTCCCATCGATGGTCTGAGTTGTTCCCATCGAAGCTTGAGCGTTGTTCCCATCGATGGTCTGAGTTGTTCCCATCGATGATATGAGTTGTTCCCGTAGATGGTCTGTGTTGTTCTCATCGATGGTCTGAGTTGTGGCCGTCAATGCTCTGAGTTGTTCCCATCGATGGTCTGTGTTTTTCCCATCGATGGTCGGTGTTGTTCCCATCGATGGTCGGTGTTGTTCCCATCGATGGTCTGAGTTGTTCCCATCGATGGTCTGAGTTGTTCCCATCGAAGCTTGAGCGTTGTTCCCATCGATGGTCTGAGTTGTTCCCATCGATGATATGAGTTGTTCCCGTAGATGGTCTGTGTTGTTCTCATCGATGGTCTGAGTTGTGGCCGTCAATGCTCTGAGTTGTTCCCATCGATGGTCTGTGTTTTTCCCATCGATGGTCGGTGTTGTTCCCATCGATGGTCGGTGTTGTTCCCATCGATGGTCTGAGTTGTTCCCATCGATGGTCTGAGTTGTTCCCATCGATGATATGAGTTGTTCCCGTAGATGGTCTGTGTTGTTCTCATCGATGGTCTGAGTTGTGGCCGTCAATGCTCTGAGTTGTTCCCATCGATGGTCTGAGTTGTTCCCATCGATGGTCTGAGTTGTTCCCATCGATGATATGAGTTGTTCCCGTAGATGGTCTGAGTTGTTCCCATCGATGGTCTGAGTTGTGCCCATCGATGGTCTGAGTTGTGCCCATCGATGGTCTGAGTTGTGCCCATCGATGGTCTGAGTTGTGCCCATCGATGGTCTGAGTTGTGCCCATCGATGGTCTGAGTTGTTCCCATCAATGGTAGTGAGTTGTCCCCATCGATGGTATGAGTTGTTCCCATCGATGATCTGAGTTGTTCCCGTCGATGGTCTGTGTTGTTCCCATCGATGGTCTGTGTTGTTCCCATCGATGATATGAGTTGTTCCCGTAGATGGTCTGTGTTGTTCTCATCGATGGTCTGAGTTGTGGCCGTCAATGCTCTGAGTTGTTCCCATCGATGGTCTGTGTTTTTCCCATCGATGGTCGGTGTTGTTCCCATCGATGGTCTGAGTTGTTCCCATCGATGGTCTGAGTTGTGCCCATCGATGGTCTGAGTTGTGCCCATCGATGGTCTGAGTTGTGCCCATCGATGGTCTGAGTTGTGCCCATCGATGGTCTGAGTTGTTCCCATCGATGGTCTGAGTTGTTCCCATCGATGGTCTGAGTTGTTCCCATCGATGGTCTGAGTTGTTCCCATCGATGGTCTGAGTTGTTCCCATCAATGGTCTGTGCTGATCCCATCGATGGTCTGAGTTCTTCCCATCGACGGTCTGAGTTGTTCCCATCGATGGCCTGAGTTGTTCCCATCGATGGTAGTGAATTGTTCCCATCAATGGTCTGCGTTGTTCCCATTGATGGTCTGAGTTGTTCCCATCGATGGTCGGTGTTGTTCCCATTGATGGTCTGAGTTGTTCCCATCGATGGTCGGTGTTGTTCCCATTGATGGTCTGAGTTGTTCCCATCAATGGTAGTGAGTTGTTCCCATCGATGGTCTGAGTTGTTCCCATCAATGGTCTGCGTTGTTCCCATTGATGGTCTGAGTTGTTCCCATCGATGGTCTGAGTTGTGGCCATCAATGGTCTGCGTTGTTCCCATTGATGGTCTGAGTTGTTCCCATCAATGGTCTGTGCTGATCCCATCGATGGTCTGAGTTCTTCCCATCGACGGTCTGAGTTGTTCCCATCGATGGCCTGAGTTGTTCCCATCGATGGTTGTGCGTTGTTCCCCATGGTCTGAGT
This sequence comes from Heterodontus francisci, assembly GCF_036365525.1. Classification (NCBI taxonomy): domain Eukaryota; kingdom Metazoa; phylum Chordata; class Chondrichthyes; order Heterodontiformes; family Heterodontidae; genus Heterodontus; species Heterodontus francisci. Next base: position 236,668 of record NW_027140176.1, read on the forward strand.
TGTTCCCAAAGATGGGATGAGTTGTTCCCATCGATGGTATGAGTTGTTCCCATCCATGCTCTGAGTTGTACCCATCGATGTTCTGTGTTTTTCCTATCGATGGTCTGAGTTGTTCCCATCGATGTTCTGAGTTCTTCCCATCGATGGTCTGAGTTGTGGCCATCGATGGTCTGAGTTGCTCCCATCGATGGTTGTGAGTTGCACCCATCGATGCTCTGAGTTGTTCCCATTGATGGTCTGAGCTGTTCCCGTCGATGGTCTGAGTTGTGGCCATCGATGTTCTGAGTTGTTCCCATCGATGGTCTGAGTTGTTCCCATCGATGGTCTGAGTTGTTCCCATCGATGGTCTGAGTTGTTCCCATCGATGCTCTTAGCTGTTCCCATCGATGGTCTGTGTTTTTCCCTTCGGTGGTCTGTGTTTTTCCCTTCGATGGTCTGAGTTGTTCCCGTCGATGGTCTGAGTTGTGCCCATCGATGCTCTTAGTTGTTCCCATCGATGGTCTGTGTTTTTCCCATCGATGGTCTGAGTTGTTCCCATCGATGGTCTGAGTTGTTCCCATCGATGGTCTGAGTTGTGCCCATCGATGGTCTGAGTTGTTCCCATCGATGGTCTGAGTTGTTCCCATCGATGCTCTTAGCTGTTCCCATCGATGGTCTGTGTTTTTCCCTTCGGTGGTCTGTGTTTTTCCCTTCGATGGTCTGAGTTGTTCCCATCGATGGTCTGAGTTGTGGCCATCGATGGTCTGAGTTGTTCCAATCGATGCTCTTAGTTGTTCCCATCGATGGTCTGTGTTTTTCCCATCGATGGTCTGAGTTGTTCCCATCGATGGTCTGAGTTGTTCCCATCGATGGTCTGAGTTGTTCCCATCGATGCTCTTAGCTGTTCCCATCGATGGTCTGTGTTTTTCCCTTCGATGGTCTGTGTTTTTCCCTTCGATGGTCTGAGTTGTTCCCGTCGATGGTCTGAGTTGTGCCCATCGATGGTCTGAGTTGTGGCCATCGATGGTCTGAGTTGTTCCCATCGATGGTCTGAGTTGTGGCCATCGATGGTCTGAGTTGTTCCCATCGATGCTCTTAGTTGTTCCCATCGATGGTCTGTGTTTTTCCCATCGATGGTCTGAGTTGTTCCCATCGATGGTCGGTGCTGTTCCCATCGATGGTCGGTGTTGTTCCCATCGATGGTCTGAGTTGATCCCATCGATGGTCTGAGTTGTTCCCATCAATGGTAGTGAGTTGTGCTCATCGATGGTCTGAGTTGTTCTCATCGATGGTCTGAGTTGATCCCATCGATGGTCTGAGTTGTTCCCATCGATGGTCTGAGTTCTTCCCATCGATGGTCTGAGTTGTTCCCATCGATGGTCTGAGTTGATCCCATCGATGGTCTGAGTTGTTCTCATCGATGGTCTGAGTTGTTCCCATCGATGGACTGAGTTCTTCCCATCGATGGTCTGTGTTGTTCCCATCGATGATATGAGTTGTTCCCGTAGATGGTCTGTGTTGTTCTCATCGATGGTCTGAGTTGTGGCCGTCAATGCTCTGAGTTGTTCCCATCGATGGTCTGTGTTTTTCCCATCGATGGTCGGTGTTGTTCCCATCGATGGTCTGAGTTGTTCCCATCGATGGTCTGAGTTGTGCCCATCGATGGTCTGAGTTGTGCCCATCGATGGTCTGAGTTGTGCCCATCGATGGTCTGAGTTGTGCCCATCGATGGTCTGAGTTGTTCCCATCGATGGTCTGAGTTGTTCCCATCGATGGTCTGAGTTGTTCCCATCGATGGTCTGAGTTGTTCCCATCGATGGTCTGAGTTGTTCCCATCAATGGTCTGTGCTGATCCCATCGATGGTCTGAGTTCTTCCCATCGACGGTCTGAGTTGTTCCCATCGATGGCCTGAGTTGTTCCCATCGATGGTAGTGAATTGTTCCCATCAATGGTCTGCGTTGTTCCCATTGATGGTCTGAGTTGTTCCCATCGATGGTCGGTGTTGTTCCCATTGATGGTCTGAGTTGTTCCCATCAATGGTAGTGAGTTGTTCCCATTGATGGTCTGAGTTGTTCCCATCGATGGTCGGTGTTGTTCCCATTGATGGTCTGAGTTGTTCCCATCAATGGTAGTGAGTTGTTCCCATCGATGGTCTGAGTTGTTCCCATCAATGGTCTGCGTTGTTCCCATTGATGGTCTGAGTTGTTCCCATCGATGGTCTGAGTTGTGGCCATCAATGGTCTGCGTTGTTCCCATTGATGGTCTGAGTTGTTCCCATCAATGGTCTGTGCTGATCCCATCGATGGTCTGAGTTCTTCCCATCGACGGTCTGAGTTGTTCCCATCGATGGCCTGAGTTGTTCCCATCGATGGTTGTGCGTTGTTCCCCATGGTCTGAGTTGTTCCCAAAGATGGGATGAGTTGTTCCCATCGATGGTATGAGTTGTTCCCATCCATGCTCTGAGTTGTACCCATCGATGTTCTGTGTTTTTCCTATCGATGGTCTGAGTTGTTCCCATCGATGTTCTGAGTTCTTCCCATCGATGGTCTGAGTTGTGGCCATCGATGGTCTGAGTTGCTCCCATCGATGGTTGTGAGTTGCACCCATCGATGCTCTGAGTTGTTCCCATTGATGGTCTGAGCTGTTCCCGTCGATGGTCTGAGTTGTGGCCATCGATGCTCTGAGTTGTTCCCATCGATGTTCTGAGTTGTTCCCATCGATGGTCTGAGTTGTTCCCATCGATGGTCTGAGTTGTTCCCATCGATGCTCTTAGCTGTTCCCATCGATGGTCTGTGTTTTTCCCTTCGGTGGTCTGTGTTTTTCCCTTCGATGGTCTGAGTTGTTCCCGTCGATGGTCTGAGTTGTGCCCATCGATGCTCTTAGTTGTTCCCATCGATGGTCTGTGTTTTTCCCATCGATGGTCTGAGTTGTTCCCATCGATGGTCTGAGTTGTTCCCATCGATGGTCTGAGTTGTGCCCATCGATGGTCTGAGTTGTTCCCATCGATGGTCTGAGTTGTTCCCATCGATGCTCTTAGCTGTTCCCATCGATGGTCTGTGTTTTTCCCTTCGGTGGTCTGTGTTTTTCCCTTCGATGGTCTGAGTTGTTCCCATCGATGGTCTGAGTTGTGGCCATCGATGGTCTGAGTTGTTCCAATCGATGCTCTTAGTTGTTCCCATCGATGGTCTGTGTTTTTCCCATCGATGGTCTGAGTTGTTCCCATCGATGGTCTGAGTTGTTCCCATCGATGGTCTGAGTTGTTCCCATCGATGCTCTTAGCTGTTCCCATCGATGGTCTGTGTTTTTCCCTTCGATGGTCTGTGTTTTTCCCTTCGATGGTCTGAGTTGTTCCCGTCGATGGTCTGAGTTGTGCCCATCGATGGTCTGAGTTGTGGCCATCGATGGTCTGAGTTGTTCCCATCGATGGTCTGAGTTGTGGCCATCGATGGTCTGAGTTGTTCCCATCGATGCTCTTAGTTGTTCCCATCGATGGTCTGTGTTTTTCCCATCGATGGTCTGAGTTGTTCCCATCGATGGTCGGTGCTGTTCCCATCGATGGTCGGTGTTGTTCCCATCGATGGTCTGAGTTGATCCCATCGATGGTCTGAGTTGTTCCCATCAATGGTAGTGAGTTGTGCTCATCGATGGTCTGAGTTGTTCTCATCGATGGTCTGAGTTGATCCCATCGATGGTCTGAGTTGTTCCCATCGATGGACTGAGTTCTTCCCATCGATGGTCTGAGTTGTTCCCATCGATGGTCTGAGTTGATCCCATCGATGGTCTGAGTTGTTCTCATCGATGGTCTGAGTTGTTCCCATCGATGGACTGAGTTCTTCCCATCGATGGTCTGAGTTGTTCTCATCGATGGTCTGAGTTGTTCCCATCGATGGACTGAGTTCTTCCCATCGATGGTCTGAGTTCTTCCCATCGATGGTCTGAGTTGTTCTCATCGATGGTCTGAGTTGATCCCATCGATGGTCTGAGTTGTTCCCATCGATGGACTGAGTTCTTCCCATCGATGGTCTGAGTTGTTCCCATCGATGGTCTGAGTTATTCCCATCGATGGTCTGAGTTGTTTCCATCAATGCTCTGTGTTTTTCTCATCGATGGTCTGAGTTGTGGCCATCAATGGTCTGAGTTGTTCCCATCGATGGTCTGAGTTGATCCCATCGATGGTCTGAGTTGTTCCCATCGATGGACTGAGTTCTTCCCATCGATGGTCTGAGTTGTTCCCATCGATGGTCTGAGTTGTTTCCATCAATGCTCTGAGTTTTTCTCATCGATGGTCTGAGTTGTTCCCATCAATGGTTGGTGTTGTTCCCATCGATGGTCGATGTTCTTCCCTTCGATGGTCTGGGTTGTTCCCAACGATGTTCTGAGTTGTTCCCATCGATGGTCTGAGTTGTTCCCGTCGATGGTCTGAGTTGTGGCCATCGATGGTCTGAGTTGTTCCCGTCGATGGTCTGAGTTGTTCCCATCGATGGTCTGATTTGTGGCCATCAATGGTCTGAGTTGTTCCCCTCGATGGTCTGAGTTGTTCCCGTCAATGGTCTGAGTTGTTCCCGTCGATGGTCTGAGTTGTTCCACTCGATGGTCTGAGTTGTTCCCGTCGATGGTCTGAGTTGTTCCCCTCGATGGTCTGAGTTGTTCCCGTCGATGGTCTGAGTTGTTCCCCTCGATGGTCTGAGTTGTTCCCGTCGATGGTCTGAGTTGTTCCCCTCGATGTTCTGAGTTGTTCTCATCGATGGTCTGATTTGTGGCCATCAATGGTCTGAGTTGTTCCCGTCGATGGTCTGAGTTGTTCCACTCGATGGTCTGAGTTGTTCCCCTCGATGGTCTGAGTTGTTCCCGTCGATGGTCTGAGTTGTTCCCCTCGATGTTCTGAGTTGTTCCCGTCAATGGTCTGAGTTGTTCCCCTCGATGTTCTGAGTTGTTCTCATCGATGGTCTGATTTGTGGCCATCAATGGTCTGAGTTGTTCCCGTCGATGGTCTGAGTTGATCCCATCGATGGTCTGAGTTGTTCCCATCGATGGACTGAGTTCTTCCCATCGATGGTCTGAGTTGTTCCCATCGATGGTCTGAGTTGTTTCCATCAATGCTCTGAGTTTTTCTCATCGATGGTCTGAGTTGTTCCCATCAATGGTTGGTGTTGTTCCCATCGATGGTCGATGTTCTTCCCTTCGATGGTCTGGGTTGTTCCCAACGATGTTCTGAGTTGTTCCCATCGATGGTCTGATTTGTGGCCATCAATGGTCTGAGTTGTTCCCCTCGATGGTCTGAGTTGTTCCCGTCAATGGTCTGAGTTGTTCCCGTCGATGGTCTGAGTTGTTCCACTCGATGGTCTGAGTTGTTCCCGTCGATGGTCTGAGTTGTTCCCCTCGATGGTCTGAGTTGTTCCCGTCGATGGTCTGAGTTGTTCCCCTCGCTGGTCTGAGTTGTTCCCCTCGATGTTCTGAGTTGTTCTCATCGATGGTCTGATTTGTGGCCATCAATGGTCTGAGTTGTTCCCGTCGATGGTCTGAGTTGTTCCACTCGATGGTCTGAGTTGTTCCCCTCGATGGTCTGAGTTGTTCCCGTCGATGTTCTGAGTTGTTCCCGTCAATGGTCTGAGTTGTTCCCCTCGATGTTCTGAGTTGTTCTCATCGATGGTCTGATTTGTGGCCATCAATGGTCTGAGTTGTTCCCGTCGATGGTCTGAGTTGTTCCACTCGATGGTCTGAGTTGTTCCCCTCGATGGTCTGAGTTGTTCCCGTCGATGGTCTGAGTTGTTCCCCTCGATGTTCTGAGTTGTTCCCGTCGATGGTCTGAGTTGTTCCACTCGATGGTCTGAGTTGTTCCCATCGATGGTCTGAGTTGTTCCCATCAATGCTCTGAGTTGTTCCCATCGATGGTCTGAGTTGTTCCCCTCGATGTTCTGATTTGTTCCCATCGATGGTCTGAGTTGTTCCCATCAATGCTCTGAGTTGTTCCCCTCGATGTTCTGATTTGTTCCCATCGATGGTCTGATTTGTAGCCATCGATAGTCTGAGTTGTTCCCATCGATGTTCTGATTTGTTCCCATCGATGGTCTGATTTGTTCCCATCGATGTTCTGATTTGTTCCCATCGATGTTCTGATTTGTTCCCATCGATGGTCTGATTTGTTCCCATCGATGTTCTGATTTGTTCCCATCGATGGTCTGATTTGTAGCCATCGATGGTCTGATTTGTAGCCATCGATAGTCTGAGTTGTTCCCATCGATGGTCTGAGTTGTTCCCATCGATGTTCTGATTTGTTCCCATCGATGGTCTGATTTGTAGCCATCGATAGTCTGAGTTGTTCCCATCGATGGTCTGAGTTGTTCCCATCGATGTTCTGATTTGTTCCCATCGATGTTCTGATTTGTTCCCATCGATGGTCTGATTTGTTCCCATCGATGTTCTGATTTGTTCCCATCGATGGTCTGATTTGTTCCCATCGATGTTCTGATTTGTTCCCATCGATGGTCTGATTTGTAGCCATCGATAGTCTGAGTTGTTCCCATCGATAGTCTGAGTTGTTCCCATCGATGTTCTGATTTGTTCCCATCGATGTTCTGATTTGTTCCCATCGATGGTCTGATTTGTTCCCATCGATGTTCTGATTTGTTCCCATCGATGGTCTGATTTGTAGCCATCGATAGTCTGAGTTGTTCCCATCGATAGTCTGAGTTGTTCCCATCGATGTTCTGATTTGTTCCCATCGATGTTCTGATTTGTTCCCATCGATGGTCTGATTTGTAGCCATCGATAGTCTGAGTTGTTCCCATCGATGTTCTGATTTGTTCCCATCGATGGTCTGAGTTGTTCCCCTCGATGTTCTGAGTTGTTCCCCTCGATGTTCTGAGTTGTTCCCGTCAATGGTCTGAGTTGTTCCCCTCGATGTTCTGAGTTGTTCTCATCGATGGTCTGATTTGTGGCCATCAATGGTCTGAGTTGTTCCCATCGATGGTCTGAGTTATTCCCATCGATGGTCTGAGTTGTTTCCATCAATGCTCTGTGTTTTTCTCATCGATGGTCTGAGTTGTGGCCATCAATGGTCTGAGTTGTTCCCATCGATGGTCTGAGTTGATCCCATCGATGGTCTGAGTTGTTCCCATCGATGGACTGAGTTCTTCCCATCGATGGTCTGAGTTGTTCCCATCGATGGTCTGAGTTGTTTCCATCAATGCTCTGAGTTTTTCTCATCGATGGTCTGAGTTGTTCCCATCAATGGTTGGTGTTGTTCCCATCGATGGTCGATGTTCTTCCCTTCGATGGTCTGGGTTGTTCCCAACGATGTTCTGAGTTGTTCCCATCGATGGTCTGAGTTGTTCCCGTCGATGGTCTGAGTTGTGGCCATCGATGGTCTGAGTTGTTCCCGTCGATGGTCTGAGTTGTTCCCATCGATGGTCTGATTTGTGGCCATCAATGGTCTGAGTTGTTCCCCTCGATGGTCTGAGTTGTTCCCGTCAATGGTCTGAGTTGTTCCCGTCGATGGTCTGAGTTGTTCCACTCGATGGTCTGAGTTGTTCCCGTCGATGGTCTGAGTTGTTCCCCTCGATGGTCTGAGTTGTTCCCGTCGATGGTCTGAGTTGTTCCCCTCGCTGGTCTGAGTTGTTCCCCTCGATGTTCTGAGTTGTTCTCATCGATGGTCTGATTTGTGGCCATCAATGGTCTGAGTTGTTCCCGTCGATGGTCTGAGTTGTTCCACTCGATGGTCTGAGTTGTTCCCCTCGATGGTCTGAGTTGTTCCCGTCGATGGTCTGAGTTGTTCCCCTCGATGTTCTGAGTTGTTCCCGTCAATGGTCTGAGTTGTTCCCCTCGATGTTCTGAGTTGTTCTCATCGATGGTCTGATTTGTGGCCATCAATGGTCTGAGTTGTTCCCGTCGATGGTCTGAGTTGTTCCACTCGATGGTCTGAGTTGTTCCCCTCGATGGTCTGAGTTGTTCCCGTCGATGGTCTGAGTTGTTCCCCTCGATGTTCTGAGTTGTTCCCGTCGATGGTCTGAGTTGTTCCACTCGATGGTCTGAGTTGTTCCCATCGATGGTCTGAGTTGTTCCCATCAATGCTCTGAGTTGTTCCCATCGATGGTCTGAGTTGTTCCCCTCGATGTTCTGATTTGTTCCCATCGATGGTCTGAGTTGTTCCCATCAATGCTCTGAGTTGTTCCCCTCGATGTTCTGATTTGTTCCCATCGATGGTCTGATTTGTAGCCATCGATGGTCTGATTTGTAGCCATCGATAGTCTGAGTTGTTCCCATCGATGTTCTGATTTGTTCCCATCGATGGTCTGATTTGTAGCCATCGATAGTCTGAGTTGTTCCCATCGATGGTCTGAGTTGTTCCCATCGATGTTCTGATTTGTTCCCATCGATGTTCTGATTTGTTCCCATCGATGGTCTGATTTGTTCCCATCGATGTTCTGATTTGTTCCCATCGATGGTCTGATTTGTTCCCATCGATGTTCTGATTTGTTCCCATCGATGGTCTGATTTGTTCCCATCGATGTTCTGATTTGTTCCCATCGATGGTCTGATTTGTTCCCATCGATGTTCTGATTTGTTCCCATCGATGGTCTGATTTGTTCCCATCGATGTTCTGATTTGTTCCCATCGATGGTCTGATTTGTTCCCATCGATGTTCTGATTTGTTCCCATCGATGGTCTGATTTGTTCCCATCGATGTTCTGATTTGTTCCCATCGATGTTCTGATTTGTTCCCATCGATGGTCTGATTTGTAGCCATCGATAGTCTGAGTTGTTCCCATCGATAGTCTGAGTTGTTCCCATCGATGTTCTGATTTGTTCCCATCGATGTTCTGATTTGTTCCCATCGATGGTCTGATTTGTAGCCATCGATAGTCTGAGTTGTTCCCATCGATGTTCTGATTTGTTCCCATCGATGGTCTGAGTTGTTCCCCTCGATGTTCTGAGTTGTTCCCCTCGATGTTCTGAGTTGTTCCCGTCAATGGTCTGAGTTGTTCCCCTCGATGTTCTGAGTTGTTCTCATCGATGGTCTGATTTGTGGCCATCAATGGTCTGAGTTGTTCCCGTCGATGGTCTGAGTTGATCCCATCGATGGTCTGAGTTGTTCCCATCGATGGACTGAGTTCTTCCCATCGATGGTCTGAGTTGTTCCCATCGATGGTCTGAGTTGTTTCCATCAATGCTCTGAGTTTTTCTCATCGATGGTCTGAGTTGTTCCCATCAATGGTTGGTGTTGTTCCCATCGATGGTCGATGTTCTTCCCTTCGATGGTCTGGGTTGTTCCCAACGATGTTCTGAGTTGTTCCCATCGATGGTCTGAGTTGTTCCCGTCGATGGTCTGAGTTGTTCCCATCGATGGTCTGATTTGTGGCCATCAATGGTCTGAGTTGTTCCCCTCGATGGTCTGAGTTGTTCCCGTCAATGGTCTGAGTTGTTCCACTCGATGGTCTGAGTTGTTCCCGTCGATGGTCTGAGTTGTTCCCCTCGATGGTCTGAGTTGTTCCCGTCGATGGTCTGAGTTGTTCCCCTCGCTGGTCTGAGTTGTTCCCCTCGATGTTCTGAGTTGTTCTCATCGATGGTCTGATTTGTGGCCATCAATGGTCTGAGTTGTTCCCGTCGATGGTCTGAGTTGTTCCACTCGATGGTCTGAGTTGTTCCCCTCGATGGTCTGAGTTGTTCCCGTCGATGGTCTGAGTTGTTCCCCTCGATGTTCTGAGTTGTTCCCGTCAATGGTCTGAGTTGTTCCCCTCGATGTTCTGAGTTGTTCTCATCGATGGTCTGATTTGTGGCCATCAATGGTCTGAGTTGTTCCCGTCGATGGTCTGAGTTGTTCCACTCGATGGTCTGAGTTGTTCCCCTCGATGGTCTGAGTTGTTCCCGTCGATGGTCTGAGTTGTTCCCCTCGATGGTCTGAGTTGTTCCCCTCGATGGTCTGAGTTGTTCCCCTCGATGGTCTGAGTTGTTCCCGTCGATGGTCTGAGTTGTTCCACTCGATGGTCTGAGTTGTTCCCATCGATGGTCTGAGTTGTTCCCATCAATGCTCTGAGTTGTTCCCATCGATGGTCTGAGTTGTTCCCCTCGATGTTCTGATTTGTTCCCATCGATGGTCTGAGTTGTTCCCATCAATGCTCTGAGTTGTTCCCCTCGATGTTCTGATTTGTTCCCATCGATGGTCTGATTTGTAGCCATCGATAGTCTGAGTTGTTCCCATCGATGTTCTGATTTGTTCCCATCGATGGTCTGATTTGTTCCCATCGATGTTCTGATTTGTTCCCATCGATGGTCTGATTTGTTCCCATCGATGTTCTGATTTGTTCCCATCGATGTTCTGAGTTGTTCCCATCGATGGTCTGATTTGTAGCCATCGATGGTCTGATTTGTAGCCATCGATAGTCTGAGTTGTTCCCATCGATGTTCTGATTTGTTCCCATCGATGGTCTGATTTGTAGCCATCGATGGTCTGATTTGTAGCCATCGATAGTCTGAGTTGTTCCCATCGATGGTCTGAGTTGTTCCCATCGATGTTCTGATTTGTTCCCATCGATGTTCTGATTTGTTCCCATCGATGTTCTGATTTGTTCCCATCGATGGTCTGATTTGTTCCCATCGATGTTCTGATTTGTTCCCATCGATGGTCTGATTTGTAGCCATCGATAGTCTGAGTTGTTCCCATCGATAGTCTGAGTTGTTCCCATCGATGTTCTGATTTGTTCCCATCGATGTTCTGATTTGTTCCCATCGATGGTCTGATTTGTAGCCATCGATAGTCTGAGTTGTTCCCATCGATAGTCTGAGTTGTTCCCATCGATGTTCTGATTTGTTCCCATCGATGTTCTGATTTGTTCCCATCGATGTTCTGATTTGTTCCCATCGATGGTCTGATTTGTAGCCATCGATGGTCTGAGTTGTTCCCCTCGATGTTCTGATTTGTTCCCATCGATGGTCTGAGTTGTTCCCCTCGATGTTCTGATTTGTTCCCATCGATGTTCTGATTTGTTCCCATCGATGTTCTGATTTGTTCCCATCGATGTTCTGATTTGTTCCCATCGATGTTCTGATTTGTTCCCATCGATGTTCTGATTTGTTCCCATCGATGTTCTGATTTGTTCCCATCGATGTTCTGATTTGTTCCCATCGATGGTCTGAGTTGTTCCCATCGATGGTCTGAGTTGTTCCCATCGATGGTCTGAGTTGTTCCCCTCGATGTTCTGATTTGTTCCCATCGATGGTCTGAGTTGTTCCCCTCGATGTTCTGATTTGTTCCCATCGATGGTCTGATTTGTTCCCATCGATGGTCTGATTTGTAGCCATCGATAGTCTGAGTTGTTCCCATCGATGGTCTGAGTTGTTCCCCTCGATGTTCTGATTTGTTCCCATCGATGGTCTGAGTTGTTCCCCTCGATGTTCTGATTTGTTCCCATCGATGGTCTGATTTGTTCCCATCGATGGTCTGATTTGTAGCCATCGATAGTCTGAGTTGTTCCCGTCGATGGTCTGAGTTGTTCCACTCGATGGTCTGAGTTGTTCCCCTCGATGGTCTGAGTTGTTCCCGTCGATGGTCTGATTTGTAGCCATCGATAGTCTGAGTTGTTCCCCTCAATGCTCTGATTTGTTCCCATCGATGCTCTGAGTTGTGCCCATCAATTGTCTGAGTTGTTCCCATCAATGGTCTGAGTTGTGGCCATCAATGGTCTGCGTTGTTCCCATCGATGGTCGAGGTTGTTCCCATCGATGGTCTGAGTTGTGGCCATCGATGGTCTGAGTTGTTCCCATCGATGGTCGATGTTGTTCCCTTCGATGGTCTGAGTTGTGGCCATCGATGGTTGTGAGTTTTTCCCATCGCTGGTCTGAGTTGTTCCCATCGATGGTCTGAGTTGTTCCCATCGATGGTCTGAGTTGTTCCCATCAATGCTCTGAGTTGTTCCCATCGATGTTCTGAGTTGTTCCCATCGATGGTCTGAGTTGTGGCCATCGATGGTCTGAGTTGTTCCCATCGATGGTCTGAGTTGTGGCCATCGATGGTTGTGAGTTGTTCCCATCGATGGTCTGAGTTATTCCCATCGATGGTCTGAGTTGTTCCCTTCGATGTTCTGAGTTGTTCCCATCGATGTTCTGAGTTGTTCCCTTCGATGTTCTGAGTTGTTCCCTTCGATGGTCTGAGTTGTTCCCATCGATGGTCTGTGTTTTTCCCTTCGATGGTCTGAGTTGTGCCCATCGATGGTCTGAGTTGTTCCCATCGATGGTCTGAGTTGTTCCCGTCGATGGTCTGAGTTGTTCCCGTCGATGGTCTGAGTTGTTCCCGTCGATGGTCTGAGTTGTGCCCATCGATGGTCTGAGTTGTTCCCATCGATGGTCTGAGTTGTGGCCATCGATGGTCTGAGTTGTTCCCATCGATGCTCTTAGTTGTTCCCATCGATGGTCTGTGTTTTTCCCATCGATGGTCTGAGTTGTTCCCATCGATGGTCTGTGTTTTTCCCATCGATGGTCTGAGTTGTTCCCATCGATGGTCGGTGTTGTTCCCATCGATGGTCTGAGTTGTGCCCGTCGATGGTCTGAGTTGTTCCCATCAATGGTAGTGAGTTGTTCCCATCGATGGTATGAGTTGTTCCCATCAATGCTCTGAGTTGTGGCCTTCGATGGTCTGTGCTGATCCCATCGATGGTCTGAGTTCTTCCCCTCGATGGTCTGAGTTGTTCCCATCGATGGCCTGAGTTGTTCCCATCGATGGTTGTGCGTTGTTCCCGATGGTCTGAGTTGTTCCCAAAGATGGGATGAGTTGTTCCCATCGATGGTTGTGAGTTGTTCCTATCGATGGTATGAGTTGTTCCCATCGATGTTCTGTGTTTTTCCCATCGATGTGCTGAGTTGTTCCCATCGATGGTCTGAGTTGTTCCCATCGATGGTATGAGTTGTTCCCATCCATGCTCTGAGTTGTACCCATCGATGTTCTGTGTTTTTCCCATCGATGTTCTGTGTTTTTCCCATCGATGTGCTGAGTTGTTCCCATCGATGGTCTGTGTTGTTCCCATCGATGGTATGAGTTGTTTCCATCGATGGTCTGAGTTGTACCCATCGATGGTCTGAGTTGTTCTCATCGATGGTCTGAGTTGAGGCCGTCGATGGTCTGAGTTGTTCCCATCGATGATCTGAGTTGAGGCCGTCGATGGTCTGAGTTGTTCCCATCGATGATCTGAGTTGTTCCCATCGATGGTCTGAGTTGTTCCCATCGATGGTCTGAGTTGTGCCCATCGATGGTCTGAGTTGTTCTCATCGATGGTCTGATTTGTGGCCATCAATGGTCTGAGTTGTTCCCATCGATGGTCTGAGTTATTCCCATCGATGGTCGTGAGTTGTTCCCATCGATGGTCTGAGTTGTTCCCATCAATGCTCTGAGTTGTTCCGATCGATGGTCTGAGTTGTTCCCGTCAATGGTCTGAGTTGTTCCCATTGATGCTCTTGATTGTTCCCATCGATGGTCTGTGTTTTTCCCATCGATGGTCTGAGTTGTTCCCATCGATGGTCTGAGTTGTTCTCATCGATGGTCTGAGTTGATCCCATCGATGGTCTGAGTTGATCCCATCGATGGACTGAGTTCTTCCCATCGATGGTCTCAGTTGATCCCATCGATGGTCTGAGTTGTTCCCATCGATGGACTGAGTTCTTCCCATCGATGGTCTGAGTTGTTCCCATCGATGGTCTGAGTTGTTCCCATCGATGGTCTGAGTTATTCCCATCGATGCTCTGAGTTGTTCCGATCGATGGTCTGAGTTGTTCCCGTCAATGGTCTGAGTTGTTCTCATCGATGGTCTGATTTGTGGCCATCGATGGTCTGAGTTATTCCCATCGATGCTCTGAGTTGTTCCGATCGATGGTCTGAGTTGTTCCCGTCAATGGTCTGAGTTGTTCCCATCGATGGTCTGAGTTGTTCCCATCGATGGTCTGAGTTCTTCCCATCGATGGTCTGAGTTGTTCCCATCGATGGTCTGAGTTGTTTCCATCGATGGTCTGAGTTATTCCCATCGATGGTCTGAGTTGTTTCCATCAATGCTCTGAGTTTTTCTCATCGATGGTCTGAGTTGATCCCATCGATGGTCTGAGTTGTTCCCATCGATGGACTGAGTTCTTCCCATCGATGGTCTGAGTTGTTCCCATCGATGGTCTGAGTTGTTCCCATCGATGGTCTGAGTTATTCCCATCGATGGTCTGAGTTGTTTCCATCAATGCTCTGAGTTTTTCTCATCGATGGTCTGAGTTGTTCCCATCGATGGTCTGAGTTATTCCCATCGATGGTCTGAGTTGTTTCCATCAATGCTCTGAGTTTTTCTCATCGATGGTCTGAGTTGTTCCCATCGATGGTCTGAGTTATTCCCATCGATGGTCTGAGTTGTTTCCATCAATGCTCTGAGTTTTTCTCATCAATGGTCTGAGTTGTTCCCCTCGATGTTCTGAGTTGTTCTCATCAATGGTCTGAGTTGTGGCCATCGATGTTCTGAGTTGTTCTCATCGATGGTCTGATTTGTGGCCATCAATGGTCTGAGTTGTTCCCGTCGATGGTCTGAGTTGTTCCCCTCGATGTTCTGAATTGTTCTCATCAATGGTCTGAGTTGTGGCCATCGATGGTCTGAGTTGTTCCACTCGATGGTCTGAGTTGTTCCCCTCGCTGGTCTGAGTTGTTCCCGTCAATGGTCTGAGTTGTTCCCCTCGATGTTCTGAGTTGTTCTCATCGATGGTCTGATTTGTGGCCATCAATGGTCTGAGTTGTTCCCGTCGATGGTCTGAGTTGTTCCACTCGATGGTCTGAGTTGTTCCCCTCGATGGTCTGAGTTGTTCCCGTCGATGGTCTGAGTTGTTCCCCTCGATGGTCTGAGTTGTTCCCGTCGATGGTCTGAGTTGTTCCCCTCGATGTTCTGAGTTGTTCCCATCGATGGTCTGGGTTTCTCCCATCAATGCTCTGATTTGTTCCCATCGATGGTCTGATTTGTGGCCATCGATGGTCTGAGTTGTTCCCATCGATAGTCTGAGTTGTTCCCATCGATGGTCTGGGTTGTTCCCATCGATGGTCTGATTTGTTCCCATCGATGGTCTGAGTTGTTCCCATCGATGGTCTGATTTGTGCCCATCAATTGTCTGAGTTGTTCCCATCGATGGTCTGAGTTGTGCCCATCGATGGTCTGAGTTGTGGCCATCGATGGTCTGAGTTGTGCCCATCAATTGTCTGAGTTGTTCCCATCGATGGTCTGAGTTGTGGCCATCGATGGTCTGAGTTGTTCCCATCGATGGTCTGAGTTGTTCCCATCGATGGTCTGAGTTGTTCCCATCGATGGTCTGAGTTGTGCCCATCGATGGTCTGAGTTGTGGCCATCGATGGTCTGAGTTGTGCCCATCAATTGTCTGAGTTGTTCCCATCGATGGTCTGAGTTGTTCCCATCGATGCTCTTTCTTGTTCCCATCGATGGTCTGAGTTGTTCCCGTCGATGGTCTGAGTTGTTCCCATCGATGGTCTGAGTTGTTCCCATCGATGGTCTGAGTTGTGGCCATCGATGGTCTGAGTTGTTCCCATCGATGGTCTGAGTTGTTCCCATCGATGGTCTGAGTTGTTCCCATCGATGGTCTGAGTTGTTCCCTTCGATGGTCTGAGTTGTTCCCATCGATGGTCTGAGTTGTTCCCATCGATGGTCTGAGTTGTGGCCATCGATGGTCTGAGTTGTTCCCTTCGATGGTCTGAGTTGTGGCCATCGATGGTCTGAGTTGTTCCCATCGATGGTCTGAGTTGTTCCCTTCGATGGTCTGAGTTGTTCCCATCGATGGTCTGAGTTGTTCCCATCGATGGTCTGAGTTGTTCCCTTCGATGGTCTGAGTTGTGGCCATCGATGGTCTGAGTTGTTCCCATCGATGGTCTGAGTTGTGGCCATCGATGGTCTGAGTTTTTCCCATCGCTGGTCTGAGTTGTTCCCATCGATGGTCTGATTTGTGGCCATCAATGGTCTGAGTTTTTCCCATCGATGGTCTGAGTTGTTCCCATCGATGGTCTGAGTTGTGGCCATCGATGGTCTGAGTTTTTCCCATCGCTGGTCTGAGTTGTTCCCATCGATGGTCTGAGGTGTTCCCAACGATGTTCTGAGTTGTTCCCTTCGATGTTCTGAGTTGTTCCCTTCGATGGTCTGAGTTGTTCCCGTCGATGGTTGGTGTTGTTCCCATCGATGGTCAATGTTGTTCCCTTCGATGGTCTGAGTTGTTCCCATCGATGGTTGGTGTTGTTCCCATCGATGGTCAATGTTGTTCCCTTCGATGGTCTGAGTTGTTCCTGTCGATGGTCCGAGTTGTGTCCATCGATGGTCGGTGTTGCTCCCATCGATGGTCGATGTTGTTCCCTTCGATGGTCTGAGTTGTTTCCTTCGATGGTCTGAGTTGTTCCTGTCGATGGTCCGAGTTGTGTCCATCGATGGTCGGTGTTGCTCCCATCGATGGTCGATGTTGTTCCCTTCGATGGTCTGAGTTGTTCCCTTCGATGGTCTGAGTTGTTCCTGTCGATGGTCTGTGTTGTGGCCATCGATGGTCTGAATTGTTCCCATCGATGGTCGATGTTGTTCCCTTCGATGGTCTGAGTTGTTCCCATCGATGGTCTGAGTTGTTCCCATCGATGGTCTGAGTTGTTCCCATCGATGGTCGATGTTGTTCCCTTCGATGGTCTGAGTTGTTCCCATCGATGGTCTGAGTTGTTCCCATCGATGGTCTGAGTTGTTCCCATCGATGGTCTGAGTTGTTCCCATCGATGTTCTGAGTTGTTCCCAACGATGTTCTGAGTTGTTTCCATCGATGGTCTGAGTTGTTCCCTTCGATGGTCTGAGTTGTTCTCATCGATGGTCTGAGTTGTGGCCGTCAATGGTCTGAGTTGTTCCCAACGATGGTCTGAGTTGTTCCCATCGATGGTCTGGGTTTTTCCCATCAATGCTCTGATTTGTTCCCATCGATGGTCTGATTTGTGGCCATCAATGGTCTGAGTTGTTCCCAACGATGGTCTGAGTTGTGGCCGTCAATGGTCTGAGTTGTTCCCAACGATGGTCTGAGTTGTTCCCATCGATGGTCTGGGTTTTTCCCATCAATGCTCTGATTTGTTCCCATCGATGGTCTGATTTGTGGCCATCAATGGTCTGAGTTGTTCCCATCGATGGTCTGAGTTGTTCCCATCGATGGTCTGAGTTGTTCCCTTCGATGGTCTGAGTTGTTCCCAACGATGGTCTGAGTTGTGGCCGTCAATGCTCTGAGTTGTTCCCATCGATGGTCTGAGTTGTTCCCATCAATGCTCTGAGTTGTTCCCATCAATGCTCTGAGTTGTTCCCATCGATGGTCTGATTTGTTCCCATCGATGGTCTGGGTTTTTCCCATCAATGCTCTGATTTGTTCCCATCGATGGTCTGATTTGTGGCCATCAATGGTCTGAGTTGTTCCCAACGATGGTCTGAGTTGTGGCCGTCAATGCTCTGAGTTGTTCCCATCGATGGTCTGAGTTGTTCCCATCAATGCTCTGAGTTGTTCCCATCAATGCTCTGAGTTGTTCCCATCGATGGTCTGATTTGTGGCCATCAATGGTCTGAGTTGTTCCCATCGATGGTCTGAGTTGTTCCCATCAATGGTCTGAGTTATTCCGCTCGATGCTCTGATTTGTTCCCATCGATGGTCTGATTTGTGGCCATCAATGCTCTGAGTTGTTCCCATCAATGCTCTGAGTTGTTCCCCTCAATGCTCTGATTTGTTCCCATCGATGGTCTGATTTGTGGCCATCGATGGTCTGAGTTGTTCCCATCGATGGTCTGAGTTGTTCCCATCGATGGTCTGAGTTGTTCCCATCAATGCTCTGAGTTGTTCCCCTCAATGCTCTGATTTGTTCCCATCGATGGTCTGAGTTGTTCCCATCAATGCTCTGATTTGTTCCCATCGATGGTCTGATTTGTGGCCATCGATGGTCTGAGTTGTTCCCATCGATGGTCTGAGTTGTTCCCATCGATGGTCTGAGTTGTTCCCATCGATGGTCTGAGTTGTTCCCATCAATGGTCTGAGTTGTTCCCATCAATGCTCTGAGTTGTTCCCCTCAATGCTCTGATTTGTTCCCATCGATGGTCTGATTTGTGGCCATCGATGGTCTGAGTTGTTCCCATCGATGGTCTGAGTTCTTCCCATCAATGCTCTGAGTTGTTCCCATCAATGCTCTGAGTTGTTCCCATCGATGGTCTGATTTGTGGCCATCAATGCTCTGAGTTGTTCCCATCGATGGTCTGAGTTGTTCCCATCGATGATCTGAGTTGTTCCCATCGATGGTCTGAGTTGTTCCCATCAATGCTCTGAGTTGTTCCCATCGATGGTCTGATTTGTGGCCATCAATGCTCTGAGTTGTTCCCATCGATGGTCTGATTTGTGGCCATCAATGGTCTGAGTTGTTCCCATCAATGGTCTGATTTGTGGCCATCAATGGTCTGAGTTGTTCCTATCGATGCTCTGAGTTGTTCCCATCAATGCTCTGAGTTGTTCCCATCGATGGTCTGATTTGTGGCCATCAATGGTCTGAGTTGTTCCTATCGATGGTCTGAGTTGTTCCCATCAATGCTCTGAGTTGTTCCCATCGATGGTCTGATTTGTGGCCATCAATGGTCTGAGTTGTTCCTATCGATGCTCTGAGTTGTTCCCATCGATGGTCTGATTTGTGGCCATCAATGGTCTGAGTTGTTCCCGTCGATGGTCTGAGTTGTTCCCGTCGATGGTCTGAGTTGTTCCCCTCAATGGTCTGATTTGTGGCCATCAATGGTCTGAGTTGTTCCCATCAATGCTCTGATTTGTTCCCATCGATGGTCTGATTTGTTCCCCTCAATGGTCTGATTTGTGGCCATCAATGCTCTGAGTTGTTCCCATCGATGGTCTGAGTTGTTCCCCTCAATGCTCTGATTTGTTCCCCTCAATGGTCTGATTTGTGGCCATCAATGCTCTGAATTGTTCCCATCGATGGTCTGAGTTGTTCCCCTCAATGGTCTGATTTGTGGCCATCAATGGTCTGAGTTGTTCCCATCAATGCTCTGATTTGTTCCCATCGATGGTCTGATTTGTGGCCATCGATGGTCTGAGTTGTTCCCATCAATGCTCTGATTTGTTCCCATCGATGGTCTGATTTGTTCCCCTCAATGGTCTGATTTGTGGCCATCAATGCTCTGAATTGTTCCCATCGATGGTCTGAGTTGTTCCCCTCAATGGTCTGATTTGTGGCCATCAATGGTCTGAGTTGTTCCCATCAATGCTCTGATTTGTTCCCATCGATGGTCTGATTTGTGGCCATCGATGGTCTGAGTTGTTCCCATCAATGCTCTGATTTGTTCCCATCGATGGTCTGATTTGTTCCCCTCAATGGTCTGATTTGTGGCCATCGATGGTCTGAGTTGTTCCCATCAATGCTCTGATTTGTTCCCATCGATGGTCTGAGTTGTTCCCCTCAATGCTCTGATTTGTTCCCATCAATGCTCTGAGTTGTTCCCATCGATGGTCTGAGTTGTTCCCCTCAATGCTCTGATTTGTTCCCATCGATGGTCTGAGTTGTTCCCATCAATGCTCTGATTTGTTCCCATCAATGCTCTGAGTTGTTCCCCTCAATGCTCTGATTTGTTCCCATCGATGGTCTGAGTTTTTCCTATCGATGGTCTGAGTTGTTCCCATCGATGGTCTGAGTTGTTCCCATCGATGGTCTGAGTTGTTCCCATCGATGTTTGTGAGTTGTTCCCGTCGATGATCTGAGTTGTTCCCGTCGATGATCTGAGTTGTTCCCGTCGATGGTCTGAGTTGTTCCCCTCAATGCTCTGATTTGTTCCCATCAATGCTCTGAGTTGTTCCCATCGATGGTCTGAGTTGTTCCCCTCAATGCTCTGATTTGTTCCCATCGATGGTCTGAGTTGTTCCCCTCAATGCTCTGATTTGTTCCCATCAATGCTCTGAGTTGTTCCCATCGATGGTCTGAGTTGTTCCCCTCAATGCTCTGATTTGTTCCCATCGATGGTCTGAGTTGTTCCCATCGATGGTCTGAGTTGTTCCCATCAATGCTCTGATTTGTTCCCATCAATGCTCTGAGTTGTTCCCCTCAATGCTCTGATTTGTTCCCATCGATGGTCTGAGTTTTTCCTATCGATGGTCTGAGTTGTTCCCATCGATGGTCTGAGTTGTTCCCATCGATGGTCTGAGTTTTTCCAATCGATGTTTGTGAGTTGTTCCCGTCGATGATCTGAGTTGTTCCCGTCGATGATCTGAGTTGTTCCCGTCGATGGTCTGAGTTGTTCCCATCGATGGTCTGAGTTGTTCCCCTCAATGCTCTGATTTGTTCCCATCAATGCTCTGAGTTGTTCCCATCGATGGTCTGAGTTGTTCCCCTCAATGCTCTGATTTGTTCCCATCAATGCTCTGAGTTGTTCCCATCGATGGTCTGAGTTGTTCCCCTCAATGCTCTGATTTGTTCCCATCAATGCTCTGAGTTGTTCCCCTCAATGCTCTGATTTGTTCCCATCGATGGTCTGAGTTTTTCCTATCGATGGTCTGAGTTGTTCCCATCGATGGTCTGAGTTGTTCCCATCAATGCTCTGATTTGTTCCCATCAATGCTCTGAGTTGTTCCCCTCAATGCTCTGATTTGTTCCCATCGATGGTCTGAGTTTTTCCTATCGATGGTCTGAGTTGTTCCCATCGATGGTCTGAGTTGTTCCCATCGATGGTCTGAGTTTTTCCAATCGATGTTTGTGAGTTGTTCCCGTCGATGATCTGAGTTGTTCCCGTCGATGATCTGAGTTGTTCCCGTCGATGGTCTGAGTTGTTCCCATCGATGGTCTGAGTTGTTCCCCTCAATGCTCTGATTTGTTCCCATCAATGCTCTGAGTTGTTCCCATCGATGGTCTGAGTTGTTCCCCTCAATGCTCTGATTTGTTCCCATCGATGGTCTGAGTTGTTCCCATCGATGGTCTGAGTTGTTCCCATCAATGCTCTGAGTTTTTCCTATCGATGGTCTGAGTTGTTCCCATCGATGGTCTGAGTTGTTCCCATCGATGGTCTGAGTTGTTCCCATCGATGGTCTGAGTTGTTCCCATCAATGCTCTGAGTTTTTCCTATCGATGGTCTGAGTTGTTCCCATCGATGGTCTGAGATGTTCCCGTCGATGATCTGAGTTGTTCCCGTCGATGATCTGAGTTGTTCCCGTCGATGGTCTGAGTTGTTCCCATCGATGGTCTGAGTTGTTCCCATCGATGGTCTGAGTTGTTCCCCTCAATGCTCTGATTTGTTCCCATCGATGGTCTGAGTTGTTCCCCTCAATGCTCTGATTTGTTCCCATCGATGGTCTGAGTTGTTCCCCTCAATGCTCTGATTTGTTCCCATCAATGCTCTGAGTTGTTCCCATCGATGGTCTGAGTTGTTCCCCTCAATGCTCTGATTTGTTCCCATCGATGGTCTGAGTTGTTCCCCTCAATGCTCTGATTTGTTCCCATCAATGCTCTGAGTTGTTCCCCTCAATGGTCTGATTTGTGGCCATCGATGGTCTGAGTTGTTCCCATCAATGCTCTGAGTTGTTCCCATCGATGGTCTGAGTTGTTCCCCTCAATGCTCTGATTTGTTCCCATCGATGGTCTGAGTTGTTCCCCTCAATGCTCTGATTTGTTCCCATCAATGCTCTGAGTTGTTCCCATCGATGGTCTGAGTTGTTCCCCTCAATGCTCTGATTTGTTCCCATCGATGGTCTGAGTTGTTCCCCTCAATGCTCTGATTTGTTCCCATCAATGCTCTGAGTTGTTCCCATCGATGGTCTGATTTGTTCCCATCGATGGTCTGAGTTGTTCCCATCAATGCTCTGATTTGTTCCCATCGATGGTCTGATTTGTGGCCATCGATGGTCTGAGTTGTTCCCATCAATGCTCTGATTTGTTCCCATCGATGGTCTGATTTGTTCCCCTCAATGGTCTGATTTGTGGCCATCGATGGTCTGAGTTGTTCCCATCAATGCTCTGATTTGTTCCCATCGATGGTCTGATTTGTTCCCATCGATGGTCTGATTTGTGGCCATCGATGGTCTGAGTTGTTCCCATCAATGCTCTGATTTGTTCCCATCGATGGTCTGATTTGTTCCCATCGATGGTCTGATTTGTGGCCATCGATGGTCTGAGTTGTTCCCATCAATGCTCTGATTTGTTCCCATCGATGGTCTGATTTGTTCCCCTCAATGGTCTGATTTGTGGCCATCAATGCTCTGAGTTGTTCCCATCGATGGTCTGAGTTGTTCCCCTCAATGCTCTGATTTGTTCCCCTCAATGGTCTGATTTGTGGCCATCGATGGTCTGAGTTGTTCCCATCAATGCTCTGAGTTGTTCCCATCGATGGTCTGATTTGTGGCCATCGATGGTCTGAGTTGTTCCCATCAATGCTCTGAGTTGTTCCCATCGATGGTCTGATTTGTGGCCATCGATGGTCTGAGTTGTTCCCATCAATGCTCTGATTTGTTCCCATCGATGGTCTGATTTGTGGCCATCGATGGTCTGAGTTGTTCCCATCAATGCTCTGAGTTGTTCCCATCGATGGTCTGATTTGTTCCCCTCAATGGTCTGATTTGTTCCCCTCAATGGTCTGATTTGTGGCCATCAATGCTCTGAGTTGTTCCCATCAATGCTCTGAGTTGTTGCCATCGATGGTCTGATTTGTTCCCCTCAATGGTTTGATTTGTTCCCCTCAATGGTCTGATTTGTGGCCATCGATGCTCTGAGTTGTTCCCCTCAATGCTCTGAGTTGTTCCCATCAATGCTCTGAGTTGTTCCCATCGATGGTCTGAGTTGTTCCCCTCAATGCTCTGATTTGTTCCCATCAATGCTCTGAGTTGTTCCCATCGATGGTCTGAGTTGTTCCCCTCAATGCTCTGAGTTGTTCCCATCAATGCTCTGAGTTGTTCCCATCAATGCTCTGAGTTGTTCCCATCAATGCTCTGAGTTGTTCCCATCAATGCTCTGAGTTGTTCCCATCGATGGTCTGAGTTGTTCCCATCAATGCTCTGAGTTGTTCCCATCAATGCTCTGAGTTGTTCCCATCAATGCTCTGAGTTGTTCCCATCGATGGTCTGAGTTGTTCCCATCAATGCTCTGAGTTGTTCCCATCAATGCTCTGAGTTGTTCCCATCGATGGTCTGAGTTGTTCCCATCAATGCTCTGAGTTGTTCCCATCAATGCTCTGAGTTGTTCCCATCGATGGTCTGAGTTGTTCCCATCAATGCTCTGAGTTGTTCCCATCAATGCTCTGAGTTGTTCCCATCGATGGTCTGAGTTGTTCCCATCGATGGTCTGAGTTGTTCCCATCGATGGTCTGAGTTGTTCCCATCGATGGTCTGAGTTGTTCCCATCGATGTTTGTGAGTTGTTCCCAACAATGCTCTGAGTTGTTCCCGTCGATGATCTGAGTTGTTCCCGTCGATGGTCTGAGTTGTTCCCATCGATGTTCTGAATTGTTCTCATCGATGGTCTGAGTTGTGGCCATCAATGGTCTGGGTTGTTCTCATCGATGGTCTGAGTTGTGGCCATCAATGGTCTGGGTTGTTCTCATCGATGGTCTGAGTTGTGGCCATCGATGGTCTGAGTTGTTCCCATCGATGGTCTGAGTTGTTCCCATCGATGGTCTGAGTTGTTCCCGTCGATGGTCTGAGTTGTTCCCTTCGATGGTCTGAGTTGTTCTCATCGATGCTCTGATTTGTGGCCATCAATGGTCTGAGTTGTTCTCATCGATGGTCTGAGTTGTGGCCATCGATGGTCTGAGTTGTTCCCCTCGATGGTCTGAGTTGTTCCCGTCGATGGTCTGAGTTGTTCCCGTCGATGGTCTGAGTTGTTCTCATCGATGGTCTGAGTTGTGGCCATCGATGGTCTGAGTTGTTCCCCTCGATGGTCTGAGTTGTTCCCGTCGATGGTCTGAGTTGTTCCCCTCGATGGTCTGAGTTGTTCTCATCGATGGTCTGATTTGTGGCCATCAATGGTCTGAGTTGTTCTCATCGATGGTCTGAGTTGTGGCCATCGATGGTCTGAGTTGTTCCCCTCGATGGTCTGAGTTGTTCCCCTCGATGGTCTGAGTTGTTCCCGTCGATGGTCTGAGTTGTTCCCGTCGATGGTCTGAGTTGTTCCCTTCGATGGTCTGAGTTGTTCCCATCGATGGTCTGAGTTATTCCCATCGATGGTCGATGTTGTTCCCATTGATGGTTGGTGTTGTTCCCTTCGATGGTCTGAGTTGTTTCCTTCGATGGTCTCTGTTGTGGCCATCGATGGTCTGAGTTGTTTCCTTCGATGGTCTGAGTTGTTCCCATCGATGGTCTGAGTTGTGGCCATCGATGGTCTGAGTTGTTCCCGTCGATGGTCTGAGTTGTTTCCTTCGATGGTCTCTGTTGTGGCCATCGATGGTCTGAGTTGTTCCCATCGATGGTCTGAGTTATTCCCATCGATGGTCTGAGATGTTCCCGTCGATGGTCTGAGTTGTTCCCATCGATGGTCTGAGTTGTTCCCGTCAATGGTCTGAGATGTTCCCGTCGATGGTCTGAGATGTTCCCGTCGATGGTCTGAGTTGTTCCCATCGATGGTCGATGTTGTTCCCTTCGATGGTCTGAGTTGTTCCCGTCGATTGTCTGAGTTGTTCCCATCGATGGTCTGAGTTATTCCCATCGATGGCCTGAGTTGTTCCCATTGATGGTTGGTGTTGTTCCCTTCGATGGTCTGAGTTGTTTCCTTCGATGGTCTCTGTTGTGGCCATCGATGGTCTGAGTTGTTTCCTTCGATGGTCTGAGTTGTTCCCGTCGATGGTCTGAGTTGTTCCCGTCGATGGTCTGAGTTGTTCCCATCGATGGTCTGAGTTGTGGCCATCGATGGTCTGAGTTGTTCCCGTCGATGGTCTGAGTTGTTCCCATCGATGGTCTGATTTGTGGCCATCAATGGTCTGAGTTGTGGCCATCGATGGTCTGAGTTGTTCCCGTCGATGGTCTGAGTTGTTCCCATCAATGGTCTGAGTTGTTCCCGTCGATGGTCTGAGATGTTCCCATCGATGGTCTGATTTGTGGCCATCAATGGTCTGAGTTGTGGCCATCGATGGTCTGAGTTGTTCCCATCGATGGTCTGAGTTGTTCCCATCAATGCTCTGAGTTGTTCCCATCAATGCTCTGAGTTGTTCCCATCAATGCTCTGAGTTGTTCCCATCAATGCTCTGAGTTGTTCCCATCGATGGTCTGAGTTGTTCCCATCAATGCTCTGAGTTGTTCCCATCAATGCTCTGAGTTGTTCCCATCGATGGTCTGAGTTGTTCCCATCAATGCTCTGAGTTGTTCCCATCAATGCTCTGAGTTGTTCCCATCGATGGTCTGAGTTGTTCCCATCGATGGTCTGAGTTGTTCCCATCAATGCTCTGAGTTGTTCCCATCGATGGTCTGAGTTGTTCCCATCAATGCTCTGAGTTGTTCCCATCAATGCTCTGAGTTGTTCCCATCGATGGTCTGAGTTGTTCCCATCGATGGTCTGAGTTGTTCCCATCAATGCTCTGAGTTGTTCCCATCAATGCTCTGAGTTGTTCCCATCGATGGTCTGAGTTGTTCCCATCGATGGTCTGAGTTGTTCCCATCAATGCTCTGAGTTGTTCCCATCAATGCTCTGAGTTGTTCCCATCGATGGTCTGAGTTGTTCCCATCGATGGTCTGAGTTGTTCCCATCGATGGTCTGAGTTGTTCCCATCGATGTTTGTGAGTTGTTCCCAACAATGCTCTGAGTTGTTCCCGTCGATGATCTGAGTTGTTCCCGTCGATGGTCTGAGTTGTTCTGATCGATGGTCTGAGTTGTGGCCATCAATGGTCTGGGTTGTTCTCATCGATGGTCTGAGTTGTGGCCATCAATGGTCTGGGTTGTTCTCATCGATGGTCTGAGTTGTTCCCATCGATGGTCTGAGTTGTTCCCGTCGATGGTCTGAGTTGTTCCCATCGATGGTCTGAGTTGTTCCCGTCGATGGTCTGAGTTGTTCCCATCGATGGTCTGAGTTGTTCCCGTCGATGGTCTGAGTTGTTCTCATCGATGGTCTGATTTGTGGCCATCAATGGTCTGAGTTGTTCTCATCGATGGTCTGAGTTGTGGCCATCGATGGTCTGAGTTGTTCCCATCGATGGTCTGAGTTGTTCCCATCGATGGTCTGAGTTGTTCCCTTCGATGGTCTGAGTTGTTCTCATCGATGGTCTGATTTGTGGCCATCAATGGTCTGAGTTGTTCTCATCGATGGTCTGAGTTGTGGCCATCGATGGTCTGAGTTGTTCCCCTCGATGGTCTGAGTTGTTCCCGTCGATGGTCTGAGTTGTTCCCTTCGATGGTCTGATTTGTGGCCATCAATGGTCTGAGTTGTTCTCATCGATGGTCTGAGTTGTGGCCATCGATGGTCTGAGTTGTTCCCCTCGATGGTCTGAGTTGTTCCCGTCGATGGTCTGAGTTGTTCTCATCGATGGTCTGAGTTGTTCCCCTCGATGGTCTGAGTTGTTCCCCTCGATGGTCTGAGTTGTTCTCATCGATGGTCTGATTTGTGGCCATCAATGGTCTGAGTTGTTCTCATCGATGGTCTGAGTTGTGGCCATCGATGGTCTGAGTTGTTCCCCTCGATGGTCTGAGTTGTTCCCCTCGATGGTCTGAGTTGTTCCCGTCGATGGTCTGAGTTGTTCTCATCGATGGTCTGAGTTGTTCCCGTCGATGGCCTGAGTTGTTCCCATTGATGGTTGGTGTTGTTCCCTTCGATGGTCTGAGTTGTTTCCTTCGATGGTCTCTGTTGTGGCCATCGATGGTCTGAGTTGTTTCCTTCGATGGTCTGAGTTGTTCCCGTCGATGGTCTGAGTTGTTCCCGTCGATGGTCTGAGTTGTTCCCGTCGATGGTCTGAGTTGTTCCCATCGATGGTCTGAGTTGTGGCCATCGATGGTCTGAGTTGTTCCCGTCGATGGTCTGAGTTGTTCCCATCGATGGTCTGATTTGTGGCCATCAATGGTCTGAGTTGTGGCCATCGATGGTCTGAGTTGTTCCCGTCGATGGTCTGAGTTGTTCCCGTCAATGGTCTGAGTTGTTCCCGTCGATGGTCTGAGATGTTCCCGTCGATGGTCTGAGATGTTCCCATCGATGGTCTGATTTGTTCCCGTCGATGGTCTGATTTGTTCCCATCAATGGTCTGAGATGTTCCCGTCGATGGTCTGAGATGTTCCCGTCGATGGTCTGAGTTGTTCCCATCGATGGTCTGATTTGTGGCCATCGATGGTCTGAGTTGTGGCCATCGATGGTCTGATTTGTGGCCATCAATGGTCTGAGTTGTGGCCATCGATGGTCTGATTTGTGGCCATCAATGGTCTGAGTTGTGGCCATCGATGGTCTGAGATGTTCCCATCGATGGTCTGATTTGTTCCCGTCGATGGTCTGATTTGTTCCCATCAATGGTCTGAGATGTTCCCGTCGATGGTCTGAGATGTTCCCGTCGATGGTCTGAGTTGTTCCCATCGATGGTCTGATTTGTGGCCATCGATGGTCTGAGTTGTGGCCATCGATGGTCTGATTTGTGGCCATCGATGGTCTGAGATGTTCCCATCGATGGTCTGATTTGTTCCCGTCGATGGTCTGAGATGTTCCCGTCGATGGTCTGAGATGTTCCCGTCGATGGTCTGAGTTGTTCCCATCGATGGTCTGATTTGTGGCCATCAATGGTCTGAGTTGTGGCCATCGATGGTCTGAGATGTTCCCATCGATGGTCTGATTTGTTCCCGTCGATGGTCTGATTTGTTCCCATCAATGGTCTGAGATGTTCCCGTCGATGGTCTGAGTTGTTCCCATCGATGGTCTGATTTGTGGCCATCGATGGTCTGAGTTGTTCCCGTCGATGGTCTGAGTTGTTCCCATCGATGGTCTGATTTGTGGCCATCGATGGTCTGAGTTGTTCCCGTCGATGGTCTGAGTTGTTCCCATCGATGGTCTGATTTGTGGCCATCAATGGTCTGAGTTGTTCCCATCGATGGTCTGATTTGTGGCCATCGATGGTCTGATTTGTGGCCATCGATGGTCTGAGTTGTTCCCATCGATGGTCTGATTTGTGGCCATCGATGGTCTGAGTTGTTCCCATCAATGCTCTGAGTTGTTCTCATCGATGGTCTGAGTTGTTCCCATCGATGGTCTGAGTTGTTCCCATCGATGGTCTGAGTTGTTCCCATCGATGGTCTGAGTTGTTCCCCTCAATGCTCTGATTTGTTCCCATCAATGCTCTGAGTTGTTCCCATCGATGGTCTGAGTTGTTCCCCTCAATGCTCTGATTTGTTCCCATCAATGCTCTGAGTTGTTCCCATCGATGGTCTGAGTTGTTCCCCTCAATGCTCTGATTTGTTCCCATCGATGGTCTGAGTTGTTCCCATCGATGGTCTGAGTTGTTCCCATCAATGCTCTGAGTTTTTCCTATCGATGGTCTGAGTTGTTCCCATCGATGGTCTGAGTTGTTCCCATCGATGGTCTGAGTTGTTCCCATCGATGTTTGTGAGTTGTTCCCGTCGATGATCTGAGTTGTTCCCGTCGATGATCTGAGTTGTTCCCGTCGATGGTCTGAGTTGTTCCCATCGATGGTCTGAGTTTTTCCCATCGATGGTCTGAGTTGTTCCCCTCAATGCTCTGATTTGTTCCCATCGATGATCTGAGTTGTTCCCGTCGATGGTCTGAGTTGTTCCCGTCGATGATCTGAGTTGTTCCCGTCGATGATCTGAGTTGTTCCCATCGATGGTCTGAGTTGTTCCCCTCAATGCTCTGATTTGTTCCCATCGATGGTCTGAGTTGTTCCCCTCAATGCTCTGATTTGTTCCCATCGATGGTCTGAGTTGTTCCCCTCAATGCTCTGATTTGTTCCCATCAATGCTCTGAGTTGTTCCCCTCAATGGTCTGATTTGTGGCCATCGATGGTCTGAGTTGTTCCCATCGATGGTCTGAGTTGTTCCCCTCAATGCTCTGATTTGTTCCCATCGATGGTCTGAGTTGTTCCCCTCAATGCTCTGATTTGTTCCCATCAATGCTCTGAGTTGTTCCCATCGATGGTCTGAGTTGTTCCCCTCAATGCTCTGATTTGTTCCCATCAATGCTCTGAGTTGTTCCCATCGATGGTCTGATTTGTGGCCATCGATGGTCTGAGTTGTTCCCATCAATGCTCTGATTTGTTCCCATCGATGGTCTGATTTGTGGCCATCGATGGTCTGAGTTGTTCCCATCAATGCTCTGATTTGTTCCCATCGATGGTCTGATTTGTTCCCCTCAATGGTCTGATTTGTGGCCATCAATGCTCTGAATTGTTCCCATCGATGGTCTGAGTTGTTCCCCTCAATGCTCTGAGTTGTTCCCATCGATGGTCTGAGTTGTTCCCCTCAATGCTCTGATTTGTTCCCCTCAATGGTCTGAGTTGTTCCCCTCAATGCTCTGAATTGTTCCCATCGATGGTCTGAGTTGTTCCCATCGATGGTCTGATTTGTGGCCATCGATGGTCTGAGTTGTTCCCATCAATGCTCTGAGTTGTTCCCATCGATGGTCTGAGTTGTTCCCCTCAATGCTCTGATTTGTTCCCCTCAATGGTCTGATTTGTGGCCATCAATGCTCTGAATTGTTCCCATCGATGGTCTGAGTTGTTCCCCTCAATGCTCTGATTTGTTCCCCTCAATGGTCTGATTTGTGGCCATCAATGCTCTGAGTTGTTCCCATCAATGCTCTGAGTTGTTCCCATCGATGGTCTGATTTGTGGCCATCGATGGTCTGAGTTGTTCCCAGCAATGCTCTGATTTGTTCCCATCGATGGTCTGATTTGTGGCCATCGATGGTCTGAGTTGTTCCCATCGATGGTCTGATTTGTTCCCCTCAATGGTCTGATTTGTGGCCATCAATGCTCTGAGTTGTTCCCCTCAATGGTCTGATTTGTGGCCATCGATGATCTGAGTTGTTCCCATCGATGGTCTGAGTTGTTCCCCTCAATGCTCTGATTTGTTCCCATCGATGGTCTGAGTTGTTCCCCTCAATGCTCTGATTTGTTCCCATCAATGCTCTGAGTTGTTCCCATCGATGGTCTGAGTTGTTCCCATCAATGGTCTGAGTTGTTCCCATCAATGCTCTGAGTTTTTCCTATCGATGGTCTGAGTTGTTCCCATCGATGGTCTGAGTTGTTCCCATCGATGGTCTGAGTTGTTCCCATCGATGTTTGTGAGTTGTTCCCGTCGATGATCTGAGTTGTTCCCGTCGATGGTCTGAGTTGTTCCCATCGATGTTCTGAATTGTTCTCATCGATGGTCTGATTTGTGGTCATCAATGGTCTGGGTTTTTCCCATCAATGCTCTGATTTGTTCCCATCGATGGTCTGATTTGTTCCCATCGATGGTCTGAATTGTGGCCATCGATGGTCTGAGTTGTTCCCATCGATGGTCTGAGTTGTTCCCATCAATGCTCTGAGTTTTTCCTATCGATGGTCTGAGTTGTTCCCATCGATGGTCTGAGTTGTTCCCATCGATGGTCTGAGTTGTTCCCATCGATGTTTGTGAGTTGTTCCCGTCGATGATCTGAGTTGTTCCCGTCGATGATCTGAGTTGTTCCCGTCGATGGTCTGAATTGTTCTCATCGATGGTCTGAGTTGTGGCCATCGATGGTCTGAGTTGTTCCCATCGATGTTTGTGAGTTGTTCCCATCGATGGTCTGAGTTGTTCCCATCGATGTTTGTGAGTTGTTCCCGTCGATGATCTGAGTTGTTCCCGTCGATGATCTGATTTGTTCCCATCGATGGTCTGAGTTGTTCCCTTCGATGGTCTGAGTTGTTCTCATCGATGCTCTTTCTTGTTCCCATCAATGGCCTGAGTTTTTCCCATCGATGGTTGGTGTTGTTCCCATCGATGGTCGATGTCGTTCCCTTCGATGGTCTGAGTTGTTCCCGTCGATTGTCTGAGTTGTTCCCGTCGATGGTCTGAGTTGTTCCCGTCGATTGTCTGAGTTGTGGCCATCGATTGTCTGAGTTGTTCCCATCGATGGTCTGAGTTGTTCCCTTCGATGATCTGAGTTGTTCCCTTCGATTGTCTGAGTTGTTCCCGTCGATGGTCTGAGTTGTTCCCTTCGATCGTCTGAGTTGTTCCCGTCGATGGTCTGAGTTGTTCCCTTCGATCGTCTGAGTTGTTCCCGTCGATGGTCTCTGTTGTGGCCATCGATGGTCTGAGTTATTCCCATCGATGGCCTGAATTGTTCCCATTGATGGTTGGTGTTGTTCCCTTCGATGGTCTGAGTTGTTCCCGTCGATGGTCTCTGTTGTGGCCATCGATGGTCTGAGTTATTCCCATCGATGGCCTGAATTGTTCCCATCGATGGTCTGAGTTGTTTCCTTCGATGGTCTGAGTTGTTCCCGTCGATGGTCTGAGTTGTTCCCATCGATGGTCTGAGTTGTGGCCATCGATGGTCTGAGATGTTCCCGTCGATGGTCTGAGTTGTTCCCGTCGATGGTCTGAGTTGTTCCCGTCGATGGTCTGAGTTGTTCCCATCGATGGTCTGAGTTGTGGCCATCGATGGTCTGAGATGTTCCCGTCGATGGTCTGAGTTGTTCCCGTCAATGGTCTGATTTGTTCCCGTCAATGGTCTGATTTGTTCCCATCGATGGTCTGAGTTGTTCCCATCGATGGTCTGAGTTGTTCCCGTCGATGGTCTGAGTTGTTCCCGTCGATGGTCTGAGTTGTTCCCGTCAATGGTCTGATTTGTTCCCATCGATGGTCTGAGTTGTTCCCATCGATGTTCTGAGTTGTTCCCATCGATGGTCTGAGTTGTTCCCGTCGATGGTCTGAGTTGTTCCCGTCAATGGTCTGATTTGTTCCCATCGATGGTCTGAGTTGTTCCCATCGATGTTCTGAGTTGTTCCCATCGATGGTCTGAGTTGTAGCCATCGATGGTCTGATTTGTGGTCATCAATGCTCTGAGTTGTTCCCATCGATGGTCTGAGTTGTTCCCATCGATGATCTGAGTTGTTCCCATCAATGCTCTGAGTTGTTCCCATCAATGCTCTGAGTTGTTCTCATCGATGATCTGAGTTGTTCCCCTCAATGCTCTGATTTGTTCCCATCGATGGTCCGATTTGTGGCCATCAATGGTCTGAGTTGTTCTCATCGATGGTCTGATTTGTTCCCATCGATGGTCCGATTTGTGGCCATCAATGGTCTGAGTTGTTCCCATCGATGGTCTGAGTTGTTCCCATCGATGGTCGATGTTGTTCCCTTCGATGGTCTGAGTTGTTCCCATCGATGGTCTGAGTTGTGGCCATCGATTGTCTGAGTTGTTCCCATCGATGGTCGATGTTGTTCCCTTCGATGATCTGAGTTATTCCCTTCGATGGTCTGAGTTTTTCCCATCAATGGTCTGAGTTGTTCCCCTCAATGCTCTGAATTGTTCCCATCGATGGTCTGATTTGTGGCCATCAATGGTCTGAGTTGTTCCTATCAATGCTCTGAGTTGTTCCCATCGATGGTCTGATTTGTGGCCATCAATGGTCTGAGTTGTTCCTATCAATGCTCTGATTTGTTCCCATCGATGGTCTGATTTGTGGCCATCAATGCTCTGAGTTGTTCCCCTCAATGCTCTGATTTGTTCCCATCGATGGTCTGATTTGTGGCCATCGATGGTCTGATTTGTGGCCATCGATTGTCTGAGTTGTTCCCATCGATGGTCTGAGTTGTTCCCATCAATGGTCTGATTTGTTCCCATCGATGGTCTGATTTGTGGCCATCGATTGTCTGATTTGTTCCCATCGATGGTCTGATTTGTGGCCATCAATGCTCTGAGTTGTTCCCCTCAATGCTCTGATTTGTTCCCATCGATGGTCTGATTTGTGGCCATCGATTGTCTGAGTTGTTCCCATCGATGGTCTGAGTTGTTCCCATCAATGGTCTGATTTGTTCCCATCGATGGTCTGATTTGTGGCCATCGATTGTCTGATTTGTTCCCATCGATGGTCTGATTTGTGGCCATCAATGCTCTGAGTTGTTCCCCTCAATGCTCTGATTTGTTCCCATCGATGGTCTGATTTGTGGCCATCGATGGTCTGAGTTGTTCCCATCGATGGTCTGAGTTGTTCCCATCAATGCTCTGATTTGTTCCCATCGATGGTCTGATTTGTGGCCATCAATGCTCTGAGTTGTTCCCCTCAATGCTCTGATTTGTTCCCGTCGATGCTCTGAGTTGTTCCCCTCAATGCTCTGATTTGTTCCCATCGATGGTCTGATTTGTGGCCATCGATGGTCTGATTTGTGGCCATCAATGCTCTGAGTTGTTCTCATCGATGATCTGAGTTATTCCGCTCGATGGTCTGATTTGTGGCCATCAATGGTCTGAGTTGTTCCCATCAATGGTCTGAGTTGTTCCCATCGATGGTCTGAGTTGTTCCCATCGATGTTTGTGAGTTGTTCCCATCGATGGTCTGAGTTGTTCCCATCGATGGTTTGAGTTGTTCCCATCGATGGTTTGAGTTGTTCCCATCGATGTTTGTGAGTTGTTCCCATCGATGGTCTGAGTTGTTCCCATCGATGGTTTGAGTTGTTCCCATCGATGGTCTGAGTTGTTCCCATCGATGGTTGTGAGTTGTTCCCATCGATGGTCTGAGTTGTTCTCATCGATGGTCTGCGCTGTTCCCATCGATGGTTTGAGTTGTTCCCATCGATGGTTTGAGTTGTTCCCATCGATGGTCTGAGTTGTTCCCCTCGATGGTCTGAGTTGTTCCCGTCGATGGTCTGAGTTGTTCCCATCAATGCTCTGAGTTGTTCCCATCAATGCTCTGATGAGTTCCCATCAATGCTCTGAGTTGTTCCCATCGATGGTCTGAGTTGTTCCCATCAATGCTCTGAGTTGTTCCCATCAATGCTCTGAGTTGTTCCCATCAATGCTCTGAGTTGTTCCCATCGATGGTCTGAGTTGTTCCCATCAATGCTCTGAGTTGTTCCCATCAATGCTCTGAGTTGTTCCCATCGATGGTCTGAGTTGTTCCCATCGATGGTCTGAGTTGTTCCCATCAATGCTCTGAGTTGTTCCCATCAATGCTCTGAGTTGTTCCCATCGATGGTCTGAGTTGTTCCCATCGATGGTCTGAGTTGTTCCCATCGATGGTCTGAGTTGTTCCCATCGATGTTTGTGAGTTGTTCCCAACAATGCTCTGAGTTGTTCCCGTCGATGATCTGAGTTGTTCCCGTCGATGGTCTGAGTTGTTCCCATCGATGTTCTGAATTGTTCTCATCGATGGTCTGAGTTGTGGCCATCAATGGTCTGGGTTGTTCTCATCGATGGTCTGAGTTGTGGCCATCAATGGTCTGGGTTGTTCTCATCGATGGTCTGAGTTGTGGCCATCGATGGTCTGAGTTGTTCCCATCGATGGTCTGAGTTGTTCCCATCGATGGTCTGAGTTGTTCCCGTCGATGGTCTGAGTTGTTCCCTTCGATGGTCTGAGTTGTTCTCATCGATGGTCTGATTTGTGGCCATCAATGGTCTGAGTTGTTCTCATCGATGGTCTGAGTTGTGGCCATCGATGGTCTTAGTTGTTCCCCTCGATGGTCTGAGTTGTTCCCGTCGATGGTCTGAGTTGTTCCCTTCGATGGTCTGATTTGTGGCCATCAATGGTCTGAGTTGTTCTCATCGATGGTCTGAGTTGTGGCCATCGATGGTCTGAGTTGTTCCCCTCGATGGTCTGAGTTGTTCCCGTCGATGGTCTGAGTTGTTCTCATCGATGGTCTGAGTTGTGGCCATCGATGGTCTGAGTTGTTCCCCTCGATGGTCTGAGTTGTTCCCGTCGATGGTCTGAGTTGTTCCCCTCGATGGTCTGAGTTGTTCCCGTCGATGGTCTGAGTTGTTCCCCTCGATGGTCTGAGTTGTTCTCATCGATGGTCTGATTTGTGGCCATCGATGGTCTGAGTTGTTCCCGTCGATGGTCTGAGTTGTTCCCGTCGATGGTCTGAGTTGTTCCCTTCGATGGTCTGAGTTGTTCCCATCGATGGTCTGAGTTATTCCCATCGATGGTCGATGTTGTTCCCTTCGATGGTCTGAGTTGTTCCCATTGATGGTTGGTGTTGTTCCCTTCGATGGTCTGAGTTGTTTCCTTCGATGGTCTCTGTTGTGGCCATCGATGGTCTGAGTTGTTTCCTTCGATGGTCTGAGTTGTTCCCGTCGATGGTCTGAGTTGTTCCCATCGATGGTCTGAGTTGTTCCCATCGATGGTCTGAGTTGTTCCCATCGATGGTCTGAGTTATTCCCATCGATGGCCTGAGTTGTTCCCATTGATGGTTGGTGTTGTTCCCTTCGATGGTCTGAGTTGTTTCCTTCGATGGTCTCTGTTGTGGCCATCGATGGTCTGAGTTGTTTCCTTCGATGGTCTGAGTTGTTCCCATCGATGGTCTGAGTTGTGGCCATCGATGGTCTGAGTTGTTCCCGTCGATGGTCTGAGTTGTTTCCTTCGATGGTCTCTGTTGTGGCCATCGATGGTCTGAGTTGTTCCCGTCGATGGTCTGAGTTGTTCCCATCGATGGTCTGAGTTGTTCCCGTCGATGGTCTGAGTTGTTCCCGTCAATGGTCTGAGATGTTCCCGTCGATGGTCTGAGATGTTCCCGTCGATGGTCTGAGTTGTTCCCATCGATGGTCGATGTTGTTCCCTTCGATGGTCTGAGTTGTTCCCGTCGATTGTCTGAGTTGTTCCCATCGATGGTCTGAGTTATTCCCATCGATGGCCTGAGTTGTTCCCATTGATGGTTGGTGTTGTTCCCTTCGATGGTCTGAGTTGTTTCCTTCGATGGTCTCTGTTGTGGCCATCGATGGTCTGAGTTGTTTCCTTCGATGGTCTGAGTTGTTCCCGTCGATGGTCTGAGTTGTTCCCATCGATGGTCTGAGTTGTGGCCATCGATGGTCTGAGTTGTTCCCGTCGATGGTCTGAGTTGTTCCCATCGATGGTCTGATTTGTGGCCATCAATGGTCTGAGTTGTGGCCATCGATGGTCTGAGTTGTTCCCGTCGATGGTCTGAGTTGTTCCCGTCAATGGTCTGAGTTGTTCCCGTCGATGGTCTGAGATGTTCCCATCGATGGTCTGATTTGTGGCCATCAATGGTCTGAGTTGTGGCCATCGATGGTCTGAGATGTTCCCATCGATGGTCTGAGATGTTCCCGTCGATGGTCTGAGATGTTCCCGTCGATGGTCTGAGATGTTCCCATCGATGGTCTGATTTGTGGCCATCGATGGTCTGAGTTGTTCCCATCGATGGTCTGATTTGTGGCCATCAATGGTCTGAGTTGTGGCCATCGATGGTCTGAGATGTTCCCATCGATGGTCTGATTTGTTCCCGTCGATGGTCTGAGTTGTTCCCGTCAATGGTCTGAGTTGTTCCCGTCGATGGTCTGAGATGTTCCCATCGATGGTCTGATTTGTGGCCATCGATGGTCTGAGT
The DNA here is from genome assembly GCF_036365525.1 of Heterodontus francisci. Taxonomy (NCBI): domain Eukaryota; kingdom Metazoa; phylum Chordata; class Chondrichthyes; order Heterodontiformes; family Heterodontidae; genus Heterodontus; species Heterodontus francisci. The sequence goes on from NW_027140176.1 coordinate 273,122, forward strand.
TGTTCCCATCGATGGTCTGATTTGTGGCCATCAATGGTCTGAGTTGTTCCCTTCGATGGTCTGATTTGTGGCCATCAATGGTCTGAGTTGTGGCCATCGATGGTCTGAGATGTTCCCATCGATGGTCTGATTTGTGGCCATCAATGGTCTGAGTTGTGGCCATCGATGGTCTGAGATGTTCCCATCGATGGTCTGATTTGTGGCCATCAATGGTCTGAGTTGTGGCCATCGATGGTCTGAGATGTTCCCATCGATGGTCTGATTTGTTCCCGTCGATGGTCTGAGTTGTTCCCGTCAATGGTCTGAGTTGTTCCCGTCGATGGTCTGAGATGTTCCCATCGATGGTCTGATTTGTGGCCATCGATGGTCTGAGTTGTGGCCATCGATGGTCTGAGATGTTCCCATCGATGGTCTGAGATGTTCCCGTCGATGGTCTGAGATGTTCCCGTCGATGGTCTGAGTTGTTCCCATCGATGGTCTGATTTGTGGCCATCGATGGTCTGAGTTGTTCCCGTCGATGGTCTGAGTTGTTCCCATCGATGGTCTGATTTGTGGCCATCAATGGTCTGAGTTGTTCCCATCGATGGTCTGATTTGTGGCCATCGATGGTCTGATTTGTGGCCATCGATGGTCTGATTTGTGGCCATCGATGGTCTGAGTTGTTCCCATCGATGGTCTGAGTTGTTCCCAAGGATGGTCTCAGTTGTTCTCATCGATGGTCTGAGTTGTTCCTATCGATGGTCTGAGTTGTTCCCCTCGATGGTCTGAGTTGTTCCCTTCGATGGTCTGAGTTGTTCTCATCGATGGTCTGATTTGTGGCCATCAATGGTCTGAGTTGTGGCCATCGATGGTCTGAGTTGTTCTCATCGATGGTCTGAGTTGTTCCCGTCGATTGTCTGAGTTGTTCCCATCGATGGTCTGAGTTATTCCCATCGATGGTCTGAGTTGTTCCCGTCGATGGTCTGAGTTGTTCCGGTCAATGGTCTGAGATGTTCCCGTCGATGGTCTGAGATGTTCCCATCGATGGTCTGAGTTGTTCCCGTCGATGGTCTGAGTTGTTCCCGTCGATGGTCTGAGTTGTTCCGGTCAATGGTCTGAGATGTTCCCGTCGATGGTCTGAGATGTTCCCATCGATGGTCTGAGTTGTTCCCGTCGATGGTCTGAGTTGTTCCCGTCGATGGTCTGAGTTGTTCCCGTCAATGGTCTGAGTTGTTCCCGTCGATGGTCTGAGATGTTCCCGTCGATGGTCTGAGATGTTCCCATCGATGGTCTGAGATGTTCCCGTCGATGGTCTGAGATGTTCCCATCGATGGTCTGAGTTGTTCCCGTCGATGGTCTGAGATGTTCCCGTCGATGGTCTGAGATGTTCCCATCGATGGTCTGAGTTGTTCCCGTCGATGGTCTGAGATGTTCCCGTCGATGGTCTGAGATGTTCCCATCGATGGTCTGAGTTGTTCCCGTCGATGGTCTGAGTTGTTCCCATCGATGGTCTGAGTTGTTCCCGTCGATGGTCTGAGTTGTTCCCGTCAATGGTCTGAGTTGTTCCCGTCGATGGTCTGAGATGTTCCCATCGATGGTCTGAGATGTTCCCATCGATGGTCTGAGTTGTTCCCGTCGATGGTCTGAGATGTTCCCGTCGATGGTCTGATTTGTTCCCATCAATGGTCTGAGATGTTCCCGTCGATGGTCTGAGTTGTTCCCGTCGATGGTCTGATTTGTTCCCATCAATGGTCTGAGTTGTTCCCGTCGATGGTCTGAGTTGTTCCCGTCAATGGTCTGAGATGTTCCCGTCGATGGTCTGAGATGTTCCCGTCGATGGTCTGAGATGTTCCCGTCGATGGTCTGAGTTGTTCCCGTCGATGGTCTGAGTTGTTCCCATCGATGGTCTGAGTTGTTCCCATCGATGGTCTGAGTTGTTCCCGTCGATGGTCTGAGTTGTTCCCGTCAATGGTCTGATTTGTTCCCATCGATGCTCTGAGTTGTTCTCATCGATGATCTGAGTTGTTCCCATCGATGGTCTGAGTTGTTCCCATCGATGGTCTGAGTTGTTCCCGTCGATGGTCTGATTTGTTCCCATCAATGGTCTGAGTTGTTCCCTTCGATGGTCTGAGTTGTTCCCTTCGATGTTCTGAGTTGTTCCCTTCGATGGTCTGAGTTGTTCCCGTCGATGGTCTGAGTTGTTCCCGTCAATGGTCTGAGTTGTTCCCATCGATGGTCTGAGGTGTTCCCGTCGATGGTCTGATTTGTTCCCATCGATGGTCTGAGTTGTTCCCGTCGATGGTCTGAGTTGTTCCCATCGATGGTCTGAGTTGTTCCCATCGATGGTCTGAGTTGTTCCCATCGATGGTCTGTGTTGTGGCCGTTGATGATCTGTGTTGTGGCCGTTGATGCTCTGAGTTTTTCCCATCAATGGTCTGAGTTTTTCCCATCAATGGTCTGTGTTGTTCCCGTCGATGGTCTGAGTTGTTCCCTTCGATGGTCTGAGTTGTTCCCGTCGATGGTCTGAGTTGTTCCCGTCGATGATCTGTGTTGTGGCCGTTGATGCTCTGAGTTTTTCCCATCAATGGTCTCAGTTGTTCCTATCGATGGTCTGAATTGTTCCCATCAATGGTCTGCTTTGATCCCATCGATGTTCTGAGTTGTTCCTATCGATGGTCTGAGTTGTTCCCATCGCTGGTCTGAGTTGTTCCCATCGATGGTCTGAGTTGTTCCCATCGATGGTCTGAGTTGTTCCTATCGATGGTCTGAATTGTTCCCATCGCTGGTCTGAGTTGTTCCCATCGCTGGTCTGAGTTGTTCCCATCGATGGTCTGAGTTGTTCCCATCGATGGTCTGAATTGTTCCCATCGATGGTCTGAGTTGTTCCCGTCGATGGTCTGAGGTGTTCCCATCGATGGTCTGAGTTGTTCCCATCGATGGTCTGAGTTGTTCCCATCGATGGTCTGAGTTGTTCCCATCAATGGTCTGCTTTGATCCCATCGATGTTCTGAGTTGTTCCTATCGATGGTCTGAGTTGTTCCCATCGCTGGTCTGAGTTGTTCCCATCAATGGTCTGCTTTGATCCCATCGATGTTCTGAGTTGTTCCTATCGATGGTCTGAATTGTTCCCATCGATGGTCTGAGTTGTTCCCGTCGATGGTCTGAGTTGTTCCCATCGATGGTCTGAGTTGTTCCCATCGATGGTCTGAGTTGTTCCCATCGATGTTCTGAGTTGTTCCCATCGATGTTCTGAGTTGTTCCCATCGATGGTCTGAGTTGTTCCCATCGATGGTCTGAGTTGTTCCCATCGATGTTCTGAGTTGTTCCCGTCGATGGTCTGAGTTGTTCCCATCGATAGTCTGAGTTGTTCCCATCGATGGTCTGAGGTGTTCCCATCGATGGTCTGAGTTGTTCCCATCGATAGTCTGAGTTGTTCCCTTCGATGGTCTGAGTTATTCCCTTCGATGGTCTGAGTTGTTCCCGTCGATGGTCTGAGTTGTTCCCGTCGATGGTCTGAGTTGTTCCCGTCGATGGTCTGAGTTGTTCCCGTCGATGATCTGTGTTGTTCCCATCGATGCTCTGAGTTTTTCCCATCAATGGTCTCAGTTGTTCCTATCGATGGTCTGAATTGTTCCCATCAATGGTCTGCTTTGATCCCATCGATGTTCTGAATTGTTCCCATCGATGCTCTGAGTTTTTCCCGTCGATGGTCTGTTTTGTTCCCTTCGATGGTCTGTGTTGTTCCCATCGATGGTCTGAGTTGTTCCCATCGATGGTCTGAGTTGTTCCCATCGATGCTCTGAGTTTTTCCCATCGATGGTCTGCATTGATCCCATCGATGCTCTGAGTTGTTCCCATCGATGGTCTGAATTGCTCCCATCGATGGTCTGAGTCGATCCCCTCAATGCTCTGAATCGTTCCATCGATGCTCTGAGTTGTTCTCATCGATGGTTTGAGTTGTTCCCATCGATGGTCTGAATTGCTCCCATCGATGGTCTGAGTTGTTCCCATCGATGGTCTGAATTGCTCCCATCGATGGTCTGAGTTGTTCCCATCGATGGTCTGAGTTGTTCTCATCAATGGTCTGAGTTGATCCCATCGATGGTCTGAGTTGTTCTCATCAATGGTCTGAGTTGTTCCCATCGATGGTCTGAGTTGTTCTCATCAATGGTCTGAGTTGATCCCATCGATGGTCTGAGTTGTTCTCATCAATGGTCTGAGTTGTTCCCATCGATGGTCTGAGTTGATCCCATCGATGCTCTGAGTTTTTCCCATCGATGGTCTGCATTGATCCCATCGATGTTCTGAGTTGTTCCGCTCGATGGTCTGAATTGCTCCCATCGATGGTCTGAGTCGATCCCCTCAATGCTCTGAATCGTTCCATCGATGCTCTGAGTTGTTCTCATCGATGGTTTGAGTTGTTCCCATCGATGGTCTGAATTGCTCCCATCGATGGTCTGAGTTGTTCCCATCGATGGTCTGAATTGCTCCCATCGATGGTCTGAGTTGTTCCCATCGATGGTCTGAGTTGTTCTCATCAATGGTCTGAGTTGATCCCATCGATGGTCTGAGTTGTTCTCATCAATGGTCTGAGTTGTTCCCATCGATGGTCTGAGTTGTTCCCATCGATGGTCTGAGTTGTTCCCATCGATGATCTGAGTTGTGACCAGCAATGGTCTGAGTTGATCCCATCGATGGTCTGAGTTGATCCCATCGATGGTCTGCGTTGATCCCATCGATGGTCTGAGTTGTTCTCATCCATGGTCTGAGTTGTTCCCATCGATGGTCTGAGTTGATCCCATCGATGGTCTGCGTTGATCCCATCGATGGTCTGAGTTGTTCTCATCCATGGTCTGAGTTGTTCCCATCGATGCTCTGATTTGTTCTCATCCATGGTCTGAGTTGATCGCATCGATGGTTGTGAGTTGTTCCCATTGATGGTCTGAGTTGTTCTCATCAATGGTCTGAGTTGATCCCATCGATGGTCTGAGTTGTTCTCATCAATGGTCTGAGTTGTTCCCATGGATGTTCTGAGTTGTTCTCATCAATGGTCTGAGTTGATCCCATCGATGGTCTGAGTTGATCCCATCCATGGTCTGAGTTGTTCCCATCGATGGTCTGAGTTGTTCTCATCAATGGTCTGAGTTGTTCCCATCGATGGTCTGAGTTGATCCCATCGATGGTCTGAGTTGATCTCATCAATGGTCTGAGTTGTTCCCATCGATGGTCTGAGTTGATCCCATCGATGGTCTGAGTTGATCCCATCGATGGTCTGAGTTGATCTCATCAATGGTCTGAGTTGTTCTCATCAATGGTCTGAGTTGTTCCCATCGATGGTCTGAGTTGATCCCATCGATGGTCTGAGTTGATCTCATCAATGTTCTGAGTTGTTCCCATCGATGGTCTGAGTTGTTCCCATCGATGGTTTGAGTTGTTCCCATCGACGGTCTGAGTTGTTCCCATCGATGGTCTGAGTTGATCCCATCGAATGTCTGAGTTGTTCTCATCAATGGTCTGAGTTGTTCCCATCGACGGTCTGAGTTGTTCCCATCGATGATCTGAGTTGTTCCCATCAATGGTCTGAGTTGTTCCCATCGATGATCTGAGTTGTGACCAGCAATGGTCTGAGTTGTTCCCATCGATGGTCTGTTTTGATCCCATCGATGCTCTGAGTCGTTCCATCGATAGTCTGATTTGTTCTCATTGATGGTTGTGAGTTGTTCCCATTGATGATCTGAGTTGATCCCATCGATGGTCTGAGTTGTTCTCATCAATGGTCTGAGTTGTTCCCATCGATGGTCTGAGTTGATCCCATCGATGGTCTGAGTTGTTCTCATCAATGGTCTGAGTTGATCCCATCGATGGTCTGAGTTATTCCCATCGATGGTCTGTTTTGATCCCATCGATGCTCTGAGTCGTTCCATCGATAGTCTGATTTGTTCCCATTGATGATCTGAGTTGTTCCCATCTATGGTCTGAGGACCTATTTTCTGGAATTTGCATGTCGATATTAATGCTGTGTATCAGGAACAATATATTGGGTTGTTTGGAAAAAGGGAGGGAAAGACGGAACCAGGACCCGGATCAGGGAGAGAAATGCTGGACCAGTGCACAGAGAATACAACACAAGACCAATGTCCGGTAGAGAGAGAGAAACACAGGATCAGTGGACATGGCCTGGCCCAGAGAGAGAAACACGGGATCAGGTGATAGCGCCCAGCACAGGGACAGAAACACAGTATTAAGGATTCAAGTCTGTATGGCGTGTTGGGCGTCTGATGATACGCCTTGACCTGCTCACTGTAAGCTCGTATTGTGGTCACTGTACAGTCTCATGGTCTTGATAGTCAGTGAGATTGTTAGGTGTAGGTGGTGTCTTCAAACATGTCCTGTTGGCACTGGGATTGCTCAGTGCTTCTTGGCCTGGTACTTCTCGAATGTGGCAGCAGTTCCAACTCGGCATCATGCCTTTGAATATTCGGATCTGGTATGACAGTGTTTCTGGACAAGTGCTGACAGCTTCCACTGGATTACCTTTACCGTCAGTTGGGTGCTGAACACGCAGGTTTTGGCCTTCATTGAGACTGGGCAATTCTTTGCTTGCATGACAATCATGAGAAGTTTTCATTTTTTTTTGCCTGTCGAGCATTGCTTCCCTCACCTCTGGAAGTGTCGACAGATGTTGACCAGGTAGCGTCATACGCATGGGCCTACCAAACATCAACTCAGCTGGAGATGGGATTGCTGCACTGAGCAGTGTCACCCAGAGGTGTTGCATAGCAACATGTAGATTGTGTTCGATCTGTCAGCATTTCATGAATAACAATTTCATGGTGTGAACCATATGCTCAGTCATGTCATTAGAGCAAGGATAATGTGGTGAGGAAATGGTACAGCAGATCCCCCATTTGTCACATATGGGCTGCATTTTACAAGCTTACTGCCAAGATTGGCGGTGATCTTTAAAGATAGTGGCCCGCACGCGCGGGCTTAACTCCGTGGAGCTGCCACGATATTAAGCGTGGTGGCTCATTTACATGGCCAGGGCAGGCTGACCCCCACCTCACCCTGCCAATGATGTGGAATCACATCTAATGTTGGACACTATGTTTTGATTTTTGCAAGAGCTGGTTGGGTACAGCCTGTACCTTGCCCATTGCGAACAGCAGAAGGGACATGTTGCTTGATGCGAACTGCCAGTCTTTGGGACATATGGCCTATGTACCCAGCATCACACTGGCATTGAAATTCATATATCACATTACTCATTTGTGAGAGGCAGGATGTATTTTTGCCTTGACGCAGTATCCTGTCAGTGGCAACACCACACACGTTGCTGTTGCATAGTAGCTGCGTGAATCCGCTAACTTCACATGTTGCACTTTTTTTTTAAAGGCCATACCGAACTCGCCCATGCTTGCAAAACTCAAAATACAGTGTCCAACATTAGATGTGATTCCACGATTGGATAATATTTGCTAAATAATCCACAGTGTGCTCAAAACTATGCTGGCAACTAATTTAAGATAGTGGTACAGCTTGCAGTTTGCCGCATGACGCATACTGGAAGCTACATATATTAAAACACAGGGCCCTGTGCTTTGCAGACAGAAAGAACATGTACACACATTGCACTTATTTCAGCTGAACAAAATAAGTGACAGCCATTTGCTGGTTCACTCCTTAGGGCAATGTCTTGACCAATTAGATTCAAGCTGCCTGGTTTAAATTTCAAACAAAGCTTGGCGGTTAACTGTCAGTCACCATAAACTGGCACATTCTCCATGGCAACAGCTCTACCAATCAGAGTCCATTTGCCAACCAATCAGCACTCTCTTTTCATACAGCATAAATTTATTACTTCCCTTACATTGGTATTCTTGTGATTGTCCTGATGAGTGAAAGATGAAAAGCTTTGACAAAATGTTTGTTTTCAGCAATACTATCTTTATCATTTTGCAGACTCTGTGTCCTCCTCACAACTTTCTTTCCGACCTATCTTTGTATCTGCAAATTTGGCTACAACACACTCGGTGCCTTCATCTGAGTCATTAATATAGATTGTAAATAGTTGAGACCCCAGCACTGATCCTTGTTGCACCCCACTAGTATATACCCCTTTTATATACTTGCAGAAGCTCTTACTGTCTATTTTTATATTTCTTGCTAGTTTACTCTCATTCTACACTCTCACTATTTTTAAGCCATCCTTTGCTTGTTTCTAAAATGTTCACAATCTGCTGATCTACCACTAATCTTTGCAGAATTGTAGGCCTTTTCACCACTGTGAAAGGAAGCTGAGAACAGTGCAAGGACTGAGAGCACAGTGGGGAATAAGCAGCAGAGAAAGAGAGCACCATGAAAATAGCTGAAGGTCCAAGAGCACAGTGGGGATAAAGGATTGGCAGAGAGAGGGAGGGAGAGACAGAGTGCACTGCAAGAATAGTAGAAAGTCCAAGAGTACAGTGGGGATAAAGCAGTGGTGGAGAGAGAAAGCACACTGCGAGAATAGCGGATGGTCCGAGAGCTCAGAAGAGATAAAGCAGCAGCACAGAGAGAGAGAGAGAGAGCACAGTGAGAGGAAAGCAATAGAGAAATCAAGAGTGACAGTTCAGTAAAGCAGGTAAGTGATTGGTTGTTGAGTATTTCTCTTTTTCCGTCTCTAAACTAGGGCATTTTTTCAAATTAGGAGCTGGGAAATTAATAGCCTGAATCAGGGTGAGTATAACAGTAAAAATTAATAAGTGTAGTAGCACAGAGCAGACCTGGAGGCATTAATAAAATTAATAGTTTCAAAAGTTACCAACTAGATTCTAAAAGAGGAAATAGTTTTTTTTATTTAGATCATGGATGGGCAGCTGCAAACTGTTGCTTCCAATTTCTGCACCATGTGGGAACTCCAGGACATTTCACATGTCTTGGGGGACTATCTGTGTAGAAAGTGTCTCCAACTGCTTCAGCTCAAAGCTCAGGATTTCCAAGATTGAGGGGCATCAGGGAGAAGGAGTGTTTCCTGGATCATACTTTCTAGGAAGTGGTCACCTCACAGGCAGTAAGAGTTCAGGATAGAAAATGGGAGGCCATCTGGAAGAGCCATCTTCTCCTTCTTAGACAGTCCCTCGGGAATGAGGGTGACCTTCTTCCACTCCAGGGTGTGGATCCTTCAGTGACTGAATCGTCCAATCCTGATATTCCAGGTCCTGAAGTTCATTTTAAGGGGGTGGAAGATGCTTGAGTGTGGGTTCTTTTAATATGGGTGGCTGTTGTATACTGACTACCACATGGTCGGCGTGAAGCAAGATCTTTGTCCAATGGGAGGAATGGTCAAGACGATTGGAGACCAGGCTCCGCAACACAGATAGGGACTAAGACATGCACATAGCCAGCATGTCCAGCTGGCAAGCTAGGATTCAGGCCGCGTGGTTCTGCATCAGGGTATTCTTGAAGGGGTAGCTGAAAGTCTGCTCCAAGGGCTCATGTGACAAGGGCTCCCCGGGACCCCTCGTGGAGCTGGCAAGATGAGGTTGAAGCAGAAAAACCAGTATAACTAGTGGCCAGTCACAGGCGCACCGATTCAAGAAGAAACCAAGCTACAGTCAACAGAACACCTCAAGAAAGAAGATGGTGTCCCTCATCCCACTGTTTGGTTTTAAGATATCTCAGCTCAACTGTTTAAACCAGAGATTGACAGATTTCTAAATACAAATGAAACAAGTGGATATGAGGATAGTGTGGAAAAAAGCCATTGAGATGGATGATCAGCCATGATCATATTGAATGGCGGCGCAGGCTCGATGGGCTGAATGGCCTACTCCTGCTCCTATGTTCTTATGTTCCTAACTGAGACGGGGCAGAGACAGAAAATATTAAGGAGATGAATGTAAGCTGTCTTTTTGAATGAGAGGACATGGGGTGGAATTTTATGCTGGTATCGGGGTCTGAACGTCAAGTGAAACCAACTTGAGATTCCTGCAATAACAACAAGAAATGTTGGAAATACTTAGCAAGTCTGGCAGCATCTGTGGAGACAGAAGGACAGTTAACGTTTCAGGTCAGTGACCCTTCATCAGAACTTCCTGCCCTTGCTCTTGTACAGAAGACCTACTGAATTTAGTTCCAATCAGGAACTAAACTGGACAGCATCGGCCATGCACACAATTTAGCACCCCGCTGCCAGAAGTCCCGGACTTGCAGAGCTCCCAGCAAATCAGAGGCCGGCAGCTGCAGTGCCACCACAGAGATGGGGGCTGCTGCTCTAGCTGCAGCCAATAGACTGGGAGGAGCAGTGCTGGAAGCAGGCTCAAGGTAGATCAGGGTGGGAGTCGGCAACAGTGGCAGGGGGTTGACCCTCAGTGGACCTCCTCGCCCTGATGCCGGGTCTCTCGTTCAGGCACTAAGTACCTTTTAACGAGGGGACCCCCGACCACCCCCCCCCCCTCCCCCCCACTCCTCCCCCTCCTCCCCCCACCTCACAGCCAGGAAGTAGCCTGCACGGTTTTTCATGCTGTGCTTCTCATGCGGTGACAGGGCCACCTGCTGCACAGGTAATTGTTGTTGTAGTGGGAAGAGGCTCTTAATTGGGGGGTTAATTACCCAGTTAAGGGCCTCAATTGGCAACGGGTGGGAAGGCAGTTCAAAGACCTTCCCACCCTGGACTAAATTTCAGTGGAGGCAGGATGGTGGCAGGTTCTTCCCTGACCTCCATCCCATCTGACTTTATGCTCTCCCTCTCTCCAAACCCTATGAGAGGGCCAACTTAAAATTCACCCCATAGTGTCAGAAGCTTAGCGCAGGGGCAAATAGGGTGTGCAGACTGTGGAGAGTCTGGTTCACTCTCAAACAGTGACCAGGGAAGGTAATGGAATTGGCAGCGAGGGAACAGGGAAGATGGAACAATGGTCACAGCATAAAGAAAGGCAAAATACTGCAGATGCTGGAATTCTGAAAGAGAAACAGAAAATGCTCGGCCTCTCCCTCCAGGTACAGCATTATCAGTTTTGGACCTGGACACACGAACTCTGCCTCTCTCTCTCCGCATCTGTCTGTCTCTAGATACAGCACTTTTAGGCCTGGTCTCTTTATTTCTCTTTCAGTACAGATACAGCACTGTCAGTTTTAGGCCCGGTCTCTCTCTCTCTCTCTACAGAATACAGCACTCTCAGTTCCAGGCCTGGACTCTCTGTCGCTCTCTCTCTCTCTTTCTAACAATTCAAAGTTCTGTTTTTGGCCTGGTTATTTTTCCAATATTGAATCTATTACCTAGGAGACCTGAAGACTAGACAAGGCTTTAAATACCTGTTGGATATTAATGACTCCTCTGTCAAGTAACTAGTCAGTTGATTTCTCCACTTGACTCCACCTCTCTTTTGTTAATTACACATTTACCTCAGAGAGCACCTTTACAGCTCTTGTACAGGAAGAGGCAGATTCTGATACAGACCACAGCAGCACCAGAGACAGGCCTGTCAGCACGGTTCACGCAAACAGCAAACATGAGGCAAAGCAAAATGGAAAGCTTCAGTTGAAGCAAGAGAGAGGTGTTAGGCAGAGTGAACTCGATATTAGATACTTCACTGACAGACATGTTGAAACCAAACAGACTGTGCTATATCTGTAGCGTGAGACCAGGCCAAAGCTCTGTTTTTTTTCTACCTCTCAGCAGATACAGCACTCTCAGTTTTAGGCCTGGTCTCTCTCAAAAGATACAGCACTGCCAGTTCTCGGTCTGCTCTCTCTCTCTCTCTCTCACTACAGATACAGCACTCTCAGTTTTAGGCCTGGTCTCTCTCGAAAGATACAGCACTGCCAGTTCTAGGTCTGCTCTCGCTCTCTCTCTCTCACTACAGATACAGCACTCTCAGTTTTAGGCCTGGTCTCTCTCGAAAGATACAGCACTGCCAGTTCTAGGTCTGCTCTCTCTCTCTCTCTCTCTCTCTCTCTCACTACAGATACAGCACTCTCAGTTTTAGGCCTGGTCTCTCTCGAAAGATACAGCACTGCCAGTTCTAGGTCTGCTCTCTCTCTCTCTCTCACTACAGATACAGCACTCTCAGTTTTAGGCCTGGTCTCTCTCGAAAGATACAGCACTGCCAGTTCTAGGTCTGCTCTCTCTCTCTCTCTCACTACAGATACAGCACTCTCAGTTTTAGGCCTGGTCTTTCTCTCTCTCTCTCGCTGTACAGATACAGCACTGTGAGTTACAGGTCTGGTCTCTCTGTCTCTCTCTAACAATTCAAAGTTCTGTTTTCAGCCCTGTACTTTGCCAATATTGAAACTTTTATCTAGGAGGCCTAACAACTAAACAAGAATTTAAGTGCCTGTTGGATATTAATGACTCGCCAGTCAGACAACTAGCCAGTTAATTTATTCTCGACTCCACTTCTCTCCCTTTTCTGAATACCACATATATGTATCTATGCAAATTCCCTTTATTTAACAGTTGTCAGACTGTGGAAAACCCCATGGAGACTGTTAGCTTTTAAACCAGTAATGACTGGAAACACATCTCGCCAAATATCTATGAAACAGGACAAGCACAGATCAATCTGGTTAAGTGGTTATTGTTGATGAATAAACAGCAAGGAAGCACGAATCTGGAGTCTGTTTCTGTACTGATATTGAATCATTTATCTTGGAGACCTCAAAACTAAAGAAGAATTTAAATACCTGTTGGATGTTAATGAATCTGCAGCCAGATAACTAGTCAGTTGATTTCTCCACTTGACTCCACATCTCTTTCTGAATAACACATTTACCCCAGAAAGCACGTTTAATGCCCTTGTACAGGAATCGCAGAATGGCCCTTCAGCCCATCGAGTCTGCACCGATGCATCAAAGACACCTGACCTGTCTACCTAATCCCATTTGCCAGCACTTGGCCCATAGCCTTGAATGTTATGACGTGCCAAGTGCTCATCCAGATACTTTTTAAAGGAAGTGAGGCAACCCGCTTCTACCACCCTCCCAGACAGGGCATTCCAGATCGTCACCACCCTCTGGGTAAAAAAGTTCTTCCTCAAATATCCCTTAAACCTCCTGCCCCTCACCTTAAACTTGTGACCCCTCGTAACTGACCATTCAACTAAGGGGAACAGCTGCTCCCTATCCACCCTGTCCATGCCCCTCATAATCTTGTACACCTCGATCAGGTCACCCCTCAGTCTTCTCTGCTCCAGTGAAAACAACCCAAGCCTATCCACCTCTCTTCATAGCTTAAATGTTCCATCCCAGGCAACATCCTGGTGAATCGCCTCTGCACCCCCTCCAATGCAATCACATCCTTCCTATAATGTGGCGACCAGAATTGTACATAATACCCCAGCTGTAGCCTTACCAAAGTTCTGTACAACTCCAACATGACCTCCTGGCTTTTGTAATCTATGCCTCGATTGATAAAGGCAAGAGTCCCATATGCCTTTTTCACCACCCTATTAACCTGCCCTTCTGCCTTCAGAGATCTATGGACAAACAAGCCAAGGTCTCTTTGTTGCTCGGAACTTCCCAGTGTCAGGCCATTCATTGAATACTTACGTGTCACATTACTCCTTCCAAAGTGTATGACCTCACACTTTTCAGGGTTAAATTCCATCTGCCACTTTTCTGCCCATTTGACCATCCCGTCTCTATCTTCCTGTAACCGAAGACACTCCACCTCACTGTTAACCACTCGGTCAATCTTTGTGTCATCTGCAAATTTACTGATTTGCAAATTTGTCCTGCTCTCTCTCTCTCGCTACAGATAAAGCACTAAGTTTGAGACCTCCTTTTGCTCGCTCTCTTTCTCCTTCTCTACAAACACATCACTGTCCATTTTAGACCTGGGGTCTCTCTCTACAGATACAGCACTGTCAGTTCTAGACCTGGTCTCTCTCTCTCTCTCTACAGATACAACACTGTCAGTTTAAGGTCTGGTCTTTCTCTCCCTCTCTCTACAGTTACAGCACTGTCAGTTTTAGACCTGGTCTCTTCACTCTCTACAGATACAGCACTGTCAGTTTTAGGCCTGTGTCTCTCTTTCTCTCTGTAAAGCTACAGCACTGTCAGTTTTAGACCAGATCTCTCACTCTCTCACTACAGATACAACACTGTCATTTTAAGACCTGATCTCTGTCTCTCTCCCTACAGATTGAGCACTGTCAGATTTAAGCCCTGTCTCTCTGTCTCTCTCTACACATACTGCACTGTCAGTTCTGGACTTGTTCTCTCTTTCTCTCTCCCTACAGATGCAGCATGACAATTTTAGACCTGGCCTCTCTCTCTACAGATTCAGCACTGTCAGACTTAGGCCTCGTTTCTCTGTCTCTCTCTACACATACAGCACTGTCAGTTTTCGACCTGTTCTCTCTCTCTCTCTCTGCCTGCAAATACAGCACTGTCAGATTTCGGCCTGGTCTCTCTGTCTCTACAGATATAGCACTGCTAGTTTTAGCGTGGGTCTCTCTCTTTTTATCTCCAAAGATACAGCACGGTCATATTTAGACCTGTCCTCTCACTCTCTCACTGCAGATATAGCACTGTTAGTTTTAGACCAGTTCTCTCTCTCTCTCTCTCTCTACAGATTCAGCACTGTCAGGTTTCGGCCTGGTCTCTCTCTCTCTCTCTCTCTACAGATTCAGCACTGTCAGATTTAGGCCTGGTCTCTCTCTGTGTGTGTCTCTCTCTCTACAGATTCAGCACTGTCAGATTTAGGCCTGGTCTCTCTCTCTCTACAGATACAGCACTGTCAGATTTAGGCCTGGTCTCTCTCTCTCTCTACAGATTCAGCACTGTCAGATTTCGGCCTGGTCTCTATCTCTGTCTCTCTCTCTCTACAGATTCAGCACTGTCAGATTTAGGGCTGGTCTCTCTCTCTGTCTCTCTCTCTCTACAGATACAGCACTGTCAGATTTAGGCCTGGTCCCTCTGTCTCCCTCTCTCTACAGATACAGCACTGTCAGATTTAGGCCTGGTCTCTCTCTCTGTCTCTCTCTCTACAGATACAGCACTGTCAGATTTAGGCCTGGTCTCTCTCTCTCTCTCTCTACAGATTCAGCACTGTCAGATTTAGGCCTGGTCTCTCTCTCTGTCTCTGTCTCTCTCTCTCTCTACAGATACAGCACTGTCAGATTTAGGCCTGGTCTCTCTCTCTCTCTCTCTCTACAGATTCAGCACTGTCAGATTTCGACCTGGTCTCTCCCTCTCTCTCTCTCTCCACAGATTAAGCACTGTCAGATTTAGGCCTGGTCTCTCTCTCTCAATACAGATGCAGCACTGTCAGTTTTA
Source organism: Heterodontus francisci (assembly GCF_036365525.1). NCBI lineage: Eukaryota > Metazoa > Chordata > Chondrichthyes > Heterodontiformes > Heterodontidae > Heterodontus > Heterodontus francisci. Next base: position 288,362 of record NW_027140176.1, read on the forward strand.
GATCTGGTCTCTCTCTCTCCCTCTGCAGATGCAGCACTGTCAGTTTTAGTTCTGGTCTCTCTCTCTCTGTCCAGATGCAGCACTGTCAGTTTTAGTTCTGGTCACTGTCTCTCTCGACAGATGCAGCACTGTCAATTTTAGTTCTGGTCTCTCTCTCACTCTCTGCAGATGCAGCAGTGTCAGTTTTAGTTCTGGTCTCTCTCTCTCTCTACAGATGCAGCACTGTCAATTTTAGTTCTGGTCTCTCTCTCTCTCTCTACAGATGCAGCACTGTCAATTTTAGTTCTGGTCTCTCTCTCTATACAGTTGTAGCACTGTCAGTTTTAATTCTGGTCTCTCTCTCTCTCTACACAGATGCAGCAGAGTCAGTTTTAGTTCTGGTCTCTCTCTCTCTCTATACAGATGTAGCACTGTCAGTTTTAGTTCTGGTCTCTGTCTCTCTCTGTACAGATGCAGCACTGTCAGATCTGGTTCTGGTCTCTCTCTCTCACTACAGATGCAGCACTGTCAGTTTTAGTTCTGGTCTCTCTCTCTCTCTACAGATGCAGCATTGTCAGTTTTAGTTCAGGTCTCTCTCTCAATCTATAAAGATGCAGCACTGTCACTTTTAAATCTGGTCTCTTTCTCTCTCTATACAGATGCAGCAATGTCAGTTTTAGTTCTGGTCTCTCTCTCCACACAGATGCAGCACTGTCAGTTTTAATTCTGGTCTCTCTCTCTCTCTGTACAGGTGCAGCACTGTCAGTTTTAGTTCTGGTCTCTCTCTCTCTCTATACAGATGTAGCACTGTCAGTTTTAATTCTGGTCTCTCTCTCTCTCTACACAGATGCAGCAGTGTCAGTTTTAGTTCTGGTCTCTCTCTCTCTATACAGATGTAGCACTGTCAGTTTTAGTTCTGGTCTCTCTCTCTCTCTACACAGATGCAGCAGTGTCAGTTTTAGTTCTGGTCTCTCTCTCTATACATAGATGCAGCAGTGTCAGTTTTAGTTCTGGTCTCTCTCTCTCTCTACACAGATGCAGCAGTGTCAGTTTTAGTTCTGGTCTCTCTCTCTCTCCACACAGATGCAGCAGTGTCAGTTTTAGTTCTGGTCTCTCTCTCTCTCTACACAGATGCAGCAGTGTCAGTTTTAGTTCTGGTCTCTCTCTCTCTCTATACAGATGTAGCACTGTCAGTTTTAATTCTGGTCTCTCTCTCTCTCCACAGATGCAGCACTGTCAATTTTAGTTCTGGTCTCTCTCTCTCTCTATACAGATGTAGCACTGTCAGTTTTAATTCTGGTCTCTCTCTCTCTATTCAGATGCAGCACTGTCAGTTTTAGTTCTGGTCACTCTCTCTACAGATGCAGCAGTGTCAGATTTAGTTCTGGTCTCTCTATCTCTATATAAAGATGCAGCACTGTCAGTTTTAAATCTGCTCTCTCTCTCTCTCTCTCTCTATACAGTTGCAGCACTGTCAGTTTTAGTTCTGGTCTCTCTCTCTCCCGATACAGATGCAGCACTGTCAGTTTTAGTTCTGGTCTCTCTCTCTCTCGATACAGATGCAGCACTGTCAGTTTTAGTTCTGGTCTCTCTCTCTCTCGATACAGATGCAGCACTGTCAGCTTTAATTCTGGTCTCTCTCTCTCTCTATACAGATACAGCACTGTCAGTTTTAGTTCTGGTCTCTCTCTCTCTCAACACAGATACAGCACTGTCAGTTTTAGTTTGGTCTCTATCTCTCTCCACAGATGCAGCACTGTCAGTTTTAGTTCTGGTCTCTCTCTCTCTCTCAGCACAGATACAGCACTGTCAGTTTTAGTCTGGTCTCTGTCTCTCTCTACAGATGCAACACTGTCAGTTTAAGTTCTGGTCTCTGTCTCTCTCTTCATATGCAGCACTGTCAATTTTAGTTCTGGTCGCTGTCTCTCTACAGATGCAGCACTGTCAGTTTTAGTTCTGGTCTCTGTCTCTCTCTGCAGATGCAGCACTGTCAATTTTAGTTCTGGTCTCTGTCTCTCTCTACAGATGCAGCACTGTCAGTTTTAGTTCAGGTCTCTCTCTATATAAAGATGCAGCACTGTCAGTTTTAAATCTGGTCTCTCTCTCTCTCTCTCTATACAGATGCAGCACTGTCAGTTTTAGTTCTGGTCTCTCTCTCTCCCGATACAGATGCAGCACTGTCAGTTTTAGTTCTGGTCTCTCTCTCTCTCGAATCAGATGCAGCACTGTCAGTTTTAGTTCTGGTCTCTCTCTCTCTCTCTCTGCAGATGCAGCACTGTCAATTTTAGTTCTGGTCTCTCTCTGTACAGATGTAGCACTGTCAGTTTTAATTCTGGTCTCTCTCTCTCTCTACACAGATGCAGCAGTGTCAGTTTTAGTTCTGGTCTCTCTCTCTCTCTATACAGATGTAGCACTGTCAGTTTTAGTTCTGGTCTCTGTCTCTCTCTGTACAGATGCAGCACTGTCAGATCTGGTTCTGGTCTCTCTCTCTCACTACAGATGCAGCACTGTCAGTTTTAGTTCTGGTCTCTCTCTCTCTCTACAGATGCAGCATTGTCAGTTTTAGTTCAGGTCTCTCTCTCTATCTATAAAGATGCAGCACTGTCACTTTTAAATCTGGTCTCTTTCTCTCTCTATACAGATGCAGCAATGTCAGTTTTAGTTCTGGTCTCTCTCTCGACACAGATGCAGCACTGTCAGTTTTAATTCGGGTCTCTCTCTCTCTCTGTACAGGTGCAGCACTGTCAGTTTTAGTTCTGGTCTCTCTCTCTCTCTATCCAGATGTAGCACTGTCAGTTTTAATTCTGGTCTCTCTCTCTCTCTACACAGATGCAGCAGTGACAGTTTTAGTTCTGGTCTCTCTCTCTCTATACAGATGTAGCACTGTCAGTTTTAGTTCTGGTCTCTCTCTCTCTCTACACAGATGCAGCAGTGTCAGTTTTAGTTCTGGTCTCTCTCTCTCTCGACACAGATGCAGCAGTGTCAGTTTTAGTTCTGGTCTCTCTCTCTCTCTACACAGATGCAGCAGTGTCAGTTTTAGTTCTGGTCTCTCTCTCTCTCTACACAGATGCAGCAGTGTCAGTTTTAGTTCTGGTCTCTCTCTCTCTCTGCACAGATGCAGCAGTGTCAGTTTTAGTTCTGGTCTCTCTCTCTCTCTGCACAGATGCAGCAGTGTCAGTTTTAGTTCTGGTCTCTCTCTCTCTACACAGATGCAGCACTGTCAGTTTTAGTTCTGGTCTCTCTCTCTCTCTATACAGTTGTAGCACTGTCAGTTTTAGTTCCGGTCTCTCTCGCTCTCCACAGATGCAGCACTGTCAATTTTAGTTCTGGTCTCTCTCTCTCTCTACACAGATGTAGCACTGTCAGTTTTAATTCTGGTCTCTCTCTCTCTATTCAGATGCAGCAGTGTCAGATTTAGTTCTGGTCTCTCTATCTCTATATAAAGATGCAACACTGTCAGTTTTAAATCTGGTCTCTCTCTCTCTCTCTCTCTATACAGATGCAGCACTGTCAGTTTTAGTTCTGGTCTCTCTCTCTCCCGATACAGATGCAGCACTGTCAGTTTTAGTTCTGGTCTCTCTCTCTCTCGATACAGATGCAGCACTGTCAGTTTTAGTTCTGGTCTCTCTCTCTCTCTCGATACAGATGCAGCACTGTCAGCTTTAATTCTGGTCTCTCTCTCTCTCTATACAGATACAGCACTGTCAGTTTTAGTTCTGGTCTCTCTCTCTCTCAACACAGATACAGCACTGTCAGTTTTAGTTTGGTCTCCATCTCTCTCCACAGATGCAGCACTGTCAGTTTTAGTTCTGGTCTCTCTCTCTCTCTCAGCACAGATACAGCACTGTCAGTTTTCGTCTGGTCTCTGTCTCTCTCTACAGATGCAACAGTTTAAGTTCTGGTCTCTGTCTCTCTCTTCATATGCAGCACTGTCAATTTTAGTTCTGGTCGCTGTCTCTCTATACAGCTGCAGCACTGTCAGTTTTAGTTCTGGTCTCTGTCTCTCTCTACAGATGCAGCACTGTCAATTTTAGTTCTGGTCTCTGTCTCTCTCTGCAGATGCAGCACTGTCAATTTTAGTTCTGGTCTCTGTCTCTCTCTACAGATGCAGCACTGTCAGTTTTAGTTCAGGTCTCTCTCTCTATATATAAAGATGCAGCACTGTCACTTTTAAATCTGGTCTCTTTCTCTCTCTATACAGGTGCAGCAATGTCAGTTTTAGTTCTGGTCTCTCTCTCCATACAGATGCAGCACTGTCAGTTTTAGTTCTGCTCTCTCTCTCTCGACAGATGCAGCACTGTCAGTTTTAGTTCTGGTCTCTCTCTCTACAGATGCAGCAGTGTCAGATTTAGTTCTGGTCTCTCTATCTCTATATAAAGATGCAGCACTGTCAGTTTTAAATCTGGTCTCTCTCTCTCTCTCTCTCCAGATGCAGCACTGTCAATTTTAGTTCTGGTCTCTCTCTCTCCCGATACAGATGCAGCACTGTCAGTTTTAGTTCTGGTCTCTCTTTCTCTCGATACAGATGCAGCACTGTCAGTTTTAGTTCTGGTCTCTCTCTCTCTCGATTCAGATGCAGCACTGTCAGCTTTAATTCTGGTCTCTCTCTCTCTCTATACAGATACAGCACTGTCAGTTTTAGTTCTGGTCTCTCTCTCTCTCAACACAGATACAGCACTGTCAGTTTTAGTTTGGTCTCTCTCTCTCTCCACAGATGCAGCACTGTCAGTTTTAGTTCTGGTCTCTCTCTCTCTCTCATCACAGATACAGCACTGTCAGTTTTAGTCTGGTCTCTGTCTCTCTCGACAGTGGCAACACTGTCAGTTTAAGTTCTGGTCTCTGTCTCTCTCTTCATATGCAGCACTGTCAATTTTAGTTCTGGTCTCTGTCTCTCTCGACAGATGCAGCACTGTCAATTTTAGTTGTGGTCTCTGTCTCTCTCTACAGATGCAGCACTGTCAGTTTTAGTTCTGGTCTCTGTCTCTCTCTGCAGATGCAGCACTGTCAATTTTAGTTCTGGTCTCTGTCTCTCTCTACAGATGCAGCACTGTCAGTTTTAGTTCAGGTCTCTCTCTCTATATATAAAGATGCAGCACTGTCACTTTTAAATCTGGTCTCTTTCTCTCTCTATACAGGTGCAGCACTGTCAGTTTTAGTTCTGGTCTCTCTCTCCATACAGATGCAGCACTGTCAGTTTTAGTTCTGCTCTCTCTCTCTCGACAGATGCAGCATTGTCAGTTTTAGTTCAGGTCTCTCTCTCCATATATAAAGATGCAGCACTGTCACTTTTAAATCTGGTCTCTTTCTCTCTCTATACAGGTGCAGCAATGTCAGTTTTAGTTCTGGTCTCTCTCTCTCTCTATACAGTTGCAGCACTGTCACTTTTAAATCTGGTCTCTTTCTCTCTCTATACAGGTGCAGCAATGTCAGTTTTAGTTCTGGTCTCTCTCTCTCTCTATACAGATGCAGCACTGTCACTTTTAAATCTGGTCTCTCTCTCTCTCTGTACAGATGCAGCACTGTCAGTTTTAGTTCTGGTCTCTCTCTCTCTGTACAGATGCAGCACTCTCAGTTTTAGTTCTGGTCACTGTCTCTCTCTACAGATGCAGCACTGTCAATTTTAGTTCTGGTCTCTCTCTCTCTCTCTCTGCAGATGCAGCAGTGTCAGTTTTAGTTCTGGTCTCTCTCTCTCTCTACAGATGCAGCACTGTCAATTTTAGTTCTGGTCTCTCTCTCTCTCTCTACAGATGCAGCACTGTCAATTTTAGTTCTGGTCTCTCTCTCTATACAGATGTAGCACTGTCAGTTTTAATTCTGGTCTCTCTCTCTCTCTACACAGATGCAGCAGTGTCAGTTTTAGTTCTGGTCTCTCTCTCTCTCTATGCAGATGTAGCACTGTCAGTTTTAGTTCTGGTCTCTCTCTCTCTCTGTACAGATGCAGCACTGTCAGATCTGGTTCTGGTCTCTCTCTCTCACTACAGATGCAGCACTGTCAGTTTTAGTTCCGGTCTCTCTCTCTCTCTACAGATGCAGCACTGTCAGTTTTAGTTCTGCTCTCTCTCTCTCTCTACAGATGCAGCATTGTCAGTTTTAGTTCAGGTCTCTCTCTCTATATATAAAGATGCAGCACTGTCACTTTTAAATCTGGTCTCTTTCTCTCTCTATACAGATGCAGCAGTGTCAGTTTTAGTTCTGCACTCTCTCTCTCTCGACACAGATGCAGCAGTGTTAGTTTTAGCTCTGGTCTCTCTCTCTCTCTACACAGATGCAGCAGTGTCAGTTTTAGTTCTGGTCTCTCTCTCTCTCTACACAGATGCAGCAGTGTCAGTTTTAGTTCTGGTCTCTCTATCTCTCTATACAGTTGTAGCACTGTCAGTTTTAGTTCTGGTCTCTCTCTCTCTCCACAGATGCAGCACTGTCAATTTTAGTTCTGGTCTCTCTCTCTCTCTATACAGTTGTAGCACTGTCAGTTTCAATTCTGGTCTCTCTCTCTCTATTCATATGCAGCACTGTCAGTTTTAGTTCTGGTCTCTCTCTCTACAGATGCAGCAGTGTCAGATTTAGTTCTGGTCTCTATCTCTATATAAAGATGCAGCACTGTCAGTTTTAAATCTGGTCTCTCTCTCTCTCTCTCTCTCTCTATACAGTTGCAGCACTGTCAGTTTTAGTTCTGGTCTCTCTCTCTCCCGATACAGATGCAGCACTGTCAGTTTTAGTTCTGGTCTCTCTCTCTCTCAACACAGATACAGCACTGTCAGTTTTAGTTTGGTCTCCATCTCTCTCCACAGATGCAGCACTGTCAGTTTCAGTTCTGGTCTCTCTCTCTCTCTCAGCACAGATACAGCACTGTCAGTTTTAGTCTGGTCTCTGTCTCTCTCTACAGATGCAACACTGTCAGTTTAAATTCTGGTCTCTGTCTCTCTCTTCACATGCAGCACTGTCAATTTTAGTTCTGGTCTCTGTCTCTCTATGCAGCTGCAGCACTGTCAGTTTTAGTTCTGGTCTCTGTCTCTCTCTGCAGATGCAGCACTGTCAATTTTAGTTCTGGTCTCTGTCTCACTCTACAGATGCAGCACTGTCAGTTTTAGTTCTGGTCTCTGTCTCTGTCTGCAGATGCAGCACTGTCAATTTTAGTTCTGGTCTCTGTCTCTCCACAGAGATGCAGCACTGTCAGTTTTAGTTTGGTCTCTATCTCTCTCGACAGATGCAGCACTGTCAGTTTTAGTTCTGGTCTCTATCTCTCTCTACCGATGCAGCACTGTCAGTTTTATTTCTGGTCTCTCTCTCTCTCGACAGATGCAGCAATGTCAGTTTTGGTTCTGCTCTCTCTCTCTCTACAGATGCAGCATTGTCAGTTTTAGTTCAGGTCTCTCTCTCTATATATAAAGATGCAGCACTGTCACTTTTAAATCTGGTCTCTTTCTCTCTCTATACAGCTGCAGCAATGTCAGTTTTAGTTCTGGTCTCTCTCTCTCTCTATGCAGATGTAGCACTGTCAGTTTTAATTCTGGTCTCTCTCTATACAGATGCAGCACTGTCAGTTTTCGTTCTGGTCTCTCTCTCTCTACAGATGTAGCAGTGTCAGATTTAGTTCTGGTCTCTATCTCTATATAAAGATGCAGCACTGTCAGTTTTAAATCTGGTCTCTCTCTCTCTCTCTCTCTATACAGATGCAGCACTGTCAGTTTTAGTTCTGGTCTCTGTCTCTCTATACAGATGCAACACTGTCAGTTTAAGTTCTGGTCTCTGTCTCTCTCTTCATATGCAGCACTATCAATTTTAGTTCTGGTCGCTGTCTCTCTGTACAGCTGCAGCACTGTCAGTTTTAGTTCTGGTCTCTGTCTCTCTCTACAGATGCAGCACTGTCAATTTTAGTTCTGGTCTCTGTCTCTCCATACAGATGCAGCACTGTCAGTTTTAGTTCTGCTCTCTCTCTCTCGACAGATGCAGCATTGTCAGTTTTAGTTCAGGTCTCTCTCTCCATATATAAAGATGCAGCACTGTCACTTTTAAATCTGGTCTCTTTCTCTCTCTATACAGGTGCAGCAATGTCAGTTTTAGTTCTGGTCTCTCTCTCTCTCTATACAGATGCAGCACTGTCACTTTTAAATCTGGTCTCTCTCTCTCTCTGTACAGATGCAGCACTGTCAGTTTTAGTTCTGGTCTCTCTCTCTCTGTACAGATGCAGCACTCTCAGTTTTAGTTCTGGTCACTGTCTCTCTCTACAGATGCAGCACTGTCAATTTTAGTTCTGGTCTCTCTCTCTCTCTACACAGATGCAGCAGTGTCAGTTTTAGCTCTGGTCTCTCTCTCTCTCTACACAGATGCAGCAGTGTCAGTTTTAGTTCTGGTCTCTCTCTCTCTCTACACAGATGCAGCAGTGTCAGTTTTAGTTCTGGTCTCTCTATCTCTCTATACAGATGTAGCACTGTCAGTTTTAGTTCTGGTCTCTCTCTCTCTCCACAGATGCAGCACTGTCAATTTTAGTTCTGGTCTCTCTCTCTCTCTATACAGTTGTAGCACTGTCAGTTTCAATTCTGGTCTCTCTCTCTCTATTCATATGCAGCACTGTCAGTTTTAGTTCTGGTCTCTCTCTCTACAGATGCAGCAGTGTCAGATTTAGTTCTGGTCTCTATCTCTATATAAAGATGCAGCACTGTCAGTTTTAAATCTGGTCTCTCTCTCTCTCTCTCTCTCTCTATACAGTTGCAGCACTGTCAGTTTTAGTTCTGGTCTCTCTCTCTCCCGATACAGATGCAGCACTGTCAGTTTTAGTTCTGGTCTCTCTCTCTCTCAACACAGATACAGCACTGTCAGTTTTAGTTTGGTCTCCATCTCTCTCCACAGATGCAGCACTGTCAGTTTCAGTTCTGGTCTCTCTCTCTCTCTCAGCACAGATACAGCACTGTCAGTTTTAGTCTGGTCTCTGTCTCTCTCTACAGATGCAACACTGTCAGTTTAAGTTCTGGTCTCTGTCTCTCTCTTCACATGCAGCACTGTCAATTTTAGTTCTGGTCTCTGTCTCTCTATGCAGCTGCAGCACTGTCAGTTTTAGTTCTGGTCTCTGTCTCTCTCTGCAGATGCAGCACTGTCAATTTTAGTTCTGGTCTCTGTCTCACTCTACAGATGCAGCACTGTCAGTTTTAGTTCTGGTCTCTGTCTCTGTCTGCAGATGCAGCACTGTCAATTTTAGTTCTGGTCTCTGTCTCTCCACAGAGATGCAGCACTGTCAGTTTTAGTTTGGTCTCTATCTCTCTCGACAGATGCAGCACTGTCAGTTTTAGTTCTGGTCTCTATCTCTCTCTACCGATGCAGCACTGTCAGTTTTATTTCTGGTCTCTCTCTCTCTCGACAGATGCAGCAATGTCAGTTTTGGTTCTGCTCTCTCTCTCTCTACAGATGCAGCATTGTCAGTTTTAGTTCAGGTCTCTCTCTCTATATATAAAGATGCAGCACTGTCACTTTTAAATCTGGTCTCTTTCTCTCTCTATACAGCTGCAGCAATGTCAGTTTTAGTTCTGGTCTCTCTCTCTCTCTATGCAGATGTAGCACTGTCAGTTTTAATTCTGGTCTCTCTCTATACAGACACAGCACTGTCAGTTTTCGTTCTGGTCTCTCTCTCTCTACAGATGTAGCAGTGTCAGATTTAGTTCTGGTCTCTATCTCTATATAAAGATGCAGCACTGTCAGTTTTAAATCTGGTCTCTCTCTCTCTCTCTCTCTATACAGATGCAGCACTGTCAGTTTTAGTTCTGGTCTCTGTCTCTCTCTACAGATGCAACACTGTCAGTTTAAGTTCTGGTCTCTGTCTCTCTCTTCATATGCAGCACTATCAATTTTAGTTCTGGTCGCTGTCTCTCTGTACAGCTGCAGCACTGTCAGTTTTAGTTCTGGTCTCTGTCTCTCTCTACAGATGCAGCACTGTCAATTTTAGTTCTGGTCTCTGTCTCTCTCTACAGATGCAGCACTGTCAGTTTTAGTTCTGGTCTCTGTCTCTCCATACAGATGCAGCACTGTCAGTTTTAGTTCTGCTCTCTCTCTCTCGACAGATGCAGCATTGTCAGTTTTAGTTCAGGTCTCTCTCTCCATATATAAAGATGCAGCACTGTCACTTTTAAATCTGGTCTCTTTCTCTCTCTATACAGGTGCAGCAATGTCAGTTTTAGTTCTGGTCTCTCTCTCTCTCTATACAGATGCAGCACTGTCACTTTTAAATCTGGTCTCTCTCTCTCTCTGTACAGATGCAGCACTGTCAGTTTTAGTTCTGGTCTCTCTCTCTCTGTACAGATGCAGCACTCTCAGTTTTAGTTCTGGTCACTGTCTCTCTCTACAGATGCAGCACTGTCAATTTTAGTTCTGGTCTCTCTCTCTCTCTACACAGATGCAGCAGTGTCAGTTTTAGCTCTGGTCTCTCTCTCTCTCTACACAGATGCAGCAGTGTCAGTTTTAGTTCTGGTCTCTCTCTCTCTCTACACAGATGCAGCAGTGTCAGTTTTAGTTCTGGTCTCTCTATCTCTCTATACAGATATAGCACTGTCAGTTTTAGTTCTGGTCTCTCTCTCTCTCCACAGATGCAGCACTGTCAATTTTAGTTCTGGTCTCTCTCTCTCTCTATACAGTTGTAGCACTGTCAGTTTCAATTCTGGTCTCTCTCTCTCTATTCATATGCAGCACTGTCAGTTTTAGTTCTGGTCTCTCTCTCTCTCTCTACAGATGCAGCACTGTCAATTTTAGTTCTGGTCTCTCTCTCTCTCTCTACAGATGCAGCACTGTCAATTTTAGTTCTGGTCTCTCTCTCTATACAGATGTAGCACTGTCAGTTTTAATTCTGGTCTCTCTCTCTCTCTACACAGATGCAGCAGTGTCAGTTTTAGTTCTGGTCTCTCTCTCTCTCTATGCAGATGTAGCACTGTCAGTTTTAGTTCTGGTCTCTCTCTCTCTCTGTACAGATGCAGCACTGTCAGATCTGGTTCTGGTCTCTCTCTCTCACTACAGATGCAGCACTGTCAGTTTTAGTTCCGGTCTCTCTCTCTCTCTACAGATGCAGCACTGTCAGTTTTAGTTCTGCTCTCTCTCTCTCTCTACAGATGCAGCATTGTCAGTTTTAGTTCAGGTCTCTCTCTCTATATATAAAGATGCAGCACTGTCACTTTTAAATCTGGTCTCTTTCTCTCTCTATACAGATGCAGCCGTGTCAGTTTTAGTTCTGGTCTCTCTCTCTCTCTACACAGATGCAGCAGTGTCAGTTTTAGCCCTGGTCTCTCTCTCTCTCTACACAGAGGCAGCAGTGTCAGTTTTAGTTCTGGTCTCTCTCTCTCTCTACACAGATGCAGCAGTGTCAGTTTTAGTTCTGGTCTCTCTATCTCTCTATACAGATGTAGCACTATCAGTTTTAGTTCTGGTCTCTCTCTCTCTCCACAGATGCAGCACTGTCAATTTTAGTTCTGGTCTCTCTCTCTCTCTATACAGATGTAGCACTGTCAGTTTCAATTCTGGTCTCTCTCTCTCTATTCATATGCAGCACTGTCAGTTTTAGTTCTGGTCTCTCTCTCTACAGATGCAGCAGTGTCAGATTTAGTTCTGGTCTCTATCTCTATATAAAGATGCAGCACTGTCAGTTTTAAATCTGGTCTCTCTCTCTCTCTCTCTCTCTCTCTATACAGATGCAGCACTGTCAGTTTTAGTTCTGGTCTCTCTCTCTCCCGATACAGATGCAGCACTGTCAGTTTTAGTTCTGGTCTCTCTCTCTCTCAACACAGATACAGCACTGTCAGTTTTAGTTTGGTCTCCATCTCTCTCCACAGATGCAGCACTGTCAGTTTCAGTTCTGGTCTCTCTCTCTCTCTCAGCACAGATACAGCACTGTCAGTTTTAGTCTGGTCTCTGTCTCTCTCTACAGATGCAACACTGTCAGTTTAAGTTCTGGTCTCTGTCTCTCTCTTCACATGCAGCACTGTCAATTTTAGTTCTGGTCTCTGTCTCTCTATGCAGCTGCAGCACTGTCAGTTTTAGTTCTGGTCTCTGTCTCTCTCTGCAGATGCAGCACTGTCAATTTTAGTTCTGGTCTCTGTCTCACTCTACAGATGCAGCACTGTCAGTTTTAGTTCTGGTCTCTGTCTCTGTCTGCAGATGCAGCACTGTCAATTTTAGTTCTGGTCTCTGTCTCTCCACAGAGATGCAGCACTGTCAGTTTTAGTTTGGTCTCTATCTCTCTCGACAGATGCAGCACTGTCAGTTTTAGTTCTGGTCTCTATCTCTCTCTACCGATGCAGCACTGTCAGTTTTATTTCTGGTCTCTCTCTCTCTCGACAGATGCAGCAATGTCAGTTTTGGTTCTGCTCTCTCTCTCTCTACAGATGCAGCATTGTCAGTTTTAGTTCAGGTCTCTCTCTCTATATATAAAGATGCAGCACTGTCACTTTTAAATCTGGTCTCTTTCTCTCTCTATACAGCTGCAGCAATGTCAGTTTTAGTTCTGGTCTCTCTCTCTCTCTATGCAGATGTAGCACTGTCAGTTTTAATTCTGGTCTCTCTCTATGCAGATGCAGCACTGTCAGTTTTAGTTCTGGTCTCTCTCTCTCTACAGATGTAGCAGTGTCAGATTTAGTTCTGGTCTCTATCTCTATATAAAGATGCAGCACTGTCAGTTTTAAATCTGGTCTCTCTCTCTCTCTCTCTCTATACAGATGCAGCACTGTCAGTTTTAGTTCTGGTCTCTGTCTCTCTCTACAGATGCAACACTGTCAGTTTAAGTTCTGGTCTCTGTCTCTCTCTTCATATGCAGCACTATCAATTTTAGTTCTGGTCGCTGTCTCTCTGTACAGCTGCAGCACTGTCAGTTTTAGTTCTGGTCTCTGTCTCTCTCTACAGATGCAGCACTGTCAGTTTTAGTTCAGGTCTCTCTCTCTATATATAAAGATGCAGCACTATCACTTTTAAATCTGGTCTCTTTCTCTCTCTATACAGGTGCAGCAATGTCAGTTTTAGTTCTGGTCTCTCTCTCCATACAGATGCAGCACTGTCAGTTTTAGTTCTGCTCTCTCTCTCTCGACAGATGCAGCACTGTCAGTTTTAGTTCTGGTCTCTCTCTCTACAGATGCAGCAGTGTCAGATTTAGTTCTGGTCTCTCTATCTCTATATAAAGATGCAGCACTGTCAGTTTTAAATCTGGTCTCTCTCTCTCTCTCTCTCTATACAGATGCAGCACTGTCAATTTTAGTTCTGGTCTCTCTCTCTCCCGATACAGATGCAGCACTGTCAGTTTTAGTTCTGGTCTCTCTCTCTCTCGATACAGATGCAGCACTGTCAGTTTTAGTTCTGATCTCTCTCTCTCTCGATACAGATGCAGCACTGTCAGCTTTAATTCTGGTCTCTCTCTCTCTCTATACAGATACAGCACTGTCAGTTTTAGTTCTGGTCTCTCTCTCTCTCAACACAGATACAGCACTGTCAGTTTTAGTTTGGTCTCTATCTCTCTCCACAGATGCAGCACTGTCAGTTTTAGTTCTGGTCTCTCTCTCTCTCTCAGCACAGATACAGCACTGTCAGTTTTCGTCTGGTCTCTGTCTCTCTCTACAGATGCAACACTGTCAGTTTAAGTTCTGGTCTCTGTCTCTCTCTTCATATGCAGCACTGTCAATTTTAGTTCTGGTCGCTGTCTCTCTATACAGCTGCAGCACTGTCAGTTTTAGTTCTGGTCTCTGTCTCTCTCTACAGATGCAGCACTGTCAGTTTTAGTTCTGGTCTCTGTCTCTCTCTACAGATGCAGCACTGTCAGTTTTAGTTCTGGTCTCTGTCTCTCTCTGCAGATGCAGCACTGTAAATTTTAGTTCTGGTCTCTGTCTCTCTCCACAGATGCAGCACTGTCAGTTTTAGTTCATGTCTCTCTCTCTATATATAAAGATGCAGCACTGTCACTTTTAAATCTGGTCTCTTTCTCTCTCTATACAGGTGCAGCAATGTCAGTTTTAGTTCTGGTCTCTCTCTCCATACAGATGCAGCACTGTCAGTTTTAGTTCTGCTCTCTCTCTCTCTCTACAGATGCAGCATTGTCAGTTTTAGTTCAGGTCTCTCTCTCTATATATAAAGATGCAGCACTGTCACTTTTAAATCTGGTCTCTTTCTCTCTCTATACAGATGCAGCAATGTCAGTTTTAGTTCTGGTCTCTCTCTCTGCACAGATGCAGCACTGTCAGTTTTAATTCTGGTCTCTCTCTCTCTCTGTACAGGTGCAGCACTGTCAGTTTTAGTTCTGGTCTCTCTCTCTCTCTATCCAGATGTAGCACTGTCAGTTTTAATTCTGGTCTCTCTCTCTCTCTACACAGATGCAGCAGTGTCAGTTTTAGTTCTGGTCTCTCTCTCTCTCTATACAGATGCAGCAGTGTCAGTTTTAGTTCTGGTCTCTCTCTCTCTCTGCACAGATGCAGCAGTGTCAGTTTTAGTTCTGGTCTCTCTCTCTCTCTCTACAGATGCAGCAGTGTCAGTTTTAGTTCTGGTCTCTCTCTCTCTCTACACAGATGCAGCAGTGTCAGTTTTAGCTCTGGTCTCTCTCTCTCTCTACACAGATGCAGCAGTGTCAGTTTTAGTTCTGGTCTCTCTCTCTCTCTGCACAGATGCAGCAGTGTCAGTTTTAGTTCTGGTCTCTCTCTCTCTCTATACAGATGTAGCACTGTCAGTTTTAGTTCTGGTCTCTCTCTCACTCCACAGATGCAGCACTGTCAATTTTAGTTCTGGTCTCTCTCTCTCTCTATACAGTTGTAGCACTGTCAGTTTTAATTCTGGTCTCTCTCTCTCTCTATTCAGATGCAGCACTGTCAGTTTTAGTTCTGGTCTCTCTCTCTACAGATGCAGCAGTGTCAGATTTAGTTCTGGTCTCTATCTCTATATAAAGATGCAGCACTGTCAGTTTTAAATCTGGTCTCTCTCTCTCTCTCAGCACAGATACAGCACTGTCAGTTTTAGTCTGCTCTCTGTCTCTCTCTACAGATGTAACACTGTCAGTTTAAGTTCTGGTCTCTGTCTCTCTCTTCACATGCAGCACTGTCAATTTTAGTTCTGGTCTCTGTCTCTCTATGCAGCTGCAGCACTGTCAGTTTTAGTTCTGGTCTCTGTCTCTCTCTACAGATGCAGCACTGTCAATTTTAGTTCTGGTCTCTGTCTCACTCTACAGATGCAGCACTGTCAGTTTTAGTGCTGGTCTCTGTCTCTGTCTGCAGATGCAGCACTGTCAATTTTAGTTCTGGTCTCTGTCTCTCTCTACCGATGCAGCACTGTTAGTTTTATTTCTGGTCTCTCTCTCTCTCGACAGATGCAGCAATGTCAGTTTTGGTTCAGCTCTCTCTCTCTCTACAGATGCAGCATTGTCAGTTTTAGTTCAGGTCTCTCTCTCTATATATAAAGATGCAGCACTGTCACTTTTAAATCTGGTCTCTTTCTCTCTCCATACAGCTGCAGCAATGTCAGTTTTAGTTCTGGTCTCTCTCTCTCTCTATGCAGATGTAGCACTGTCAGTTTTAATTCTGGTCTCTCTCTATACAGATGCAGCACTGTCAGTTTTAGTTCTGGTCTCTCTCTCTCTACAGATGTAGCAGTGTCAGATTTAGTTCTGGTCTCTATCTCTATATAAAGATGCAGCACTGTCAGTTTTAAATCTGGTCTCTCTCTCTCTCTCTATACAGAGATGCAGCACTGTCAGTTTTAGTTCTGGTCTCTGTCTCTCTCTACAGATGCAACACTGTCAGTTTAAGTTCTGGTCTCTGTCTCTCTATACAGCTGCAGCACTGCCAGTTTTAGTTCTGGTCTCTGTCACTCTCTACAGATGCAGCACTGTCAATTTTAGTTCTGGACTCTGTCTCTCTCTACAGATGCAGCACTGTCAGTTTTAGTTCTGGTCTCTGTCTCTCTCTGCAGATGCAGCACTGTCAATTTTAGTTCTGGTCTCTGTCTCTCTACAGATGCAGCACTGTTAGTTTTAGTTCAGGTCTCTCTCTCTATATATAAAGATGCAGCACTGTCACTTTTAAATCTGGTCTCTTTCTCTCTCTATACAGGTGCAGCAATGTCAGTTTTAGTTCTGGTCTCTCTCTCCATACAGATGCAGCAATGTCAGTTTTAGTTCTGGTCTCTCTCTCTCTCTATGCAGATGTAGCACTGTCAGTTTTAATTCTGGTCTCTCTCTATGCAGATGCAGCACTGTCAGTTTTAGTTCTGGTCTCTCTCTCTCTACAGATGTAGCAGTGTCAGATTTAGTTCTGGTCTCTATCTCTATATAAAGATGCAGCACTGTCAGTTTTAAATCTGGTCTCTCTCTCTCTCTCTCTCTATACAGATGCAGCACTGTCAGTTTTAGTTCTGGTCTCTGTCTCTCTCTACAGATGCAACACTGTCAGTTTAAGTTCTGGTCTCTGTCTCTCTCTTCATATGCAGCACTATCAATTTTAGTTCTGGTCGCTGTCTCTCTGTACAGCTGCAGCACTGTCAGTTTTAGTTCTGGTCTCTGTCTCTCTCTACAGATGCAGCACTGTCAGTTTTAGTTCAGGTCTCTCTCTCTATATATAAAGATGCAGCACTATCACTTTTAAATCTGGTCTCTTTCTCTCTCTATACAGGTGCAGCAATGTCAGTTTTAGTTCTGGTCTCTCTCTCCATACAGATGCAGCACTGTCAGTTTTAGTTCTGCTCTCTCTCTCTCGACAGATGCAGCACTGTCAGTTTTAGTTCTGGTCTCTCTCTCTACAGATGCAGCAGTGTCAGATTTAGTTCTGGTCTCTCTATCTCTATATAAAGATGCAGCACTGTCAGTTTTAAATCTGGTCTCTCTCTCTCTCTCTCTCTATACAGATGCAGCACTGTCAATTTTAGTTCTGGTCTCTCTCTCTCCCGATACAGATGCAGCACTGTCAGTTTTAGTTCTGGTCTCTCTCTCTCTCGATACAGATGCAGCACTGTCAGTTTTAGTTCTGATCTCTCTCTCTCTCGATACAGATGCAGCACTGTCAGCTTTAATTCTGGTCTCTCTCTCTCTCTATACAGATACAGCACTGTCAGTTTTAGTTCTGGTCTCTCTCTCTCTCAACACAGATACAGCACTGTCAGTTTTAGTTTGGTCTCTATCTCTCTCCACAGATGCAGCACTGTCAGTTTTAGTTCTGGTCTCTCTCTCTCTCTCAGCACAGATACAGCACTGTCAGTTTTCGTCTGGTCTCTGTCTCTCTCTACAGATGCAACACTGTCAGTTTAAGTTCTGGTCTCTGTCTCTCTCTTCATATGCAGCACTGTCAATTTTAGTTCTGGTCGCTGTCTCTCTATACAGCTGCAGCACTGTCAGTTTTAGTTCTGGTCTCTGTCTCTCTCTACAGATGCAGCACTGTCAGTTTTAGTTCTGGTCTCTGTCTCTCTCTACAGATGCAGCACTGTCAGTTTTAGTTCTGGTCTCTGTCTCTCTCTGCAGATGCAGCACTGTAAATTTTAGTTCTGGTCTCTGTCTCTCTCCACAGATGCAGCACTGTCAGTTTTAGTTCATGTCTCTCTCTCTATATATAAAGATGCAGCACTGTCACTTTTAAATCTGGTCTCTTTCTCTCTCTATACAGGTGCAGCAATGTCAGTTTTAGTTCTGGTCTCTCTCTCCATACAGATGCAGCACTGTCAGTTTTAGTTCTGCTCTCTCTCTCTCTCTACAGATGCAGCATTGTCAGTTTTAGTTCAGGTCTCTCTCTCTATATATAAAGATGCAGCACTGTCACTTTTAAATCTGGTCTCTTTCTCTCTCTATACAGATGCAGCAATGTCAGTTTTAGTTCTGGTCTCTCTCTCTGCACAGATGCAGCACTGTCAGTTTTAATTCTGGTCTCTCTCTCTCTCTGTACAGGTGCAGCACTGTCAGTTTTAGTTCTGGTCTCTCTCTCTCTCTATCCAGATGTAGCACTGTCAGTTTTAATTCTGGTCTCTCTCTCTCTCTACACAGATGCAGCAGTGTCAGTTTTAGTTCTGGTCTCTCTCTCTCTCTATACAGATGCAGCAGTGTCAGTTTTAGTTCTGGTCTCTCTCTCTCTCTGCACAGATGCAGCAGTGTCAGTTTTAGTTCTGGTCTCTCTCTCTCTCTCTACAGATGCAGCAGTGTCAGTTTTAGTTCTGGTCTCTCTCTCTCTCTACACAGATGCAGCAGTGTCAGTTTTAGCTCTGGTCTCTCTCTCTCTCTACACAGATGCAGCAGTGTCAGTTTTAGTTCTGGTCTCTCTCTCTCTCTGCACAGATGCAGCAGTGTCAGTTTTAGTTCTGGTCTCTCTCTCTCTCTATACAGATGTAGCACTGTCAGTTTTAGTTCTGGTCTCTCTCTCACTCCACAGATGCAGCACTGTCAATTTTAGTTCTGGTCTCTCTCTCTCTCTATACAGTTGTAGCACTGTCAGTTTTAATTCTGGTCTCTCTCTCTCTCTATTCAGATGCAGCACTGTCAGTTTTAGTTCTGGTCTCTCTCTCTACAGATGCAGCAGTGTCAGATTTAGTTCTGGTCTCTATCTCTATATAAAGATGCAGCACTGTCAGTTTTAAATCTGGTCTCTCTCTCTCTCTCAGCACAGATACAGCACTGTCAGTTTTAGTCTGCTCTCTGTCTCTCTCTACAGATGTAACACTGTCAGTTTAAGTTCTGGTCTCTGTCTCTCTCTTCACATGCAGCACTGTCAATTTTAGTTCTGGTCTCTGTCTCTCTATGCAGCTGCAGCACTGTCAGTTTTAGTTCTGGTCTCTGTCTCTCTCTACAGATGCAGCACTGTCAATTTTAGTTCTGGTCTCTGTCTCACTCTACAGATGCAGCACTGTCAGTTTTAGTGCTGGTCTCTGTCTCTGTCTGCAGATGCAGCACTGTCAATTTTAGTTCTGGTCTCTGTCTCTCTCTACCGATGCAGCACTGTTAGTTTTATTTCTGGTCTCTCTCTCTCTCGACAGATGCAGCAATGTCAGTTTTGGTTCAGCTCTCTCTCTCTCTACAGATGCAGCATTGTCAGTTTTAGTTCAGGTCTCTCTCTCTATATATAAAGATGCAGCACTGTCACTTTTAAATCTGGTCTCTTTCTCTCTCCATACAGCTGCAGCAATGTCAGTTTTAGTTCTGGTCTCTCTCTCTCTCTATGCAGATGTAGCACTGTCAGTTTTAATTCTGGTCTCTCTCTATACAGATGCAGCACTGTCAGTTTTAGTTCTGGTCTCTCTCTCTCTACAGATGTAGCAGTGTCAGATTTAGTTCTGGTCTCTATCTCTATATAAAGATGCAGCACTGTCAGTTTTAAATCTGGTCTCTCTCTCTCTCTCTATACAGAGATGCAGCACTGTCAGTTTTAGTTCTGGTCTCTGTCTCTCTCTACAGATGCAACACTGTCAGTTTAAGTTCTGGTCTCTGTCTCTCTATACAGCTGCAGCACTGCCAGTTTTAGTTCTGGTCTCTGTCACTCTCTACAGATGCAGCACTGTCAATTTTAGTTCTGGACTCTGTCTCTCTCTACAGATGCAGCACTGTCAGTTTTAGTTCTGGTCTCTGTCTCTCTCTGCAGATGCAGCACTGTCAATTTTAGTTCTGGTCTCTGTCTCTCTACAGATGCAGCACTGTTAGTTTTAGTTCAGGTCTCTCTCTCTATATATAAAGATGCAGCACTGTCACTTTTAAATCTGGTCTCTTTCTCTCTCTATACAGGTGCAGCAATGTCAGTTTTAGTTCTGGTCTCTCTCTCCATACAGATGCAGCACTGTCAGTTTTAGTTCTGCTCTCTCTCTCTCGACAGATGCAGCACTGTCAGTTTTAGTTCTGGTCTCTCTCTCTACAGATGCAGCAGTGTCAGATTTAGTTCTGGTCTCTCTATCTTTATATCAAGATGCAGCACTGTCAGTTTTAAATCTGGTCTCTCTCTCTCTCTCTCTCTATACAGATGCAGCACTGTCAATTTTAGTTCTGGTCTCTCTCTCTCTCTACACAGATGCAGCAGTGTCAGTTTTAGCTCTGGTCTCTCTCTCTCTCTACACAGATGCAGCAGTGTCAGTTTTAGTTCTGGTCTCTCTCTCTCTCTACACAGATGCAGCAGTGTCAGTTTTAGTTCTGGTCTCTCTATCTCTCTATACAGATATAGCACTGTCAGTTTTAGTTCTGGTCTCTCTCTCTCTCCACAGATGCAGCACTGTCAATTTTAGTTCTGGTCTCTCTCTCTCTCTATACAGTTGTAGCACTGTCAGTTTCAATTCTGGTCTCTCTCTCTCTATTCATATGCAGCACTGTCAGTTTTAGTTCTGGTCTCTCTCTCTCTCTCTACAGATGCAGCACTGTCAATTTTAGTTCTGGTCTCTCTCTCTCTCTCTACAGATGCAGCACTGTCAATTTTAGTTCTGGTCTCTCTCTCTATACAGATGTAGCACTGTCAGTTTTAATTCTGGTCTCTCTCTCTCTCTACACAGATGCAGCAGTGTCAGTTTTAGTTCTGGTCTCTCTCTCTCTCTATGCAGATGTAGCACTGTCAGTTTTAGTTCTGGTCTCTCTCTCTCTCTGTACAGATGCAGCACTGTCAGATCTGGTTCTGGTCTCTCTCTCTCACTACAGATGCAGCACTGTCAGTTTTAGTTCCGGTCTCTCTCTCTCTCTACAGATGCAGCACTGTCAGTTTTAGTTCTGCTCTCTCTCTCTCTCTACAGATGCAGCATTGTCAGTTTTAGTTCAGGTCTCTCTCTCTATATATAAAGATGCAGCACTGTCACTTTTAAATCTGGTCTCTTTCTCTCTCTATACAGATGCAGCCGTGTCAGTTTTAGTTCTGGTCTCTCTCTCTCTCTACACAGATGCAGCAGTGTCAGTTTTAGCCCTGGTCTCTCTCTCTCTCTACACAGAGGCAGCAGTGTCAGTTTTAGTTCTGGTCTCTCTCTCTCTCTACACAGATGCAGCAGTGTCAGTTTTAGTTCTGGTCTCTCTATCTCTCTATACAGATGTAGCACTATCAGTTTTAGTTCTGGTCTCTCTCTCTCTCCACAGATGCAGCACTGTCAATTTTAGTTCTGGTCTCTCTCTCTCTCTATACAGATGTAGCACTGTCAGTTTCAATTCTGGTCTCTCTCTCTCTATTCATATGCAGCACTGTCAGTTTTAGTTCTGGTCTCTCTCTCTACAGATGCAGCAGTGTCAGATTTAGTTCTGGTCTCTATCTCTATATAAAGATGCAGCACTGTCAGTTTTAAATCTGGTCTCTCTCTCTCTCTCTCTCTCTCTCTATACAGATGCAGCACTGTCAGTTTTAGTTCTGGTCTCTCTCTCTCCCGATACAGATGCAGCACTGTCAGTTTTAGTTCTGGTCTCTCTCTCTCTCAACACAGATACAGCACTGTCAGTTTTAGTTTGGTCTCCATCTCTCTCCACAGATGCAGCACTGTCAGTTTCAGTTCTGGTCTCTCTCTCTCTCTCAGCACAGATACAGCACTGTCAGTTTTAGTCTGGTCTCTGTCTCTCTCTACAGATGCAACACTGTCAGTTTAAGTTCTGGTCTCTGTCTCTCTCTTCACATGCAGCACTGTCAATTTTAGTTCTGGTCTCTGTCTCTCTATGCAGCTGCAGCACTGTCAGTTTTAGTTCTGGTCTCTGTCTCTCTCTGCAGATGCAGCACTGTCAATTTTAGTTCTGGTCTCTGTCTCACTCTACAGATGCAGCACTGTCAGTTTTAGTTCTGGTCTCTGTCTCTGTCTGCAGATGCAGCACTGTCAATTTTAGTTCTGGTCTCTGTCTCTCCACAGAGATGCAGCACTGTCAGTTTTAGTTTGGTCTCTATCTCTCTCGACAGATGCAGCACTGTCAGTTTTAGTTCTGGTCTCTATCTCTCTCTACCGATGCAGCACTGTCAGTTTTATTTCTGGTCTCTCTCTCTCTCGACAGATGCAGCAATGTCAGTTTTGGTTCTGCTCTCTCTCTCTCTACAGATGCAGCATTGTCAGTTTTAGTTCAGGTCTCTCTCTCTATATATAAAGATGCAGCACTGTCACTTTTAAATCTGGTCTCTTTCTCTCTCTATACAGCTGCAGCAATGTCAGTTTTAGTTCTGGTCTCTCTCTCTCTCTATGCAGATGTAGCACTGTCAGTTTTAATTCTGGTCTCTCTCTATGCAGATGCAGCACTGTCAGTTTTAGTTCTGGTCTCTCTCTCTCTACAGATGTAGCAGTGTCAGATTTAGTTCTGGTCTCTATCTCTATATAAAGATGCAGCACTGTCAGTTTTAAATCTGGTCTCTCTCTCTCTCTCTCTCTATACAGATGCAGCACTGTCAGTTTTAGTTCTGGTCTCTGTCTCTCTCTACAGATGCAACACTGTCAGTTTAAGTTCTGGTCTCTGTCTCTCTCTTCATATGCAGCACTATCAATTTTAGTTCTGGTCGCTGTCTCTCTGTACAGCTGCAGCACTGTCAGTTTTAGTTCTGGTCTCTGTCTCTCTCTACAGATGCAGCACTGTCAGTTTTAGTTCAGGTCTCTCTCTCTATATATAAAGATGCAGCACTATCACTTTTAAATCTGGTCTCTTTCTCTCTCTATACAGGTGCAGCAATGTCAGTTTTAGTTCTGGTCTCTCTCTCCATACAGATGCAGCACTGTCAGTTTTAGTTCTGCTCTCTCTCTCTCGACAGATGCAGCACTGTCAGTTTTAGTTCTGGTCTCTCTCTCTACAGATGCAGCAGTGTCAGATTTAGTTCTGGTCTCTCTATCTCTATATAAAGATGCAGCACTGTCAGTTTTAAATCTGGTCTCTCTCTCTCTCTCTCTCTATACAGATGCAGCACTGTCAATTTTAGTTCTGGTCTCTCTCTCTCCCGATACAGATGCAGCACTGTCAGTTTTAGTTCTGGTCTCTCTCTCTCTCGATACAGATGCAGCACTGTCAGTTTTAGTTCTGATCTCTCTCTCTCTCGATACAGATGCAGCACTGTCAGCTTTAATTCTGGTCTCTCTCTCTCTCTATACAGATACAGCACTGTCAGTTTTAGTTCTGGTCTCTCTCTCTCTCAACACAGATACAGCACTGTCAGTTTTAGTTTGGTCTCTATCTCTCTCCACAGATGCAGCACTGTCAGTTTTAGTTCTGGTCTCTCTCTCTCTCTCAGCACAGATACAGCACTGTCAGTTTTCGTCTGGTCTCTGTCTCTCTCTACAGATGCAACACTGTCAGTTTAAGTTCTGGTCTCTGTCTCTCTCTTCATATGCAGCACTGTCAATTTTAGTTCTGGTCGCTGTCTCTCTATACAGCTGCAGCACTGTCAGTTTTAGTTCTGGTCTCTGTCTCTCTCTACAGATGCAGCACTGTCAGTTTTAGTTCTGGTCTCTGTCTCTCTCTACAGATGCAGCACTGTCAGTTTTAGTTCTGGTCTCTGTCTCTCTCTGCAGATGCAGCACTGTAAATTTTAGTTCTGGTCTCTGTCTCTCTCCACAGATGCAGCACTGTCAGTTTTAGTTCATGTCTCTCTCTCTATATATAAAGATGCAGCACTGTCACTTTTAAATCTGGTCTCTTTCTCTCTCTATACAGGTGCAGCAATGTCAGTTTTAGTTCTGGTCTCTCTCTCCATACAGATGCAGCACTGTCAGTTTTAGTTCTGCTCTCTCTCTCTCTCTACAGATGCAGCATTGTCAGTTTTAGTTCAGGTCTCTCTCTCTATATATAAAGATGCAGCACTGTCACTTTTAAATCTGGTCTCTTTCTCTCTCTATACAGATGCAGCAATGTCAGTTTTAGTTCTGGTCTCTCTCTCTGCACAGATGCAGCACTGTCAGTTTTAATTCTGGTCTCTCTCTCTCTCTGTACAGGTGCAGCACTGTCAGTTTTAGTTCTGGTCTCTCTCTCTCTCTATCCAGATGTAGCACTGTCAGTTTTAATTCTGGTCTCTCTCTCTCTCTACACAGATGCAGCAGTGTCAGTTTTAGTTCTGGTCTCTCTCTCTCTCTATACAGATGCAGCAGTGTCAGTTTTAGTTCTGGTCTCTCTCTCTCTCTGCACAGATGCAGCAGTGTCAGTTTTAGTTCTGGTCTCTCTCTCTCTCTCTACAGATGCAGCAGTGTCAGTTTTAGTTCTGGTCTCTCTCTCTCTCTACACAGATGCAGCAGTGTCAGTTTTAGCTCTGGTCTCTCTCTCTCTCTACACAGATGCAGCAGTGTCAGTTTTAGTTCTGGTCTCTCTCTCTCTCTGCACAGATGCAGCAGTGTCAGTTTTAGTTCTGGTCTCTCTCTCTCTCTATACAGATGTAGCACTGTCAGTTTTAGTTCTGGTCTCTCTCTCACTCCACAGATGCAGCACTGTCAATTTTAGTTCTGGTCTCTCTCTCTCTCTATACAGTTGTAGCACTGTCAGTTTTAATTCTGGTCTCTCTCTCTCTCTATTCAGATGCAGCACTGTCAGTTTTAGTTCTGGTCTCTCTCTCTACAGATGCAGCAGTGTCAGATTTAGTTCTGGTCTCTATCTCTATATAAAGATGCAGCACTGTCAGTTTTAAATCTGGTCTCTCTCTCTCTCTCAGCACAGATACAGCACTGTCAGTTTTAGTCTGCTCTCTGTCTCTCTCTACAGATGTAACACTGTCAGTTTAAGTTCTGGTCTCTGTCTCTCTCTTCACATGCAGCACTGTCAATTTTAGTTCTGGTCTCTGTCTCTCTATGCAGCTGCAGCACTGTCAGTTTTAGTTCTGGTCTCTGTCTCTCTCTACAGATGCAGCACTGTCAATTTTAGTTCTGGTCTCTGTCTCACTCTACAGATGCAGCACTGTCAGTTTTAGTGCTGGTCTCTGTCTCTGTCTGCAGATGCAGCACTGTCAATTTTAGTTCTGGTCTCTGTCTCTCTCTACCGATGCAGCACTGTTAGTTTTATTTCTGGTCTCTCTCTCTCTCGACAGATGCAGCAATGTCAGTTTTGGTTCAGCTCTCTCTCTCTCTACAGATGCAGCATTGTCAGTTTTAGTTCAGGTCTCTCTCTCTATATATAAAGATGCAGCACTGTCACTTTTAAATCTGGTCTCTTTCTCTCTCCATACAGCTGCAGCAATGTCAGTTTTAGTTCTGGTCTCTCTCTCTCTCTATGCAGATGCAGCACTGTCAGTTTTAATTCTGGTCTCTCTCTATACAGATGCAGCACTGTCAGTTTTAGTTCTGGTCTCTCTCTCTCTACAGATGTAGCAGTGTCAGATTTAGTTCTGGTCTCTATCTCTATATAAAGATGCAGCACTGTCAGTTATAAATCTGGTCTCTCTCTCTCTCTCTATACAGAGATGCAGCACTGTCAGTTTTAGTTCTGGTCTCTGTCTCTCTCTACAGATGCAACACTGTCAGTTTAAGTTCTGGTCTCTGTCTCTCTATACAGCTGCAGCACTGCCAGTTTTAGTTCTGGTCTCTGTCACTCTCTACAGATGCAGCACTGTCAATTTTAGTTCTGGACTCTGTCTCTCTCTACAGATGCAGCACTGTCAGTTTTAGTTCTGGTCTCTGTCTCTCTCTGCAGATGCAGCACTGTCAATTTTAGTTCTGGTCTCTGTCTCTCTACAGATGCAGCACTGTTAGTTTTAGTTCAGGTCTCTCTCTCTATATATAAAGATGCAGCACTGTCACTTTTAAATCTGGTCTCTTTCTCTCTCTATACAGGTGCAGCAATGTCAGTTTTAGTTCTGGTCTCTCTCTCCATACAGATGCAGCACTGTCAGTTTTAGTTCTGCTCTCTCTCTCTCGACAGATGCAGCACTGTCAGTTTTAGTTCTGGTCTCTCTCTCTACAGATGCAGCAGTGTCAGATTTAGTTCTGGTCTCTCTATCTTTATATCAAGATGCAGCACTGTCAGTTTTAAATCTGGTCTCTCTCTCTCTCTCTCTCTATACAGATGCAGCACTGTCAATTTTAGTTCTGGTCTCTCTCTCTCCCGATACAGATGCAGCACTGTCAGTGTTAGTTCTGGTCTCTCTCTCTCTCGATACAGATGCAGCACTGTCAGTTTTAGTTCTGGTCTCTCTCTCTCTCGATACAGATGCAGCACTGTCAGCTTTAATTCTGGTCTCTCTCTCTCTCTATACAGATACAGCACTGTCAGTTTTAGTTTGGTCTCTATCTCTCTGCACAGATGCAGCACTGTCAGTTTTAGTTCTGGTCTCTCTCTCTCTCTCAGCACAGATACAGCACTGTCAGTTTTAGTTTGGTCTCCATCTCTCTCCACAGATGCAGCACTGTCAGTTTTAGTTCTGGTCTCTCTCTCTCTCTCAGCACAGATACAGCACTGTCAGTTTTCGACTGGTCTCTGTCTCTCTCTACAGATGCAACACTGTCAGTTTAAGTTCTGGTCTCTGTCTCTCTCTTCATATGCAGCACTGTCAATTTTAGTTCTGGTCGCTGTCTCTCTATACAGCTGCAGCACTGTCAGTTTTAGTTCTGGTCTCTGTCTCTCTCTGCAGATGCAGCACTGTCAATTTTAGTTCTGGTCTCTGTCTCTCTCCACAGATGCAGCACTGTCAGTTTTAGTTCAGGTCTCTCTCTCTATATATAAAGATGCAGCACTGTCACTTTTAAATCTGGTCTCTTTCTCTCTCTATACAGGTGCAGCAATGTCAGTTTTAGTTCTGGTCTCTCTCTCCATACAGTTGCAGCACTGTCAGTTTTAGTTCTGCTCCCTCTCTCTCTCTACAGATGCAGCATTGTCAGTTTTAGTTCAGGTCTCTCTCTCTATATATAAAGATGCAGCACTGTCACTTTTAAATCTGGTCTCTTTCTCTCTCTATACAGATGCAGCAATGTCAGTTTTAGTTCTGGTCTCTCTCTCTGCACAGATGCAGCACTGTCAGTTTTAATTCTGGTCTCTCTCTCTCTCTGCACAGGTGCAGCACTGTCAGTTTTAGTTCTGGTCTCTCTCTCTCTCTATCCAGATGTAGCACTGTCAGTTTTAATTCTGGTCTCTCTCTCTCTCTACACAGATGCAGCAGTGTCAGTTTTAGTTCTGGTCTCTCTCTCTCTCTATACAGATGTAGCACTGTCAGTTTTAGTTCTGGTCTCTCTCTCTCTCTGCACAGATACAGCAGTGTCAGTTTTAGTTCTGGTCTCTCTCTCTCTCTCTACAGATGCAGCAGTGTCAGTTTTAGTTCTGGTCTCTCTCTCTCTCTACACAGATGCAGCAGTGTCAGTTTTAGCTCTGGTCTCTCTCTCTCTCTACACAGATGCAGCAGTGTCAGTTTTAGTTCTGCTCTCTCTCTCTCTCTATACAGATGTAGCACTGTCAGTTTTAGTTCTGGTCTCTCTCTCACTCCACAGATGCAGCACTGTCAATTTTAGTTCTGGTCTCTCTCTCTCTCTATACAGATGTAGCACTGTCAGTTTTAATTCTGGTCTCTCTCTCTCTCTATTCAGATGCAGCACTGTCAGTTTTAGTTCTGGTCTCTCTCTCTACAGATGCAGCAGTGTCAGATTTAGTTCTGGTCTCTATCTCTATATAAAGATGCAGCACTGTCAGTTTTAAATCTGGTCTCTCTCTCTCTCTCTCTCTCTATACAGATGCAGCACTGTCAGTTTTAGTTCTGGTCTCTCTCTCTCTCGATACAGATGCAGCACTGTCAGCTTTAATTCTGGTCTCTCTCTCTCTCTATACAGATACAGCACTGTCAGTTTTAGTTCTGGTCTCTCTCTCTCTCAACACAGATACAGCACTGTCAGTTTTAGTTTGGTCTCCATCTCTCTCCACAGATGCAGCACTGTCAGTTTCAGTTCTGGTCTCTCTCTCTCTCTCAGCACAGATACAGCACTGTCAGTTTTAGTCTGGTCTCTGTCTCTCTCTACAGATGCAACACTGTCAGTTTTAGTTCTGGTCTCTGTCTCTCTCTACAGATGCAGCACTGTCAATTTTAGTTCTGGTCTCTGTCTCACTCTACAGATGCAGCACTGTCAGTTTTAGTTCTGGTCTCTGTCTCTGTCTGCAGATGCAGCACTGTCAATTTTAGTTCTGGTCTCTGTCTCTCCACAGAGATGCAGCACTGTCAGTTTTAGTTTGGTCTCTATCTCTCTCGACAGATGCAGCACTGTCAGTTTTATTTCTGGTCTCTATCTCTCTCTACAGATGCAGCACTGTCAGTTTTATTTCTGGTCTCTCTCTCTCTCGACAGATGCAGCACTGTCAGTTTTAGTTCTGCTCTCTCTCTCTCTACAGATGCAGCATTGTCAGTTTTAGTTCAGGTCTCCCTCTCTATATATAAAGATGCAGCACTGGCACTTTTAAATCTGATCTCTTTCTCTCTCTATACAGGTGCAGCAATGTCAGTTTTAGTTCTGGTCTCTCTCTCTCTCTATACAGATGTAGCACTGTCAGTTTTAATTCTGGTCTCTCTCTATACAGTTGCAGCACTGTCAGTTTTAGTTCTGGTCTCTCTCTCTCTACAGATGTAGCAGTGTCAGATTTAGTTCTGGTCTCTATCTCTATATAAAGATGCAGCACTGTCAGTTTTAAATCTGGTCTCTCTCTCTCTCTCTCTCTCTATACAGTTGCAGCACTGTCAGTTTTAGTTCTGGTCTCTCTCTCGCTCGATACAGATGCAGCACTGTCAGCTTTAATTCTGGTCTCTCACTCTCTCTATTCAGATACAGCACTGTCAGTTTTAGTCTGGTCTCTGTCTCTCTCTACAGATGCAACACTGTCAGTTTAAGTTCTGGTCTCTATCTCTCTCTTTTCAGCTGCAGCACTGTCAATTTTAGTTCTGGTCGCTGTCTCTCTATACAGCTGCAGCACTGTCAATTTTAGTTCTGGTCTCTGTCTCTCTCTACAGATGCAGCACTGTCAATTTTAGTTCTGGTCTCTGTCTCTCTCTACAGATGCAGCACTGTCAGTTTTAGTTCTGGTCTCTGTCTCTCTCTGCAGATGCAGCACTGTCAGTTTTAGTTCAGGTCTCTCTCTCTATATATAAAGATGCAGCACTGTCACTTTTAAATCTGGTCTCTTTCTCTCTCTTTCCAGGTGCAGCAATGTCAGTTTTAGTTCTGGTCTCTATCTCTCTCTACAGATGCAGCACTGTCAGTTTTATTTCTGGTCTCTCTCTCTCTCGACAGATGCAGCAGTGTCAGTTTTAGTTCTGCTCTCTCTCTCTCTACAGATGCAGCATTGTCAGTTTTAGTTCAGGTCTCTCTATCTCTATATAAAGATGCAGCACTGTCAGTTTTAAATCTGGTCTCTCTCTCCCTCTCTCTCTCGATACAGATGCAGCACTGTCAATTTTAGTTCTGGTCTCTCTCTCTCCCGATACAGATGCAGCACTGTCAGTTTTAGTTCTGGTCTCTCTCTCTCTCGATACAGATGCAGCACTGTCAGTTTTAGTTCTGGTCTCTCTCTCTCTCGATACAGATGCAGCACTGTCAGCTTTAATTCTGGTCTCTCTCTCTCTCTATACAGATACAGCACTGTCAGTTTTAGTTCTGGTCTCTCTCTCTCTCAACACAGATACAGCACTGTCAGTTTTAGTTTGGTCTCTCTCTCTCTCTCAGCACAGTTACAGCACTGTCAGTTTTAGTCTGGTCTCTGTCTCTCTCTACAGATGCAACACTGTCAGTTTTAGTTCTGGTCTCTGTCTCTCTCTGCAGATGCAGCACTGTCAATTTTAGTTCTGGTCTCTGTCTCACTCTACAGATGCAGCACTGACAGTTTTAGTTCTGGTCTCTGTCTCTGTCTGCAGATGCAGCACTGTCAATTTTAGTTCTGGTCTCTGTCTCTCCACAGAGATGCAGCACTGTCTGTTTTAGTTTGGTCTCTATCTCTCTCGACAGATGCAGCACTGTCAGTTTTAGTTCTGGTCTCTATCTCTCTCTACCGATGCAGCACTGTCAGTTTTAGTTCTGGTCTCTATCTCTCTCTACAGATGCAGCACTGTCAGTTTTATTTCTGGTCTCTCTCTCTCTCGACAGATGCAGCACTGTCAGTTTTAGTTCTGCTCTCTCTCTACAGATGCAGCATTGTCAGATTTGGTTCAGGTCTCTCTCTCTATATATAAAGATGCAGCACTGTCACTTTTAAAACTGGTCTCTTTCTCTCTCTATACAGGTGCAGCAATGTCAGTTTTAGTTCTGGTCTCTCTCTCTCTCTATACAGATGTAGCACTGTCAGTTTTAATTCTGGTCTCTCTCTATTCAGATGCAGCACTGTCAGTTTTAGTTCTGGTCTCTCTCTCTCTACAGATGTAGCAGTGTCAGATTTAGTTCTGGTCTCTATCTCCATATAAAGATGCAGCACTGTCAGTTTTAAATCTTGTCTCTCTCTCTCTCTCTCTCTCTCCATACAGATGCAGCACTGTCAGTTTTAGTTCTGGTCTCTCTCTCTCCCGATACAGATGCAGCAATGTCAGTTTTAGTTCTGGTCTCTCTCTCTCTCGATACAGATGCAGCACTGTCAGCTTTAATTCTGGTCTCTCACTCTCTCTATTCAGATACAGCACTGTCAGTTTTAGTTCTGGTCTCTCTCTCTCTCAACACAGATACAGCACTGTCAGTTTTAGTTTGGTCTCTATATCTCTCCACAGATGCAGCACTGTCAGTTTCAGTTCTGGTCTCTCTCTCTCTCTCAGCACAGATACAGCACTGTCAGTTTTAGTCTGGTCTCTGTCTCTCTATACAGCTGCAGCACTGTCAGTTTTAGTTCTGGTCTCTGTCTCTCTCTACAGATGCAGCACTGTCAATTTTAGTTCTGGTCTCTGTCTCTCTCTACAGATGCAGCACTGTCAGTTTTACTTCTGGTCTCTGTCTCTCTCTGCAGATGCAGCACTGTCAATTTTAGTTCTGGTCTCTGTCTCTCTCTACAGATGCAGCACTGTCAATTTTAGTTCTGGTCTCTGTCTCTCTCGACAGCTGCAGCACTGTCAGTTTTAGTTCTGGTCTCTGTCTCTCTCTACAGATGCAGCACTGTCAATTTTAGTTCTGGTCTCTGTCTCTCTCCACAGATGCAGCACTGTCAGTTTTAGTTCTGGTCTCTGTCTGTCTGCAGATGCAGCACTGTCAATTTTAGTTCTGGTCTCTGTCTCTCTCGACAGTTGCAGCACTGTCAGTTTTTGTTTGGTCTCTATCTCTCTCTACAGATGCAGCACTGTCAGTTTTAGTTCTGGTCTCTATCTCTCTCTGCAGATGCAGCACTCTCAGTTTTAGTTCTGGTCTCTATCTCTCTCTACAGATGCAGCACTGTCAGTTTTAGTTCTGGTCTCTGTCTCTCTCTACAGTTGCAGCACTGTCAATTTTAGTTCTGGTCTCTGTCTCTCTCTACAGATGCAGCACTGTCAGTTTTAGTTCTGGTCTCTGTCTCTGTCTGCAGATGCAGCACTGTCCATTTTAGTTCTGGTCTCTGTCTCTCCACAGAGATGCAGCACTGTCAGTTTTAGTTTGGTCTCTATCTCTCTCGACAGATGCAGCACTGTCAGTTTTAGTTCTGGTCTCTGTCTCTCTCTACAGATGCAGCACTGTCAGTTTTATTTCTGGTCTCTCTCTCTATATATAAAGATGCAGCACTGTCACTTTTAAATCTGGTCTCTTTCTCTCTCTATACAGGTGCAGCAATGTCAGTTTTAGTTCTGGTCTCTCTCTCTCTCTCTCTATACAGATGCAGCACTGTCAGTTTTAGTTCTGCTCTCTCTCTCTCTACAGATGCAGCATTGTCAGTTTTAGTTCAGGTCTCTCTCTCTATATATAAAGATGCAGCACTGTCACTTTTAAATCTGGTCTCTTTCTCTCTCTATGCAGGTGCAGCAATGTCAGTTTTAGTTCTGGTCTCTCTCTCTCTCTATACAGATGCAGCACTGTCACTTTTAAATCTGGTCTCTTCCTTTCTCTGTACAGGTGCAGCAATGTCAGTTTTAGTTCTGGTCTCTCTCTCTCTGTCTATACAATTGCAGCACTGTCAGTTTTAGTTCTGGTCTCTCTCTCTCTCAATACAGATATAGCAGTCTCAGTTTTAATTTTGGTCTCTCTCTCACTATACAGATGCAGCAGTGTCAGTTTTAGTTCTGGTCTCTATCTCTCTATACAGATGCAGCACTGTCAGTTTTAGTTCTGGTCTCTATCTCTCTATACAGATGCAGCACTGTCAGTTTTAGTTCTGGTCTCTATCTCTGTATACAGATGCAGCACTGTCAGTTTTAGTTCTGGTCTCTGTCTCTCTCTACAGATGCAGCACTGTCAATTTTAGTTCTGGTCTCTGTCTCTCTCTACAGATGCAGCACTGTCAGTTTCAGTTCTGGTCTCTGTATCTCTCGACAGATGCAGCGCGGTCAGTTTTAGTTTGGTCTCTATCTCTCTCTACAGATGCAGCACTGTCAGTTTTAGTTCTGGTCTCGATTTCTCTCTACAGATGCCGCACTGTCAGTTTTAGTTCTGGTCTCTATCTCTCTCTACAGATGCAGCACTGTCAATTTTAGTTCTGGTCTCTGTCTCTCTCCACAGTTGCAGCACTGTCAGTTTTAGTTTGGTCTCTATCTCTCTCTACAGATGCAGCACTGTCAGTTTTAGTTCTGGTCTCTTTCTCTCTCTACAGTTGCAGCACTGTCAGTTTTAGTTCTGGTCTCTATCTCTCTCTACAGATGCAGCACTGTCAGTTTTAGTTCTGGTCTCTATCTCTCTCTGCAGATGCAGCACTGTCAGTTTTATTTCTGGTCTCTCTCTCTCTCTACAGATGCAGCACTGTCAGTTTTATTTCTGGTCTCTCTCTCTCTCTGCAGATGCAGCACTGTCAGTTTTAGTTCTGGTCTCTGTCTCTCTCTACAGATGCAGCACTGTCAGTTTTAGTTCTGGTCTCTGTCTCTCTCTACAGATGCAGCACTGTCAGTTTTAGTTCTGGTCTCTGTCTCTCTCTACAGATGCAGCACTGTCAGTTTTAGTTCTGGTCTCTGTCTCTCTCTGCAGATGCAGCACTGTCAGTTTTAGTTCTGGTCTCTGTCTCTCTCTGCAGATGCAGCACTGTCAGTTTTAGTTCTAGTCTCTATCTCTCTCTACAGATGCAGCACTGTCAGTTTTATTTCTGGTCTCTCTCTCAATACAGATACAGCAGTCTCAGTTTTAGTTCTGGTCTCTTTCTCTCTCTGTACAGATGCAGCAATGTCAGTTTTAGTTCTGGTTTCTCTCTCTCTCTGTACAGATGCAGCACTGTCAATTTTAATTCTGGTCTCTCTCTCTCTCTGTACAGATGCAGCACTGTCAGTTTTAATTCTGGTCTCTCTCTCTCTCTGTACAGATGCAGCACTGTCAGTTTTAATTCTGGTCTCTCTCTCTGTACAGATGCAGCACTGTCAGTTTTAGTTCTGCTCTCTCTCTCTCTCTCTACAGATGCAGCACTGTCAATTTTAGTTCTGGTCTCTCTCTACAGATGCAGCACTGTCAGTTTTAGTTCTGGTCTCTGTCTCTGTCTGCAGATGCAGCACTGTCAATTTTAGTTCTGGTCTCTGTCTCTCCACAGAGATGCAGCACTGTCAGTTTTAGTTTGGTCTCTATCTCTCTCGACAGATGCAGCACTGTCAGTTTTAGTTCTGGTCTCTCTCTCTCTCAACACAGATGCAGCACTGTCAGTTTAAGTTCTGGTCTCTGTCTCTCTCCACAGATGCAGCACTGTCAATTTTAGTTCTGGTCTCTCTCTCTCTCTACAGATGCAGCACTGTCAATTTTAGTTCTGGTCTCTGTCTCTCTCTACTGTTGCAGCACTGTCAATTTTAGTTCTGGTCTCTGTCTCTCTCGACAGATGCAGCACTGTCAGTTTTAGTTCTGCTCTCTCTCTCTCTCTCTACAGATGCAGCACTGTCAATTTTAGTTCTGGTCTCTGTCTCTCTCTACAGATGCAGCACTGTCAGTTTTATTTTGGTCTCTATCTCTCTCTACAGATGCAGCACTGTCAGTTTTAGTTCTGGTCTCTATCTCTCTCTGCAGATGCAGCACTGTCAGTTTTAGTTCTGGTCTCTATCTCTCTCTACAGATGCAGCACTGTCAGTTTTAGTTCTGGTCTCTGTCTCTCTCTACAGATGCAGCACTGTCAATTTTAGTTCTGGTCTCTGTCTCTCTCTACAGATGCAGCACTGTCAGTTTTAGTTCTGGTCTCTGTCTCTGTCTGCAGATGCAGCACTGTCCATTTTAGTTCTGGTCTCTGTCTCTCCACAGAGATGCAGCACTGTCAGTTTTAGTTTGGTCTCTATCTCTCTCGACAGATGCAGCACTGTCAGTTTTAGTTCTGGTCTCTGTCTCTCTCTACAGATGCAGCACTGTCAGATTTATTTCTGGTCTCTCTCTCTCTCGACAGATGCAGCACTGTCAGTTTTAGTTCTGGTCTCTCTCTCTCTCTCTGCAGATGCAGCATTGTCAGTTTTAGTTCAGGTCTCTCTCTCTATATATAAAGATGCAGCACTGTCACTTTTAAATCTGGTCTCTTTCTCTCTCTATACAGGTGCAGCAATGTCAGTTTTAGTTCTGGTCTCTCTCTCTCTCTCTATACAGATGCAGCACTGTCAGTTTTAGTTCTGCTCTCTCTCTCTCTACAGATGCAGCATTGTCAGTTTTAGTTCAGGTCTCTCTCTCTATATATAAAGATGCAGCACTGTCACTTTTAAATCTGGTCTCTTTCTCTCTCTATGCAGGTGCAGCAATGTCAGTTTTAGTTCTGGTCTCTCTCTCTCTCTATACAGATGCAGCACTGTCACTTTTAAATCTGGTCTCTTCCTTTCTCTGTACAGGTGCAGCAATGTCAGTTTTAGTTCTGGTCTCTCTCTCTCTGTCTATACAATTGCAGCACTGTCAGTTTTAATTCTGGTCTCTCTCTCTCTCTGTACAGGTGCAGCACTGTCAGTTTTAGTTCTGGTCTCTCTCTCTCTCAATACAGATATAGCAGTCTCAGTTTTAATTTTGGTCTCTCTCTCACTATACAGATGCAGCAGTGTCAGTTTTAGTTCTGGTCTCTATCTCTCTATACAGATGCAGCACTGTCAGTTTTAGTTCTGGTCTCTATCTCTGTATACAGATGCAGCACTGTCAATTTTAGTTCTGGTCTCTGTCTCTCTCTACAGATGCAGCACTGTCAGTTTTAGTTCTGGTCTCTGTCTCTCTCGACAGATGCAGCGCGGTCAGTTTTAGTTTGGTCTCTATCTCTCTCTACAGATGCAGCACTGTCAGTTTTAGTTCTGGTCTCGATCTCTCTCTGCAGATGCAGCACTGTCAGTTTTAGTTCTGGTCTCTATCTGTCTCTACAGATGCAGCACTGTCAATTTTATTTCTGGTCTCTGTCTCTCTCCACAGTTGCAGCACTGTCAGTTTTAGTTTGGTCTCTATCTCTCTCTACAGATGCAGCACTGTCAGTTTTAGTTCTGGTCTCAATCTCTCTCTACAGATGCAGCACTGTCAGTTTTATTTCTGGTCTCTCTCTCAATACAGATACAGCAGTCTCAGTTTTAGTTCTGGTCTCTTTCTCTCTCTGTACAGATGCAGCAATGTCAGTTTTAGTTCTGGTTTCTCTCTCTCTCTGTACAGATGCAGCACTGTCAATTTTAATTCTGGTCTCTCTCTCTCTCTGTACAGATGCAGCACTGTCAGTTTTAATTCTGGTCTCTCTCTCTCTCTGTACAGATGCAGCACTGTCAGTTTTAATTCTGGTCTCTCTCTCTGTACAGATGCAGCACTGTCAGTTTTAGTTCTGCTCTCTCTCTCTCTCTGTACAGATGCAGCACTGTCAGTTTTAGTTCTGGACTCTGTCTCTCCATACAGATGCAGCTCTGTCACTTTTAGTTCTGGTCTCGCTCTCTCTAAATACAGATACAGCACTGTCAGTTTTATTTCTGGTCTCTCTCTCTCTACACATGCAGCACTGTCAGTTTTAGTTCTGGTCTCTATCTCTCTCTATACAGATACAGCACTGTCAGTTTTAGTTCTGGTCTCTCTCTCTCTCTATACAGCTGCAGCACTGTCAGTTTTAGTTCTGGTCTCTGTCTCTCGAAACAGATGCAGGACTGTCAGTTTTAGTTCTGGTCTCTATCTCTCTCGAAACAGATGCAGCACTGTCAGTTTTAGTTCTGGTCTCTATCTCTCTCCATACAGTTGCAGCACTGTCAGTTTTAGTTCTGGTCTCTCTCTCTCTCTATACAGATGCAGCAGTGTCAGTTTTAGTTCTGGTCTCTCTCTCTCCCGATACAGATGCAGCACTGTCAGTTTTAGTTCTGGTCTCTCTCTCTCTCGATACAGATGCAGCACTGTCAGTTTTAGTTCTGGTCTCTCTCTCTCTCTATACAGATGCAGCAGTGTCAGTTTTAGTTCTGGTCTCTCTCTCTCCCGATACACATGCAGCACTGTCAGTTTTAGTTCTGGTCTCTCTCTCCCTCGATACAGATGCAGCACTGTCAGTTTAAGTTCTGGTCTCTGTCTCTCTCTTCATATGCAACACTGTCAGTTTTAGTTCTGGTCTCTGTCTCTCTCTTCATTTGCAGCACTGTCAGTTTTAGTTCTGGTCTCTCTCTCTCCCGATACAGATGCAGCACTGTCAGTTTTAGTTCTGGTCTCTCTCTCTCTCGATACAGATGCAGCACTTTCAGTTTAAGTACTGGTCACTGTCTCTCTCTGCAGATGCAACACTGTCAGTTTAAGTTCTGGTCTCTGTCTCTCTCTTCATATGCAGCACTGTCAGTTTTAGTTCTGGTCTCTCTCTTTCTCTATACAGATGCAGCACTGTCAGTTTTAGTTCTGGTCTCTCTCTCTCTCGAAACAGAGGCAGCACTGTCAGTTTTAGTTCTGGTCTCTCTCTCTCTCTATACAGATGCAGCAGTGTCAGTTTTAGTTCTGGTCTCTCTCTCTCCCGATACAGATGCAGCACTGTCAGTTTTAGTTCTGGTCTCTCTCTCTCTCGATACAGATGCAGCACTGTCAGTTTTAGTTCTGGTCTTTCTCTCTCTCGATACAGATACAGCACTGTCAGTTTTAGTTCTGGTCTCTCTCTCTCTCAACACAGATACAGCACTGTCAGTTTTAGTTTGGTCTCTATCTCTCTCCACAGATGCAGCACTGTCAGTTTTAGTTCTGGTCTCTGTCTCTCTATACAGATGCAGCAGTGTCAGTTTTAGTTCTGGTCTCTGTCTCTCGATACAGTTGCAGCACTGTCAGTTTTAGTTCTGTTCTCTGTCTCTCTATACAGATGCAGCACTGTCAGTTTTAGTTCTGGTCTCTATCTCTCTCCACACAGATGCAGCAGTGTCAGTTTTTGTTCTGGTCTCTATCTCTCCATACAGATGCAGCATTGTCAGTTTCAGTTCTGGTCTCTGTCTCTCTAAACAGGTGCAGCACTGTCAGTTTTAGTTCTGGTCTCTGTCTCTCTGTACAGATGCAGCAGTGTCAGTTTTAGTTCTGGTCTCTATCTCTCTATACAGATGTAGCACTGTCAGTTTTAGTTCTGGTCTCTCTCTCTCTCTACACAGATGCAGCAGTGTCAGTTTTAGTTCTGGTCTCTCTCTCTCTCCCTACAGATGCAGGAGTGTCAGTTTTAGTTTGGTCTCTCTCTCTCTATACAGATGCAGCACTGTCAGTTTTAGTTCTGGTCTCTCTCTCTCTCGATACAGATGCAGCACTGTCAGTTTTAGTTCTGGTCTCTCTCTCTATCAACACAGATACAGCACTGTCAGTTTTAGTTTGGTCTCTATCTCTCTCTACAGATGCAGCAGTGTCAGTTTTAGTTCTGGTCTCTGTCTCTCTCTCAACACAGATACAGCACTGTCAATTTTCGTTCTGGTCTCTGGCTCTCTCTACTGATGCAGCACTGTCAATTTTAGTTCTGGTCTCTGTCTCTCTCCACAGTTGCAGCACTGTCAGTTTTAGTTTGGTCTCTATCTCTCTCTTTTCGGCTGCAGCACTGTCAATTTTAGTTCTGGTCTCTGTCTCTCTCTACAGATGCAGCACTGTCAATTTTACTTCTGGTCTCTGTCTCTCTCGTCAGATGCAGCACTGTCAGTTTTAGTTTGGTCTCTATCTCTCTCTACAGATGCAGCACTGTCAGTTTTAGTTCTGGTCTCTGTCTCTCTACAGATGCAGCACTGTCAGTTTTAGTTCTGGTCTCTATCTCTCTCTGCTGATGCAGCACTGTCAGTTTTAGTTCTGGTCTCTGTCGCTCTCTCTACAGATGCAGCACTGTCAGTTTTAGTTCTGGTCTCTCTCTCTCTCTATGCAGATGCAGCACTGTCAGTTTTAATTCTGGTCTCTCTCTCTCTCGATACAGATACAGCACTGTCAGTTTTAGTTCTGCTCTCTCTCTCTCTGCAGATGCAGCATTGTCAGTTTTAGTTCAGGTCTCTCTCTCTATATATAAAGATGTTGCACTGTCACTTTTAAATCTGGTCTCTTTCTCTCTCTATACAGATGCAGCACTGTCAGTTTTAGTTCTGGTCTCTCTCTCTCTCTATACAGATGCAGCACTGTCAATTTTAGTTCTGGTCTCTGTCTCTCTCTACAGGTGCAGCACTGTCAGTTTTAGTTCTGGTCTCTCTCTCTCTCTCTGCAGATGCAGATCTGTCAGTTTTAGTTCTGGTCTCTCTCTCTCTCTCTCTCTACAGATGCAGCACTGTCAGTTTTAGTTCTGGTCTCTCTCTCTCTCTCTACAGATGCAGCACTGTCAATTTTAGTTCTGGTCTCTGTCTCTCTCTCCAGATGCAGCACTGTCAATTTTAGTTCTGGTCTCTCTCTCTCTCTCTATACAGATGCAGCACTGTCAGTTTTAGTTCTGGTCTCTGTCTCTCTCTACAGATGCAGCACTGTCAGTTTTAGTTCTGGTCTCTGTCTCTCTCTACACAGATGCAGCACTGACAATTTTAGTTCTGGTCTCTCTCTCTCTCTCTGCACAGATGCAGCACTGTCAGTTTTAGTTCTGGTCTCTCTCTCTCCCGATACAGATGCAGCACTGTCAGTTTTAGTTCTGGTCTCTCTCTCTCTCTATACAGATGCAGCAGTGTCAGTTTTATTTCTGGTCTCTCTCTCTCCCGATACAGATGCAGCACTGTCAGTTTTAGTTCTGGTCTCTCTCTCTCTCGATACAGATGCAGAACTGTCAGTTTTAGTTCTGGTCTCTCTCTCTCTCGATACAGTTGCAGCACTGTCAGTTTAGTTCTGGACTCTCTCTCTCTCAACACAGATACAGCACTGTCAGTTTTAGTTTGGTCTCTATCTCTCTCTACAGATGCAGCACTGTCAGTTTTAGTTCTGGTCTCTCTCTCTCTCTCTCTCAACACAGATACAGCACTGTCAGTTTTAGTCTGGTCTCTGTCTCTCTCTACACAGATGCAACACTGTCAGTTTAAGTTCTGGTCTCCGTCTCTGTCTTCATATGCAGCAATGTCAGTTTTAGTTCTTGTCTCTCTCCGTCTCTATACAGATGCAGCACTGTCAGTTTTAGTTCTGGTCTCTCTCTCTCTCTATACAGAAGCAGCGCTGTCAGTTTTAGTTCTGGTCTCTCTCTCTCTCTATACAGATGCAGCAGTGTCAGTTTTAGTTCTGGTCTCTCTCTCTCTCTATACAGATGCAGCACTGTCAGTTTTAGTTCTGGTCTCTCTCTCTCTCGATACAGATGCAGCACTGTCAGTTTTAGTTCTGGTCTCTCTCTCTCTCGATAAAGATACAGCACTGTCAGTTTTAGTTCTGGTCTCTCCCTCTCTAAACACAGATACAGCACTGTCAGTTTTAGTTTGGTCTCTATCTCTCTCTGCAGTTGCAGCACTGTCAGTTTTAGTTCTGGTCTCTCTCTCTCTCTCAACACAGATACAGCACTGTCAGTTTTAGTCTGGTCTCTGTCTCTCTCTACAGATGCAACACTGTCAGTTTAAGTTCTGGTCTCTGTCTCTCTCTTCATATGCAGCACTGTCAGTTTTAGTTCTGGTCTCTGGCACTCTCGACAGATGCAGCACTGTCAGTTTTCGTTCTGGTCTCTGGCTCTCTCTACTGAAGCAGCACTGCAAATTTTAGTTCTGTTCTCTGTCTCTCTCTACAGTTGCAGCACTGTCAGTTTTAGTTTGGTCTCTGTCTCTCTCTATGCAGCTGCAGCACTGTCAGTTTTAGTTCTGGTCTCTGTCTCTCTCTACAGATGCAGCACTGTCAATTTTAGTTCTGGTCTCTGTCTCTCTCGACAGATGCAGCACTGTCAGTTTTAGTTCTGGTCTCTGTCTCTCTCTACAGATGCAGCACTGTCAATTTTAGTTCTGGTCTCTGTCTCTCTCGACAGATGCAGCACTGTCAGTTTTAGTTCTGGTCTCTCTCTCTCTCCTTACAGATGCAGCACTGTCAGTTTTAGTTCTGGTCTCTGTCTCTCTATACAGATGCAGCAGTGTCAGTTTTAGTTCTGTTCTCTGTCTCTCTATACAGATACAGCACTGTCAGTTTTAGTTCTGGTCTCTGTCTCTCTATACAGATGCACCAGTGTCAGTTTTAGTTCTGGTCTCTGTCTCTCTATACAGATGCAGCAGTGTCAGTTTTAGTTCTGGTCTCTATCTCTCTCCACACAGATGCAGCAGTGTCAGTTTTTGTTCTGTTCTCTATCTCTCCATACAGATGCAGCACTGTCAGTTTTAGTTCTGGTCTCTGTCTCTCTAAACAGATGCAGCACTGTCAGTTTTAGTTCTGGTCACTGTCTCTCTGGACAGATGCAGCAGTGTCAGTTTTAGTTCTGGTCTCTATCTCTCTATACAGATGTAGCACTGTCAGTTTTAGTTCTTGTCTCTCTCTCTCTCTCTACACAGATGCAGCAGTGTCAGTTTTAGTTCTGGTCCCTCTCTCTATCTCTACAGATGCAGCAGTGTCAGTTTTAGTTTGGTCTCTCTCTCTCTTTCCAGATGCAGCACAGTCAGTTTTAGTTCTGGTCTCTCTCTCTCTCGATACAGATGCAGCACTGTCAGTTTTAGTTCTGGTCTCTCTCTCTCTCTCTACAGATGCAGCAGTGTCAGTTTTAGTTTGGTCTCTCTCTCTCTTTCCAGATGCAGCACTGTCAGTTTTAGTTCTGGTCTCTCTCTCTCTCGATACAGATGCAGCACTGTCAGTTTTTGTTCTGGTCTCTCTCTCTCTCGATACAGATGCAGCACTGTCAGTTTTAGTTCTGGTCTCTCTCTCTCTCGATACAGATGCAGCACTTTCACCTTTAATTCTGGTCTCTCTCTCTCTCTATACAGATGCAGCACTGTCAGTTTTAGTTCTGGTCTCTCTCTCTATCAAACAGATACAGCACAGTCAGTTTTAGTTTGGTCTCTATCTCTCTCTACAGGTGCAGCACTGTCAGTTTTAGTTCTGGTCTCTCTCTCTCTCTCAACACAGATACAGCACTGTCAGTTTTAGTCTGGTCTCTGTCTCTCTCTACAGATGCAACACTGTCAGTTTTCGTTCTGGTCTCTGGCTCTCTCTACTGATGCAGCACTGTCAATTTTAGTTCTGGTCACTGTCTCTCTCTACAGTTGCAGCACTGTCAGTTTTAGTTTGGTCTCTATCTCTCTCTTTTCAGCTGCAGCACTGTCAGTTTTAGTTCTGGTCTCTGTCTCTCTCTACAGATGCAGCACTGTCAATTTTAGTTCTGGTCTCTGTCTCTCTCTACAGATGCAGCACTGTCAATTTTAGTTCTGGTCTCTGTCTCTCTCGACAGATGCAGCACTGTCAGTTTTAGTTTGGTCTCTATCTCTCTCTACAGATGCAGCACTGTCAGTTTTAGTTCTGGTCTCTGTCTCTCTCTACAGATGCAGCACTGTCAGTTTTAGTTCTGGTCTCTATCTCTCTCTGCAGATGCAGCACTGTGAGTTTTAGTTCTGGTCTCTGTCTCTCTCTCTACAGATGCAGCACTGTCAGTTTTAGTTCTGGTCTCTCTCTCTCTCTATACAGCTGCAGCACTGTCAGTTTTAATTCTGGTCTCTCTCTCTCTCTGTACAGGTGCAGCACTGTCAGTTTTAGTTCTGGTCTCTCTCTCTCTCGATACAGATACAGCACTGTCAGTTTTAGTTCTGCTCTCTCTCTCTCTGCAGATGCAGCATTGTCAGTTTTAGTTCAGGTCTCTCTCTCTATATATAAAGATGCAGCACTGTCACTTTTAAATCTGGTCTCTTTCTCTCTCTATACAGATGCAGCAATGTCAGTTTTAGTTCTGGTCTCTCTCTCTCTCTGTACAGGGGCAGCACT
This sequence comes from Heterodontus francisci, assembly GCF_036365525.1. Lineage (NCBI taxonomy): Eukaryota > Metazoa > Chordata > Chondrichthyes > Heterodontiformes > Heterodontidae > Heterodontus > Heterodontus francisci. Next base: position 330,482 of record NW_027140176.1, read on the forward strand.
GTCAGTTTTAGTTTGGTCTCTATCTCTCTCTTTTCAGCTGCAGCACTGTCAGTTTTAGTTCTGGTCTCTGTCTCTCTCTACAGATGCAGCACTGTCAATTTTAGTTCTGGTCTCTGTCTCTCTCTACAGATGCAGCACTGTCAATTTTAGTTCTGGTCTCTGTCTCTCTCGACAGATGCAGCACTGTCAGTTTTAGTTTGGTCTCTATCTCTCTCTACAGATGCAGCACTGTCAGTTTTAGTTCTGGTCTCTGTCTCTCTCTACAGATGCAGCACTGTCAGTTTTAGTTCTGGTCTCTATCTCTCTCTGCAGATGCAGCACTGTGAGTTTTAGTTCTGGTCTCTGTCTCTCTCTCTACAGATGCAGCACTGTCAGTTTTAGTTCTGGTCTCTCTCTCTCTCTATACAGCTGCAGCACTGTCAGTTTTAATTCTGGTCTCTCTCTCTCTCTGTACAGGTGCAGCACTGTCAGTTTTAGTTCTGGTCTCTCTCTCTCTCGATACAGATACAGCACTGTCAGTTTTAGTTCTGCTCTCTCTCTCTCTGCAGATGCAGCATTGTCAGTTTTAGTTCAGGTCTCTCTCTCTATATATAAAGATGCAGCACTGTCACTTTTAAATCTGGTCTCTTTCTCTCTCTATACAGATGCAGCAATGTCAGTTTTAGTTCTGGTCTCTCTCTCTCTCTGTACAGGGGCAGCACTGTCAGTTTTAGTTCTGGTCTCTCTCTCTCTCTCTGTACAGGTGCAGCACTGTCAGTTTTAGTTCTGGTCTCTCTCTCTCTCGATACAGATGCAGCACTGTCAGTTTTAATTTTGGTCTCTGTCTCTCTATACAGTTGCAGCACTGTCAGTTTTAGTTCTGCTCTCTATCTCTCAGTACAGATGCAGCATTGTCAGTTTTAGTTCAGGTCTCTCTCTCTGTATTTCAAGATGCAGCACTGTCACTTTAAAATCTGGTCTCTTTCTCTCTCTGCACAGATGCAGCAATGTCAGTTTTAGTTCTGGTCTCTCTCTCTCTCTACAGATGCAGCACTGTCAGTTTTAGTTCTGCTCTCTCTCTCTCTACAGATGCAGCATTGTCAGTTTTAGTTCAGGTCTCTCTGTATTTCAAGATGCAGCACTGTCACTTTAAAATCTGGTCTCTTTCTCTCTCTACACAGATGCAGCAATGTCAGTTTTAGTTCTGGTCTCTCTCTCTCTCTATACAGATGCAGCACTGTCAGTTTTAGTTCTGCTCTCTCTCTCTCTACAGATGCAGCATTGTCAGTTTTAGTTCAGGTCTCTCTCTCTATATTTGAAGATGCAGCACTGTAACTTTAAAATCTGGTCTCTTTCTCTCTCTATACAGATGCAGCAATGTCAGTTTTAGTTCTGGTCTCTCTCTCTCTCTGTACAGATGCAGCACTGTCAGTTTTAGTTCTGGTCTCTATCTCTCTCTATACAGATGCAGCACTGTCAGTTTTAATTCTGGTCTGTCTCTCTCTCTGTACAGATGCAGCAATGTCAGTTTTAGTTCTGGTCTCTCTCTCTCTCTGTCCAGATGCAGCACTGTCAGTTTTAATTCTGGTCTCTCTCTCTCTCTGCACAGGTGCAGCACTGTCAGTTTTAGTTCTGGTCTCTCTCTCTCTCTGTACAGATGCAGCAATGTCAGTTTTAGTTCTGGTCTCTCTCTCTCTCTGTACAGATGCAGCACTGTCAGTTATAGTTCTGTTCTCTGTCTCTCTATACAGATGCAGCACTGTCAGTTTCAGTTCTGGTCTCTATCTCTCTCTACACAGATGCAGCAGTGTCAGTTTTAGTTCTGCTCTCTATCTCTCCATACAGATGCAGCACTGTCAGTTTTAGTTCTGGTCTCTGTCTCTCTAAACAGATGCAGCACTGTCAGTTTTAGTTCTGGTCTCTGTCTCTCTGTGCAGATGCAGCAGTGTCAATTTTAGACCTGGTCTCTATCTCTCCATACAGATGCAGCTCTGTCAGTTTTAGTTCTGGTCTCTATCTCTCAAAACAGATGCAGCACTGTCAGTTTTAGTTCTGGTCTCTCTCTTTCTCTATACAGATGTAGCACTGTCAGTTTTAGTTCTGGTCTCTCTCTCTCTCTACACAGATGCAGCACTGTCAGTTTTAGTTCTGGTCTCTCTCTCTCTCTCTACAGATGCAGCAGTGTCAGTTTAACTTTGGTCTCTCTCTCTCTGTGCAGATGCAGCACTGTCAGTTTTAGTTCTGGTCTCTCTCTCTCTCGATACAGATGCAGCACTGTCATTTTTAGTTCTGGTCTCTCTCTCTCTCGATACAGGTGCAGCACTGTCACCTTTAATTCTGGTCTCTCTCTCTCTCTATACAGTTGCAGCACTGTCAGTTTTAGTTCTGGTCTCTCTGTCTCTCAACACAGATACAGCACTGTCAGTTTTAGTTTGGTCTCTATCTCTCTCTACAGATGCAGCACTGTCAGTTTTAGTTCTGGTCTCTCTCTCTCTCTGTACAGATGCAGCACTGTCAGTTTTAATTCTGGTCTCTCTCTCTCTCTGTACAGGTGCAGCACAGTCAGTTTTAGTTCTGGTCTCTCTCTCTCTCTGTTCAGATGCAGCAATGTCAGTTTTAGTTCTGCTCTCTCTCTCTCTCTGTACAGATGCAGCACTGTCAGTTTTAGTTCTGGTCTCTCTCTCTCTCTGCAGATGCAGCAGTGTCAGTTTTAATTCTGGTCTCTATCTCTCCATACAGATGCAGCACTGTCAGTTTTAGTTCTGGTCTCTGTCTCTCTAAACAGATGCAGCACTGTCAGTTTTAGTTCTGGTCTCTGTCTCTCTGTACAGATGCAGCAGTGTCAGTTTTAGTTCTGGTCTCTATCTCTCGAGACAGATGCAGCACTGTCAGTTTTAGTTCTGGTCTCTCTCTTTCTCTATACAGATGTAGCACTGTCAGTTTTAGTTCTGGTCTCTCTCTCTCTGCACAGATGCAGCAGTGTCAGTTTTAGTTCTGGTCTCTCTCTCTCTACAGATGCAGCAGTGTCAGTTTTAGTTTGTTCTCTCTCTCTCTATACAGATGCAGCACTGTCAGTTTTAGTTCTGGTCTCTCTCTCTCTCGATACAGATGCAGCACTGTCAGTTTTAGTTCTGGTCTCTCTCTCTCTCGATACAGATGCAGCACTGTCAGTTTTAGTTCTGATCTCTCTCTCTCTCGATACAGTTGCAGCACTGTCAGTTTTAGTTCTGGACTCTCTCTCTCTCAACACAGATACAGCACTGTCAGTTTTAGTTTGGTCTCTATCTCTCTCTACAGATGCAGCACTGTCAGTTTTAGTTCTGGTCTCTCTTTCTCTCTCAACACAGATACAGCACTGTCAGTTTTAGTCTGGTCTCTGTCTCTCTCGACAGATGCAACACTGTCAGTTTAAGTTCTGGTCTCTGTCTCTCTCTTCATATGCAGCACTGTCAGTTTTAGTTCTGGTCTCTGTCTCTCTCTTCATATGCAGCACTGTCAGTTTTAGTTCTGGTCTCTCTCTTTCTCTATACAGATGCAGCACTGTCAGTTTTAGTTCTGGTCTCTCTCTCTCTCTATACAGATGCAGCACTGTCAGTTTTAGTTCTGGTCTCTCTCTCTCTCTATACAGATGCAGCAGTGTCAGTTTTAGTTCTGGCCTCTCTCTCTCCCGATACAGATGCAGCACTGTCAGTTTTAGTTCTGATCTCTCTCTCTCTCGATACAGATGCAGCACTGTCAGTTTTAGTTCTGGTCTCTCTCTCTCTCGATACAGATACAGCACTGTCAGTTTTAGTTCTGGTCTCTCCCTCTCTAAACACAGATACAGCACTGTCAGATTTAGTCTGGTCTCTGTCTCTCTCTACAGATGCTACACTGTCAGTTTAAGTTCTGGTCTCTGTCTCTCTCTTCATATGCAGCAATGTCAGTTTTAGTTCTGCTCTCTCTCTCTCTCTGTACAGATGCAGCACTGTCAGTTTTAGTTCTGGTCTCTCTCTCTCTCTGCAGATGCAGCAGTGTCAGTTTTAATTCTGGTCTCTATCTCTCCATACAGATGCAGCACTGTCAGTTTTAGTTCTGGTCTCTGTCTCTCTAAACAGATGCAGCACTGTCAGTTTTAGTTCTGGTCTCTGTCTCTCTGTACAGATGCAGCAGTGTCAGTTTTAGTTCTGGTCTCTATCTCTCTAGACAGATGCAGCACTGTCAGTTTTAGTTCTGGTCTCTCTCTTTCTCTATACAGATGTAGCACTGTCAGTTTTAGTTCTGGTCTCTCTCTCTCTGCACAGATGCAGCAGTGTCAGTTTTAGTTCTGGTCTCTCTCTCTCTCTCTACAGATGCAGCAGTGTCAGTTTTAGTTTGGTCTCTCTCTCTCTCGATACAGATGCAGCACTGTCAGTTTTAGTTCTGGTCTCTCTCTCTCTCGATACAGATGCAGCACTGTCAGTTTTAGTTCTGGTCTCTCTCTCTCTCGATACAGTTGCAGCACTGTCAGTTTTAGTTCTGGACTCTCTCTCTCTCAACACAGATACAGCACTGTCAGTTTTAGTTTGGTCTCTATCTCTCTCTACAGATGCAGCACTGTCAGTTTTAGTTCTGGTCTCTCTTTCTCTCTCAACACAGATACAGCACTGTCAGTTTTAGTCTGGTCTCTGTCTCTCTCGACAGATGCAACACTGTCAGTTTAAGTTCTGGTCTCTGTCTCTCTCTACAGATGCAGCACTGTCAATTTTAGTTCTGGTCTCTGTCTCTCTCTACAGATGCAGCACTGTCAATTTTAGTTCTGGTCTCTGTCTCTCTCGACAGATGCAGCACTGTCAGTTTTAGTTTGGTCTCTATCTCTCTCTACAGATGCAGCACTGTCAGTTTTAGTTCTGGTCTCTGTCTCTCTCTACAGATGCAGCACTGTCAGTTTTAGTTCTGGTCTCTATCTCTCTCTGCAGATGCAGCACTGTGAGTTTTAGTTCTGGTCTCTGTCTCTCTCTCTACAGATGCAGCACTGTCAGTTTTAGTTCTGGTCTCTCTCTCTCTCTATACAGCTGCAGCACTGTCAGTTTTAATTCTGGTCTCTCTCTCTCTCTGTACAGGTGCAGCACTGTCAGTTTTAGTTCTGGTCTCTCTCTCTCTCGATACAGATACAGCACTGTCAGTTTTAGTTCTGCTCTCTCTCTCTCTGCAGATGCAGCATTGTCAGTTTTAGTTCAGGTCTCTCTCTCTATATATAAAGATGCAGCACTGTCACTTTTAAATCTGGTCTCTTTCTCTCTCTATACAGATGCAGCAATGTCAGTTTTAGTTCTGGTCTCTCTCTCTCTCTGTACAGGGGCAGCACTGTCAGTTTTAGTTCTGGTCTCTCTCTCTCTCTGTACAGGTGCAGCACTGTCAGTTTTAGTTCTGGTCTCTCTCTCTCTCGATACAGATGCAGCACTGTCAGTTTTAATTTTGGTCTCTGTCTCTCTATACAGTTGCAGCACTGTCAGTTTTAGTTCTGCTCTCTATCTCTCAGTACAGATGCAGCATTGTCAGTTTTAGTTCAGGTCTCTCTCTCTGTATTTCAAGATGCAGCACTGTCACTTTAAAATCTGGTCTCTTTCTCTCTCTGCACAGATGCAGCAATGTCAGTTTTAGTTCTGGTCTCTCTCTCTCTCTACAGATGCAGCACTGTCAGTTTTAGTTCTGCTCTCTCTCTCTCTACAGATGCAGCATTGTCAGTTTTAGTTCAGGTCTCTCTCTCTGTATTTCAAGATGCAGCACTGTCACTTTAAAATCTGGTCTCTTTCTCTCTCTACACAGATGCAGCAATGTCAGTTTTAGTTCTGGTCTCTCTCTCTCTCTATACAGATGCAGCACTGTCAGTTTTAGTTCTGCTCTCTCTCTCTCTACAGATGCAGCATTGTCAGTTTTAGTTCAGGTCTCTCTCTCTATATTTGAAGATGCAGCACTGTAACTTTAAAATCTGGTCTCTTTCTCTCTCTATACAGATGCAGCAATGTCAGTTTTAGTTCTGGTCTCTCTCTCTCTCTGTACAGATGCAGCACTGTCAGTTTTAGTTCTGGTCTCTATCTCTCTCTATACAGATGCAGCACTGTCAGTTTTAATTCTGGTCTGTCTCTCTCTCTGTACAGATGCAGCAATGTCAGTTTTAGTTCTGGTCTCTCTCTCTCTCTGTCCAGATGCAGCACTGTCAGTTTTAATTCTGGTCTCTCTCTCTCTCTGCACAGGTGCAGCACTGTCAGTTTTAGTTCTGGTCTCTCTCTCTCTCTGTACAGATGCAGCAATGTCAGTTTTAGTTCTGGTCTCTCTCTCTCTCTGTACAGATGCAGCACTGTCAGTTATAGTTCTGTTCTCTGTCTCTCTATACAGATGCAGCACTGTCAGTTTCAGTTCTGGTCTCTATCTCTCTCTACACAGATGCAGCAGTGTCAGTTTTAGTTCTGCTCTCTATCTCTCCATACAGATGCAGCACTGTCAGTTTTAGTTCTGGTCTCTGTCTCTCTAAACAGATGCAGCACTGTCAGTTTTAGTTCTGGGCTCTGTCTCTCTGTGCAGATGCAGCAGTGTCAATTTTAGACCTGGTCTCTATCTCTCCATACAGATGCAGCTCTGTCAGTTTTAGTTCTGGTCTCTATCTCTCAAAACAGATGCAGCACTGTCAGTTTTAGTTCTGGTCTCTCTCTTTCTCTATACAGATGTAGCACTGTCAGTTTTAGTTCTGGTCTCTCTCTCTCTCTACACAGATGCAGCACTGTCAGTTTTAGTTCTGGTCTCTCTCTCTCTCTCTACAGATGCAGCAGTGTCAGTTTTACTTTGGTCTCTCTCTCTCTGTGCAGATGCAGCACTGTCAGTTTTAGTTCTGGTCTCTCTCTCTCTCGATACAGATGCAGCACTGTCATTTTTAGTTCTGGTCTCTCTCTCTCTCGATACAGGTGCAGCACTGTCACCTTTAATTCTGGTCTCTCTCTCTCTCTATACAGTTGCAGCACTGTCAGTTTTAGTTCTGGTCTCTCTGTCTCTCAACACAGATACAGCACTGTCAGTTTTAGTTTGGTCTCTATCTCTCTCTACAGATGCAGCACTGTCAGTTTTAGTTCTGGTCTCTCTCTCTCTCTGTACAGATGCAGCACTGTCAGTTTTAATTCTGGTCTCTCTCTCTCTCTCTGTACAGGTGCAGCACAGTCAGTTTTAGTTCTGGTCTCTCTCTCTCTCTGTTCAGATGCAGCAATGTCAGTTTTAGTTCTGCTCTCTCTCTCTCTCTGTACAGATGCAGCACTGTCAGTTTTAGTTCTGGTCTCTCTCTCTCTCTGCAGATGCAGCAGTGTCAGTTTTAATTCTGGTCTCTATCTCTCCATACAGATGCAGCACTGTCAGTTTTAGTTCTGGTCTCTGTCTCTCTAAACAGATGCAGCACTGTCAGTTTTAGTTCTGGTCTCTGTCTCTCTGTACAGATGCAGCAGTGTCAGTTTTAGTTCTGGTCTCTATCTCTCTAGACAGATGCAGCACTGTCAGTTTTAGTTCTGGTCTCTCTCTTTCTCTATACAGATGTAGCACTGTCAGTTTTAGTTCTGGTCTCTCTCTCTGTGCACAGATGCAGCAGTGTCAGTTTTAGTTCTGGTCTCTCTCTCTCTCTCTACAGATGCAGCAGTGTCAGTTTTAGTTTGGTCTCTCTCTCTCTATACAGATGCAGCACTGTCAGTTTTAGTTCTGGTCTCTCTCTCTCTCGATACAGTTGCAGCACTGTCAGTTTTAGTTCTGGACTCTCTCTCTCTCAACACAGATACAGCACTGTCAGTTTTAGTTTGGTCTCTATCTCTCTCTACAGATGCAGCACTGTCAGTTTTAGTTCTGGTCTCTCTTTCTCTCTCAACACAGATACAGCACTGTCAGTTTTAGTTTGGTCTCTGTCTCTCTCGACAGATGCAACACGGTCAGTTTAAGTTCTGGTCTCTGTCTCTCTCTTCATATGCAGCACTGTCAGTTTTAGTTCTGGTCTCTGTCTCTCTCTTCATATGCAGCACTGTCAGTTTTAGTTCTGGTCTCTCTCTTTCTCTATACAGATGCAGCACTGTCAGTTTTAGTTCTGGTCTCTCTCTCTCTCTATACAGATGCAGCACTGTCAGTTTTAGTTCTGGTCTCTCTCTCTCTCTATACAGATGCAGCAGTGTCAGTTTTAGTTCTGGCCTCTCTCTCTCCCGATACAGATGCAGCACTGTCAGTTTTAGTTCTGATCTCTCTCTCTCTCGATACAGATGCAGCACTGTCAGTTTTAGTTCTGGTCTCTCTCTCTCTCGATACAGATACAGCACTGTCAGTTTTAGTTCTGGTCTCTCCCTCTCTAAACACAGATACAGCACTGTCAGATTTAGTCTGGTCTCTGTCTCTCTCTACAGATGCTACACTGTCAGTTTAAGTTCTGGTCTCTGTCTCTCTCTTCATATGCAGCAATGTCAGTTTTAGTTCTGCTCTCTCTCTCTCTCTGTACAGATGCAGCACTGTCAGTTTTAGTTCTGGTCTCTCTCTCTCTCTGCAGATGCAGCAGTGTCAGTTTTAATTCTGGTCTCTATCTCTCCATACAGATGCAGCACTGTCAGTTTTAGTTCTGGTCTCTGTCTCTCTAAACAGATGCAGCACTGTCAGTTTTAGTTCTGGTCTCTGTCTCTCTGTACAGATGCAGCAGTGTCAGTTTTAGTTCTGGTCTCTATCTCTCTAGACAGATGCAGCACTGTCAGTTTTAGTTCTGGTCTCTCTCTTTCTCTATACAGATGTAGCACTGTCAGTTTTAGTTCTGGTCTCTCTCTCTCTGCACAGATGCAGCAGTGTCAGTTTTAGTTCTGGTCTCTCTCTCTCTCTCTACAGATGCAGCAGTGTCAGTTTTAGTTTGGTCTCTCTCTCTCTATACAGATGCAGCACTGTCAGTTTTAGTTCTGGTCTCTCTCTCTCTCGATACAGATGCAGCACTGTCAGTTTTAGTTCTGGTCTCTCTCTCTCTCGATACAGATGCAGCACTGTCAGTTTTAGTTCTGGTCTCTCTCTCTCTCGATACAGTTGCAGCACTGTCAGTTTTAGTTCTGGACTCTCTCTCTCTCAACACAGATACAGCACTGTCAGTTTTAGTTTGGTCTCTATCTCTCTCTACAGATGCAGCACTGTCAGTTTTAGTTCTGGTCTCTCTTTCTCTCTCAACACAGATACAGCACTGTCAGTTTTAGTCTGGTCTCTGTCTCTCTCGACAGATGCAACACTGTCAGTTTAAGTTCTGGTCTCTGTCTCTCTCTTCATATGCAGCACTGTCAGTTTTAGTTCTGGTCTCTGTCTCTCTCTTCATATGCAGCACTGTCAGTTTTAGTTCTGGTCTCTCTCTTTCTCTATACAGATGCAGCACTGTCAGTTTTAGTTCTGGTCTCTCTCTCTCTCTATACAGATGCAGCACTGTCAGTTTTAGTTCTGGTCTCTCTCTCTCTCTATACAGATGCAGCAGTGTCAGTTTTAGTTCTGGCCTCTCTCTCTCCCGATACAGATGCAGCACTGTCAGTTTTAGTTCTGGTCTCTCTCTCTCTCGATACAGATACAGCACTGTCAGTTTTAGTTCTGGTCTCTCCCTCTCTAAACACAGATACAGCACTGTCAGATTTAGTCTGGTCTCTGTCTCTCTCTACAGATGCTACACTGTCAGTTTAAGTTCTGGTCTCTGTCTCTCTCTACAGATGCAGCACTGTCAGTTTTAGTTCTGGTCTCTGGCACTCTCGACAGATGCAGCACTGTCAGTTTTCGTTCTGGTCTCTGGCTCTCTCTACTGACACAGCACTGCAAATTTTAGTTCTGGTCTCTGTCTCTCTCTACAGTTGCAGCACTGTCAGTTTTAGTTTGGTCTCTGTCTCTCTCTATACAGCTGCAGCACTGTCAATTTTAGTTCTGGTCTCTGTCTCTCTCTACAGATGCAGCACTGTCAGTTTTAGTTCTGGTCTCTGTCTCTCTCTACAGGTGCAGCACTGTCAATTTTAGTTCTGGTCTCTGTCTCTCTCGACAGATGCAGCACTGTCAGTTTTAGTTCTGGTCTCTCTCTCTCTCGAAACACATGCAGCACTGTCAGTTTTAGTTCTGGTCTCTGTCTCTCTATACAGATGCAGCAGTGTCAGTTTTAGTTCTGTTCTCTGTCTCTCTATACAGATGCAGCACTGTCAGTTTTCGTTCTGGTCTCTGTCTCTCTATACAGATGCAGCAGTGTCAGTTTTAGTTCTGTTCTCTGTCTCTCTATACAGTTGCAGCACTGTCAGTTTTAGTTCTGGTCTCTGTCTCTCTATACAGATGCAGCAGTGTCAGTTTTAGTTCTGGTCTCTGTCTCTCTATACAGATGCAGCAGTGTCAGTTTTAGTTCTGGTCTCTATCTCTCTCCACACAGATGCAGCAGTGTCAGTTTTTGTTCTGTTCTCTATCTCTCCATACAGATGCAGCACTGTCAGTTTTAGTTCTGGTCTCTGTCTCTCTAAACAGATGCAGTACTGTCAGTTTTAGTTCTGGTCTCTGTCTCTCTGGACAGATGCAGCAGTGTCAGTTTTAGTTCTGGTCTCTATCTCTCTATACAGATGTAGCACTGTCAGTTTTCGTTCTGGTCCCTGTCTCTCTATACAGATGCAGCAGTGTCAGTTTTAGTTCTGTTCTCTGTCTCTCTATACAGTTGCAGCACTGTCAGTTTTAGTTCTGGTCTCTGTCTCTCTATACAGATGCAGCAGTGTCAGTTTTAGTTCTGGTCTCTGTCTCTCTATACAGATGCAGCAGTGTCAGTTTTAGTTCTGGTCTCTATCTCTCTCCACACAGATGCAGCAGTGTCAGTTTTTGTTCTGTTCTCTATCTCTCCATACAGATGCAGCACTGTCAGTTTTAGTTCTGGTCTCTGTCTCTCTAAACAGATGCAGTACTGTCAGTTTTAGTTCTGGTCTCTGTCTCTCTGGACAGATGCAGCAGTGTCAGTTTTAGTTCTGGTCTCTATCTCTCTATACAGATGTAGCACTGTCAGTTTTAGTTCTTGTCTCTCTCTCTCTCTACACAGATGCAGCAGTGTCAGTTTTAGTTCTGGTCCCTCTCTCTATCTCTACAGATGCAGCAGTGTCAGTTTTAGTTTGGTCTCTCTCTCTCTTTCCAGATGCAGCACAGTCAGTTTTAGTTCTGGTCTCTCTCTCTCTCGATACAGATGCAGCACTGTCAGTTTTAGTTCTGGTCTCTCTCTCTCTCTCTACAGATGCAGCAGTGTCAGTTTTAGTTTGGTCTCTCTCTCTCTTTCCAGATGCAGCACTGTCAGTTTTAGTTCTGGTCTCTCTCTCTCTCGATACAGATGCAGCACTGTCAGTTTTTGTTCTGGTCTCTCTCTCTCTCGATACAGATGCAGCACTGTCAGTTTTAGTTCTGGTCTCTCTCTCTCTCGATACAGATGCAGCACTTTCACCTTTAATTCTGGTCTCTCTCTCTCTCTATACAGATGCAGCACTGTCAGTTTTAGTTCTGGTCTCTCTCTCTATCAAACAGATACAGCACAGTCAGTTTTAGTTTGGTCTCTATCTCTCTCTACAGGTTCAGCACTGTCAGTTTTAGTTCTGGTCTCTCTCTCTCTCTCAACACAGATACAGCACTGTCAGTTTTAGTCTGGTCTCTGTCTCTCTCTACAGATGCAACACTGTCAGTTTTCGTTCTGGTCTCTGGCTCTCTCTACTGATGCAGCACTGTCAATTTTAGTTCTGGTCACTGTCTCTCTCTACAGTTGCAGCACTGTCAGTTTTAGTTTGGTCTCTATCTCTCTCTTTTCAGCTGCAGCACTGTCAGTTTTAGTTCTGGTCTCTGTCTCTCTCTACAGATGCAGCACTGTCAATTTTAGTTCTGGTCTCTGTCTCTCTCTACAGATGCAGCACTGTCAATTTTAGTTCTGGTCTCTGTCTCTCTCGACAGATGCAGCACTGTCAGTTTTAGTTTGGTCTCTATCTCTCTCTACAGATGCAGCACTGTCAGTTTTAGTTCTGGTCTCTGTCTCTCTCTACAGATGCAGCACTGTCAGTTTTAGTTCTGGTCTCTATCTCTCTCTGCAGATGCAGCACTGTCAGTTTTAGTTCTGGTCTCTGTCTCTCTCTCTACAGATGCAGCACTGTCAGTTTTAGTTCTGGTCTCTCTCTCTCTCTATACAGCTGCAGCACTGTCAGTTTTAATTCTGGTCTCTCTCTCTCTCTGTACAGGTGCAGCACTGTCAGTTTTAGTTCTGGTCTCTCTCTCTCTCGATACAGATACAGCACTGTCAGTTTTAGTTCTGCTCTCTCTCTCTCTGCAGATGCAGCATTGTCAGTTTTAGTTCAGGTCTCTCTCTCTATATATAAAGATGCAGCACTGTCACTTTTAAATCTGGTCTCTTTCTCTCTCTATACAGATGCAGCAATGTCAGTTTTAGTTCTGGTCTCTCTCTCTCTCTGTACAGGGGCAGCACTGTCAGTTTTAGTTCTGGTCTCTCTCTCTCTCTGTACAGGTGCAGCACTGTCAGTTTTAGTTCTGGTCTCTCTCTCTCTCGATACAGATGCAGCACTGTCAGTTTTAATTTTGGTCTCTGTCTCTCTATACAGATGCAGCACTGTCAGTTTTAGTTCTGCTCTCTATCTCTCAGTACAGATGCAGCATTGTCAGTTTTAGTTCAGGTCTCTCTCTCTGTATTTCAAGATGCAGCACTGTCACTTTAAAATCTGGTCTCTTTCTCTCTCTGCACAGATGCAGCAATGTCAGTTTTAGTTCTGGTCTCTCTCTCTCTCTACAGATGCAGCACTGTCAGTTTTAGTTCTGCTCTCTCTCTCTCTACAGATGCAGCATTGTCAGTTTTAGTTCAGGTCTCTCTCTCTGTATTTCAAGATGCAGCACTGTCACTTTAAAATCTGGTCTCTTTCTCTCTCTACACAGATGCAGCAATGTCAGTTTTAGTTCTGGTCTCTCTCTCTCTCTATACAGATGCAGCACTGTCAGTTTTAGTTCTGCTCTCTCTCTCTCTACAGATGCAGCATTGTCAGTTTTAGTTCAGGTCTCTCTCTCTATATTTGAAGATGCAGCACTGTAACTTTAAAATCTGGTCTCTTCCTCTCTCTATACAGATGCAGCAATGTCAGTTTTAGTTCTGGTCTCTCTCTCTCTCTGTACAGATGCAGCACTGTCAGTTTTAGTTCTGGTCTCTATCTCTCACTATACAGATGCAGCACTGTCAGTTTTAATTCTGGTCTGTCTCTCTCTCTGTACAGATGCAGCAATGTCAGTTTTAGTTCTGGTCTCTCTCTCTCTCTGTCCAGATGCAGCACTGTCAGTTTTAATTCTGGTCTCTCTCTCTCTCTGCACAGGTGCAGCACTGTCAGTTTTAGTTCTGGTCTCTCTCTCTCTCTGTACAGATGCAGCAATGTCAGTTTTAGTTCTGGTCTCTCTCTCTCTCTGTACAGATGCAGCACTGTCAGTTATAGTTCTGTTCTCTGTCTCCCTATACAGATGCAGCACTGTCAGTTTCAGTTCTGGTCTCTATCTCTCTCTACACAGATGCAGCACTGTCAGTTTTAGTTCTGGTCTCTGTCTCTCTCTCTACAGATGCAGCACTGTCAGTTTTAGTTCTGGTCTCTCTCTCTCTCTATACAGCTGCAGCACTGTCAGTTTTAATTCTGGTCTCTCTCTCTCTCTGTACAGGTGCAGCACTGTCAGTTTTAGTTCTGGTCTCTCTCTCTCTATACAGATGTAGCACTGTCAGTTTTAGTTCTTGTCTCTCTCTCTCTCTCTACACAGATACAGCAGTGTCAGTTTTAGTTCTGGTCCCTCTCTCTATCTCTACAGATGCAGCAGTGTCAGTTTTAGTTTGGTCTCTCTCTCTCTTTCCAGATGCAGCACAGTCAGTTTTAGTTCTGGTCTCTCTCTCTCTCGATACAGATGCAGCACTGTCAGTTTTAGTTCTGGTCTCTCTCTCTCTCTCTACAGATGCAGCAGTGTCAGTTTTAGTTTGGTCTCTCTCTCTCTTTCCAGATGCAGCACTGTCAGTTTTAGTTCTGGTCTCTCTCTTTCTCGATACAGATGCAGCACTGTCAGTTTTTGTTCTGGTCTCTCTCTCTCTCGATACAGATGCAGCACTGTCAGTTTTAGTTCTGGTCTCTCTCTCTCTCGATACAGATGCAGCACTTTCACCTTTAATTCTGGTCTCTCTCTCTCTCTATACAGATGCAGCACTGTCAGTTTTAGTTCTGGTCTCTCTCTCTATCAAACAGATACAGCACAGTCAGTTTTAGTTTGGTCTCTATCTCTCTCTACAGGTTCAGCACTGTCAGTTTTAGTTCTGGTCTCTCTCTCTCTCTCAACACAGATACAGCACTGTCAGTTTTAGTCTGGTCTCTGTCTCTCTCTACAGATGCAACACTGTCAGTTTTCGTTCTGGTCTCTGGCTCTCTCTACTGATGCAGCACTGTCAATTTTAGTTCTGGTCACTGTCTCTCTCTACAGTTGCAGCACTGTCAGTTTTAGTTTGGTCTCTATCTCTCTCTTTTCAGCTGCAGCACTGTCAGTTTTAGTTCTGGTCTCTGTCTCTCTCTACAGATGCAGCACTGTCAATTTTAGTTCTGGTCTCTGTCTCTCTCTACAGATGCACCACTGTCAATTTTAGTTCTGGTCTCTGTCTCTCTCGACAGATGCAGCACTGTCAGTTTTAGTTTGGTCTCTATCTCTCTCTACAGATGCAGCACTGTCAGTTTTAGTTCTGGTCTCTGTCTCTCTCTACAGATGCAGCACTGTCAGTTTTAGTTCTGGTCTCTATCTCTCTCTCTGCAGATGCAGCACTGTCAGTTTTAGTTCTGGTCTCTGTCTCTCTCTCTACAGATGCAGCACTGTCAGTTTTAGTTCTGGTCTCTCTCTCTCTCTATACAGCTGCAGCACTGTCAGTTTTAATTCAGGTCTCTCTCTCTCTCTGTACAGGTGCAGCACTGTCAGTTTTAGTTCTGGTCTCTCTCTCTCTCGATACAGATACAGCACTGTCAGTTTTAGTTCTGCTCTCTCTCTCTCTGCAGATGCAGCATTGTCAGTTTTAATTCAGGTCTCTCTCTCTATATATAAAGATGCAGCACTGTCACTTTTAAATCTGGTCTCTTTCTCTCTCTATACAGATGCAGCAATGTCAGTTTTAGTTCTGGTCTCTCTCTCTCTCTGTACAGGGGCAGCACTGTCAGTTTTAGTTCTGGTCTCTCTCTCTCTCTGTACAGGTGCAGCACTGTCAGTTTTAGTTCTGGTCTCTCTCTCTCTCGATACAGATGCAGCACTGTCAGTTTTAATTTTGGTCTCTGTCTCTCTATACAGGTGCAGCACTGTCAGTTTTAGTTCTGCTCTCTATCTCTCAGTACAGATGCAGCATTGTCAGTTTTAGTTCAGGTCTCTCTCTCTGTATTTCAAGATGCAGCACTGTCACTTTAAAATCTGGTCTCTTTCTCTCTCTGCACAGATGCAGCAATGTCAGTTTTAGTTCTGGTCTCTCTCTCTCTCTACAGATGCAGCACTGTCAGTTTTAGTTCTGCTCTCTCTCTCTCTACAGATGCAGCATTGTCAGTTTTAGTTCAGGTCTCTCTCTCTGTATTTCAAGATGCAGCACTGTCACTTTAAAATCTGGTCTCTTTCTCTCTCGACACAGATGCAGCAATGTCAGTTTTAGTTCTGGTCTCTCTCTCTCTCTATACAGATGCAGCACTGTCAGTTTTAGTTCTGCTCTCTCTCTCTCTAC
Organism: Heterodontus francisci; assembly: GCF_036365525.1. Taxonomy (NCBI): domain Eukaryota; kingdom Metazoa; phylum Chordata; class Chondrichthyes; order Heterodontiformes; family Heterodontidae; genus Heterodontus; species Heterodontus francisci. The sequence continues at coordinate 346,203 of NW_027140176.1, forward strand.
AGATGCAGCATTGTCAGTTTTAGTTCAGGTCTCTCTCTCTATATTTGAAGATGCAGCACTGTAACTTTAAAATCTGGTCTCTTTCTCTCTCTATACAGATGCAGCAATGTCAGTTTTAGTTCTGGTCTCTCTCTCTCTCTGTACAGATGCAGCACTGTCAGTTTTAGTTCTGGTCTTTATCTCTCTCTATACAGATGCAGCACTGTCAGTTTTAATTCTGGTCTGTCTCTCTCTCTGTACAGATGCAGCAATGTCAGTTTTAGTTCTGGTCTCTCTCTCTCTCTGTCCAGATGCAGCACTGTCAGTTTTAATTCTGGTCTCTCTCTCTCTCTGCACAGGTGCAGCACTGTCAGTTTTAGTTCTGGTCTCTCTCTCTCTCTCTGTACAGATGCAGCAATGTCAGTTTTAGTTCTGGTCTCTCTCTCTCTCTGTACAGATGCAGCACTGTCAGTTATAGTTCTGTTCTCTGTCTCTCTATACAGATGCAGCACTGTCAGTTTCAGTTCTGGTCTCTATCTCTCTCTACACAGATGCAGCACTGTCAGTTTTAGTTCTGGTCTCTGTCTCTCTCTCTACAGATGCAGCACTGTCAGTTTTAGTTCTGGTCTCTCTCTCTCTCTATACAGCTGCAGCACTGTCAGTTTTAATTCTGGTCTCTCTCTCTCTCTGTACAGGTGCAGCACTGTCAGTTTTAGTTCTGGTCTCTCTCTCTCTCGATACAGATACAGCACTGTCAGTTTTAGTTCTGCTCTCTCTCTCTCTGCAGATGCAGCATTGTCAGTTTTAGTTCAGGTCTCTCTCTCTATATATAAAGATGCAGCACTGTCACTTTTAAATCTGGTCTCTTTCTCTCTCTATACAGATGCAGCAATGTCAGTTTTAGTTCTGGTCTCTCTCTCTCTCTGTACAGGGGCAGCACTGTCAGTTTTAGTTCTGGTCTCTCTCTCTCTCTGTACAGGTGCAGCACTGTCAGTTTTAGTTCTGGTCTCTCTCTCTCTCGATACAGATGCAGCACTGTCAGTTTTAATTTTGGTCTCTGTCTCTCTATACAGATGCAGCACTGTCAGTTTTAGTTCTGCTCTCTATCTCTCAGTACAGATGCAGCATTGTCAGTTTTAGTTCAGGTCTCTCTCTCTGTATTTCAAGATGCAGCACTGTCACTTTAAAATCTGGTCTCTTTCTCTCTCTGCACAGATGCAGCAATGTCAGTTTTAGTTCTGGTCTCTCTCTCTCTCTACAGATGCAGCACTGTCAGTTTTAGTTCTGCTCTCTCTCTCTCTACAGATGCAGCATTGTCAGTTTTAGTTCAGGTCTCTCTCTCTGTATTTCAAGATGCAGCACTGTCACTTTAAAATCTGGTCTCTTTCTCTCTCTACACAGATGCAGCAATGTCAGTTTTAGTTCTGGTCTCTCTCTCTCTCTATACAGATGCAGCACTGTCAGTTTTAGTTCTGCTCTCTATCTCTCTACAGATGCAGCATTGTCAGTTTTAGTTCAGGTCTCTCTCTCTATATTTGAAGATGCAGCACTGTAACTTTAAAATCTGGTCTCTTCCTCTCTCTATACAGATGCAGCAATGTCAGTTTTAGTTCTGGTCTCTCTCTCTCTCTGTACAGATGCAGCACTGTCAGTTTTAGTTCTGGTCTCTATCTCTCTCTATACAGATGCAGCACTGTCAGTTTTAATTCTGGTCTGTCTCTCTCTCTGTACAGATGCAGCAATGTCAGTTTTAGTTCTGGTCTCTCTCTCTCTCTGTCCAGATGCAGCACTGTCAGTTTTAATTCTGGTCTCTCTCTCTCTCTGCACAGGTGCAGCACTGTCAGTTTTAGTTCTGGTCTCTCTCTCTCTCTGTACAGATGCAGCAATGTCAGTTTTAGTTCTGGTCTCTCTCTCTCTCTGTACAGATGCAGCACTGTCAGTTATAGTTCTGTTCTCTGTCTCCCTATACAGATGCAGCACTGTCAGTTTCAGTTCTGGTCTCTATCTCTCTCTACACAGATGCAGCACTGTCAGTTTTAGTTCTGCTCTCTATCTCTCCATACAGATGCAGCACTGTCAGTTTTAGTTCTGGTCTCTGTCTCTCTAAACAGATGCAGCACTGTCAGTTTTAGTTCTGGTCTCTGTCTCTCTGTGCAGATGCAGCAGTGTCAATTTTAGACCTGGTCTCTATCTCTCCATACAGATGCAGCTCTGTCAGTTTTAGTTCTGGTCTCTATCTCTCAAAACAGATGCAGCACTGTCAGTTTTAGTTCTGGTCTCTCTCTTTCTCTATACAGATGTAGCACTGTCAGTTTTAGTTCTGGTCTCTCTCTCTCTCTACACAGATGCAGCACTGTCAGTTTTAGTTCTGGTCTCTCTCTCTCTCTCTACAGATGCAGCAGTGTCAGTTTTACTTTGGTCTCTCTCTCTCTGTGCAGATGCAGCACTGTCATTTTTAGTTCTGGTCTCTCTCTCTCTCGATACAGGTGCAGCACTGTCACCTTTAATTCTGGTCTCTCTCTCTCTCTATACAGTTGCAGCACTGTCAGTTTTAGTTCTGGTCTCTCTCTCTCTCAACACAGATACAGCACTGTCAGTTTTAGTTTGGTCTCTATCTCTCTCTACAGATGCAGCACTGTCAGTTTTAGTTCTGGTCTCTCTCTCTCTCTGTACAGATGCAGCACTGTCAGTTTTAATTCTGGTCTCTCTCTCTCTCTGTACAGGTGCAGCACAGTCAGTTTTAGTTCTGGTCTCTCTCTCTCTCTGTTCAGATGCAGCAATGTCAGTTTTAGTTCTGCTCTCTCTCTCTCTCTGTACAGATGCAGCACTGTCAGTTTTAGTTCTGGTCTCTCTCTCTCTCTGCAGATGCAGCAGTGTCAGTTTTAATTCTGGTCTCTATCTCTCCATACAGATGCAGCACTGTCAGTTTTAGTTCTGGTCTCTGTCTCTCTAAACAGATGCAGCACTGTCAGTTTTAGTTCTGGTCTCTGTCTCTCTGTACAGATGCAGCAGTGTCAGTTTTAGTTCTGGTCTCTATCTCTCTAGACAGATGCAGCACTGTCAGTTTTAGTTCTGGTCTCTCTCTTTCTCTATACAGATGTAGCACTGTCAGTTTTAGTTCTGGTCTCTCTCTCTCTGCACAGATGCAGCAGTGTCAGTTTTAGTTCTGGTCTCTCTCTCTCTATACAGATGCAGCACTGTCAGTTTTAGTTCTGGTCTCTCTCTCTCTCGATACAGATGCAGCACTGTCAGTTTTAGTTCTGGTCTCTCTCTCTCTCGATACAGATGCAGCACTGTCAGTTTTAGTTCTGGTCTCTCTCTCTCTCGATACAGTTGCAGCACTGTCAGTTTTAGTTCTGGACTCTCTCTCTCTCAACACAGATACAGCACTGTCAGTTTTAGTTTGGTCTCTATCTCTCTCTACAGATGCAGCACTGTCAGTTTTAGTTCTGGTCTCTCTTTCTCTCTCAACACAGATACAGCACTGTCAGTTTTAGTCTGGTCTCTGTCTCTCTCGACAGATGCAACACTGTCAGTTTAAGTTCTGGTCTCTGTCTCTCTCTTCATATGCAGCACTGTCAGTTTTAGTTCTGGTCTCTGTCTCTCTCTTCATATGCAGCACTGTCAGTTTTAGTTCTGGTCTCTCTCTTTCTCTATACAGATGCAGCACTGTCAGTTTTAGTTCTGGTCTCTCTCTCTCTCTATACAGATGCAGCACTGTCAGTTTTAGTTCTGGTCTCTCTCTCTCTCTATACAGATGCAGCAGTGTCAGTTTTAGTTCTGGCCTCTCTCTCTCCCGATACAGATGCAGCACTGTCAGTTTTAGTTCTGATCTCTCTCTCTCTCGATACAGATGCAGCACTGTCAGTTTTAGTTCTGGTCTCTCTCTCTCTCGATACAGATACAGCACTGTCAGTTTTAGTTCTGGTCTCTCCCTCTCTAAACACAGATACAGCACTGTCAGATTTAGTCTGGTCTCTGTCTCTCTCTACAGATGCTACACTGTCAGTTTTAGTTCTGGTCTCTGTCTCTCTCTTCATATGCAGCACTGTCAGTTTTAGTTCTGGTCTCTGGCACTCTCGACAGATGCAGCACTGTCAGTTTTCGTTCTGGTCTCTGGCTCTCTCTACTGACACAGCACTGCAAATTTTAGTTCTGGTCTCTGTATCTCTCTACAGTTGCAGCACTGTCAGTTTTAGTTTGGTCTCTGTCTCTCTCTATACAGCTGCAGCACTGTCAGTTTTAGTTCTGGTCTCTCTCTCTCTCTACAGTTGCAGCACTGTCAATTTTAGTTCTGGTCTCTGTCTCTCTCTACAGATGCAGCACTGTCAGTTTTAGTTCTGGTCTCTGTCTCTCTCTACAGGTGCAGCACTGTCAATTTTAGTTCTGGTCTCTGTCTCTCTCGACAGATGCAGCACTGTCAATTTTAGTTCTGGTCTCTGTCTCTCTCGACAGATGCAGCACTGTCAGTTTTAGTTCTGGTCTCTCTCTCTCTCGAAACAGATGCAGCACTGTCAGTTTTAGTTCTGGTCTCTGTCTCTCTATACAGATGCAGCAGTGTCAGTTTTAGTACTGTTCTCTGTCTCTCTATACAGATGCAGCACTGTCAGTTTTCGTTCTGGTCTCTGTCTCTCTATACAGATGCAGCAGTGTCAGTTTTAGTTCTGTTCTCTGTCTCTCTATACAGTTGCAGCACTGTCAGTTTTAGTTCTGGTCTCTGTCTCTCTATACAGATGCAGCAGTGTCAGTTTTAGTTCTGGTCTCTGTCTCTCGATACAGTTGCAGCACTGTCAGTTTTAGTTCTGTTCTCTGTCTCTCTGTACAGATGAAGCACTGTCCGTTTTAGTTCTGGTCTCTATCTCTCTCCACACAGATGCAGCAGTGTCAGTTTTTGTTCTGGTCTCTATCTCTCCATACAGATGCAGCACTGTCAGTTTTAGTTCTGGTCTCTGTCTCTCTAAACAGATGCAGCACTGTCAGTTTTAGTTCTGGTCTCTGTCTCTCTGTACAGATGCAGCAGTGTCAGTTTTAGTTCTGGTCTCTATCTCTCTATACAGTTGCAGCACTGTCAGTTTTAGTTCTGGTCTCACTCTCTCTCTACACAGATGCAGCAGTGTCAGTTTTAGTTCTGGTCTCTCTCTCTCTCTCTACAGATGCAGCAGTGTCAGTTTTAGTTTGCTCTCTCTCTCTCTCTATACAGATGCAGCACTGTCAGTTTTAGTTCTGGTCTCTCTCTCTCTCGATACAGATGCAGCACTTTCACCTTTAATTCTGGTCTCTCTCTCTCTCTATACAGATGCAGCACTGTCAGTTTTAGTTCTGGTCTCTCTCTCTCTCAACACAGATACAGCACTGTCAGTTTTAGTTTGGTCTCTATCTCTCTCTACAGATGCAGCACTGTCAGTTTTAGTTCTGGTCTCTCTCTCTCTCTCTCAACACAGATACAGCACTGTCAGTTTTAGTCTGGTCTCTGTCTCTCTCTACAGATGCAACACTGTCAGTTTAAGTTCTGGTCTCTGTCTCTCTCTTCATATGCAGCACTGTCAGTTTTAGTTCTGGTCTCTGTCACTCTCTACAGATGCAGCACTGTCAGTTTTCGTTCTGGTCTCTGGCTCTCTCTACTGATACAGCACTGTCAATTTTAGTTCTGGTCTCTGTCTCTCTCTACAGTTGCAGCAATGTCAGTTTTAGTTTGGTCTCTATCTCTCTCTTTTCAGCTGCAGCACTGTCAGTTTTAGTTCTGGTCTCTGTCTCTCTCTACAGATGCAGCACTGTCAATTTTAGTTCTGGTCTCTGTCTCTCTATACAGATGCAGCACTGTCAGTTTTAGTTCTGGTCTCTGTCTCTCTATGCAGATGCAGCACTGTCAGTTTTAGTTCTGGTCTCTCTCTCTCTCGATACAGATACAGCACTGTCAGTTTTAGTTCTGGTCTCTCCCTCTCTAAACACAGATACAGCACTGTCAGATTTAGTCTGGTCTCTGTCTCTCTCTACAGATGCTACACTGTCAGTTTAAGTTCTGGTCTCTGTCTCTCTCTTCATATGCAGCACTGTCAGTTTTAGTTCTGGTCTCTGGCACTCTCGACAGATGCAGCACTGTCAGTTTTCGTTCTGGTCTCTGGCTCTCTCTACTGACACAGCACTGCAAATTTTAGTTCTGGTCTCTGTCTCTCTCTACAGTTGCAGCACTGTCAGTTTTAGTTTGGTCTCTGTCTCTCTCGATACAGCTGCAGCACTGTCAATTTTAGTTCTGGTCTCTGTCTCTCTCTACAGATGCAGCACTGTCAATTTTAGTTCTGGTCTCTGTCTCTCTCTACAGATGCAGCACTGTCAGTTTTAGTTCTGGTCTCTGTCTCTCTCTACAGGTGCAGCACTGTCAATTTTAGTTCTGGTCTCTGTCTCTCTCGACAGATGCAGCACTGTCAGTTTTAGTTCTGGTCTCTCCCTCTCTAAACACAGATACAGCACTGTCAGATTTAGTCTGGTCTCTGTCTCTCTCTACAGATGCTACACTGTCAGTTTAAGTTCTGGTCTCTGTCTCTCTCTTCATATGCAGCACTGTCAGTTTTAGTTCTGGTCTCTGGCACTCTCGACAGATGCAGCACTGTCAGTTTTCGTTCTGGTCTCTGGCTCTCTCTACTGACACAGCACTGCAAATTTTAGTTCTGGTCTCTGTCTCTCTCTACAGTTGCAGCACTGTCAGTTTTAGTTTGGTCTCTGTCTCTCTCGATACAGCTGCAGCACTGTCAGTTTTAGTTCTGGTCTCTGTCTCTCTCTACAGATGCAGCACTGTCAATTTTAGTTCTGGTCTCTGTCTCTCTCTACAGATGCAGCACTGTCAGTTTTAGTTCTGGTCTCTGTCTCTCTCTACAGGTGCAGCACTGTCAATTTTAGTTCTGGTCTCTGTCTCTCTCGACAGATGCAGCACTGTCAGTTTCAGTTCTGGTCTCTCTCTCTCTCGATACAGATGCAGCACTGTCAGTTTTAGTTCTGGTCTCTGTCTCTCTATACAGATGCAGCAGTGTCAGTTTTAGTTCTGTTCTCTGTCTCTCTATACAGATGCAGCACTGTCAGTTTTCGTTCTGGTCTCTGTCTCTCTATACAGATGCAGCAGTGTCAGTTTTAGTTATGTTCTCTGTCTCTCTATACAGATGCAGCACTGTCAGTTTTAGTTCTGGTCTCTGTCTCTCTATACAGATGCAGCAGTGTCAGTTTTAGTTCTGGTCTCTGTCTCTCGATACAGATGCAGCACTGTCAGTTTTAGTTCTGTTCTCTGTCTCTCTGTACAGATGAAGCACTGTCAGTTTTAGTTCTGGTCTCTATCTCTCTCCACACAGATGCAGCAGTGTCAGTTTTTGTTCTGGTCTCTATCTCTCCATACAGATGCAGCACTGTCAGTTTTAGTTCTGGTCTCTGTCTCTCTAAACAGATGCAGCACTGTCAGTTTTAGTTCTGGTCTCTGTCTCTCTGTACAGATGCAGCAGTGTCAGTTTTAGTTCTGGTCTCTATCTCTCTATACAGTTGTAGCACTGTCAGTTTTAGTTCTGGTCTCTCTCTCTCTCTACACAGATGCAGCAGTGTCAGTTTTAGTTCTGGTCTCTCTCTCTCTCTCTACAGATGCAGCAGTGTCAGTTTTAGTTTGCTCTCTCTCTCTCTATACAGATGCAGCACTGTCAGTTTTAGTTCTGGTCTCTCTCTCTCTCGATACAGATGCAGCACTTTCACCTTTAATTCTGGTCTCTCTCTCTCTCTATACAGTTGCAGCACTGACAGTTTTAGTTCTGGTCTCTCTCTCTCTCAACACAGATACAGCACTGTCAGTTTTAGTTTGGTCTCTATCTCTCTCTACAGATGCAGCACTGTCAGTTTTAGTTCTGGTCTCTCTCTCTCTCTCTCAACACAGATGCAGCACTGTCAGTTTTAGTCTGGTCTCTGTCTCTCTCTACAGATGCAACACTGTCAGTTTAAGTTCTGGTCTCTGTCTCTCTCTTCATATGCAGCACTGTCAGTTTTAGTTCTGGTCTCTGTCACTCTCTACAGATGCAGCTCTGTCAGTTTTCGTTCTGGTCTCTGGCTCTCTCTACAGATGCAGCACTGTCAATTTTAGTTCTGGTCTCTGTCTCTCTCTACAGTTGCAGCACTGTCAGTTTTAGTTTGGTCTCTATCTCTCTCTTTTCAGCTGCAGCACTGTCAGTTTTAGTTCTGGTCTCTGTCTCTCTCTACAGATGCAGCACTGTCAATTTTAGTTCTGGTCTCTGTCTCTCTATACAGATGCAGCACTGTCAGTTTTAGTTCTGGTCTCTGTCTCTCTATACAGATGCAGCACTGTCAGTTTTAGTTCTGGTCTCTCTCTCTCTCGATACAGATACAGCACTGTCAGTTTTAGTTCTGGTCTCTCCCTCTCTAAACACAGATACAGCATTGTCAGATTTAGTCTGGTCTCTGTCTCTCTCTACAGATGCTACACTGTCAGTTTAAGTTCTGGTCTCTGTCTCTCTCTTCATATGCAGCACTGTCAGTTTTAGTTCTGGTCTCTGGCACTCTCGACAGATGCAGCACTGTCAGTTTTCGTTCTGGTCTCTGGCTCTCTCGACTGACACAGCACTGCAAATTTTAGTTCTGGTCTCTGTCTCTCTCTACAGTTGCAGCACTGTCAGTTTTAGTTTGGTCTCTGTCTCTCTCTATACAGCTGCAGCACTGTCAGTTTTAGTTCTGGTCTCTGTCTCTCTCTACAGATGCAGCACTGTCAATTTTAGTTCTGGTCTCTGTCTCTCTCTACAGATGCAGCACTGTCAGTTTTAGTTCTGGTCTCTGTCTCTCTCTACAGGTGCAGCACTGTCAATTTTAGTTCTGGTCTCTGTCTCTCTCGACAGATGCAGCACTGTCAGTTTTAGTTCTGGTCTCTCTCTCTCTCGATACAGATGCAGCACTGTCAGTTTTAGTTCTGGTCTCTGTCTCTCTATACAGATGCAGCAGTGTCAGTTTTAGTTCTGTTCTCTGTCTCTCTATACAGATGCAGCACTGTCAGTTTTCGTTCTGGTCTCTGTCTCTCTATACAGATGCAGCAGTGTCAGTTTTAGTTCTGTTCTCTGTCTCTCTATACAGTTGCATCACTGCCAGTTTTAGTTCTGGTCTCTGTCTCTCTATACAGATGCAGCAGTGTCAGTTTTAGTTCTGGTCTCTCTCTCTCTCTATACAGATGCAGCACTGTCAGTTTTAGTTCTGGTCTCTCTCTCTCTCTATACAGATGCAGCAGTGTCAGTTTTAGTTCTGGCCTCTCTCTCTCCCGATACAGATGCAGCACTGTCAGTTTTAGTTCTGATCTCTCTCTCTCTCGATACAGAAGCAGCACTGTCAGTTTTAGTTCTGGTCTCTCTCTCTCTCGATACAGATACAGCACTGTCAGTTTTAGTTCTGGTCTCTCCCTCTCTAAACACAGATACAGCACTGTCAGATTTAGTCTGGTCTCTGTCTCTCTCTACAGATGCTACACTGTCAGTTTAAGTTCTGGTCTCTGTCTCTCTCTTCATATGCAGCACTGTCAGTTTTAGTTCTGGTCTCTGGCACTCTCGACAGATGCAGCACTGTCAGTTTTTGTTCTGGTCTCTGGCTCTCTCTACTGACACAGCACTGCAAATTTTAGTTCTGGTCTCTGTCTCTCTCTACAGTTGCAGCACTGTCAGTTTTAGTTTGGTCTCTGTCTCTCTCAATACAGCTGCAGCACTGTCAGTTTTAGTTCTGGTCTCTCTCTCTCTCTACAGATGCAGCACTGTCAATTTTAGTTCTGGTCTCTGTCTCTCTCTACAGAAGCAGCACTGTCAGTTTTAGTTCTGGTCTCTGTCTCTCTCTACAGGTGCAGCACTGTCAATTTTAGTTCTGGTCTCTGTCTCTCTCGACAGATGCAGCACTGTCAGTTTTAGTTCTGGTCTCTCTCTCTCTCGATACAGATGCAGCACTGTCAGTTTTAGTTCTGGTCTCTGTCTCTCTATACAGATGCAGCAGTGTCAGTTTTAGTTCTGTTCTCTGTCTCTCTATACAGATGCAGCACTGTCAGTTTTCGTTCTGGTCTCTGTCTCTCTATACAGATGCAGCAGTGTCAGTTTTAGTTCTGTTCTCTGTCTCTCTATACAGTTGCAGCACTGTCAGTTTTAGTTCTGTTCTCTGTCTCTCTGTACAGATGAAGCACTGTCAGTTTTAGTTCTGGTCTCTATCTCTCTCCACACAGATGCAGCAGTGTCAGTTTTTGTTCTGGTCTCTATCTCTCCATACAGATGCAGCACTGTCAGTTTTAGTTCTGGTCTCTGTCTCTCTAAACAGATGCAGCACTGTCAGTTTTAGTTCTGGTCTCTGTCTCTCTGTACAGATGCAGCAGTGTCAGTTTTAGTTCTGGTCTCTATCTCTCTATACAGTTGCAGCACTGTCAGTTTTAGTTCTGGTCTCACTCTCTCTCTACACAGATGCAGCAGTGTCAGTTTTAGTTCTGGTCTCTGTCTCTCTCTTCATATGCAGCACTGTCAGTTTTCGTTCTGGTCTCTGGCTCTCTCTACTGATGCAGCACTGTCAATTTTAGTTCTGGTCTCTGTCTCTCTCTACAGTTGCAGCACTGTCAGTTTTAGTTTGGTCTCTATCTCTCTCTTTTCAGCTGCAGCACTGTCAGTTTTAGTTCTGGTCTCTGTCTCTCTCTACAGATGCAGCACTGTCAATTTTAGTTCTGGTCTCTGTCTCTCTATACAGATGCAGCACTGTCAGTTTTAGTTCTGGTCTCTGTCTGCCTATGCAGATGCAGCACTGTCAGTTTTAGTTCTGGTCTCTCTCTCTCTCGATACAGATACAGCACTGTCAGTTTTAGTTCTGGTCTCTCCCTCTCTAAACACAGATACAGCACTGTCAGATTTAGTCTGGTCTCTGTCTCTCTCTACAGATGCTACACTGTCAGTTTAAGTTCTGGTCTCTGTCTCTCTCTTCATATGCAGCACTGTCAGTTTTAGTTCTGGTCTCTGGCACTCTCGACAGATGCAGCACTGTCAGTTTTCGTTCTGGTCTCTGGCTCTCTCTACTGACACAGCACTGCAAATTTTAGTTCTGGTCTCTGTCTCTCTCTACAGTTGCAGCACTGTCAGTTTTAGTTTGGTCTCTGTCTCTCTCGATACAGCTGCAGCACTGTCAGTTTTAGTTCTGGTCTCTGTCTCTCTCTACAGATGCAGCACTGTCAATTTTAGTTCTGGTCTCTGTCTCTCTCTACAGATGCAGCACTGTCAGTTTTAGTTCTGGTCTCTGTCTCTCTCTACAGGTGCAGCACTGTCAATTTTAGTTCTGGTCTCTGTCTCTCTCGACAGATGCAGCACTGTCAGTTTTAGTTCTGGTCTCTCCCTCTCTAAACACAGATACAGCACTGTCAGATTTAGTCTGGTCTCTGTCTCTCTCTACAGATGCTACACTGTCAGTTTAAGTTCTGGTCTCTGTCTCTCTCTTCATATGCAGCACTGTCAGTTTTAGTTCTGGTCTCTGGCACTCTCGACAGATGCAGCACTGTCAGTTTTCGTTCTGGTCTCTGGCTCTCTCTACTGACACAGCACTGCAAATTTTAGTTCTGGTCTCTGTCTCTCTCTACAGTTGCAGCACTGTCAGTTTTAGTTTGGTCTCTGTCTCTCTCAATACAGCTGCAGCACTGTCAGTTTTAGTTCTGGTCTCTCTCTCTCTCTACAGATGCAGCACTGTCAATTTTAGTTCTGGTCTCTGTCTCTCTCTACAGAAGCAGCACTGTCAGTTTTAGTTCTGGTCTCTGTCTCTCTCTACAGGTGCAGCACTGTCAATTTTAGTTCTGGTCTCTGTCTCTCTCGACAGATGCAGCACTGTCAGTTTTAGTTCTGGTCTCTCTCTCTCTCGATACAGATGCAGCACTGTCAGTTTTAGTTCTGGTCTCTGTCTCTCTATACAGATGCAGCAGTGTCAGTTTTAGTTCTGTTCTCTGTCTCTCTATACAGATGCAGCACTGTCAGTTTTCGTTCTGGTCTCTGTCTCTCTATACAGATGCAGCAGTGTCAGTTTTAGTTCTGTTCTCTGTCTCTCTATACAGTTGCAGCACTGTCAGTTTTAGTTCTGTTCTCTGTCTCTCTGTACAGATGAAGCACTGTCAGTTTTAGTTCTGGTCTCTATCTCTCTCCACACAGATGCAGCAGTGTCAGTTTTTGTTCTGGTCTCTATCTCTCCATACAGATGCAGCACTGTCAGTTTTAGTTCTGGTCTCTGTCTCTCTAAACAGATGCAGCACTGTCAGTTTTAGTTCTGGTCTCTGTCTCTCTGTACAGATGCAGCAGTGTCAGTTTTAGTTCTGGTCTCTATCTCTCTTTCCAGTTGCAGCACTGTCAGTTTTAGTTCTGGTCTCACTCTCTCTCTACACAGATGCAGCAGTGTCAGTTTTAGTTCTGGTCTCTCTCTCTCTCTCTACAGATGCAGCAGTGTCAGTTTTAGTTTGCTCTCTCTCTCTCTATACAGATGCAGCACTGTCAGTTTTAGTTCTGGTCTCTCTCTCTCTCGATACAGATGCAGCACTTTCACCTTTAATTCTGGTCTCTCTCTCTCTCTATACAGATGCAGCACTGTCAGTTTTAGTTCTGGTCTCTCTCTCTCTCAACACAGATACAGCACTGTTAGTTTTAGTTTGGTCTCTATGTCTCTCTACAGATGCAGCACTGTCAGTTTTAGTTCTGGTCTCTCTCTCTCTCTCTCAACACAGATACAGCACTGTCAGTTTTAGTCTGGTCTCTGTCTCTCTCTACAGATGCAACACTGTCAGTTTAAGTTCTGGTCTCTGTCTCTCTCTTCATATGCAGCACTGTCAGTTTTAGTTCTGGTCTCTGTCACTCTCTACAGATGCAGCACTGTCAGTTTTCGTTCTGGTCTCTGGCTCTCTCTACTGATGCAGCACTGTCAATTTTAGTTCTGGTCTCTGTCTCTCTCTACAGTTGCAGCACTGTCAGTTTTAGTTTGGTCTCTATCTCTCTCTTTTCAGCTGCAGCACTGTCAGTTTTAGTTCTGGTCTCTGTCTCTCTCTACAGATGCAGCACTGTCAATTTTAGTTCTGGTCTCTGTCTCTCTATACAGATGCAGCACTGTCAGTTTTAGTTCTGGTCTCTGTCTCTCTATGCAGATGCAGCACTGTCAGTTTTAGTTCTGGTCTCTCTCTCTCTCGATACAGATACAGCACTGTCAGTTTTAGTTCTGGTCTCTCCCTCTCTAAACACAGATACAGCACTGTCAGATTTAGTCTGGTCTCTGTCTCTCTCTACAGATGCTACACTGTCAGTTTAAGTTCTGGTCTCTGTCTCTCTCTTCATATGCAGCACTGTCAGTTTTAGTTCTGGTCTCTGGCACTCTCGACAGATGCAGCACTGTCAGTTTTCGTTCTGGTCTCTGGCTCTCTCTACTGAAACAGCACTGCAAATTTTAGTTCTGGTCTCTGTCTCTCTCTACAGTTGCAGCACTGTCAGTTTAGGTTTGGTCTCTGTCTCTCTCGATACAGCTGCAGCACTGTCAGTTTTAGTTCTGGTCTCTGTCTCTCTCTACAGATGCAGCACTGTCAATTTTAGTTCTGGTCTCTGTCTCTCTCTACAGATGCAGCACTGTCAGTTTTAGTTCTGGTCTCTGTCTCTCTCTACAGGTGCAGCACTGTCAATTTTAGTTCTGGTCTCTGTCTCTCTCGACAGATGCAGCACTGTCAGTTTTAGTTCTGGTCTCTCCCTCTCTAAACACAGATACAGCACTGTCAGATTTAGTCTGGTCTCTGTCTCTCTCTACAGATGCTACACTGTCAGTTTAAGTTCTGGTCTCTGTCTCTCTCTTCATATGCAGCACTGTCAGTTTTAGTTCTGGTCTCTGGCACTCTCGACAGATGCAGCACTGTCAGTTTTCGTTCTGGTCTCTGGCTCTCTCTACTGACACAGCACTGCAAATTTTAGTTCGGGTCTCTGTCTCTCTCTACAGTTGCAGCACTGTCAGTTTTAGTTTGGTCTCTGTCTCTCTCGATACAGCTGCAGCACTGTCAGTTTTAGTTCTGGTCTCTGTCTCTCTCTACAGATGCAGCACTGTCAATTTTAGTTCTGGTCTCTGTCTCTCTCTACAGATGCAGCACTGTCAGTTTTAGTTCTGGTCTCTGTCTCTCTCTACAGGTGCAGCACTGTCAATTTTAGTTCTGGTCTCTGTCTCTCTCGACAGATGCAGCACTGTCAGTTTTAGTTCTGGTCTCTCTCTCTCTCGATACAGATGCAGCACTGTCAGTTTTAGTTCTGGTCTCTGTCTCTCTATACAGATGCAGCAGTGTAAGTTTTAGTTCTGTTCTCTGTCTCTCTATACAGATGCAGCACTGTCAGTTTTCGTTCTGGTCTCTGTCTCTCTATACAGATGCAGCAGTGTCAGTTTTAGTTCTGTTCTCTGTCTCTCTATACAGTTGCAGCACTGTCAGTTTTAGTTCTGGTCTCTGTCTCTCTATACAGATGCAGCAGTGTCAGTTTTAGTTCTGGTCTCTGTCTCTCGATACAGATGCAGCACTGTCAGTTTTAGTTCTGTTCTCTGTCTCTCTGTACAGATGAAGCACTGTCAGTTTTAGTTCTGGTCTCTATCTCTCTCCACACAGATGCAGCAGTGTCAGTTTTTGTTCTGGTCTCTATCTCTCCATACAGATGCAGCACTGTCAGTTTTAGTTCTGGTCTCTGTCTCTCTAAACAGATGCAGCACTGTCAGTTTTAGTTCTGGTCTCTGTCTCTCTGTACAGATGCAGCAGTGTCAGTTTTAGTTCTGGTCTCTATCTCTCTATACAGTTGTAGCACTGTCAGTTTTAGTTCTGGTCTCTCTCTCTCTCTACACAGATGCAGCAGTGTCAGTTTTAGTTCTGGTCTCTCTCTCTCTCTCTACAGATGCAGCAGTGTCAGTTTTAGTTTGCTCTCTCTCTCTCTATACAGATGCAGCACTGTCAGTTTTAGTTCTGGTCTCTCTCTCTCTCGATACAGATGCAGCACTTTCACCTTTAATTCTGGTCTCTCTCTCTCTCTATACAGATGCAGCACTGTCAGTTTTAGTTCTGGTCTCTCTCTCTCTCAACACAGATACAGCACTGTCAGTTTTAGTTTGGTCTCTATCTCTCTCTACAGGTGCAGCACTGTCAATTTTAGTTCTGGTCTCTGTCTCTCTCGACAGATGCAGCACTGTCAGTTTTAGTTCTGGTCTCTCCCTCTCTAAACACAGATACAGCACTGTCAGATTTAGTCTGGTCTCTGTCTCTCTCTACAGATGCTACACTGTCAGTTTAAGTTCTGGTCTCTGTCTCTCTCTTCATATGCAGCACTGTCAGTTTTAGTCCTGGTCTCTGGCACTCTCGACAGATGCAGCACTGTCAGTTTTCGTTCTGGTCTCTGGCTCTCTCTACTGACACAGCACTGCAAATTTTAGTTCTGGTCT
The DNA here is from genome assembly GCF_036365525.1 of Heterodontus francisci. Taxonomy (NCBI): domain Eukaryota; kingdom Metazoa; phylum Chordata; class Chondrichthyes; order Heterodontiformes; family Heterodontidae; genus Heterodontus; species Heterodontus francisci. Next base: position 361,635 of record NW_027140176.1, read on the forward strand.
CTGTCTCTCTCTACAGTTGCAGCACTGTCAGTTTTAGTTTGGTCTCTGTCTCTCTCGATACAGCTGCAGCACTGTCAGTTTTAGTTCTGGTCTCTGTCTCTCTCTACAGATGCAGCACTGTCAATTTTAGTTCTGGTCTCTGTCTCTCTCTACAGATGCAGCACTGTCAGTTTTAGTTCTGGTCTCTGTCTCTCTCTACAGGTGCAGCACTGTCAATTTTAGTTCTGGTCTCTGTCTCTCTCGACAGATGCAGCACTGTCAGTTTTAGTTCTGGTCTCTCTCTCTCTCGATACAGATGCAGCACTGTCAGTTTTAGTTCTGGTCTCTGTCTCTCTATACAGATGCAGCAGTGTCAGTTTTAGTTCTGTTCTCTGTCTCTCTATACAGATGCAGCACTGTCAGTTTTCGTTCTGGTCTCTGTCTCTCTATACAGATGCAGCAGTGTCAGTTTTAGTTCTGTTCTCTGTCTCTCTATACAGATGCAGCACTGTCAGTTTTAGTTCTGGTCTCTGTCTCTCTATACAGATGCAGCAGTGTCAGTTTTAGTTCTGGTCTCTGTCTCTCGATACAGATGCAGCACTGTCAGTTTTAGTTCTGTTCTCTGTCTCTCTGTACAGATGAAGCACTGTCAGTTTTAGTTCTGGTCTCTATCTCTCTCCACACAGATGCAGCAGTGTCAGTTTTTGTTCTGGTCTCTATCTCTCCATACAGATGCAGCACTGTCAGTTTTAGTTCTGGTCTCTGTCTCTCTAAACAGATGCAGCACTGTCAGTTTTAGTTCTGGTCTCTGTCTCTCTGTACAGATGCAGCAGTGTCAGTTTTAGTTCTGGTCTCTATCTCTCTATACAGTTGTAGCACTGTCAGTTTTAGTTCTGGTCTCTCTCTCTCTCTACACAGATGCAGCAGTGTCAGTTTTAGTTCTGGTCTCTCTCTCTCTCTCTACAGATGCAGCAGTGTCAGTTTTAGTTTGCTCTCTCTCTCTCTATACAGATGCAGCACTGTCAGTTTTAGTTCTGGTCTCTCTCTCTCTCGATACAGATGCAGCACTTTCACCTTTAATTCTGGTCTCTCTCTCTCTCTATACAGATGCAGCACTGTCAGTTTTAGTTCTGGTCTCTCTCTCTCTCAACACAGATACAGCACTGTCAGTTTTAGTTTGGTCTCTATCTCTCTCTACAGATGCAGCACTGTCAGTTTTAATTCTGGTCTCTCTCTCTCTCTCTCAACACAGATACAGCACTGTCAGTTTTAGTCTGGTCTCTGTCTCTTTCTCCAGATGCAACACTGTCAGTTTAAGTTCTGGTCTCTGTCTCTCTCTTCATATGCAGCACTGTCAGTTTTAGTTCTGGTCTCTGTCACTCTCTACAGATGCAGCACTGTCAGTTTTCGTTCTGGTCTCTGGCTCTCTCTACAGATGCAGCACTGTCAATTTTAGTTCTGGTCTCTGTCTCTCTCTACAGTTGCAGCACTGTCAGTTTTAGTTTGGTCTCTATCTCTCTCTTTTCAGCTGCAGCACTGTCAGTTTTAGTTCTGGTCTCTGTCTCTCTCTACAGATGCAGCACTGTCAATTTTAGTTCTGGTCTCTGTCTCTCTATACAGATGCAGCACTGTCAGTTTTAGTTCTGGTCTCTGTCTCTCTATACAGATGCAGCACTGTCAGTTTTAGTTCTGGTCTCTCTCTCTCTCGATACAGATACAGCACTGTCAGTTTTAGTTCTGGTCTCTCCCTCTCTAAACACAGATACAGCACTGTCAGATTTAGTCTGGTCTCTGTCTCTCTCTACAGATGCTACACTGTCAGTTTAAGTTCTGGTCTCTGTCTCTCTCTTCATATGCAGCACTGTCAGTTTTAGTTCTGGTCTCTGGCACTCTCGACAGATGCAGCACTGTCAGTTTTCGTTCTGGTCTCTGGCTCTCTCTACTGACACAGCACTGCAAATTTTAGTTCTGGTCTCTGTCTCTCTCTACAGTTGCAGCACTGTCAGTTTTAGTTTGGTCTCTGTCTCTCTCTATACAGCTGCAGCACTGTCAGTTTTAGTTCTGGTCTCTGTCTCTCTCTACAGATGCAGCACTGTCAATTTTAGTTCTGGTCTCTGTCTCTCTCTACAGATGCAGCACTGTCAGTTTTCGTTCTGGTCTCTGTCTCTCTCTACAGGTGCAGCACTGTCAATTTTAGTTCTGGTCTCTGTCTCTCTCAACAGATGCAGCACTGTCAGTTTTAGTTCTGGTCTCTCTCTCTCTCGATACAGATGCAGCACTGTCAGTTTTAGTTCTGGTCTCTGTCTCTCTATACAGATGCAGCAGTGTCAGTTTTAGTTCTGGTCTCTCTCTCTCTCGATACAGATGCAGCACTTTCACCTTTAATTCTGGTCTCTCTCTCTCTCTATACAGATGCAGCACTGTCAGTTTTAGTTCTGGTCTCTCTCTCTCTCAACACAGATACAGCACTGTCAGTTTTAGTTTGGTCTCTATCTCTCTATACAGTTGCAGCACTGTCAGTTTTAGTTCTGGTCTCTCTCTCTCTCGATACAGATGCAGCACTTTCACCTTTAATTCTGGTCTCTCTCTCTCTCTATACAGATGCAGCACTGTCAGTTTTAGTTCTGGTCTCTCTCTCTCTCAACACAGATACAGCACTGTCAGTTTTAGTTTGGTCTCTATCTCTCTCTACAGATGCAGCACTGTCAGTTTTAGTTCTGGTCTCTCTCTCTCTCTCTCAACACAGATACAGCACTGTCAGTTTTAGTCTGGTCTCTGTCTCTCTCTACAGATGCAACACTGTCAGTTTAAGTTCTGGTCTCTGTCCCTCTCTTCATATGCAGCACTGTCAGTTTTAGTTCTGGTCTCTGTCACTCTCTACAGATGCAGCACTGTCAGTTTTCGTTCTGGTCTCTGGCTCTCTCTACTGATGCAGCACTGTCAATTTTAGTTCTGGTCTCTGTCTCTCTCTACAGTTGCAGCACTGTCAGTTTTAGTTTGGTCTCTATCTCTCTCTTTTCAGCTGCAGCACTGTCAGTTTTAGTTCTGGTCTCTGTCTCTCTCTACAGGTGCAGCACTGTCAATTTTAGTTCTGGTCTCTGTCTCTCTCTACAGATGCAGCACTGTCAATTTTAGTTCTGGTCTCTGTCTCTCTCGACAGATGCAGCACTGTCAGTTTTAGTTTGGTCTCTATCTCTCTCTGCAGATGCAGCACTGTCAGTTTTCGTTCTGGTCTCTGTCTCTCTCTACAGATGCAGCACTGTCAGTTTTAGTTCTGGTCTCTATCTCTCTCTGCAGATGCAGCACTGTCAGTTTTAGTTCTGGTCTCTGTCTCTCTCTCTACAGATGCAGCACTGTCAGTTTTAGTTCTGGTCTCTCTCTCTCTCTATACAGTTGCAGCACTGTCAGTTTTAATTCTGGTCTCTCTCTCTCTCTGTACAGGTGCAGCACTGTCAGTTTTAGTTCTGGTCTCTCTCTCTCTCGATACAGATACAGCACTGTCAGTTTTAGTTCTGCTCTCTCTCTCTCTACAGATGCAGCATTGTCTGTTTTAGTTCAGGTCTCTCTCTCTATATATAAAGATGCAGCACTGTCACTTTTAAATCTGGTCTCTTTCTCTCTCTATACAGTTGCAGCAATGTCAGTTTTAGTTCTGGTCTCTCTCTCTCTCAAGACAGATACAGCAGTCTCAGTTTTAATTTTGGTCTCTGTCTCTCTATACAGATGCAGCACTGTCAGTTTTAGTTCTGCTCTCTCTCTCTCTCTGTACAGATGCAGCAATGTCAGTTTTAGTTCTGGTCTCTCTCTCTCTCTGTCCAGATGCAGCACTGTCAGTTTTAGTTCTGCTCCCTCTCTCTCTCTACAGATGCAGCATTGTCAGTTTTAGTTCAGGTCTCTCTCTCTGTATTTCAAGATGCAGCACTGTCACTTTAAAATCTGGTCTCTTTCTCTCTCTACACAGATGCAGCAATGTCAGTTTTAGTTCTGGTCTCTCTCTCTCTCTATACAGATGCAGCACTGTCAGTTTTAGTTCTGCGCTCTCTCTCTCGACAGATGCAGCATTGTCAGTTTTAGTTCAGGTCTCTCTCTCTGTATTTCAAGATGCAGCACTGTCACTTTAAAATCTGGTCTCTTTCTCTCTCTACACAGATGCAGCAATGTCAGTTTTAGTTCTGGTCTCTCTCTCTCTCTACAGATGCAGCACTGTCAGTTTTAGTTCTGCTCCCTCTCTCTCTCTACAGATGCAGCATTGTCAGTTTTAGTTCAGGTCTCTCTCTCTGTATTTCAAGATGCAGCACTGTCACTTTAAAATCTGGTCTCTTTCTCTCTCTACACAGATGCAGCAATGTCAGTTTTAGTTCTGGTCTCTCTCTCTCTCTATACAGATGCAGCACTGTCAGTTTTAGTTCTGCGCTCTCTCTCTCGACAGATGCAGCATTGTCAGTTTTAGTTCAGGTCTCTCTCTCTATATTTCAAGATGCAGCACTGTCACTTTAAAATCTGGTCTCTTTCCCTCTCTATACAGATGCAGCAATGTCAGTTTTATTTCTAGTCTCTATCTCTCTCTATACAGATGCAGCACTGTCAGTTTTAATTCTGGTCTCTCTCTCTCTCTGTACAGATGCAGCAATGTCTGTTTTAGTTCTGGTCTCTCTCTCTCTCCGTCCAGATGCAGCACTGTCAGTTTTAATTCTGGTCTCTCTCTCTCTCTGCACAGGTGCAGCACTGTCAGTTTTAGTTCTGGTCTCTCTCTCTCTCTGTCCAGATGCAGCACTGTCAGTTTTAATTCTGGTCTCTCTCTCTCTCTGTACAGATGCAGCAATGTCAGTTTTAGTTCTGGTCTCTCTCTCTCTCTGTCCAGATGCAGCACTGTCAGTTTTAATTCTGGTCTCTCTCTCTCTGTGTACAGATGCAGCAATGTCACTTTTAGTTCCGGTCTCTCTCTCTCTCTGTACAGATGCAGCAATGTCAGTTTTAGTTCTGGTCTCTCTCTCTCTCTGTACAGATGCAGCAATGTCAGTTTTAGTTCTGGTCTCTCTCTCTCTCTGTACAGATGCAGCAATGTCAGTTTTAGTTCTGGTCTCTCTCTCTCTCTGTACAGATGCAGCAATGTCAGTTTTAGTTCTGGTCTCTCTCTCTCTCTGTACAGATGCAGCAATGTCAGTTTTAGTTCTGGTCTCTCTCTCTCTCTGTCCAGATGCAGCAATGTCAGTTTTAGTTCTGGTCTCTCTCTCTCTCTGTACAGATGCAGCAATGTCAGTTTTAGTTCTGGTCTCTGTCTCTCTATACAGATGCAGCACTGTCAGTTTTAGTTCTGTTCTCTATCTCTCTCTACACAGATGCAGCAGTGTCAGTTTTAGTTCTGCTCTCTATCTCTCCATACAGATGCAGCACTGTCAGTTTTAATTCTGGTCTCTCTCTCTCTCTGTGCAGATGCAGCAATGTCAGTTTTAGTTCTGGTCTCTCTCTCTCTCTGTACAGATGCAGCAATGTCAGTTTTAGTTCTGGTCTCTGTCTCTCTATACAGATGCAGCACTGTCAGTTTTAGTTCTGTTCTCTATCTCTCTCTACACAGATGCAGCAGTGTCAGTTTTAGTTCTGCTCTCTATCTCTCCATACAGATGCAGCACTGTCAGTTTTAGTTCTGGTCTCTGTCTCTCTAAACAGATGCAGCACTGTCAGTTTTAGTTCTGGTCTCTGTCTCTCTGTGCAGATGCAGCAGTGTCAGTTTTTGTCCTGGTCTCTATCTCTCCAAACAGATGCAGCACTGTCAGTTTTAGTTCTGGTCTCTATCCCTCTAAACAGATGCAGCACTGTCAGTTTTAGTTCTGGTCTCTCTCTTTCTCTACACAGATGTAGCACTGTCAGTTTTAGTTCTGGTCTCTCTCTCTCTCTGTACAGATGCAGCAATGTCAGTTTTAGTTCTGGTCTCTCTCTCTCTCTGTACAGATGCAGCAATGTCAGTTTTAGTTCTGGTCTCTCTCTCTCTCTGTACAGATGCAGCAATGTCAGTTTTAGTTCTGGTCTCTCTCTCTCTCTGTCCAGATGCAGCACTGTCAGTTTTAATTCTGGTCTCTCTCTCTCTCTGTGCAGATGCAGCAATGTCAGTTTTAGTTCTGGTCTCTCTCTCTCTCTGTACAGATGCAGCACTGTCAGTTTTAGTTCTGGTCTCTCTCTCTCTCTGTACAGATGCAGCACTGTCAGTTTTAGTTCTGTTCTCTGTCTCTCTATACAGATGCAGCACTGTCAGTTTTAGTTCTGGTCTCTATCTCTCTCTACACAGATGCAGCAGTGTCAGTTTTAGTTCTGCTCTCTATCTCTCCATACAGATGCAGCACTGTCAGTTTTAGTTCTGGTCTCTGTCTCTCTAAACAGATGCAGCACTGTCAGTTTTAGTTCTGGTCTCTGTCTCTCTGTGCAGATGCAGCAGTGTCAGTTTTAGTCCTGGTCTCTATCTCTCCATACAGATGCAGCACTGTCAGTTTTAGTTCTGGTCTCTATCTCTCTAAACAGATGCAGCACTGTCAGTTTTAGTTCTGGTCTCTCTCTTTCTCTATACAGATGTAGCACTGTCAGTTTTAGTTCTGGTCTCTCTCTCTCTCTACACAGATGCAGCAGTGTCAGTTTTAGTTCTGGTCTCTATCTCTCTCTACAGATGCAGCACTGTCAGTTTTAGTTCTGGTCTCTCTCTCTCTCTGTACAGATGCAGCACTGTCAGTTTTAATTCTGGTCTCTCTCTCTCTCTGTACAGGTGCAGCACAGTCAGTTTTAGTTCTGGTCTCTCTCTCTCTCTGTACAGATGCAGCAATGTCAGTTTTAGTTCTGGTCTCTCTCTCTCTCTGTACAGATGCAGCACTGTCAGTTTTAGTTCTGGTCTCTCTCTCTCTCTACAGATGCAGCAGTGTCAGTTTTAGTTCTGGTCTCTATCTCTCCATACAGATGCAGCACTGTCAGTTTTAGTTCTGGTCTCTCTCTCTCTCAATACAGATACAGCAGTCTCAGTTTTAATTTTGGTCTCTGTCTCTCTGTCCAGATGCAGCACTGTCAGTTTTAGTTCTGCTCTCTCTCTCTCTCTGTACAGATGCAGCACTGTCAGATCTGGTTCTGGTCTCTCTCTCTCACTACAGTTGCAGCACTGTCAGTTTTAGTTCTGGTCTCTCTCTCTCACTGCAGATGCAGCACTGTCAGTTTTAGTTCTGCTCTCTCTCTCTCTACAGATGCAGCATTGTCAGTTTTAGTTCAGGTCTCTCTCTCTATATTTCAAGATGCAGCACTGTCACTTTAAAATCTGGTCTCTTTCTCTCACAACACAGATGCAGCAATGTCAGTTTTAGTTCTGGTCTCTCTCTCTCTCTATACAGATGCAGCACTGTCAGTTTTAGTTCTGCTCTCTCTCTCTCTACAGATGCAGCATTGTCCGTTTAGTTCAGGTCTCTCTCTCTATATTTCAAGATGCAGCACTGTCACTTTAAAATCTGGTCTCTTTCTCTCTCTGTACAGATGCAGCAATGTCAGTTTTAGTTCTGGTCTCTCTCTCTCTCTGAGCAGATGCAGCACTGTCAGTTTTAGTTCTGGTCTCTTTCTCTCTCTGCACAGATGCAGCAGTGTCAGTTTTAGTTCTGGTCTCTCTCTCACTATACAGATGCAGCACTGTCAGTTTTAGTTCTGGTCTCTCTCTCTCTCTGTAAAGGTGCAGCACTGTCAGTTTTAGTTCTGGTCTCTCTCTCTCTCAATACAGATACAGCACTGTCAGTTTTTGTTCTGGTCTCTTTCTCTCTCTGCACAGATGCAGCAGTGTCAGTTTTAGTTCTGGTCTCTCTCTCACTATACAGATGCAGCACTGTCAGTTTTAGTTCTGCTCTCTCTCTCTCTCTGTACAGATGCAGCACTGTCAGTTTTACTTCTGGTCTCTCTCTCTCACGACAGATGCAGCACTGTCAGTTTTATTTCTGGTCTCTCTCTCTCTCTCTCCACAGATGCAGCACTGTCAGTTTTATTTCTGGTCTCTGTCTCTCTGAACAGAGGCAGCACTGTCAGTTTTAGTTCTGGTCTCTCTCTCTCTCTCTTTCTCTCTCCACAGATGCAGCACTGTCAGTTTTAGTTCTGGTCTCTGTCTCTCTATTCAGATGCAGCTCTGTCACTTCTAGTTCTGGTCTCTCTCTCTCTCAACAGATGCAGCACTGTCAGTTTTAGTTCTGGTCTCTATCTCTCTCTCTTTCTCTCTCCACAGATGCAGCACTGTCAGTTTTAGTTCTGGTCTCTCTCTCTCTCAACAGATGCAGCAGTGTCAGTTTTAGTTCTGGTCTCTATCTCTCTCTCTTTCTCTCTCCACAGATGCAGCACTGTCAGTTTTAGTTCTGGTCTCTGTCTCTCTATGCACAGACAGCACTGTCAGTTTTAGTTCTGGTCTCTGTCTCTCTATACAGATGCAGCACTGTCAGTTTTAGTTCTGGTCTCTGTCTCTCTATACAGTTACAGCACTGTCAGTTTTAGTTCTGGTCTCTCTCTCTCTCTCTACAGATGCAGCATTGTCAGTTTTAGTTCTGGTCTCTGTCTCTCTATACAGATGCAGGACTGTCAGTTTTAGTTCTGGTCTCTATCTCTCTCTAGTCAGATGCAGCACTGTCAGTTTTAGTTCTGGTCTCTGTCTCTCTTTACAGATACAGCACTGTCAGTTTTAGTTCTTGTCTCTCTCTCTCTCTGCACATGCAGCACTGTCAGTTTTAATTCTGGTCTCTCTCTCTCTCTGCACATGCAGCACTGTCAGTTTTAGTTCTGGTCTCCGTCTCTCTATCCAGCTACAGCACAGTCAGTTTTAGTTCTGGTCTCTGTCTCTCTATACAGATACAGCACTGTCAGTTTTAGTTCTGGTCTCTCTCTCTCTCTACACATGCAGCACTGTCAGTTTTAGTTCTGGTCTCTCTCTCACTATACAGATGCAGCACTGTCAGTTTTAGTTCTGGTCTCTGTCTCTCTATACAGTTACAGCACTGTCAGTTTTAGTTCTGGTCTCTGTCTCTCGATACAGCTGCAGCACTGTCAGTTTTAGTTCTGGTCTCTGTCTCTCTATATAGATACAGCACCGTCAGTTTTAGTTCTGGTCTCTCTCTCTCTCTACAGATGCAGCATTGTCAGTTTTAGTTCTGGTCTCTGTCTCTCTATACAGCTGCAGCACTGTCAGTTTTTGTTCTTGTCTCTCTCTCACTATACAGATGCAGCACTGTCAGTTTTAGTCCTGGTCTCTCTCTCTCTCTATACAGATGCAGCACTGTCAGTTTTAGTTCTGGTCTCTCTCTCTCTCTCTCTCTGTCCAGATGCAGCACTGTCAGTTTTAATTCTGGTCTCTCTCTCTCTCTCTATACAGATACAGCACTGTCAGTTTTAGTTCTGGTCTCTCTATACAGATGCAGCACTGTCAGTTTTAGTTCTGGTCTCTTTCTCACTATACAGATGTAGCATTGTCAGTTTTAGTACTGGTCTCTCTCTCTCTCTATACAGATGCAGCACTGTCAGTTTTAGTTCTGGTCTCTCTATACAGTTGCAGCACTGTCAGTTTTAGTCCTGGTCTCTCTCTCTCTCTATACAGATGCAGCACTGTCAGTTTTAGTTCTGGTCTCTCTCTCTCTCTCTCTGTCCAGATGCAGCACTGTCAGTTTTAATTCTGGTCTCTCTCTCTCTCTCTATACAGATACAGCACTGTCAGTTTTAGTTCTGGTCTCTCTATACAGATGCAGCACTGTCAGTTTTAGTTCTGGTCTCTCTATACAGATGCAGCACTGTCAGTTTTAGTTCTGGTATCTGTCTATCTATACAGCTGCAGCACTGTGAGTTTTAGTTCTGGTCTCTGTCTCTCTGTACAGATACAGCACTGTCAGTTTTAGTTCTGGTCTCTCTCTCTCTCTACACATGCAGCACTGTCAGTTTTAGTTCTGGTCTCTCTCTCACTATACAGATGCAGCACTGTCAGTTTCAGTTCTGGTCTCTGTCTCTCTATGCAGTTACAGCACTGTCAGTTTTAGTTCTGGTCTCTGTCTCTCTATACAGTTGCAGCACTGTCAGTTTTAGCTCTGGTCTCTCTCTCTCTCTCTCCAGATGCAGCATTGTCAGTTTTAGTTCTGGTCTCTGTCTCTCTATACAGATGCAGGACTGTCAGTTTTAGTTCTGGTCTCTATCTCTCTCTATACAGTTGCAGCACTGTCAGTTTTAGTTCTGGTCTCTGTCACTCTTTACAGATGCAGCACTGTCAGTTTTAGTTCTTGTCTCTCTCTCTCTCTGCACATGCAGCACTGTCAGTTTTAGTTCTGGTCTCTCTCTCTCTCTGCACATGCAGCACTGTCAGTTTTAGTTCAGGTCTCTCTCTCACTATACAGATGTAGCACTGTCAGTTTTAGTTCTGGTCTCTGTCTCTCTATCCAGCTACAGCACAGTCAGTTTTAGTTCTGGTCTCTGTCTATCTATACAGATACAGCACTGTCAGTTTTAGTTCTGGTCTCTCTCTCACTATACAGATGCAGCACTGTCAGTTTTAGTTCTGGTCTCTGTCTCTCTATACAGGTACAGCACTGTCAGTTTTAGTTCTGGTCTCTGTCTCTCGATACAGCTGCAGCACTGTCAGTTTTAGTTCTGGTCTCTGTCTCTCTAAACAGATGCAGCACTTTCCGTTTTAGTTCTGGTCTCTCTCTCTCTCTCTGCAGATGCAGCATTGTCAGTTTTAGTTCTGGTCTCTCTCTCTCTCTGCAGATGCAGCACTGTCAGTTTTAGTTCTGGTCTCTGTCTCTCTCTACAGATGCAGCACTGTCAGTTTTAGTTCTGATCTCTCTCTCTCTCTACAGATGCAGCACTGTCAGTTTTAGTTCTGGTCTCTGTGTCTCTATACAGATGCAGCACTGTCAGTTTTAGTTCTTGTCTCTCTCTCTCTCTGCACATGCAGCACTGTCAGTTTTAGTTCTGGTCTCTCTCTCACTATACAGATGTAGCACTGTCAGTTTTAGTTCTGGTCTCTCTCTCTCTATACAGTTACAGCACTGTCAGTTTTAGTTCTGGTCTCTCTCTCGCTCTACAGATGCAGCATTGTCAGTTTTAGTTCTGGTCTCAGTCTCTCTATACAGCTGCAGCACTGTCAGTTTTTGTCCTGGTCTCTCTCTCTCTCTATACAGGTGCAGCACTGTCAGTTTTAGTTCTGGTCTCTCTCTCTCTCTCTCTGTCCAGATGCAGCACTGTCAGTTTTAATTCTGGTCTCTCTCTCTCTCTCTCTATACAGATACAGCACTGTTAGTTTTAGTTCTGGTCTCTCTCTCACTATACAGATGTAGCACTGTCAGTTTCAGTTCTGGTCTCTGTCTCTCTATCCAGCTACAGCACAGTCAGTTTTAGTTCTGGTCTCTGTCTCTCTAAACAGATGCAGCACTTTCCGTTTTAGTTCTGGTCTCTGTCTCTCTCTACATATGCAGCACTGTCAGTTTTAGTTCTGGTCTCTGTCTCTCTATATAGATACAGCACCGTCAGTTTTAGTTCTGGTCTCTCTCTCTCTCTACAGATGCAGCATTGTCAGTTTTAGTTCTGGTCTCTGTCTCTCTATACAGCTGCAGCACTGTCAGTTTTTGTTCTTGTCTCTCTCTCACTATACAGATGCAGCACTGTCAGTTTTAGTCCTGGTCTCTCTCTCTCTCTATACAGATGCAGCACTGTCAGTTTTAGTTCTGGTCTCTCTCTCTCTCTCTCTGTCCAGATGCAGCACTGTCAGTTTTAATTCTGGTCTCTCTCTCTCTCTCTATACAGATACAGCACTGTCAGTTTTAGTTCTGGTCTCTCTATACAGATGCAGCACTGTCAGTTTTAGTTCTGGTCTCTTTCTCACTATACAGATGTAGCACTGTCAGTTTTAGTACTGGTCTCTCTCTCTCTCTATACAGATGCAGCACTGTCAGTTTTAGTTCTGGTCTCTCTATACAGTTGCAGCACTGTCAGTTTTAGTCCTGGTCTCTCTCTCTCTCTATACAGATGCAGCACTGTCAGTTTTAGTTCTGGTCTCTCTCTCTCTCTCTCTGTCCAGATGCAGCACTGTCAGTTTTAATTCTGGTCTCTCTCTCTCTCTCTCTATACAGATACAGCACTGTCAGTTTTAGTTCTGGTCTCTCTATACAGATGCAGCACTGTCAGTTTTAGTTCTGGTCTCTCTATACAGAAGCAGCACTGTCAGTTTTAGTTCTGGTATCTGTCTCTCTATACAGCTGCAGCACTGTGAGTTTTAGTTCTGGTCTCTGTCTCTCTGTACAGATACAGCACTGTCAGTTTTAGTTCTGGTCTCTCTCTCTCTCTACACATGCAGCACTGTCAGTTTTAGTTCTGGTCTCTCTCTCACTATACAGATGCAGCACTGTCAGTTTCAGTTCTGGTCTCTGTCTCTCTATGCAGTTACAGCACTGTCAGTTTTAGTTCTGGTCTCTGTCTCTCTATACAGTTGCAGCACTGTCAGTTTTAGCTCTGGTCTCTCTCTCTCTCTATACAGTTGCAGCACTGTCAGTTTTAGTTCTGGTCTCTGTCTCTCTTTACAGATGCAGCACTGTCAGTTTTAGTTCTTGTCTCTCTCTCTCTCTGCACATGCAGCACTGTCAGTTTTAGTTCTGGTCTCTCTCTCTCTCTGCACATGCAGCACTGTCAGTTTTAGTTCAGGTCTCTCTCTCACTATACAGATGTAGCACTGTCAGTTTTAGTTCTGGTCTCTGTCTCTCTATCCAGCTACAGCACAGTCAGTTTTAGTTCTGGTCTCTGTCTCTCTATACAGATACAGCACTGTCAGTTTTAGTTCTGGTCTCTCTCTCTCTCTACACATGCAGCACTGTCAGTTTTAGTTCTGGTCTCTCTCTCACTATACAGATGCAGCACTGTCAGTTTTAGTTCTGGTCTCTGTCTCTCTATACAGGTACAGCACTGTCAGTTTTAGTTCTGGTCTCTGTCTCTCGATACAGCTGCAGCACTGTCAGTTTTAGTTCTGGTCTCTGTCTCTCTATACAGTTGCAGCACTGTCAGTTTTAGTTCTGGTCTCTGTCTCTCTAAACAGATGCAGCACTTTCCGTTTTAGTTCTGGTCTCTGTCTCTCTCTACATATGCAGCACTGTCAGTTTTAGTTCTGGTCTCTCTCTCTCTCTCTGCAGATGCAGCATTGTCAGTTTTAGTTCTGGTCTCTCTCTCTCTCTGCAGATGCAGCACTGTCAGTTTTAGTTCTGGTCTCTGTCTCTCTCTACAGATGCAGCACTGTCAGTTTTAGTTCTGATCTCTCTCTCTCTCTACAGATGCAGCACTGTCAGTTTTAGTTCTGGTCTCTGTGTCTCTATACAGATGCAGCACTGTCAGTTTTAGTTCTTGTCTCTCTCTCTCTCTGCACATGCAGCACTGTCAGTTTTAGTTCTGGTCTCTCTCTCACTATACAGATGTAGCACTGTCAGTTTTAGTTCTGGTCTCTCTCTCTCTATCCAGCTACAGCACAGTCAGTTTTAGTTCTGGTCTCTGTCTCTCTCTACACATGCAGCACTGTCAGTTTTAGTTCTGGTCTCTCTCTCACTGTACAGATGCAGCACTGTCAGTTTTAGTTCTGGTCTCTGTCTCTCTATACAGTTACAGCATTGTCAGTTTTAGTTCTGGTCTCTGTCTCTCGATACAGCTGCAGCACTGTCAGTTTTAGTTCTGGTCTCTGTCTCTCTATACAGTTACAGCACTGTCAGTTTTAGTTCTGGTCTCTCTCTCGCTCTACAGATGCAGCATTGTCAGTTTTAGTTCTGGTCTCAGTCTCTCTATACAGCTGCAGCACTGTCAGTTTTTGTCCTGGTCTCTCTCTCTCTCTATACAGGTGCAGCACTGTCAGTTTTAGTTCTGGTCTCTCTCTCTCTCTCTCTGTCCAGATGCAGCACTGTCAGTTTTAATTCTGGTCTCTCTCTCTCTCTCTCTATACAGATACAGCACTGTTAGTTTTAGTTCTGGTCTCTCTCTCACTATACAGATGTAGCACTGTCAGTTTCAGTTCTGGTCTCTGTCTCTCTATCCAGCTACAGCACAGTCAGTTTTAGTTCTGGTCTCTGTCTCTCTAAACAGATGCAGCACTTTCCGTTTTAGTTCTGGTCTCTGTCTCTCTCTACATATGCAGCACTGTCAGTTTTAGTTCTGGTCTCTCTCTCTCTCTCTCTGCAGATGCAGCATTGTCAGTTTTAGTTCTGGTCTCTCTCTCTCTCTGCAGATGCAGCACTGTCAGTTTTAGTTCTGGTCTCTGTCTCTCTCTACAGATGCAGCACTGTCAGTTTTAGTTCTGATCTCTCTCTCTCTCTACAGATGCATCACTGTCAGTTTTAGTTCTGGTCTCTGTCTCTCTATACAGATGCAGCACTGTCAGTTTTAGTTCTGGTCTCTGTCTCTCTATACAGGTGCAGCACTGTCAGTTTTAGTTCTTGTCTCTCTCTCTCTCTGCACATGCAGCACTGTCAGTTTTAGTTCTGGTCTCTCTCTCACTATACAGATGCAGCACTTTCAGTTTTAGTTCTGGTCTCTGTCTCTCTATCCAGCTACAGCACAGTCAGTTTTAGTTCTGGTCTCTGTCTCTCTATACAGATACAGCACTGTCAGTTTTAGTTCTGGTCTCTGTCTCTCGATACAGCTGCAGCACTGTCAGTTTCAGTTCTGGTCTCTGTCTCTCCATACAGATACAGCACTGTCAGTTTTAGTTCTGGTCTCTCTCTCACTATACAGATGCAGCACTGTCAGTTTCAGTTCTGGTCTCTGTCTCTCTATGCAGTTACAGCACTGTCAGTTTTAGTTCTGGTCTCTGTCTCTCTATACAGTTGCAGCACTGTCAGTTTTAGCTCTGGTCTCTCTCTCTCTCTCTCCAGATGCAGCATTGTCAGTTTTAGTTCTGGTCTCTGTCTCTCTATACAGATGCAGGACTGTCAGTTTTAGTTCTGGTCTCTATCTCTCTCTATACAGTTGCAGCACTGTCAGTTTTAGTTCTGGTCTCTGTCTCTCTTTACAGATGCAGCACTGTCAGTTTTAGTTATTGTCTCTCTCTCTCTCTGCACATGCAGCACTGTCAGTTTTAGTTCTGGTCTCTCTCTCTCTCTGCACATGCAGCACTGTCAGTTTTAGTTCAGGTCTCTCTCTCACTATACAGATGTAGCACTGTCAGTTTTAGTTCTGGTCTCTGTCTCTCTATACAGGTACAGCACTGTCAGTTTTAGTTCTGGTCTCTGTCTCTCGATACAGCTGCAGCACTGTCAGTTTTAGTTCTGGTCTCTGTCTCTCTATACAGTTGCAGCACTGTCAGTTTTAGTTCTGGTCTCTGTCTCTCTAAACAGATGCAGCACTTTCCGTTTTAGTTCTGGTCTCTGTCTCTCTCTACATATGCAGCACTGTCAGTTTTAGTTCTGGTCTCTCTCTCTCTCTCTGCAGATGCAGCATTGTCAGTTTTAGTTCTGGTCTCTCTCTCTCTCTGCAGATGCAGCACTGTCAGTTTTAGTTCTGGTCTCTGTCTCTCTCTACAGATGCAGCACTGTCAGTTTTAGTTCTGATCTCTCTCTCTCTCTACAGATGCAGCACTGTCAGTTTTAGTTCTGGTCTCTGTGTCTCTATACAGATGCAGCACTGTCAGTTTTAGTTCTTGTCTCTCTCTCTCTCTGCACATGCAGCACTGTCAGTTTTAGTTCTGGTCTCTCTCTCACTATACAGATGTAGCACTGTCAGTTTTAGTTCTGGTCTCTCTCTCTCTATCCAGCTACAGCACAGTCAGTTTTAGTTCTGGTCTCTGTCTCTCTCTACACATGCAGCACTGTCAGTTTTAGTTCTGGTCTCTCTCTCACTGTACAGATGCAGCACTGTCAGTTTTAGTTCTGGTCTCTGTCTCTCTATACAGTTACAGCACTGTCAGTTTTAGTTCTGGTCTCTGTCTCTCGATACAGCTGCAGCACTG
This sequence comes from Heterodontus francisci, assembly GCF_036365525.1. Classification (NCBI taxonomy): domain Eukaryota; kingdom Metazoa; phylum Chordata; class Chondrichthyes; order Heterodontiformes; family Heterodontidae; genus Heterodontus; species Heterodontus francisci. The sequence continues at coordinate 377,563 of NW_027140176.1, forward strand.
TCAGTTTTAGTTCTGGTCTCTGTCTCTCTATACAGTTACAGCACTGTCAGTTTTAGTTCTGGTCTCTCTCTCGCTCTACAGATGCAGCATTGTCAGTTTTAGTTCTGGTCTCAGTCTCTCTATACAGCTGCAGCACTGTCAGTTTTTGTCCTGGTCTCTCTCTCTCTCTATACAGGTGCAGCACTGTCAGTTTTAGTTCTGGTCTCTCTCTCTCTCTCTCTGTCCAGATGCAGCACTGTCAGTTTTAATTCTGGTCTCTCTCTCTCTCTCTCTATACAGATACAGCACTGTTAGTTTTAGTTCTGGTCGCTCTCTCACTATACAGATGTAGCACTGTCAGTTTCAGTTCTGGTCTCTGTCTCTCTATCCAGCTACAGCACAGTCAGTTTTAGTTCTGGTCTCTGTCTCTCTAAACAGATGCAGCACTTTCCGTTTTAGTTCTGGTCTCTGTCTCTCTCTACATATGCAGCACTGTCAGTTTTAGTTCTGGTCTCTCTCTCTCTCTCTGCAGATGCAGCATTGTCAGTTTTAGTTCTGGTCTCTCTCTCTCTCTGCAGATGCAGCACTGTCAGTTTTAGTTCTGGTCTCTGTCTCTCTCTACAGATGCAGCACTGTCAGTTTTAGTTCTGATCTCTCTCTCTCTCTACAGATGCATCACTGTCAGTTTTAGTTCTGGTCTCTGTCTCTCTATACAGATGCAGCACTGTCAGTTTTAGTTCTGGTCTCTGTCTCTCTATACAGGTGCAGCACTGTCAGTTTTAGTTCTTGTCTCTCTCTCTCTCTGCACATGCAGCACTGTCAGTTTTAGTTCTGGTCTCTCTCTCACTATACAGATGCAGCACTGTCAGTTTTAGTTCTGGTCTCTGTCTCTCTATCCAGCTACAGCACAGTCAGTTTTAGTTCTGGTCTCTGTCTCTCTATACAGATACAGCACTGTCAGTTTTAGTTCTGGTCTCTGTCTCTCTATACAGGTGCAGCACTGTCAGTTTTAGTTCTTGTCTCTTTCTCTCTCTGCACATGCAGCACTGTCAGTTTTAGTTCTGGTCTCTCTCTCACTATACAGATGCAGCACTGTCAGTTTTAGTTCTGGTCTCTGTCTCTCTATCCAGCTACAGCACAGTCAGTTTTAGTTCTGGTCTCTGTCTCTCTATACAGATACAGCACTGTCAGTTTTAGTTCTGGTCTCTGTCTCTCCATACAGATACAGCACTGTCAGTTTTAGTTCTGGTCTCTCACTCTCTCTACAGATGCAGCATTGTCAGTTTTAGTTCTGGTCTCTGTCTCTCTATACAGCTGCAGCACTGTCAGTTTTTGTCCTGCTCTCTCTCTCTCTCTACACAGATGCAGCACTGTCAGTTTTAGTTCTGGTCTCTCTCTCTCTCTCTCTGTCCAGATGCAGCACTGTCAGTTTTAATTCTGGTCTCTCTCTCTCTCTCTATACAGATACAGCACTGTCAGTTTTAGTTCTGGTCTCTCTCTCACTATACAGATGCAGCACTGTCAGTTTTAGTTCTGATCTCTCTCTCTCTCTACAGATGCAGCACTGTCAGTTTTAGTTCTTGTCTCTCCCTCTCTATACAGATGTAGCACTGTCAGTTTTAGTTCTGGTCTCTGTCTCTCTATCCAGCTACAGCACAGTCAGTTTTAGTTCTGGTCTCTGTCTCTCTATACAGATACAGCACTGTCAGTTTTAGTTCTGGTCTCTCTCTCTCTCTACACATGCAGCACTGTCAGTTTTAGTTCTGGTCTCTCTCTCACTATACAGCTGCAGCACTGTCAGTTTTAGTTCTGGTCTCTGTCTCTCTCTGCAGATACAGCACTGTCAGTTTTAGTTCTGGTCTCTCTCTCTCTCTACAGATGCAGCATTGTCAGTTTTAGTTCTGGTCTCTCTCTCTCTCTATACAGATGCAGCACTGTCAGTTTTAGTTCTGGTCTCTCTCTCTCTCTCTCTGTACAGATGCAGCACTGTCAGTTTTAATTCTGGTCTCTCTCTCTCTCTCTATACAGATACAGCACTGTCAGTTTTAGTTCTGGTCTCTCTATACAGATGCAGCATTGTCAGTTTTAGTTCTGGTCTCTGTCTCTCTTTGCAGATGCAGCACTGTCAGTTTTTGTACTGGTCTCTCTCTCTCTCTGTGCAGATGCAGCACGGTCAGTTTTAGTACTGGTCTCTCTCTCTCTCTCTAGACAGATACAGCATTGTCAGTTTTAGTTCTGGTCTCTGTCTTTCTCGAGATGCAGCATTGTCAGTATTAGTTCTGGTATCTGTCTCTTTACAGAGATGCAACACTGTCAGTTTTAGATCTGGTCTCTGTCTCTCTATACAGTTACAGCACTGTCAGTTTTAGATCTGGTCTCTGTCTCTCTATACAGTTGCAGCACTGTCAGTTTTAGTTCTGTTCTCTGTCTCTCTATACAGAAGCAGCACTGTCAGTTTTTGTTCTGGTCTCTGTCTCTCTAAACAGATGCAGCACTGTCAGTTTTAGTTCTGGTCTCTGTCTCTCTCTAAACAGATGCAGCACTTTCCGTTTTAGTTCTGGTCTCTGTCTCTCTCTACATATGCAGCACTGTCAGTTTTAGTTCTGGTCTCTCTCTCTCTCTGCAGATGCAGCACTGTCAGTTTTAGTTCTGGTCTCTGTCTCTCTCTACAGATGCAGCACTGTCAGTTTTAGTTCTGATCTCTCTCTCTCTCTACAGATGCAGCACTGTCAGTTTTAGTTCTGGTCTCTGTGTCTCTATACAGATGCAGCACTGTCAGTTTTAGTTCTTGTCTCTCTCTCTCTCTGCACATGCAGCACTGTCAGTTTTAGTTCTGGTCTCTCTCTCACTATACAGATGTAGCATTGTCAGTTTTAGTTCTGGTCTCTCTCTCTCTATCCAGCTACAGGACAGTCAGTTTTAGTTCTGGTCTCTGTCTCTCTCTACACATGCAGCACTGTCAGTTTTAGTTCTGGTCTCTCTCTCACTGTACAGATGCAGCACTGTCAGTTTTAGTTCTGGTCTCTGTCTCTCTATACAGTTACAGCACTGTCAGTTTTAGTTCTGGTCTCTGTCTCTCGATACAGCTGCAGCACTGTCAGTTTTAGTTCTGGTCTCTGTCTCTCTATACAGATACAGCACTGTCAGTTTTAGTTCTGGTCTCTCTCTCGCTCTACAGATGCAGCATTGTCAGTTTTAGTTCTGGTCTCAGTCTCTCTATACAGCTGCAGCACTGTCAGTTTTTGTCCTGGTCTCTCTCTCTCTCTATACAGATGCAGCACTGTCAGTTTTAGTTCTGGTCTCTCTCTCTCTCTCTCTGTCCAGATGCAGCACTGTCAGTTTTAATTCTGGTCTCTCTCTCTCTCTCTCTATACAGCTGCAGCACTGTTAGTTTTAGTTCTGGTCTCTCTCTCACTATACAGATGTAGCACTGTCAGTTTCAGTTCTGGTCTCTGTCTCTCTATTCAGCTACAGCACAGTCAGTTTTAGTTCTGGTCTCTGTCTCTCTAAACAGATGCAGCACTTTCCGTTTTAGTTCTGGTCTCTGTCTCTCTCTACATATGCAGCACTGTCAGTTTTAGTTCTGGTCTCTCTCTCTCTCTCTGCAGATGCAGCATTGTCAGTTTTAGTTCTGGTCTCTCTCTCTCTCTGCAGATGCAGCACTGTCAGTTTTAGTTCTGGTCTCTGTCTCTCTCTACAGATGCAGCACTGTCAGTTTTAGTTCTGATCTCTCTCTCTCTCTACAGATGCATCACTGTCAGTTTTAGTTCTGGTCTCTGTCTCTCTATACAGATGCAGCACTGTCAGTTTTAGTTCTGGTCTCTGTCTCTCTATACAGGTGCAGCACTGTCAGTTTTAGTTCTGGTCTCTATCTCTCTCAACAGATGCAGCACTGTCAGTTTTAGTTCTGGTCTCTGTCTCTCTGTACAGATGCAGCAGTGTCAGTTTTAGTTCTGGTCTCTATCTCTGTATACAGATGCAGCACTGTCAGTTTTAGTTCTGGTCTCTGTCTCTCTGTACAGATGCAGCAGTGTCAGTTTTAGTTCTGGTCTCTATCTCTCTATGCAGATGCAGCACTGTCAGTTTTAGTTCTGGTCTCTATCTCTGTATACAGATGCAGCACTGTCAGTTTTAGTTCTGGTCTCTGTCTCTCTGTACAGATGCAGCAGTGTCAGTTTTAGTTCTGGTCTCTATCTCTCTAGACAGATGCAGCACTGTCAGTTTTAGTTCTGGTCTCTATCTCTCTATACAGATGCAGCAGTGTCAGTTTTAGTTCTGGTCTCTATCTCTCTATACAGATGCAGCACTGTCAGTTTTAGTTCTGGTCTCTGTCTCTCTGTACAGATGCAGCAGTGTCAGTTTTAGTTCAGGTCTCTCTCTCTCTCTCTACAGATGCAGCATTGTCAGTTTTAGTTCTGGTCTCTGTCTCTCTCCAGATGCAGGACTGTCAGTTTTAGTTCTGGTCTCTATCTCTCTCTGTACAGATGCAGCACTGTCAGTTTTAGTTCTGGTCTCTGTCTCTCTATACAGATACAGCACTGTCAGTTTTAGTTCTGGTCTCTGTCTCTCTATACAGAAACAGCACTGTCAGTTTTAGTTCTGGTCTCTCTCTCTCTCTACACATGCAGCACTGTCAGTTTTAGTTCTGGTCTCTCTCTCACTATACAGATGCAGCACTGTCAGTTTTAGTTCTGGTCTCTGTCTCTCTATACAGATACAGCAGTGTCAGTTTTAGTTCTGGTCTCTGTCTCTCTATGCAGATACAGCACTGTCAGTTTTAGTTCTGGTCTCTCTCTCTCTCTACAGATGCAGCATTGTCAGTTTTAGTTCTGATCTCTGTCTCTCTATACAGCTGCAGCACTGTCAGTTTTTGTTCTTGTCTCTCTCTCACTATACAGATGCAGCACTGTCAGTTTTAGTTCTGGTCTCTCTCTCTCTCTATACAGATGCAGCACTGTCAGTTTTAGTTCTGGTCTCTCTCTCTCTCTCTCTGTACAGATGCAGCACTGTCAGTTTTAATTCTGGTCTCTCTCTCTCTCTCTATATACAGATACAGCACTGTCAGTTTTAGTTCTGGTCTCTCTATACAGATGCAGCATTGTCAGTTTTAGTTCTGGTCTCTGTCTCTCTTTGCAGATGCAGCACTGTCAGTTTTTGTACTGGTCTCTCTCTCTCTGTGCAGATGCAGCACGGTCAGTTTTAGTACTGGTCTCTCTCTCTCTCTCTACACAGATACAGCATTGTCCGTTTTAGTTCTGGTCTCTGTCGTTCTCGAGATGCAGCATTGTCAGTTTTAGTTCTGGTATCTGTCTCTTTACAGAGATGCAACACTGTCAGTTTTAGATCTGGTCTCTGTCTCTCTATACAGATACAGCACTGTCAGTTTTAGATCTGGTCTGTGTCTCTCTATACAGATGCAGCACTGTCAGTTTTACTTCTGTTCTCTGTCTCTCTATACAGATGCAGCACTGTCAGTTTTAGTTCTGGTCTCTCTCTCTCTCTACAGATGCAGCATTGTCAGTTTTAGTTCTGGTCTCTCTCTCTCTCTATACAGATGCAGCACTGTCAGTTTTAGTTCTGGTCTCTCTCTCTCTCTCTCTGTACAGATGCAGCACTGTCAGTTTTAATTCTGGTCTCTCTCTCTCTCTCTATACAGATACAGCACTGTCAGTTTTAGTTCTGGTCTCTCTATACAGATGCAGCATTGTCAGTTTTAGTTCTGGTCTCTGTCTCTCTTTGCAGATGCAGCACTGTCAGTTTTTGTACTGGTCTCTCTCTCTCTCTGTGCAGATGCAGCACGGTCAGTTTTAGTACTGGTCTCTCTCTCTCTCTCTAGACAGATACAGCATTGTCAGTTTTAGTTCTGGTCTCTGTCTTTCTCGAGATGCAGCATTGTCAGTTTTAGTTCTGGTATCTGTCTCTTTACAGAGATGCAACACTGTCAGTTTTAGATCTGGTCTCTGTCTCTCTATACAGTTACAGCACTGTCAGTTTTAGATCTGGTCTCTGTCTCTCTATACAGTTGCAGCACTGTCAGTTTTAGTTCTGTTCTCTGTCTCTCTATACAGAAGCAGCACTGTCAGTTTTTGTTCTGGTCTCTGTCTCTCTAAACAGATGCAGCACTTTCCGTTTTAGTTCTGGTCTCTGTCTCTCTCTACATATGCAGCACTGTCAGTTTTAGTTCTGGTCTCTCTCTCTCTCTGCAGATGCAGCACTGTCAGTTTTAGTTCTGGTCTCTGTCTCTCTCTACAGATGCAGCACTGTCAGTTTTAGTTCTGATCTCTCTCTCTCTCTACAGATGCAGCACTGTCAGTTTTAGTTCTGGTCTCTGTGTCTCTATACAGATGCAGCACTGTCAGTTTTAGTTCTTGTCTCTCTCTCTCTCTGCACATGCAGCACTGTCAGTTTTAGTTCTGGTCTCTCTCTCACTATACAGATGTAGCATTGTCAGTTTTAGTTCTGGTCTCTCTCTCTCTATCCAGCTACAGGACAGTCAGTTTTAGTTCTGGTCTCTGTCTCTCTCTACACATGCAGCACTGTCAGTTTTAGTTCTGGTCTCTCTCTCACTGTACAGATGCAGCACTGTCAGTTTTAGTTCTGGTCTCTGTCTCTCTATACAGTTACAGCACTGTCAGTTTTAGTTCTGGTCTCTGTCTCTCGATACAGCTGCAGCACTGTCAGTTTTAGTTCTGGTCTCTGTCTCTCTATACAGATACAGCACTGTCAGTTTTAGTTCTGGTCTCTCTCTCGCTCTACAGATGCAGCATTGTCAGTTTTAGTTCTGGTCTCAGTCTCTCTATACAGCTGCAGCACTGTCAGTTTTTGTCCTGGTCTCTCTCTCTCTCTATACAGTGGCAGCACTGTCAGTTTTAGTTCTGGTCTCTCTCTCTCTCTCTCTGTCCAGATGCAGCACTGTCAGTTTTAATTCTGGTCTCTCTCTCTCTCTCTCTATACAGCTGCAGCACTGTTAGTTTTAGTTCTGGTCTCTCTCTCACTATACAGATGTAGCACTGTCAGTTTCAGTTCTGGTCTCTGTCTCTCTATTCAGCTACAGCACAGTCAGTTTTAGTTCTGGTCTCTGTCTCTCTAAACAGATGCAGCACTTTCCGTTTTAGTTCTGGTCTCTGTCTCTCTCTACATATGCAGCACTGTCAGTTTTAGTTCTGGTCTCTCTCTCTCTCTCTGCAGATGCAGCATTGTCAGTTTTAGTTCTGGTCTCTCTCTCTCTCTGCAGATGCAGCACTGTCAGTTTTAGTTCTGGTCTCTGTCTCTCTCTACAGATGCAGCACTGTCAGTTTTAATTCTGGTCTCTCTCTCTCTCTCTATACAGATACAGCACTGTCAGTTTTAGTTCTGGTCTCTCTATACAGATGCAGCATTGTCAGTTTTAGTTCTGGTCTCTGTCTCTCTTTGCAGATGCAGCACTGTCAGTTTTTGTACTGGTCTCTCTCTCTCTCTGTGCAGATGCAGCACGGTCAGTTTTAGTACTGGTCTCTCTCTCTCTCTCTAGACAGATACAGCATTGTCAGTTTTAGTTCTGGTCTCTGTCTTTCTCGAGATGCAGCATTGTCAGTTTTAGTTCTGGTATCTGTCTCTTTACAGAGATGCAACACTGTCAGTTTTAGATCTGGTCTCTGTCTCTCTATACAGTTACAGCACTGTCAGTTTTAGATCTGGTCTCTGTCTCTCTATACAGTTGCAGCACTGTCAGTTTTAGTTCTGTTCTCTGTCTCTCTATACAGAAGCAGCACTGTCAGTTTTTGTTCTGGTCTCTGTCTCTCTAAACAGATGCAGCACTTTCCGTTTTAGTTCTGGTCTCTGTCTCTCTCTACATATGCAGCACTGTCAGTTTTAGTTCTGGTCTCTCTCTCTCTCTGCAGATGCAGCACTGTCAGTTTTAGTTCTGGTCTCTGTCTCTCTCTACAGATGCAGCACTGTCAGTTTTAGTTCTGATCTCTCTCTCTCTCTACAGATGCAGCACTGTCAGTTTTAGTTCTGGTCTCTGTGTCTCTATACAGATGCAGCACTGTCAGTTTTAGTTCTTGTCTCTCTCTCTCTCTGCACATGCAGCACTGTCAGTTTTAGTTCTGGTCTCTCTCTCACTATACAGATGTAGCATTGTCAGTTTTAGTTCTGGTCTCTCTCTCTCTATCCAGCTACAGGACAGTCAGTTTTAGTTCTGGTCTCTGTCTCTCTCTACACATGCAGCACTGTCAGTTTTAGTTCTGGTCTCTCTCTCACTGTACAGATGCAGCACTGTCAGTTTTAGTTCTGGTCTCTGTCTCTCTATACAGTTACAGCACTGTCAGTTTTAGTTCTGGTCTCTGTCTCTCGATACAGCTGCAGCACTGTCAGTTTTAGTTCTGGTCTCTGTCTCTCTATACAGATACAGCACTGTCAGTTTTAGTTCTGGTCTCTCTCTCGCTCTACAGATGCAGCATTGTCAGTTTTAGTTCTGGTCTCAGTCTCTCTATACAGCTGCAGCACTGTCAGTTTTTGTCCTGGTCTCTCTCTCTCTCTATACAGATGCAGCACTGTCAGTTTTAGTTCTGGTCTCTCTCTCTCTCTCTCTGTCCAGATGCAGCACTGTCAGTTTTAATTCTGGTCTCTCTCTCTCTCTCTCTATACAGCTGCAGCACTGTTAGTTTTAGTTCTGGTCTCTCTCTCACTATACAGATGTAGCACTGTCAGTTTCAGTTCTGGTCTCTGTCTCTCTATTCAGCTACAGCACAGTCAGTTTTAGTTCTGGTCTCTGTCTCTCTAAACAGATGCAGCACTTTCCGTTTTAGTTCTGGTCTCTGTCTCTCTCTACATATGCAGCACTGTCAGTTTTAGTTCTGGTCTCTCTCTCTCTCTCTGCAGATGCAGCATTGTCAGTTTTAGTTCTGGTCTCTCTCTCTCTCTGCAGATGCAGCACTGTCAGTTTTAGTTCTGGTCTCTGTCTCTCTCTACAGATGCAGCACTGTCAGTTTTAGTTCTGATCTCTCTCTCTCTCTACAGATGCATCACTGTCAGTTTTAGTTCTGGTCTCTGTCTCTCTATACAGATGCAGCACTGTCAGTTTTAGTTCTGGTCTCTGTCTCTCTATACAGGTGCAGCACTGTCAGTTTTAGTTCTGGTCTCTATCTCTCTCAACAGATGCAGCACTGTCAGTTTTAGTTCTGGTCTCTGTCTCTCTGTACAGATGCAGCAGTGTCAGTTTTAGTTCTGGTCTCTATCTCTGTATACAGATGCAGCACTGTCAGTTTTAGTTCTGGTCTCTGTCTCTCTGTACAGATGCAGCAGTGTCAGTTTTAGTTCTGGTCTCTATCTCTCTATGCAGATGCAGCACTGTCAGTTTTAGTTCTGGTCTCTATCTCTGTATACAGATGCAGCACTGTCAGTTTTAGTTCTGGTCTCTGTCTCTCTGTACAGATGCAGCAGTGTCAGTTTTAGTTCTGGTCTCTATCTCTCTAGACAGATGCAGCACTGTCAGTTTTAGTTCTGGTCTCTATCTCTCTATACAGATGCAGCAGTGTCAGTTTTAGTTCTGGTCTCTATCTCTCTATACAGATGCAGCACTGTCAGTTTTAGTTCTGGTCTCTGTCTCTCTGTACAGATGCAGCAGTGTCAGTTTTAGTTCAGGTCTCTCTCTCTCTCTCTACAGATGCAGCATTGTCAGTTTTAGTTCTGGTCTCTGTCTCTCTCCAGATGCAGGACTGTCAGTTTTAGTTCTGGTCTCTATCTCTCTCTGTACAGATGCAGCACTGTCAGTTTTAGTTCTGGTCTCTGTCTCTCTATACAGATACAGCACTGTCAGTTTTAGTTCTGGTCTCTGTCTCTCTATACAGAAACAGCACTGTCAGTTTTAGTTCTGGTCTCTCTCTCTCTCTACACATGCAGCACTGTCAGTTTTAGTTCTGGTCTCTCTCTCACTATACAGATGCAGCACTGTCAGTTTTAGTTCTGGTCTCTGTCTCTCTATACAGATACAGCAGTGTCAGTTTTAGTTCTGGTCTCTGTCTCTCTATGCAGATACAGCACTGTCAGTTTTAGTTCTGGTCTCTCTCTCTCTCTACAGATGCAGCATTGTCAGTTTTAGTTCTGATCTCTGTCTCTCTATACAGCTGCAGCACTGTCAGTTTTTGTTCTTGTCTCTCTCTCACTATACAGATGCAGCACTGTCAGTTTTAGTTCTGGTCTCTCTCTCTCTCTATACAGATGCAGCACTGTCAGTTTTAGTTCTGGTCTCTCTCTCTCTCTCTCTGTACAGATGCAGCACTGTCAGTTTTAATTCTGGTCTCTCTCTCTCTCTCTCTATACAGATACAGCACTGTCAGTTTTAGTTCTGGTCTCTCTATACAGATGCAGCATTGTCAGTTTTAGTTCTGGTCTCTGTCTCTCTTTGCAGATGCAGCACTGTCAGTTTTTGTACTGGTCTCTCTCTCTCTGTGCAGATGCAGCAGGGTCAGTTTTAGTACTGGTCTCTCTCTCTCTCTCTACACAGATACAGCATTGTCCGTTTTAGTTCTGGTCTCTGTCGTTCTCGAGATGCAGCATTGTCAGTTTTAGTTCTGGTATCTGTCTCTTTACAGAGATGCAACACTGTCAGTTTTAGATCTGGTCTCTGTCTCTCTATACAGATACAGCACTGTCAGTTTTAGATCTGGTCTGTGTCTCTCTATACAGATGCAGCACTGTCAGTTTTACTTCTGTTCTCTGTCTCTCTATACAGATGCAGCACTGTCAGTTTTTGTTCTGGTCTCTGTCTCTCAAAACAGATGCAGCACTTTCCGTTTTAGTTCTGTTCTCTGTCTCTCTCTACATATGCAGCACTGTCAGTTTTAGTTCTGGTCTCTCTCTCTCTCTCTGCAGATGCAGCATTGTCAGTTTTAGTTCTGGTCTCTCTCTCTCTCTGCAGATGCAGCACTGTCAGTTTTAGTTCTGGTCTCTGTCTCTCTCTACAGATGCAGCACTGTCAGTTTTAGTTCTGATCTCTCTCTCTCTCTACAGATGCAGCACTGTCAGTTTTGGTTCTGGTCTCTGTGTCTCTATACAGATGCAGCACTGTCAGTTTTAGTTCTGGTCTCTCTCTCACTATACAGATGTAGCACTGTCAGTTTTAGTTCAGGTCTCTGTCTCTCTATCCAGCTACAGCACAGTCAGTTTTAGTTCTGGTCTCTGTCTCTCTATAGAGATACAGCACTGTCAGTTTTAGTTCTGGTCTCTCTCTCTCTCTACAGATGCATCACTGTCAGTTTTAGTTCTGGTCTCTGTCTCTCTATACAGATGCAGCACTGTCAGTTTTAGTTCTGGTCTCTGTCTCTCTATACAGGTGCAGCACTGTCAGTTTTAGTTCTGGTCTCTATCTCTCTCAACAGATGCAGCACTGTCAGTTTTAGTTCTGGTCTCTGTCTCTATGTACAGATGCAGCAGTGTCAGTTTTAGTTCTGGTCTCTATCTCTGTATACAGATGCAGCACTGTCAGTTTTAGTTCTGGTCTCTGTCTCTCTGTACAGATGCAGCAGTGTCAGTTTTAGTTCTGGTCTCTATCTCTCTATGCAGATGCAGCACTGTCAGTTTTAGTTCTGGTCTCTATCTCTGTATACAGATGCAGCACTGTCAGTTTTAGTTCTGGTCTCTGTCTCTCTGTACAGATGCAGCAGTGTCAGTTTTAGTTCTGGTCTCTATCTCTCTAGACAGATGCAGCACTGTCAGTTTTAGTTCTGGTCTCTATCTCTCTATACAGATGCAGCAGTGTCAGTTTTAGTTCTGGTCTCTATCTCTCTATACAGATGCAGCACTGTCAGTTTTAGTTCTGGTCTCTGTCTCTCTGTACAGATGCAGCAGTGTCAGTTTTAGTTCAGGTCTCTCTCTCTCTCTCTACAGATGCAGCATTGTCAGTTTTAGTTCTGGTCTCTGTCTCTCTCCAGATGCAGGACTGTCAGTTTTAGTTCTGGTCTCTATCTCTCTCTGTACAGATGCAGCACTGTCAGTTTTAGTTCTGGTCTCTGTCTCTCTATACAGCTACAGCACTGTCAGTTTTAGTTCTGGTCTCTGTCTCTCTATACAGAAACAGCACTGTCAGTTTTAGTTCTGGTCTCTCTCTCTCTCTACACATGCAGCACTGTCAGTTTTAGTTCTGGTCTCTCTCTCACTATACAGATGCAGCACTGTCAGTTTTAGTTCTGGTCTCTGTCTCTCTATACAGATACAGCAATGTCAGTTTTAGTTCTGGTCTCTGTCTCTCGATACAGCTGCAGCACTGTCAGTTTTAGTTCTGGTCTCTGTCTCTCTATGCAGATACAGCACTGTCAGTTTTAGTTCTGGTCTCTCTCTCTCTCTACAGATGCAGCATTGTCAGTTTTAGTTCTGGTCTCTGTCTCTCTATACAGCTGCAGCACTGTCAGTTTTTGTTCTTGTCTCTCTCTCACTATACAGATGCAGCACTGTCAGTTTTAGTTCTGGTCTCTCTCTCTCTCTCTATACAGATACAGCACTGTCAGTTTTAGTTCTGGTCTCTCTATACAGATGCAGCATTGTCAGATTTAGTTCTGGTCTCTGTCTCTCTCTACATATGCAGCACTGTCAGTTTTTGTACTGGTCTCTCTCTCTCTCTGTGCAGTTGCAGCACGTTCAGTTTTAGTACTGGTCTCTCTCTCTCTCTCTATACAGATACAGCATTGTCAGTTTTAGTTCTGGTCTCTGTCTTTCTCGAGATGCAGCATTGTCAGTTTTAGTTCTGGTATCTGTCTCTTTACAGAGATGCAACACTGTCAGTTTTAGATCTGGTCTCTGTCTCTCTATACAGATACAGCACTGTCAGTTTTAGAACTGGTCTCTGTCTCTCTATACAGATGCAGCACTGTCAGTTTTAGTTCTGGTCTCTATCTCTCTCAACAGATGCAGCACTGTCAGTTTTAGTTCTGGTCTCTGTCTCTATGTACAGATGCAGCAGTGTCCGTTTTAGTTCTGGTCTCTGTCTCTCTCTACATATGCAGCACTGTCAGTTTTAGTTCTGGTCTCTCTCTCTCTCTCTGCAGATGCAGCATTGTCAGTTTTAGTTCTGGTCTCTCTCTCTCTCTGCAGATGCAGCACTGTCACTTTTAGTTCTGGTCTCTGTCTCTCTCTACAGATGCAGCACTGTCAGTTTTAGTTCTGATCTCACTCTCTCTCTACAGATGCAGCACTGTCAGTTTTGGTTCTGGTCTCTGTGTCTCTATACAGATGCAGCACTGTCAGTTTTAGTTCTTGTCTCTCTCTCTCTCTGCACATGCAGCACTGTCAGTTTTAGTTCTGGTCTCTGTCTCTCGATACAGCTGCAGCACTGTCAGTTTTAGTTCTGGTCTCTGTCTCTCTATACAGATACAGCACTGTCAGTTTTAGTTCTGGTCTCTCTCTCGCTCTACAGATGCAGCATTGTCAGTTTTAGTTCTGGTCTCAGTCTCTCTATACAGCTGCAGCACTGTCAGTTTTTGTCCTGGTCTCTCTCTCTCTCTATACAGATGCAGCACTGTCAGTTTTAGTTCTGGTCTCTCTCTCTCTCTCTCTGTCCAGATGCAGCACTGTCAGTTTTAATTCTGGTCTCTCTCTCTCTCTCTCTATACAGCTGCAGCACTGTTAGTTTTAGTTCTGGTCTCTCTCTCACTATACAGATGTAGCACTGTCAGTTTCAGTTCTGGTCTCTGTCTCTCTATTCAGCTACAGCACAGTCAGTTTTAGTTCTGGTCTCTGTCTCTCTAAACAGATGCAGCACTTTCCGTTTTAGTTCTGGTCTCTGTCTCTCTCTACATATGCAGCACTGTCAGTTTTAGTTCTGGTCTCTCTCTCTCTCTCTGCAGATGCAGCATTGTCAGTTTTAGTTCTGGTCTCTCTCTCTCTCTGCAGATGCAGCACTGTCAGTTTTAGTTCTGGTCTCTGTCTCTCTCTACAGATGCAGCACTGTCAGTTTTAGTTCTGATCTCTCTCTCTCTCTACAGATGCATCACTGTCAGTTTTAGTTCTGGTCTCTGTCTCTCTATACAGATGCAGCACTGTCAGTTTTAGTTCTGGTCTCTGTCTCTCTATACAGGTGCAGCACTGTCAGTTTTAGTTCTGGTCTCTATCTCTCTCAACAGATGCAGCACTGTCAGTTTTAGTTCTGGTCTCTGTCTCTCTGTACAGATGCAGCAGTGTCAGTTTTAGTTCTGGTCTCTATCTCTGTATACAGATGCAGCACTGTCAGTTTTAGTTCTGGTCTCTGTCTCTCTGTACAGATGCAGCAGTGTCAGTTTTAGTTCTGGTCTCTATCTCTCTATGCAGATGCAGCACTGTCAGTTTTAGTTCTGGTCTCTATCTCTGTATACAGATGCAGCACTGTCAGTTTTAGTTCTGGTCTCTGTCTCTCTGTACAGATGCAGCAGTGTCAGTTTTAGTTCTGGTCTCTATCTCTCTAGACAGATGCAGCACTGTCAGTTTTAGTTCTGGTCTCTATCTCTCTATACAGATGCAGCAGTGTCAGTTTTAGTTCTGGTCTCTATCTCTCTATACAGATGCAGCACTGTCAGTTTTAGTTCTGGTCTCTGTCTCTCTGTACAGATGCAGCAGTGTCAGTTTTAGTTCAGGTCTCTCTCTCTCTCTCTACAGATGCAGCATTGTCAGTTTTAGTTCTGGTCTCTGTCTCTCTCCAGATGCAGGACTGTCAGTTTTAGTTCTGGTCTCTATCTCTCTCTGTACAGATGCAGCACTGTCAGTTTTAGTTCTGGTCTCTGTCTCTCTATACAGATACAGCACTGTCAGTTTTAGTTCTGGTCTCTGTCTCTCTATACAGAAACAGCACTGTCAGTTTTAGTTCTGGTCTCTCTCTCTCTCTACACATGCAGCACTGTCAGTTTTAGTTCTGGTCTCTCTCTCACTATACAGATGCAGCACTGTCAGTTTTAGTTCTGGTCTCTGTCTCTCTATACAGATACAGCAGTGTCAGTTTTAGTTCTGGTCTCTGTCTCTCGATACAGCTGCAGCACTGTCAGTTTTAGTTCTGGTCTCTGTCTCTCTATGCAGATACAGCACTGTCAGTTTTAGTTCTGGTCTCTCTCTCTCTCTACAGATGCAGCATTGTCAGTTTTAGTTCTGGTCTCAGTCTCTCTATACAGCTGCAGCACTGTCAGTTTTTGTCCTGGTCTCTCTCTCTCTCTATACAGATGCAGCACTGTCAGTTTTAGTTCTGGTCTCTCTCTCTCTCTCTCTGTCCAGATGCAGCACTGTCAGTTTTAATTCTGGTCTCTCTCTCTCTCTCTCTATACAGCTGCAGCACTGTTAGTTTTAGTTCTGGTCTCTCTCTCACTATACAGATGTAGCACTGTCAGTTTCAGTTCTGGTCTCTGTCTCTCTATCCAGCTACAGCACAGTCAGTTTTAGTTCTGGTCTCTGTCTCTCTAAACAGATGCAGCACTTTCCGTTTTAGTTCTGGTCTCTGTCTCTCTCTACATATGCAGCACTGTCAGTTTTAGTTCTGGTCTCTCTCTCTCTCTCTGCAGATGCAGCATTGTCAGTTTTAGTTCTGGTCTCTCTCTCTCTCTGCAGATGCAGCACTGTCAGTTTTAGTTCTGGTCTCTGTCTCTCTCTACAGATGCAGCACTGTCAGTTTTAGTTCTGATCTCGCTCTCTCTCTACAGATGCATCACTGTCAGTTTTAGTTCTGGTCTCTGTCTCTCTATACAGATGCAGCACTGTCAGTTTTAGTTCTGGTCTCTGTCTCTCTATACAGGTGCAGCACTGTCAGTTTTAGTTCTGGTCTCTATCTCTCTCAACAGATGCAGCACTGTCAGTTTTAGTTCTGGTCTCGGTCTCTCTGTACAGATGCAGCAGTGTCAGTTTTAGTTCTGGTCTCTATCTCTGTATACAGATGCAGCACTGTCAGTTTTAGTTCTGGTCTCTGTCTCTCTGTACAGATGCAGCAGTGTCAGTTTTAGTTCTGGTCTCTATCTCTCTATGCAGATGCAGCACTGTCAGTTTTAGTTCTGGTCTCTATCTCTGTATACAGATGCAGCACTGTCAGTTTTAGTTCTGGTCTCTGTCTCTCTGTACAGATGCAGCAGTGTCAGTTTTAGTTCTGGTCTCTATCTCTCTAGACAGATGCAGCACTGTCAGTTTTAGTTCTGGTCTCTATCTCTCTATACAGATGCAGCAGTGTCAGTTTTAGTTCTGGTCTCTATCTCTCTATACAGATGCAGCACTGTCAGTTTTAGTTCTGGTCTCTGTCTCTCTGTACAGATGCAGCAGTGTCAGTTTTAGTTCAGGTCTCTCTCTCTCTCTCTACAGATGCAGCATTGTCAGTTTTAGTTCTGGTCTCTGTCTCTCTCCAGATGCAGGACTGTCAGTTTTAGTTCTGGTCTCTATCTCTCTCTGTACAGATGCAGCACTGTCAGTTTTAGTTCTGGTCTCTGTCTCTCTATACAGATACAGCACTGTCAGTTTTAGTTCTGGTCTCTGTCTCTCTATACAGAAACAGCACTGTCAGTTTTAGTTCTGGTCTCTCTCTCTCTCTACACATGCAGCACTGTCAGTTTTAGTTCTGGTCTCTCTCTCACTATACAGATGCAGCACTGTCAGTTTTAGTTCTGGTCTCTGTCTCTCTATACAGATACAGCAGTGTCAGTTTTAGTTCTGGTCTCTGTCTCTCGATACAGCTGCAGCACTGTCAGTTTTAGTTCTGGTCTCTGTCTCTCTATGCAGATACAGCACTGTCAGTTTTAGTTCTGGTCTCTCTCTCTCTCTACAGATGCAGCATTGTCAGTTTTAGTTCTGATCTCTGTCTCTCTATACAGCTGCAGCACTGTCAGTTTTTGTTCTTGTCTCTCTCTCACTATACAGATGCAGCACTGTCAGTTTTAGTTCTGGTCTCTCTCTCTCTCTATACAGATGCAGCACTGTCAGTTTTAGTTCTGGTCTCTCTCTCTCTCTCTCTGTACAGATGCAGCACTGTCAGTTTTAATTCTGGTCTCTCTCTCTCTCTCTCTATACAGATACAGCACTGTCAGTTTTAGTTCTGGTCTCTCTATACAGATGCAGCATTGTCAGTTTTAGTTCTGGTCTCTGTCTCTCTTTGCAGATGCAGCACTGTCAGTTTTTGTACTGGTCTCTCTCTCTCTGTGCAGATGCAGCACGGTCAGTTTTAGTACTGGTCTCTCTCTCTCTCTCTACACAGATACAGCATTGTCCGTTTTAGTTCTGGTCTCTGTCGTTCTCGAGATGCAGCATTGTCAGTTTTAGTTCTGGTATCTGTCTCTTTACAGAGATGCAACACTGTCAGTTTTAGATCTGGTCTCTGTCTCTCTATACAGATACAGCACTGTCAGTTTTAGATCTGGTCTGTGTCTCTCTATACAGATGCAGCACTGTCAGTTTTACTTCTGTTCTCTGTCTCTCTATATAGATGCAGCACTGTCAGTTTTTGTTCTGGTCTCTGTCTCTCAAAACAGATGCAGCACTTTCCGTTTTAGTTCTGTTCTCTGTCTCTCTCTACATATGCAGCACTGTCAGTTTTAGTTCTGGTCTCTGTCTCTCTCTACAGATGCAGCACTGTCAGTTTTAGTTCTGATCTCTCTCTCTCTCTACAGATGCATCACTGTCAGTTTTAGTTCTGGTCTCTGTCTCTCTATACAGATGCAGCACTGTCAGTTTTAGTTCTGGTCTCTGTCTCTCTATACAGGTGCAGCACTGTCAGTTTTAGTTCTGGTCTCTATCTCTCTCAACAGATGCAGCACTGTCAGTTTTAGTTCTGGTCTCTGTCTCTCTGTACAGATGCAGCAGTGTCAGTTTTAGTTCTGGTCTCTATCTCTCTATACAGATGCAGCACTGTCAGTTTTAGTTCTGGTCTCTGTCTCTCTGTACAGATGCAGCAGTGTCAGTTTTAGTTCAGGTCTCTCTCTCTCTCTCTACAGATGCAGCATTGTCAGTTTTAGTTCTGGTCTCTGTCTCTCTCCAGATGCAGGACTGTCAGTTTTAGTTCTGGTCTCTATCTCTCTCTGTACAGATGCAGCACTGTCAGTTTTAGTTCTGGTCTCTGTCTCTCTATACAGATACAGCACTGTCAGTTTTAGTTCTGGTCTCTGTCTCTCTATACAGAAACAGCACTGTCAGTTTTAGTTCTGGTCTCTCTCTCTCTCTACACATGCAGCACTGTCAGTTTTAGTTCTGGTCTCTCTCTCACTATACAGATGCAGCACTGTCAGTTTTAGTTCTGGTCTCTGTCTCTCTATACAGATACAGCAGTGTCAGTTTTAGTTCTGGTCTCTGTCTCTCGATACAGCTGCAGCACTGTCAGTTTTAGTTCTGGTCTCTGTCTCTCTATGCAGATACAGCACTGTCAGTTTTAGTTCTGGTCTCTCTCTCTCTCTACAGATGCAGCATTGTCAGTTTTAGTTCTGATCTCTGTCTCTCTATACAGCTGCAGCACTGTCAGTTTTTGTTCTTGTCTCTCTCTCACTATACAGATGCAGCACTGTCAGTTTTAGTTCTGGTCTCTCTCTCTCTCTATACAGATGCAGCACTGTCAGTTTTAGTTCTGGTCTCTCTCTCTCTCTCTCTGTACAGATGCAGCACTGTCAGTTTTAATTCTGGTCTCTCTCTCTCTCTCTCTATACAGATACAGCACTGTCAGTTTTAGTTCTGGTCTCTCTATACAGATGCAGCATTGTCAGTTTTAGTTCTGGTCTCTGTCTCTCTTTGCAGATGCAGCACTGTCAGTTTTTGTACTGGTCTCTCTCTCTCTGTGCAGATGCAGCACGGTCAGTTTTAGTACTGGTCTCTCTCTCTCTCTCTACACAGATACAGCATTGTCCGTTTTAGTTCTGGTCTCTGTCGTTCTCGAGATGCAGCATTGTCAGTTTTAGTTCTGGTATCTGTCTCTTTACAGAGATGCAACACTGTCAGTTTTAGATCTGGTCTCTGTCTCTCTATACAGATACAGCACTGTCAGTTTTAGATCTGGTCTGTGTCTCTCTATACAGATGCAGCACTGTCAGTTTTACTTCTGTTCTCTGTCTCTCTATATAGATGCAGCACTGTCAGTTTTTGTTCTGGTCTCTGTCTCTCAAAACAGATGCAGCACTTTCCGTTTTAGTTCTGTTCTCTGTCTCTCTCTACATATGCAGCACTGTCAGTTTTAGTTCCGTTCTCTGTCTCTCTCTACAGATGCAGCACTGTCAGTTTTAGTTCTGATCTCTCTCTCTCTCTACAGATGCATCACTGTCAGTTTTAGTTCTGGTCTCTGTCTCTCTATACAGATGCAGCACTGTCAGTTTTAGTTCTGGTCTCTGTCTCTCTATACAGGTGCAGCACTGTCAGTTTTAGTTCTGGTCTCTATCTCTCTCAACAGATGCAGCACTGTCAGTTTTAGTTCTGGTCTCTGTCTCTCTGTACAGATGCAGCAGTGTCAGTTTTAGTTCTGGTCTCTATCTCTGTATACAGATGCAGCACTGTCAGTTTTAGTTCTGGTCTCTGTCTCTCTGTACAGATGCAGCAGTGTCAGTTTTAGTTCTGGTCTCTATCTCTCTATGCAGATGCAGCACTGTCAGTTTTAGTTCTGGTCTCTATCTCTGTATACAGATGCAGCACTGTCAGTTTTAGTTCTGGTCTCTGTCTCTCTGTACAGATGCAGCAGTGTCAGTTTTAGTTCTGGTCTCTATCTCTCTAGACAGATGCAGCACTGTCAGTTTTAGTTCTGGTCTCTATCTCTCTATACAGATGCAGCAGTGTCAGTTTTAGTTCTGGTCTCTATCTCTCTATACAGATGCAGCACTGTCAGTTTTAGTTCTGGTCTCTGTCTCTCTGTACAGATGCAGCAGTGTCAGTTTTAGTTCAGGTCTCTCTCTCTCTCTCTACAGATGCAGCATTGTCAGTTTTAGTTCTGGTCTCTGTCTCTCTCCAGATGCAGGACTGTCAGTTTTAGTTCTGGTCTCTATCTCTCTCTGTACAGATGCAGCACTGTCAGTTTTAGTTCTGGTCTCTGTCTCTCTATACAGATACAGCACTGTCAGTTTTAGTTCTGGTCTCTGTCTCTCTATACAGAAACAGCACTGTCAGTTTTAGTTCTGGTCTCTCTCTCTCTCTACACATGCAGCACTGTCAGTTTTAGTTCTGGTCTCTCTCTCACTATACAGATGCAGCACTGTCAGTTTTAGTTCTGGTCTCTGTCTCTCTATACAGATACAGCAGTGTCAGTTTTAGTTCTGGTCTCTGTCTCTCGATACAGCTGCAGCACTGTCAGTTTTAGTTCTGGTCTCTGTCTCTCTATGCAGATACAGCACTGTCAGTTTTAGTTCTGGTCTCTCTCTCTCTCTACAGATGCAGCATTGTCAGTTTTAGTTCTGGTGTCAGTCTCTCTATACAGCTGCAGCACTGTCAGTTTTTGTCCTGGTCTCTCTCTCTCTCTATACAGATGCAGCACTGTCAGTTTTAGTTCTGGTCTCTCTCTCTCTCTCTCTGTCCAGATGCAGCACTGTCAGTTTTAATTCTGGTCTCTCTCTCTCTCTCTCTATACAGCTGCAGCACTGTTAGTTTTAGTTCTGGTCTCTCTCTCACTATACAGATGTAGCACTGTCAGTTTCAGTTCTGGTCTCTGTCTCTCTATCCAGCTACAGCACAGTCAGTTTTAGTTCTGGTCTCTGTCTCTCTAAACAGATGCAGCACTTTCCGTTTTAGTTCTGGTCTCTGTCTCTCTCTACATATGCAGCACTGTCAGTTTTAGTTCTGGTCTCTCTCTCTCTCTCTGCAGATGCAGCATTGTCAGTTTTAGTTCTGGTCTCTCTCTCTCTCTGCAGATGCAGCACTGTCAGTTTTAGTTCTGGTCTCTGTCTCTCTCTACAGATGCAGCACTGTCAGTTTTAGTTCTGATCTCGCTCTCTCTCTACAGATGCATCACTGTCAGTTTTAGTTCTGGTCTCTGTCTCTCTATACAGATGCAGCACTGTCAGTTTTAGTTCTGGTCTCTGTCTCTCTATACAGGTGCAGCACTGTCAGTTTTAGTTCTGGTCTCTATCTCTCTCAACAGATGCAGCACTGTCAGTTTTAGTTCTGGTCTCTGTCTCTCTGTACAGATGCAGCAGTGTCAGTTTTAGTTCTGGTCTCTATCTCTGTATACAGATGCAGCACTGTCAGTTTTAGTTCTGGTCTCTGTCTCTCTGTACAGATGCAGCAGTGTCAGTTTTAGTTCTGGTCTCTATCTCTCTATGCAGATGCAGCACTGTCAGTTTTAGTTCTGGTCTCTATCTCTGTATACAGATGCAGCACTGTCAGTTTTAGTTCTGGTCTCTGTCTCTCTGTACAGATGCAGCAGTGTCAGTTTTAGTTCTGGTCTCTATCTCTCTAGACAGATGCAGCACTGTCAGTTTTAGTTCTGGTCTCTATCTCTCTATACAGATGCAGCAGTGTCAGTTTTAGTTCTGGTCTCTATCTCTCTATACAGATGCAGCACTGTCAGTTTTAGTTCTGGTCTCTGTCTCTCTGTACAGATGCAGCAGTGTCAGTTTTAGTTCAGGTCTCTCTCTCTCTCTCTACAGATGCAGCATTGTCAGTTTTAGTTCTGGTCTCTGTCTCTCTCCAGATGCAGGACTGTCAGTTTTAGTTCTGGTCTCTATCTCTCTCTGTACAGATGCAGCACTGTCAGTTTTAGTTCTGGTCTCTGTCTCTCTATACAGATACAGCACTGTCAGTTTTAGTTCTGGTCTCTGTCTCTCTATACAGAAACAGCACTGTCAGTTTTAGTTCTGGTCTCTCTCTCTCTCTACACATGCAGCACTGTCAGTTTTAGTTCTGGTCTCTCTCTCACTATACAGATGCAGCACTGTCAGTTTTAGTTCTGGTCTCTGTCTCTCTATACAGATACAGCAGTGTCAGTTTTAGTTCTGGTCTCTGTCTCTCGATACAGCTGCAGCACTGTCAGTTTTAGTTCTGGTCTCTGTCTCTCTATGCAGATACAGCACTGTCAGTTTTAGTTCTGGTCTCTCTCTCTCTCTACAGATGCAGCATTGTCAGTTTTAGTTCTGATCTCTGTCTCTCTATACAGCTGCAGCACTGTCAGTTTTTGTTCTTGTCTCTCTCTCACTATACAGATGCAGCACTGTCAGTTTTAGTTCTGGTCTCTCTCTCTCTCTATACAGATGCAGCACTGTCAGTTTTAGTTCTGGTCTCTCTCTCTCTCTCTCTGTACAGATGCAGCACTGTCAGTTTTAATTCTGGTCTCTCTCTCTCTCTCTCTATACAGATACAGCACTGTCAGTTTTAGTTCTGGTCTCTCTATACAGATGCAGCATTGTCAGTTTTAGTTCTGGTCTCTGTCTCTCTTTGCAGATGCAGCACTGTCAGTTTTTGTACTGGTCTCTCTCTCTCTGTGCAGATGCAGCACGGTCAGTTTTAGTACTGGTCTCTCTCTCTCTCTCTACACAGATACAGCATTGTCCGTTTTAGTTCTGGTCTCTGTCGTTCTCGAGATGCAGCATTGTCAGTTTTAGTTCTGGTATCTGTCTCTTTACAGAGATGCAACACTGTCAGTTTTAGATCTGGTCTCTGTCTCTCTATACAGATACAGCACTGTCAGTTTTAGATCTGGTCTGTGTCTCTCTATACAGATGCAGCACTGTCAGTTTTACTTCTGTTCTCTGTCTCTCTATATAGATGCAGCAGTGTCAGTTTTTGTTCTGGTCTCTGTCTCTCAAAACAGATGCAGCACTTTCCGTTTTAGTTCTGTTCTCTGTCTCTCTCTACATATGCAGCACTGTCAGTTTTAGTTCTGGTCTCTCTCTCTCTCTCTGCAGATGCAGCATTGTCAGTTTTAGTTCTGGTCTCTCTCTCTCTCTGCAGATGCAGCACTGTCAGTTTTAGTTCTGGTCTCTGTCTCTCTCTACAGATGCAGCACAGTCAGTTTTAGTTCTGATCTCTCTCTCTCTCTACAGATGCAGCACTGTCAGTTTTGGTTCTGGTCTCTGTGTCTCTATACAGATGCAGCACTGTCAGTTTTAGTTCTGGTCTCTCTCTCACTATACAGATGTAGCACTGTCAGTTTTAGTTCAGGTCTCTGTCTCTCTATCCAGCTACAGCACAGTCAGTTTTAGTTCTGGTCTCTGTCTCTCTATAGAGATACAGCACTGTCAGTTTTAGTTCTGGTCTCTCTCTCTCTCTACAGATGCATCACTGTCAGTTTTAGTTCTGGTCTCTGTCTCTCTATACAGATGCAGCACTGTCAGTTTTAGTTCTGGTCTCTGTCTCTCTATACAGGTGCAGCACTGTCAGTTTTAGTTCTGGTCTCTATCTCTCTCAACAGATGCAGCACTGTCAGTTTTAGTTCTGGTCTCTGTCTCTATGTACAGATGCAGCAGTGTCAGTTTTAGTTCTGGTCTCTATCTCTGTATACAGATGCAGCACTGTCAGTTTTAGTTCTGGTCTCTGTCTCTCTGTACAGATGCAGCAGTGTCAGTTTTAGTTCTGGTCTCTATCTCTCTATGCAGATGCAGCACTGTCAGTTTTAGTTCTGGTCTCTATCTCTGTATACAGATGCAGCACTGTCAGTTTTAGTTCTGGTCTCTGTCTCTCTGTACAGATGCAGCAGTGTCAGTTTTAGTTCTGGTCTCTATCTCTCTAGACAGATGCAGCACTGTCAGTTTTAGTTCTGGTCTCTATCTCTCTATACAGATGCAGCAGTGTCAGTTTTAGTTCTGGTCTCTATCTCTCTATACAGATGCAGCACTGTCAGTTTTAGTTCTGGTCTCTGTCTCTCTGTACAGATGCAGCAGTGTCAGTTTTAGTTCAGGTCTCTCTCTCTCTCTCTACAGATGCAGCATTGTCAGTTTTAGTTCTGGTCTCTGTCTCTCTCCAGATGCAGGACTGTCAGTTTTAGTTCTGGTCTCTATCTCTCTCTGTACAGATGCAGCACTGTCAGTTTTAGTTCTGGTCTCTGTCTCTCTATACAGCTACAGCACTGTCAGTTTTAGTTCTGGTCTCTGTCTCTCTATACAGAAACAGCACTGTCAGTTTTAGTTCTGGTCTCTCTCTCTCTCTACACATGCAGCACTGTCAGTTTTAGTTCTGGTCTCTCTCTCACTATACAGATGCAGCACTGTCAGTTTTAGTTCTGGTCTCTGTCTCTCTATACAGATACAGCAATGTCAGTTTTAGTTCTGGTCTCTGTCTCTCGATACAGCTGCAGCACTGTCAGTTTTAGTTCTGGTCTCTGTCTCTCTATGCAGATACAGCACTGTCAGTTTTAGTTCTGGTCTCTCTCTCTCTCTACAGATGCAGCATTGTCAGTTTTAGTTCTGGTCTCTGTCTCTCTATACAGCTGCAGCACTGTCAGTTTTTGTTCTTGTCTCTCTCTCACTATACAGATGCAGCACTGTCAGTTTTAGTTCTGGTCTCTCTCTCTCTCTCTATACAGATACAGCACTGTCAGTTTTAGTTCTGGTCTCTCTATACAGATGCAGCATTGTCAGTTTTAGTTCTGGTCTCTGTCTCTCTCTACATATGCAGCACTGTCAGTTTTTGTACTGGTCTCTCTCTCTCTCTGTGCAGATGCAGCACGTTCAGTTTTAGTACTGGTCTCTCTCTCTCTCTCTATACAGATACAGCATTGTCAGTTTTAGTTCTGGTCTCTGTCTTTCTCGAGATGCAGCATTGACAGTTTTAGTTCTGGTATCTGTCTCTTTACAGAGATGCAACACTGTCAGTTTTAGATCTGGTCTCTGTCTCTCTATACAGATACAGCACTGTCAGTTTTAGATCTGGTCTCTGTCTCTCTATACAGATGCAGCACTGTCAGTTTTAGTTCTGGTCTCTATCTCTCTCAACAGATGCAGCACTGTCAGTTTTAGTTCTGGTCTCTGTCTCTATGTACAGATGCAGCAGTGTCCGTTTTAGTTCTGGTCTCTGTCTCTCTCTACATATGCAGCACTGTCAGTTTTAGTTCTGGTCTCTCTCTCTCTCTCTGCAGATGCAGCATTGTCAGTTTTAGTTCTGGTCTCTCTCTCTCTCTGCAGATGCAGCACTGTCAGTTTTAGTTCTGGTCTCTGTCTCTCTCTACAGATGCAGCACTGTCAGTTTTAGTTCTGATCTCTCTCTCTCTCTACAGATGCAGCACTGTCAGTTTTGGTTCTGGTCTCTGTGTCTCTATACAGATGCAGCACTGTCAGTTTTAGTTCTTGTCTCTCTCTCTCTCTGCACATGCAGCACTGTCAGTTTTAGTTCTGGTCTCTCTCTCACTATACAGATGTAGCACTGTCAGTTTTAGTTCAGGTCTCTGTCTCTCTATCCAGCTACAGCACAGTCAGTTTTAGTTCTGGTCTCTGTCTCTCTATACAGATACAGCACTGTCAGTTTTAGTTCTGGTCTCTCTCTCTCTCTACAGATGCATCACTGTCAGTTTTAGTTCTGGTCTCTGTCTCTCTGTACAAATGCAGCACTGCCAGTTTTAGTTCTGGTCTCTATCTCTCTCAACAGATGCAGCACTGTCAGTTTTAGTTCTGGTCTCTGTCTCTATGTACAGATGCAGCAGTGTCAGTTTTAGTTCTGGTCTCTATCTCTCTCAACAGATGCAGCACTGTCAGTTTTAGTTCTGGTCTCTGTCTCTCTGTACAGATGCAGCAGTGTCAGTTTTAGTTCTGGTCTCTATCTCTCTATGCAGATGCAGCACTGTCAGTTTTAGTTCTGGTCTCTATCTCTGTATACAGATGCAGCACTGTCAGTTTTAGTTCTGGTCTCTGTCTCTCTGTACAGATGCAGCAGTGTCAGTTTTAGTTCTGGTCTCTATCTCTCTAGACAGATGCAGCACTGTCAGTTTTAGTTCTGGTCTCTATCTCTCTATACAGATGCAGCAGTGTCAGTTTTAGTTCTGGTCTCTATCTCTCTATACAGATGCAGCACTGTCAGTTTTAGTTCTGGTCTCTGTCTCTCTGTACAGATGCAGCAGTGTCAGTTTTAGTTCAGGTCTCTCTCTCTCTCTCTACAGATGCAGCATTGTCAGTTTTAGTTCTGGTCTCTGTCTCTCTCCAGATGCAGGACTGTCAGTTTTAGTTCTGGTCTCTATCTCTCTCTGTACAGATGCAGCACTGTCAGTTTTAGTTCTGATCTCTGTCTCTCTATACAGATACAGCACTGTCAGTTTTAGTTCTGGTCTCTGTCTCTCTATACAGAAACAGCACTGTCAGTTTTAGTTCTGGTCTCTCTCTCTCTCTACACATGCAGCACTGTCAGTTTTAGTTCTGGTCTCTCTCTCACTATACAGATGCAGCACTGTCAGTTTTAGTTCTGGTCTCTGTCTCTCTATACAGATACAGCAATGTCAGTTTTAGTTCTGGTCTCTGTCTCTCGATACAGCTGCAGCACTGTCAGTTTTAGTTCTGGTCTCTGTCTCTCTATGCAGATACAGTACTGTCAGTTTTAGTTCTGGTCTCTCTCTCTCTCTACAGATGCAGCATTGTCAGTTTTAGTTCTGGTCTCTGTCTCTCTATACAGCTGCAGCACTGTCAGTTTTTGTTCTTGTCTCTCTCTCACTATACAGATGCAGCACTGTCAGTTTTAGTTCTGGTCTCTCTCTCTCTCTATACAGATGCAGCACTGTCAGTTTTAGTTCTGGTCTCTCTCTCTCTCTCTCTGTGCAGATGCAGCACTGTCAGTTTTAATTCTGGTCTCTCTCTCTCTCTCTATACAGATACAGCACAGTCAGTTTTAGTTCTGGTCTCTCTATACAGATGCAGCATTGTCAGTTTTAGTTCTGGTCTCTGTCTCTCTTTGCAGATGCAGCACTGTCAGTTTTTGTACTGGTCTCTCTCTCTCTCTGTGCAGATGCAGCACGTTCAGTTTTAGTACTGGTCTCTCTCTCTCTCTCTATACAGATACAGCATTGTCAGATTTAGTTCTGGTCTCTGTCTTTCTCGAGATGCAGCATTGTCAGTTTTAGTTCTGGTATCTGTCTCTTTACAGAGATGCAACACTGTCAGTTTTAGATCTGGTCTCTGTCTCTCTATACAGATACAGCACTCTCAGTTTTAGATCTGGTCTCTGTCTCTCTATACAGCTGCAGCACTGTCAGTTTTACTTCTGTTCTCTTTCTCTCTATACAGATGCAGCACTGTCAGTTTTTGTTCTGGTCTCTGTCTCTCAAAACAGATGCAGCACTTTCCGTTTTAGTTCTGGCCTCTGTCTCTCTCTACATATGCAGCACTGTCAGTTTTAGTTCTGGTCTCTCTCTCTCTCTCTGCAGATGCAGCATTGTCAGTTTTAGTTCTGGTCTCTCTCTCTCTCTGCAGATGCAGCACTGTCAGTTTTAGTTCTGGTCTCTGTCTCTCTCTACAGATGCAGCACTGTCAGTTTTAGTTCTGATCTCTCTCTCTCTCTACAGATGCAGCACTGTCAGTTTTGGTTCTGGTCTCTGTGTCTCTATACAATGCAGCACTGTCAGTTTTAGTTCTTTCTCTCTCTCTCTGCACATGCAGCACTGTCAGTTTTAGTTCTGGTCTCTCTCTCACTATACAGATGTAGCACTGTCAGTTTTAGTTCAGGTCTCTGTCTCTCTATCCAGCTACAGCACAGTCAGTTTTAGTTCTGGTCTCTGTCTCTCTATACAGATACAGCACTGTCAGTTTTAGTTCTGGTCTCTCTCTCTCTCTGCAGATGCAGCACTGTCAGTTTTAGTTCTGGTCTCTGTCTCTCTCTACAGATGCAGCACTGTTAGTTTTAGTTCTGGTCTCTATCTCTGTATACAGATGCAGCACTGTCAGTTTTAGTTCTGGTCTCTGTGTCTCTATACAGATGCAGCACTGTCAGTTTTAGTTCTTGTCTCTCTCTCTCTCTGCACATGCAGCACTGTCAGTTTTAGTTCTGGTCTCTCTCTCACTATACAGATGTAGCACTGTCAGTTTTAGTTCTGGTCTCTGTCTCTCTATCCAGCTACAGCACAGTCAGTTTTAGTTCTGGTCTCTGTCTCTCAATACAGATACAGCACTGTCAGTTTTAGTTCTGGTCTCCATCTCTCTCTACACATGCAGCACTGTCAGTTTTAGTTCTGGTCTCTCTCTCACTATACAGATGCAGCACTGTCAGTTTTAGTTCTGGTCTCTGTCTCTCTATACAGATGCATCACTGTCAGTTTTAGTTCTGGTCTCTGTCTCTCGATACAGCTGCAGCACTGTCAGTTTCAGTTCTGGTCTCTGTCTCTCTATACAGATACAGCACTGTCAGTTTTAGTTCTGGTCTCTCTCTCTCTCTACAGATGCAGCATTGTCAGTTTTAATTCTGGTCTCTGTCTCTCTATACAGCTGCAGCACTGTCAGTTTTTGTCCTGGTCTCTCTCTCTCTCTATACAGATGCAGCACTGTCAGTTTTAGTTCTGGTCTCTCTCTCTCTCTCTCTGTCCAGATGCAGCACTGTCAGTTTTAATTCTGGTCTCTCTCTCTCTCTCTATACAGATACAGCACTGTCAGTTTTAGTTCTGGTCTCTCTCTCACTATACAGATGTAGCACTGTCAGTTTTAGTTCTGGTCTCTGTCTCTCTATCCAGCTACAGCACAGTCAGTTTTAGTTCTGGTCTCTGTCTCTCTAAACAGATGCAGCACTGTCAGTTTTAGTTCTGATCACTCTCTCTCTCTACAGATGCAGCACTGTCAGTTTTAGTTCTGGTCTCTGTGTCTCTATACAGATGCAGCACTGTCAGTTTTAGTTCTTGTCTCTCTCTCTCTATACAGATGTAGCACTGTCAGTTTTAGTTCTGGTCTCTGTCTCTCTATCCAGCTACAGCACAGTCAGTTTTAGTTCTGGTCTCTGTCTCTCTATACAGATACAGCACTGTCAGTTTTAGTTCTGGTCTCTCTCTCACTATACAGATGCAGCACTGTCAGTTTTAGTTCTGGTCTCTGTCTCGCTATACAGATACAGCACTGTCAGTTTTAGTTCTGGTCTCTGTCTCTCGATACAGCTGCAGCACTGTCAGTTTTAGTTCTGGTCTCTCTCTCTCTCTACACATGCAGCACTGTCAGTTTTAGTTCTGGTCTCTCTCTCACTATACAGATGCAGCACTGTCAGTTTTAGTTCTGGTCTCTGTCTCTCTATACAGGTACAGCACTGTCAGTTTTAGTTCTGGTCTCTGTCTCTCGATACAGCTGCAGCACTGTCAGTTTCAGTTCTGGTCTCTGTCTCTCTATACAGTTACAGCACTGTCAGTTTTAGTTCTGGTCTCTCTCTCTCTCTACAGATGCAGCATTGTCAGTTTTAGTTCTGGTCTCTGTCTCTCTATACAGCTGCAGCACTGTCAGTTTTTGTCCTGGTGTCTCTCTCTCTCTATACAGCTGCAGCACTGTCAGTTTTAGTTCTGGTCTCTCTCTCTCTATCTCTGTCCAGTAGCAACACTGTCAGTTTTAGTTCTGGTCTCTCTCTCTCTCTGCACATGCAGCACTGTCCGTTTTAGTTCTGGTCTCTCTCTCACTATACAGATGTAGCACTGTCAGTTTTAGTTCTGGTCTCTGGCTCTCTATCCAGCTACAGCACAGTCAGTTTTAGTTCTGGTCTCTGTCTCTCTAAACAGATGCAGCACTGTCAGTTTTAGTTCTGATCTCTCTCTCTCTCTACAGATGCAGCACTGTCAGTTTTAGTTCTGGTCTCTGTGTCTCTATACAGATGCAGCACTGTCAGTTTTAGTTCTGGTCTCTCTCTCACTATACAGATGTAGCACTGTCAGTTTTAGTTCTGGTCTCTTTCTCTCTATCCAGCTACAGCACAGTCAGTTTTAGTTCAGTCTCTGTCTCTCTATACAGATACAGCACTGTCAGTTTTAGTTCTGGTCTCTCTCTCTCTCTACACATGCAGCACTGTCAGTTTTAGTTCTGGTCTCTCTCTCACTATACAGATGCAGCACTGTCAGTTTTAGTTCTGGTCTCTGTCTCTCTATACAGCTACAGCACTGTCAGTTTTAGTTCTGGTCTCTGTCTCTCGATACAGCTGCAGCACTGTCAGTTTTAGTTCTGGTCTCTGTCTCTCTATGCAGTTACAGCACTGTCAGTTTTAGTTCTGGTCTCTCTCTCTCTCTACAGATGCAGCATTGTCAGTTTTAGTTCTGGTCTCTGTCTCTCTATACAGCTGCAGCACTATCAGTTTTTGTCCTGGTCTCTCTCTCTCTCTATACAGATGCAGCACTGTCAGTTTTAGTTCTGGTCTCTCTCTCTCTCTCTCTGTCCAGATGCAGCACTGTCAGTTTTAATTCTGGTCTCTCTCTCTCTCTCGAGACAGATACAGCACTGTCAGTTTTAATTCTGGTCTCTCTCTCTCTCTCTATACAGATACAGCACTGTCAGTTTTAGTTCTGGTCTCTCTATACCGATGCAGCACTGTCAGTATTAGTTCTGGTCTCTGTCCCTCTTTGCAGATGCAGCACTGTCAGTTTTTGTACTGGTCTCTCTCTCTCTCTGTGCAGATGCAGCACGGTCAGTTTTAGTACTGGTCTCTCTCTCTCTCTCTATACAGATACAGCATTGTCAGTTTTAGTTCTGGTCTCTGTCTTTCTCGAGATGCAGCATTGTCAGTTTTAGTTCTGGTATCTGTCTCTTTACAGAGATGCAACACTGTCAGTTTTAGATCTGGTCTCTGTCTCTCTATACAGCTGCAGCACTGTCAGTTTTAGTTCTGTTCTCTGTCTCTCTATACAGCTGCAGCACTGTCAGTTTTAGTTCTGGTCTCTGTCTCTCGAAACAGATGCAGCACTTTCCGTTTTAGTTCTGGTCTCTGTCTCTCTCTACATATGCAGCACTGTCAGTTTTAGTTCTGGTCTCTCTCTCTCTCTCTGCAGATGCAGCATTGTCAGTTTTAGTTCTGGTCTCTCTCTCTCTCTGCAGATGCAGCAATGTCAGTTTTAGTTCTGGTCTCTGTCTCTCTCTACAGATGCAGCACTGTCAGTTTTAGTTCTGATCTCTCTCTCTCTCTCTACAGATGCAGCACTGTCAGTTTTAGTTCTGGTCTCTGTCTCTCTATACAGATGCAGCACTGTCAGTTTTAGTTCTGTTCTCTGTCTCTCTATACAGATGCAGCACTGTCAGTTTTAGTTCTGGTCTCTATCTCTCTCAACAGATTCAGCACTGTCAGTTTTAGTTCTGGTCTCTGTCTCTCTGTGCAGATGCAGCAGTGTCAGTTTTATTTCTGGTCTCTATCTCTGTATACAGATGCAGCACTGTCAGTTTTAGTTCTGGTCTCTGTCTCTCTGTCAGATGCAGCAGTGTCAGTTTTAGTTCTGGTCTCTATCTCTCTATGCAGATGCAGCACTGTCAGTTTTAGTTCTGGTCTCTATCTCTGTACACAGATGCAGCACTGTCAGTTTTAGTTCTGGTCTCTGTCTCTCTGTACAGATGCAGCAGTGTCAGTTTTAGTTCTGGTCTCTATCTCTCTAGACAGATGCAGCACTGTCAGTTTTAGTTCTGGTCTCTATCTCTCTATACAGATGCAGCAGTGTCAGTTTTAGTTCGGGTCTCTGTCTCTCTATACAGCTGCAGCACTGTCAGTTTTTGTCCTGGTCTCTCTCTCTATACAGTTGCAGCACTGTCAGTTTTAGTTCTGGTCTCTCTCTCTCTCTCTCTGTCCAGATGCAGCACTGTCAGTTTTAGTTCTGGTCTCTCTATACAGATGCAGCATTGTCAGTTTTAGTTCTGGTCTCTGTCCCTCTTTGCAGATGCAGCATGTCAGTTTTTGTACTGGTCTCTCTCACTCTCTGTGCAGATGCAGCACCGTCAGTTTTAGTACTGGTCTCTCTCTCTCTCTCTATACAGATACAGCATTGTCAGTTTTAGTTCTGGTCTCTGTCTTTCTCGAGATGCAGCACTGTCAGTTTTAGTTCTGGTATCTGTCTCTTTACAGAGATGCAACACTGTCAGTTTTAGATCTGGTCTCTGTCTCTCTATACAGCTGCAGCACTGTCAGTTTTAGTTCTGGTCTCTGTCTCTCTAAACAGATGCAGCACTTTCCGTTTTAGTTCTGGTCTCTGTCTCTCTCTACATATGCAGCACTGTCAGTTTTAGTTCTGGTCTCTCTCTCTCTCTCTGCAGATGCAGCATTGTCAGTTTTAGTTCTGGTCTCTCTCTCTCTCTGCAGATGCAGCACTGTCAGTTTTAGTTCTGGTCTCTGTCTCTCTCTACAGATGCAGCACTGTCAGTTTTAGTTCTGGTCTCTGTCTCTCTATACAGATGCAGCACTGTCAGTTTTAGTTCTGTTCTCTGTCTCTCTATACAGATGCAGCACTGTCAGTTTTAGTTCTGGTCTCTATCTCTCTCAACAGATGCAGCACTGTCAGTTTTAGTTCTGGTCTCTGTCTCTCTGTACAGATGCAGCAGTGTCAGTTTTAGTTCTGGTCTCTATCTCTGTATACAGATGCAGCACTGTCAGTTTTAGTTCTGGTCTCTGTCTCTCTGTACAGATGCAGCAGTGTCAGTTTTAGTTCTGGTCTCTATCTCTCTATGCAGATGCAGCACTGTCAGTTTTAGTTCTGGTCTCTATCTCTGTCTACAGATGCAGCACTGTCAGTTTTAGTTCTGGTCTCTGTCTCTCTGTACAGATGCAGCAGTGTCAGTTTTAGTTCTGGTCTCCATCTCTCTAGACAGATGCAGCACTGTCAGTTTTAGTTCTGGTCTCTATCTCTCTATACAGATGCAGCAGTGTCAGTCTTAGTTCTGGTCTCTATCTCTCTATACAGATGCAGCACTGTCAGTTTTAGTTCTGGTCTCTGTCTCTCTGTACAGATGCAGCAGTGTCAGTTTTAGTTCAGGTCTCTCTCTCTCTCTCTACAGATGCAGCATTGTCAGTTTTAGTTCTGGTCTCTGTCTCTCTCCAGATGCAGGACTGTCAGTTTTAGTTCTGGTCTTTATCTCTCTCTAGACAGTTGCAGCACTGTCAGTTTTAGTTCTGGTCTCTGTCTCTCTATACAGATACAGCACTGTCAGTTTTAGTTCTGGTCTCTCTCTCTCTCTACACATGCAGCACTGTCAGTTATAGTTCTGGTCTCTGTCTCTCTATACAGTTACAGCACTGTCAGTTTTAGTTCTGGTCTCTGTCTCTCGATACAGCTGCAGCACTGTCAGTTTTAGTTCTGGTCTCTCTCTCACTATACAGATGCAGCACTGTCAGTTTTAGTTCTGGTCTCTCTCTCTCTCTATACAGCTGCAGCAGTGTCAGTTTTAGTTCTGGTCTCTCTCTCACTATACAGATGCAGCACTGTCAGTTTTAGTTCTGCTCTCTCTCTCTCTCTCTCTGTACAGATGCAGCACTGTCAGTTTTAATTCTGGTCTCTCTCACTCTCTCTATACAGATACAGCACTGTCAGTTTTAGTTCTGGTCTCTCTATACAGATGCAGCATTGTCAGTTTTAGTTCTGGTCTCTGTCTCTCTTTGCAGATGCAGCATGTCAGTTTTTGTACTGGTCTCTCTCTCTCTCTGTGCAGTTGCAGCACGGTCAGTTTTAGTACTGGTCTCTCTCTCTCTCTCTATACAGATACAGCATTGTCAGTTTTAGTTCTGGTCTCTGTCTTTCTCGAGATGCAGCATTGTCAGTTTTAGTTCTGGTATCTGTCTCTTTACAGAGATGCAACACTGTCAGTTTTAGATCTGGTCTCTGTCTCTCGAAACAGATGCAGCACTGTCAGTTTTAGTTCTGTTCTCTGTCTCTCTATACAGCTGCAGCACTGTCAGTTTTAGTTCTGGTCTCTGTCTCTCTATACAGTTACAGCAATGTCAGTTTTAGTTCTGGTCTCTCTCTCTCTCTACACATGCAGCACTGTCAGTTTTAGTTCTGGTCTCTCTCTCACTATACAGATGCAGCACTGTCAGTTTTAGTTCTGGTCTCTGTCTCTCTATACAGATACAGCACTGTCAGTTTTAGTTCTGGTCTCTGTCTCTCGATACAGCTGCAGCACTGTCAGTTTTAGTTCTGGTCTCTGTCTCTCTATACAGCTACAGCACTGTCAGTTTTAGTTCTGGTCTCTCTCTCTCTCTACAGATGCAGCATTGTCAGTTTCAGTTCTGGTCTCTGTCTCTCTATACAGCTGCAGCACTGTCAGTTTTTGTTCTTGTCTCTCTCTCACTATACAGATGCAGCACTGTCAGTTTTAGTTCTGGTCTCTCTCTCTCTCTATACAGATGCAGCACTGTCAGTTTTAGTTCTGGTCTCTCTCTCTCTCTCTCTGCACAGATGCAGCACTGTCAGTTTTAATTCTGGTCTCTCTCTCTCTCTCTATTCAGATACAGCACTGTCAGTTTTAGTTCTGGTCTCTCTATACAGATGCAGCATTGTCAGTTTTAGTTCTGGTCTCTGTCTCTCTTTGCAGATGCAGCACTGTCAGTTTTTGTACTGGTCTCTCTCTCTCTCTGTGCAGCTGCAGCACGGTCAGTTTTAGTACTGGTCTCTCTCTCTCTCTCTATACAGATACAGCATTGTCAGTTTTAGTTCTGGTCTCTGTCTTTCTCGAGATGCAGCATTGTCCGTTTTAGTTCTGGTATCTGTCTCTTTACAGAGATGCAACACTGTCAGTTTTAGATCTGGTCTCTGTCTCTCGAAACAGATGCAGCACTGTCAGTTTTAGTTCTGTTCTCTGTCTCTCTATACAGCTGCAGCACTGTCAGTTTTAGTTCTGGTCTCTGTCTCTCTAAACAGATGCAGCACTTTCCGTTTTAGTTCTGGTCTCTGTCTCTCTCTACATATGCAGCACTGTCAGTTTTAGTTCTGGTCTCTCTCTCTCTCTCTGCAGATGCAGCATTGTCAGTTTTAGTTCTGGTCTCTCTCTCTCTCTGCAGATGCAGCACTGTCAGTTTTAATTCTGGTCTCTGTCTCTCTATACAGATGCAGTACTGTCAGTTTTAGTTCTGGTCTCTATCTCTGTATACAGATGCAGCACTGTCAGTTTTAGTTCTGGTCTCTGTCTCTCTGTACAGATGCAGCAGTGTCAGTTTTAGTTCTGGTCTCTATCTCTCTAGACAGATGCAGCACTGTCAGTTTTAGTTCTGGTCTCTATCTCTCTATACAGATGCAGCACTGTCAGTTTTAGTTCTGGTCTCTGTCTCTCTCTACAGATGCAGCACTGTCAGTTTTAGTTCTGATCTCTCTCTCTCTCTACAGATGCAGCACTGTCAGTTTTAGTTCTGGTCTTTATCTCTGTATACAGATGCAGCACTGTCAGTTTTAGTTCTGGTCTCTGTCTCTCTGTACAGATGCAGCAGTGTCAGTTTTAGTTCTGGTCTCTATCTCTCTAGACAGATGCAGCACTGTCAGTTTTAGTTCTGGTCTCTATCTCTCTATACAGATGCAGCAGTGTCAGTTTTAGTTCTGGTCTCTATCTCTCTATACAGATGCAGCACTGTCAGTTTTAGTTCTGGTCTCTGTCTCTCTGTACAGTTGCAGCAGTGTCAGTTTTAGTTCAGGTCTCTCTCTCTCTCTCTACAGATGCAGCATTGTCAGTTTTAGTTCTGGTCTCTGTCTCTCTATACAGATGCAGGACTGTCAGTTTTAGTTCTGGTCTCTATCTCTCTCTATACAGATGCAGCACTGTCAGTTTTAGTTCTGGTCTCTGTCTCTCTATACAGATACAGCACTGTCAGTTTTAGTTCTGGTCTCTGTCTCTCTATACAGATACAGCACTGTCAGTTTTAGTTCTTGTCTCTCTCTCTCTCTGCACATGCAGCACTGTCAGTTTCAGTTCTGGTCTCTCTCTCACTATACAGATGTAGCACTGTCAGTTTTAGTTCTGGTCTCTCTCTCACTATACAGATGTAGCACTGTCAGTTTTAGTTCTGGTCTCTATCTCTCTATACAGTTACAGCACTGTCAGTTTTAGTTCTGGTCTCTGTCTCTCGATACAGCTGCAGCACTGTCAGTTTTAGTTCTGGTCTCTCTCTCTCTCTACACATGCAGCACTGTCAGTTTTAGTTCTGGTCTTTCTCTCACTATACAGATGCAGCACTGTCAGTTTTAGTTCTGGTCTCTATCTCTCTATACAGTTACAGCACTGTCAGTTTTAGTTCTGGTCTCTGTCTCTCGATACAGCTGCAGCACTGTCAGTTTTAGTTCTGGTCTCTGTCTCTCTATACAGTAACAGCACTGTCAGTTTTAGTTCTGGTCTCTCTCTCACTATACAGATGCAGCACTGTCAGTTTTAGTTCTGGTCTCTCTCTCTCTCTACACAGATGCAGCACTGTCAGTTTTAGTTCTGGTCTCTCTCTCTCTCTCTCTGTACAGATGCAGCACTGTCAGTTTTAATTCTGGTCTCTCTCTCTCTCTCTATACAGATACAGCACTGTCAGTTTTAGTTCTGGTCTCTCTATACAGATGCAGCATTGTCAGTTTTAGTTCTGGTCTCTGTCTCTCTTTGCAGATGCAGCACTGTCAGTTTTTGTACTGGTCTCTCTCTCTCTCTGTGCAGCTGCAGCACGGTCAGTTTTAGTACTGGTCTCTCTCTCTCTCTCTATACAGATGCAGCATTGTCAGTTTCAGTTCTGGTCTCTGTCTCTCTATACAGCTGCAGCACTGTCAGTTTTTGTTCTTGTCTCTCTCTCACTATACAGATGCAGCACTGTCTGTTTTAGTTCTGGTCTCTCTCTCTCTCTCTACAGATGCAGCACTGTCAGTTTTAGTTCTGGTCTCTCTCTCTCTCTCTCTGTACAGATGCAGCACTGTCAGTTTTAATTCTGGTCTCTCTCTCTCTCTCTATACAGATACAGCACTGTCAGTTTTAGTTCTGGTCTCTCTATACAGATGCAGCATTGTCAGTTTTAGTTCTGGTCTCTGTCTCTCTTTGCAGATGCAGCACTGTCAGTTTTTGTACTGGTCTCTCTCTCTCTCTGTGCAGATGCAGCACGGTCAGTTTTAGTACTGGTCTCTCTCTCTCTCTCTATACAGATACAGCATTGTCAGTTTTAGTTCTGGTCTCTGTCTTTCTCGAGATGCAGCATTGTCAGTTTTAGTTCTGGTATCTGTCTCTTTACAGAGATGCAACACTGTCAGTTTTAGATCTGGTCTCTGTCTCTCTATACAGATGCAGCACTGTCAGTTTTAGTTCTGATCTCTGTCTCTCTATACAGCTGCAGCACTGTCAGTTTTAGTTCTGGTCTCTGTCTCTCTAAACAGATGCAGCACTTTCCGTTTTAGTTCTGGTCTCTGTCTCTCTCTACATATGCAGCACTGTCAGTTTTAGTTCTGGTCTCTCTCTCTCTCTCTGCAGATGCAGCATTGTCAGTTTTAGTTCTGGTCTCTCTCTCTCTCTCTCTGCAGATGCAGCATTGTCAGTTTTAGTTCTGGTCTCTCTCTCTCTGCAGATGCAGCACTGTCAGTTTTAGTTCTGGTCTCTGTCTCTCTATACAGATACAGCACTGTCAGTTTTAGTTCTGGTCTCTGTCTCTCGATACAGCTGCAGCACTGTCAGTTTTAGTTCTGGTCTCTGTCTCTCTATACAGTAACAGCACTGTCAGTTTTAGTTCTGGTCTCTCTCTCTCTCTACAGATGCAGCATTGTCAGTTTCAGTTCTGGTCTCTGTCTCTCTATACAGCTGCAGCACTGTCAGTTTTTGTTCTTGTCTCTCTCTCACTATACAGATGCAGCACTGTCAGTTTTAGTTCTGGTCTCTCTCTCTCTCTATACAGTTGCAGCACTGTCAGTTTTAGTTCTGGTCTCTCTCTCTCTCTCTCTGTACAGATGCAGCACTGTCAGTTTTAATTCTGGTCTCTCTCTCTCTCTCTATACAGATACAACACTGTCAGTTTTAGTTCTGGTCTCTCTATACAGATGCAGCATTGTCAGTTTTAGTTCTGGTCTCTGTCTCTCTTTGCAGATGCAGCACTGTCACTTTTTGTACTGGTCTCTCTCTCTCTCTGTGCAGATGCAGCACGGTCAGTTTTAGTACTGGTCTCTCTCTCTCTCTCTATACAGATACACATTGTCAGTTTTAGTTCTGGTCTCTGTCTTTCTCGAGATGCAGCATTGTCAGTTTTAGTTCTGGTATCTGTCTCTTTACAGAGATGCAACACTGTCAGTTTTAGATCTGGTCTCTGTCTCTCTATACAGAGATGCAACACTGTCAGTTTTAGTTCTGTTCTCTGTCTCTCTATACAGCTGCAGCACTGTCAGTTTTAGTTCTGGTCTCTGTCTCTCTAAACTGATGCAGCACTTTCCGTTTTAGTTCTGGTCTCTGTCTCTCTCTACATATGCAGCACTGTCAGTTTTAGTTCTGGTCTCTCTCTCTCTCTCTCTGCAGATGCAGCATTGTCAGTTTTAGTTCTGGTCTCTCTCTCTCTCTCTGCAGATGCAGCATTGTCAGTTTTAGTTCTGGTCTCTGTCTCTCTCTACAGATGCAGCACTGTCAGTTTTAGTTCTGATCTCTCTCTCTCTCTACAGATGCAGCACTGTCAGTTTTAGTTCTGGTCTCTATCTCTGTCTACAGATGCAGCACTGTCAGTTTTAGTTCTGGTCTCTGTCTCTCTGTACAGATGCAGCAGTGTCAGTTTTAGTTCTGGTCTCTATCTCTCTGGACAGATGCAGCACTGTCAGTTTTAGTTCTGGTCTCTATCTCTCTATACAGATGCAGCACTGCCAGTTTTAGTTCTGGTCTCTGTCTCTCTCTACAGATGCAGCACTGTCAGTTTTAGTTCTGATCTCTCTCTCTCTCTACAGATGCAGCACTGTCAGTTTTAGTTCTGGTCTCTCTCTCTCTCTCTCTGTACAGATGCAGCATTGTCAGTTTTAATTCTGGTCTCTCTCTCTCTCTCTATACAGAAACAGCACTGTCAGTTTTAGTTCTGGTCTCTCTATACAGATGCAGCATTGTCAGTTTTAGTTCTGGTCTCTGTCTCTCTTTGCAGATGCAGCACTGTCAGTTTTTGTACTGGTCTCTCTCTCTCTCTGTGCAGCTGCAGCACGGTCAGTTTTAGTACTAGTCTCTCTCTCTCTCTCTATACAGATACAGCATTGTCAGTTTTATTTCTGGTCTCTGTCTTTCTCGAGATGCAGCATTGTCAGTTTTAGTTCTGGTATCTGTCTCTTTACAGAGATGCAACACTGTCAGTTTTAGATCTGGTCTCTGTCTCTCTATACAGATGCAGCACTGTCAGTTTTAGTTCTGTTCTCTGTCTCTCTATACAGCTGCAGCACTGTCAGTTTTAGTTCTGGTCTCTGTCTCTCTAAACAGATGCAGCACTTTCCATTTTAGTTCTGGTCTCTGTCTCTCTCTACATATGCAGCACTGTCAGTTTTAGTTCTGGTCTCTCTCTCTCTCTCTGCAGATGCAGCATTGTCAGTTTTAGTTCTGGTCTCTCTCTCTCTCTCTGCAGATGCAGCACTGTCAGTTTTAGTTCTGGTCTCTGTCTCTCTCTACAGATGCAGCACTGTCAGTTTTAGTTCTGGTCTCTGTCTCTCTCTACAGATGCAGCACTGTCAGTTTTAGTTCTGGTCTCTATCTCTGTATACAGATGCAGCACTGTCAGTTTTAGTTCTGGTCTCTGTCTCTCTGTACAGATGCAGCAGTGTCAGTTTTAGTTCTGGTCTCTATCTCTCTAGACAGATGCAGCACTGTCAGTTTTAGTTCTGGTCTCTATCTCT
This sequence comes from Heterodontus francisci, assembly GCF_036365525.1. Lineage (NCBI taxonomy): Eukaryota > Metazoa > Chordata > Chondrichthyes > Heterodontiformes > Heterodontidae > Heterodontus > Heterodontus francisci. The sequence goes on from NW_027140176.1 coordinate 417,095, forward strand.
CTATACAGATGCAGCACTGTCAGTTTTAGTTCTGGTCTCTGTCTCTCTCTACAGATGCAGCACTGTCAGTTTTAGTTCTGATCTCTCTCTCTCTCTACAGATGCAGCACTGTCAGTTTTAGTTCTGGTCTCTATCTCTGTTTACAGATGCAGCACTGTCAGTTTTAGTTCTCGTCTCTGTCTCTCTGTACAGATGCAGCAGTGTCAGTTTTAGTTCTGGTCTCTATCTCTCTAGACAGATGCAGCACTGTCAGTTTTAGTTCTGGTCTCTATCTCTCTATACAGATGCAGCAGTGTCAGTTTTAGTTCTGGTCTCTATCTCTCTATGCAGATGCAGCACTGTCAGTTTTAGTTCTGGTCTCTGTCTCTCTGTACAGTTGCAGCAGTGTCAGTTTTAGTTCAGGTCTCTCTCTCTCTCTCTACAGATGCAGCATTGTCAGTTTTAGTTCTGGTCTCTGTCTCTCTATACAGATGCAGGACTGTCAGTTTTAGTTCTGGTCTCTATCTCTCTCTATACAGGTGCAGCACTGTCAGTTTTAGTTCTGGTCTCTGTCTCTCTGTACAGCTCCAGCACTGTCAGTTTTAGTTCTTGTCTCTCTCTCTCTCTGCACATGCAGCACTGTCAGTTTCAGTTCTGGTCTCTCTCTCACTATACAGATGTAGCACTGTCAGTTTTAGTTCTGGTCTCTCTCTCACTATACAGATGTAGCACAGTCAGTTTTAGTTCTGGTCACTCTCTCTCTCTCTGCACATGCAGCACTGTCAGTTTTAGTTCTGGTCTCTGTCTCTCTATACAGTAACAGCACTGTCAGTTTTAGTTCTGGTCTCTCTCTCTCTCTACAGATGCAGCATTGTCAGTTTCAGTTCTGGTCTCTGTCTCTCTATACAGCTGCAGCACTGTCAGTTTTTGTTCTTGTCTCTCTCTCACTATACAGATGCAGCACTGTCAGTTTTAGTTCTGGTCTCTCTCTCTCTCTATACAGATGCAGCACTGTCAGTTTTAGTTCTGGTCTCTCTCTCTCTCTCTCTGTACAGATGCAGCACTGTCAGTTTTAATTCTGGTCTCTCTCTCTCTCTCTATACAGATACAACACTGTCAGTTTTAGTTCTGGTCTCTCTATACAGATGCAGCATTGTCAGTTTTAGTTCTGGTCTCTGTCTCTCTTTGCAGATGCAGCACTGTCAGTTTTTGTACTGGTCTCTCTCTCTCTCTGTGCAGATGCAGCACGGTCAGTTTTAGTACTGGTCTCTCTCTCTCTCTCTATACAGATACACATTGTCAGTTTTAGTTCTGGTCTCTGTCTTTCTCGAGATGCAGCATTGTCAGTTTTAGTTCTGGTATCTGTCTCTTTACAGAGATGCAACACTGTCAGTTTTAGATCTGGTCTCTGTCTCTCTATACAGAGATGCAACACTGTCAGTTTTAGTTCTGTTCTCTGTCTCTCTATACAGCTGCAGCACTGTCAGTTTTAGTTCTGGTCTCTGTCTCTCTAAACTGATGCAGCACTTTCCGTTTTAGTTCTGGTCTCTGTCTCTCTCTACATATGCAGCACTGTCAGTTTTAGTTCTGGTCTCTCTCTCTCTCTCTGCAGATGCAGCATTGTCAGTTTTAGTTCTGGTCTCTCTCTCTCTCTCTGCAGATGCAGCATTGTCAGTTTTAGTTCTGGTCTCTGTCTCTCTCTACAGATGCAGCACTGTCAGTTTTAGTTCTGATCTCTCTCTCTCTCTACAGATGCAGCACTGTCAGTTTTAGTTCTGGTCTCTATCTCTGTCTACAGATGCAGCAGTGTCAGTTTTAGTTCTGGTCTCTGTCTCTCTGGACAGATGCAGCACTGTCAGTTTTAGTTCTGGTCTCTATCTCTCTATACAGATGCAGCACTGTCAGTTTTAGTTCTGGTCTCTGTCTCTCTCTACAGATGCAGCACTGTCAGTTTTAGTTCTGATCTCTCTCTCTCTCTACAGATGCAGCACTGTCAGTTTTAGTTCTGGTCTCTATCTCTGTATACAGATGCAGCACTGTCAGTGTTAGTTCTGGTCTCTGTCTCTCTGTACAGATGCAGCAGTGTCAGTTTTAGTTCTGGTCTCTATCTCTCTAGACAGATGCAGCACTGTCAGTTTTAGTTCTGGTCTCTATCTCTCTATACAGATGCAGCAGTGTCAGTTTTAGTTCTGGTCTCTATCTCTCTATACAGATGCAGCACTGTCAGTTTTAGTTCTGGTCTCTGTCTCTCTGTACAGATGCAGCAGTGTCAGTTTTAGTTCAGGTCTCTATCTCTCTCTCGACAGATGCAGCATTGTCAGTTTTAGTTCTGGTCTCTGTCTCTCTTTTCAGATGCAGGACTGTCAGTTTTAGTTCTGGTCTCTATCTCTCTCTATACAGATGCAGCACTGTCAGTTTTAGTTCTGGTCTCTGTCTCTCTATACAGTTACAGCAGTGTCAGTTTTAGTTCTTGTCTCTCTCTCTCTCTGCACATGCAGCACTGTCAGTTTTAGTTCTGGTCTCTCTCTCACTATACAGATGTAGCACTGTCAGTTTTAGTTCTGGTCTCTGTCTCTCTATACAGATACAGCAATGTCAGTTTTAGTTCTTGTCTCTCTCTCTCTCTGCACATGCAGCACTGTCAGTTTTAGTTCTGGTCTCTCTCTCACTCTTCAGATGTAGCACTGTCAGTTTTAGTTCTGGTCTCTGTCTCTCTATCCAGCTACAGCACTGTCAGTTTTAGTTCTGGTCTCTGTCTCTCTATACAGATACAGCACTGTCAGTTTTAGTTCTGGTCTCTCTCTCTCTCCACACATGCAGCACTGTCAGTTTTAGTTCTGGTCTCTCTCTCACTATACAGATGCAGCACTGTCAGTTTTAGTTCTGGTCTCTGTCTCTCTATACAGATACAGCACTGTCAGTTTTAGTTCTGGTCTCTGTCTCTCGATACAGCTGCAGCACTGTCAGTTTTAGTTCTGGTCTCTGTCTCTCTATGCAGATACAGCACTGTCAGTTTTAGTTCTGGTCTCTCTCTCTCTCTACAGATGCAGCATTGTCAGATTCAGTTCTGGTCTCTGTCTCTCTATACAGCTGCAGCACTGTCAGTTTTTGTTCTTGTCTCTCTCTCACTATACAGATGCAGCACTGTCAGTTTTAGTTCTGGTCTCTCTCTCTCTCTATACAGTTGCAGCACTGTCAGTTTTAGTTCTGGTCTCTCTCTCTCTCTCTCTGTACAGATGCAGCACTGTCAGTTTTAATTCTGGTCTCTCTCTCTCTCTCTATACAGATACAGCACTGTCAGTTTTAGTTCTGGTCTCTCTATACAGATGCAGCATTGTCAGTTTTAGTTCTGGTCTCTGTCTCTCTTTGCAGATGCAGCACTGTCACTTTTTGTACTGGTCTCTCTCTCTCTCTGTGCAGATGCAGCACGGTCAGTTTTAGTACTGGTCTCTCTCTCTCTCTCTATACAGATACACATTGTCAGTTTTAGTTCTGGTCTCTGTCTTTCTCGAGATGCAGCATTGTCAGTTTTAGTTCTGGTATCTGTCTCTTTACAGAGATGCAACACTGTCAGTTTTAGATCTGGTCTCTGTCTCTCTATACAGAGATGCAACACTGTCAGTTTTAGTTCTGTTCTCTGTCTCTCTATACAGCTGCAGCACTGTCAGTTTTAGTTCTGGTCTCTGTCTCTCTAAACTGATGCAGCACTTTCCGTTTTAGTTCTGGTCTCTGTCTCTCTCTACATATGCAGCACTGTCAGTTTTAGTTCTGGTCTCTCTCTCTCTCTCTCTGCAGATGCAGCATTGTCAGTTTTAGTTCTGGTCTCTCTCTCTCTCTCTGCAGATGCAGCATTGTCAGTTTTAGTTCTGGTCTCTGTCTCTCTCTACAGATGCAGCACTGTCAGTTTTAGTTCTGATCTCTCTCTCTCTCTACAGATGCAGCACTGTCAGTTTTAGTTCTGGTCTCTATCTCTGTCTACAGATGCAGCACTGTCAGTTTTAGTTCTGGTCTCTGTCTCTCTGTACAGATGCAGCAGTGTCAGTTTTAGTTCTGGTCTCTATCTCTCTGGACAGATGCAGCACTGTCAGTTTTAGTTCTGGTCTCTATCTCTCTATACAGATGCAGCACTGCCAGTTTTAGTTCTGGTCTCTGTCTCTCTCTACAGATGCAGCACTGTCAGTTTTAGTTCTGATCTCTCTCTCTCTCTACAGATGCAGCACTGTCAGTTTTAGTTCTGGTCTCTCTCTCTCTCTCTCTGTACAGATGCAGCATTGTCAGTTTTAATTCTGGTCTCTCTCTCTCTCTCTATACAGATACAGCACTGTCAGTTTTAGTTCTGGTCTCTCTATACAGATGCAGCATTGTCAGTTTTAGTTCTGGTCTCTGTCTCTCTTTGCAGATGCAGCACTGTCAGTTTTTGTACTGGTCTCTCTCTCTCTCTGTGCAGCTGCAGCACGGTCAGTTTTAGTACTAGTCTCTCTCTCTCTCTCTATACAGATACAGCATTGTCAGTTTTATTTCTGGTCTCTGTCTTTCTCGAGATGCAGCATTGTCAGTTTTAGTTCTGGTATCTGTCTCTTTACAGAGATGCAACACTGTCAGTTTTAGATCTGGTCTCTGTCTCTCTATACAGATGCAGCACTGTCAGTTTTAGTTCTGTTCTCTGTCTCTCTATACAGCTGCAGCACTGTCAGTTTTAGTTCTGGTCTCTGTCTCTCTAAACAGATGCAGCACTTTCCGTTTTAGTTCTGGTCTCTGTCTCTCTCTACATATGCAGCACTGTCAGTTTTAGTTCTGGTCTCTCTCTCTCTCTCTGCAGATGCAGCATTGTCAGTTTTAGTTCTGGTCTCTCTCTCTCTCTCTGCAGATGCAGCACTGTCAGTTTTAGTTCTGGTCTCTGTCTCTCTCTACAGATGCAGCACTGTCAGTTTTAGTTCTGGTCTCTGTCTCTCTCTACAGATGCAGCACTGTCAGTTTTAGTTCTGGTCTCTATCTCTGTATACAGATGCAGCACTGTCAGTTTTAGTTCTGGTCTCTGTCTCTCTGTACAGATGCAGCAGTGTCAGTTTTAGTTCTGGTCTCTATCTCTCTAGACAGATGCAGCACTGTCAGTTTTAGTTCTGGTCTCTATCTCTCTATACAGATGCAGCACTGTCAGTTTTAGTTCTGGTCTCTGTCTCTCTCTACAGATGCAGCACTGTCAGTTTTAGTTCTGATCTCTCTCTCTCTCTACAGATGCAGCACTGTCAGTTTTAGTTCTGGTCTCTATCTCTGTTTACAGATGCAGCACTGTCAGTTTTAGTTCTCGTCTCTGTCTCTCTGTACAGATGCAGCAGTGTCAGTTTTAGTTCTGGTCTCTATCTCTCTAGACAGATGCAGCACTGTCAGTTTTAGTTCTGGTCTCTATCTCTCTATACAGATGCAGCAGTGTCAGTTTTAGTTCTGGTCTCTATCTCTCTATGCAGATGCAGCACTGTCAGTTTTAGTTCTGGTCTCTGTCTCTCTGTACAGTTGCAGCAGTGTCAGTTTTAGTTCAGGTCTCTCTCTCTCTCTCTACAGATGCAGCATTGTCAGTTTTAGTTCTGGTCTCTGTCTCTCTATACAGATGCAGGACTGTCAGTTTTAGTTCTGGTCTCTATCTCTCTCTATACAGGTGCAGCACTGTCAGTTTTAGTTCTGGTCTCTGTCTCTCTGTACAGCTCCAGCACTGTCAGTTTTAGTTCTTGTCTCTCTCTCTCTCTGCACATGCAGCACTGTCAGTTTCAGTTCTGGTCTCTCTCTCACTATACAGATGTAGCACTGTCAGTTTTAGTTCTGGTCTCTCTCTCACTATACAGATGTAGCACAGTCAGTTTTAGTTCTGGTCACTCTCTCTCTCTCTGCACATGCAGCACTGTCAGTTTTAGTTCTGGTCTCTGTCTCTCTATACAGTAACAGCACTGTCAGTTTTAGTTCTGGTCTCTCTCTCTCTCTACAGATGCAGCATTGTCAGTTTCAGTTCTGGTCTCTGTCTCTCTATACAGCTGCAGCACTGTCAGTTTTTGTTCTTGTCTCTCTCTCACTATACAGATGCAGCACTGTCAGTTTTAGTTCTGGTCTCTCTCTCTCTCTATACAGATGCAGCACTGTCAGTTTTAGTTCTGGTCTCTCTCTCTCTCTCTCTGTACAGATGCAGCACTGTCAGTTTTAATTCTGGTCTCTCTCTCTCTCTCTATACAGATACAACACTGTCAGTTTTAGTTCTGGTCTCTCTATACAGATGCAGCATTGTCAGTTTTAGTTCTGGTCTCTGTCTCTCTTTGCAGATGCAGCACTGTCAGTTTTTGTACTGGTCTCTCTCTCTCTCTGTGCAGATGCAGCACGGTCAGTTTTAGTACTGGTCTCTCTCTCTCTCTCTATACAGATACACATTGTCAGTTTTAGTTCTGGTCTCTGTCTTTCTCGAGATGCAGCATTGTCAGTTTTAGTTCTGGTATCTGTCTCTTTACAGAGATGCAACACTGTCAGTTTTAGATCTGGTCTCTGTCTCTCTATACAGAGATGCAACACTGTCAGTTTTAGTTCTGTTCTCTGTCTCTCTATACAGCTGCAGCACTGTCAGTTTTAGTTCTGGTCTCTGTCTCTCTAAACTGATGCAGCACTTTCCGTTTTAGTTCTGGTCTCTGTCTCTCTCTACATATGCAGCACTGTCAGTTTTAGTTCTGGTCTCTCTCTCTCTCTCTCTGCAGATGCAGCATTGTCAGTTTTAGTTCTGGTCTCTCTCTCTCTCTCTGCAGATGCAGCATTGTCAGTTTTAGTTCTGGTCTCTGTCTCTCTCTACAGATGCAGCACTGTCAGTTTTAGTTCTGATCTCTCTCTCTCTCTACAGATGCAGCACTGTCAGTTTTAGTTCTGGTCTCTATCTCTGTCTACAGATGCAGCAGTGTCAGTTTTAGTTCTGGTCTCTGTCTCTCTGGACAGATGCAGCACTGTCAGTTTTAGTTCTGGTCTCTATCTCTCTATACAGATGCAGCACTGTCAGTTTTAGTTCTGGTCTCTGTCTCTCTCTACAGATGCAGCACTGTCAGTTTTAGTTCTGATCTCTCTCTCTCTCTACAGATGCAGCACTGTCAGTTTTAGTTCTGGTCTCTATCTCTGTATACAGATGCAGCACTGTCAGTGTTAGTTCTGGTCTCTGTCTCTCTGTACAGATGCAGCAGTGTCAGTTTTAGTTCTGGTCTCTATCTCTCTAGACAGATGCAGCACTGTCAGTTTTAGTTCTGGTCTCTATCTCTCTATACAGATGCAGCAGTGTCAGTTTTAGTTCTGGTCTCTATCTCTCTATACAGATGCAGCACTGTCAGTTTTAGTTCTGGTCTCTGTCTCTCTGTACAGATGCAGCAGTGTCAGTTTTAGTTCAGGTCTCTATCTCTCTCTCGACAGATGCAGCATTGTCAGTTTTAGTTCTGGTCTCTGTCTCTCTTTTCAGATGCAGGACTGTCAGTTTTAGTTCTGGTCTCTATCTCTCTCTATACAGATGCAGCACTGTCAGTTTTAGTTCTGGTCTCTGTCTCTCTATACAGTTACAGCAGTGTCAGTTTTAGTTCTTGTCTCTCTCTCTCTCTGCACATGCAGCACTGTCAGTTTTAGTTCTGGTCTCTCTCTCACTATACAGATGTAGCACTGTCAGTTTTAGTTCTGGTCTCTGTCTCTCTATACAGATACAGCAATGTCAGTTTTAGTTCTTGTCTCTCTCTCTCTCTGCACATGCAGCACTGTCAGTTTTAGTTCTGGTCTCTCTCTCACTCTTCAGATGTAGCACTGTCAGTTTTAGTTCTGGTCTCTGTCTCTCTATCCAGCTACAGCACTGTCAGTTTTAGTTCTGGTCTCTGTCTCTCTATACAGATACAGCACTGTCAGTTTTAGTTCTGGTCTCTCTCTCTCTCTCCACACATGCAGCACTGTCAGTTTTAGTTCTGGTCTCTCTCTCACTATACAGATGCAGCACTGTCAGTTTTAGTTCTGGTCTCTGTCTCTCTATACAGATACAGCACTGTCAGTTTTTGTTCTGGTCTCTGTCTCTCGATACAGCTGCAGCACTGTCAGTTTTAGTTCTGGTCTCTGTCTCTCTATGCAGATACAGCACTGTCAGTTTTAGTTCTGGTCTCTCTCTCTCTCTACAGATGCAGCATTGTCAGATTCAGTTCTGGTCTCTGTCTCTCTATACAGCTGCAGCACTGTCAGTTTTTGTTCTTGTCTCTCTCTCACTATACAGATGCAGCACTGTCAGTTTTAGTTCTGGTCTCTCTCTCTCTCTATACAGTTGCAGCACTGTCAGTTTTAGTTCTGGTCTCTCTCTCTCTCTCTCTGTACAGATGCAGCACTGTCAGTTTTAATTCTGGTCTCTCTCTCTCTCTCTATACAGTTACAGCACTGTCAGTTTTAGTTCTGGTCTCTCTATACAGATGCAGCATTGTCAGTTTTAGTTCTGGTCTCTGTCTCTCTTTGCAGATGCAGCACTGTCAGTTTTTGTACTGGTCTCTCTCTCTCTCTGTGCAGATGCAGCACGGTCAGTTTTAGTACTAGTCTCTCTCTCTCTCTCTATACAGATACAGCATTGTCAGTTTTAGTTCTGGTCTCTGTCTTTCTCGAGATGCAGCATTGTCAGTTTTAGTTCTGGTATCTGTCTCTTTACAGAGATGCAACACTGTCAGTTTTAGATCTGGTCTCTGTCTCTCTATACAGATGCAGCACTGTCAGTTTTAGTTCTGGTCTCTGTCTCTCAAGACAGATACAGCACTGTCAGTTTTATTTCTTGTCTCTCTCTCTCACTGCACATGCAGCACTGTCAGTTTTAGTTCTGGTCTCTCTCTCACTATACAGATGTAGCACTGTCAGTTTTAGTTCTGGTCTCTCTCTCTACACATGCAGCACTGTCAGTTTTAGTTCTGGTCTCTCTCTCACTATACAGATGCAGCACTGTCAGTTTTAGTTCTGGTCTCTGTCTCTCTATACAGATACAGCACTGTCAGTTTTAGTTCTGGTCTCTGTCTCTCGATACAGCTGCAGCACTGTCAGTTTTAGTTCTGGTCTCTGTCTCTCTATACAGAAACAGCACCGTCAGTTTTAGTTCTGGTCTCTCTCTCTCTCTACAGATGCAGCATTGTCAGTTTCAGTTCTGGTCTCTGTCTCTCTATACAGCTGCAGCACTGTCAGTTTTTGTTCTTGTCTCTCTCTCACTATACAGATGCAGCACTGTCAGTTTTAGTTCTGGTCTCTCTCTCTCTCTATACAGATGCAGCACTGTCAGTTTTAGTTCTGGTCTCTCTCTCTCTCTCTCTGTACAGATGCAGCACTGTCAGTTTTAATTCTGGTCTCTCTCTCTCTCTCTGTACAGTTACAGCACTGTCAGTTTTAGTTCTGGTCTCTCTATACAGATGCAGCATTGTCAGTTTTAGTTCTGGTCTCTGTCTCTCTTTGCAGATGCAGCACTGTCAGTTTTTGTACTGGTCTCTCTCTCTCTCTGTGCAGATGCAGCACCGTCAGTTTTAGTACTGGTCTCTCTCTCTCTCTATATACAGATACAGCATTGTCAGTTTTAGTTCTGGTCTCTGTCTTTCTCGAGATGCAGCATTGTCAGTTTTAGTTCTGGTATCTGTCTCTTTACAGAGATGCAACACTGTCAGTTTTAGATCTGGTCTCTGTCTCTCTATACAGATGCAGCACTGTCAGTTTTAGTTCTGGTCTCTCTCTCACTATACAGATGTAGCACTGTCAGTTTTAGTTCTGGTCTCTCTCTCTACACATGCAGCACTGTCAGTTTTAGTTCTGGTCTCTCTCTCACTATACAGATGCAGCACTGTCAGTTTTAGTTCTGGTCTCTGTCTCTCTATACAGATACAGCACTGTCAGTTTTAGTTCTGGTCTCTGTCTCTCGATACAGCTGCAGCACTGTCAGTTTTAGTTCTGGTCTCTGTCTCTCTATACAGATACAGCACTGTCAGTTTTAGTTCTGGTCTCTCTCTCTCTCTACAGATGCAGCATTGTCAGTTTCAGTTCTGGTCTCTGTCTCTCTTTACAGCTGCAGCACTGTCAGTTTTTGTTCTTGTCTCTCTCTCACTATACAGATGCAGCACTGTCAGTTTTAGTTCTGGTCTCTCTCTCTCTCTATACAGATGCAGCACTGTCAGTTTTAGTTCTGGTCTCTCTCTCTCTCTCTCTGTACAGATGCAGCACTGTCAGTTTTAATTCTGGTCTCTCTCTCTCTCTCTATACAGTTACAGCACTGTCAGTTTTAGTTCTGGTCTCTCTATACAGATGCAGCATTGTCAGTTTTAGTTCTGGTCTCTGTCTCTCTTTGCAGATGCAGCACTGTCAGTTTTTGTACTGGTCTCTCTCTCTCTCTGTGCAGATGCAGCACCGTCAGTTTTAGTACTGGTCTCTCTCTCTCTCTCTATACAGATACAGCATTGTCAGTTTTAGTTCTGGTCTCTGTCTTTCTCGAGATGCAGCATTGTCAGTTTTAGTTCTGGTATCTGTCTCTTTACAGAGATGCAACACTGTCAGTTTTAGATCTGGTCTCTGTCTCTCTATACAGATGCAGCACTGTCAGTTTTAGTTCTGTTCTCTGTCTCTCTATACAGCTGCAGCACTGTCAGTTTTAGTTCTGGTCTCTGTCTCTCTAAACAGATGCAGCACTTTCCGTTTTAGTTCTGGTCTCTGTCTCTCTCTACATATGCAGCACTGTCAGTTTTAGTTCTGGTCTCTCTCTCTCTCTCTGCAGATGCAGCATTGTCAGTTTTAGTTCTGGTCTCTCTCTCTCTCTGCAGATGCAGCACTGTCAGTTTTAGTTCTGGTCTCTGTCTCTCTCTACAGATGCAGCACTGTCAGTTTTAGTTCTGATCTCTCTCTCTCTCTACAGATGCAGCACTGTCAGTTTTAGTTCTGGTCTCTGTCTCTCTATACAGATGCAGCACTGTCAGTTTTAGTTCTGTTCTCTGTCTCTCTATACAGATGCAGCACTGTCAGTTTTAGTTCTGGTCTCTATCTCTCTCAACAGATGCAGCACTGTCAGTTTTAGTTCTGGTCTCTGTCTCTCTGTACAGATGCAGCAGTGTCAGTTTTAGTTCTGGTCTCTATCTCTGTATACAGATGCAGCACTGTCAGTTTTAGTTCTGGTCTCTGTCTCTCTGTACAGATGCAGCAGTGTCAGTTTTAGTTCTGGTCTCTATCACTCTATGCAGATGCAGCACTGTCAGTTTTAGTTCTGGTCTCTATCTCTGTATACAGATGCAGCACTGTCAGTTTTAGTTCTGGTCTCTGTCTCTCTGTACAGATGCAGCAGTGTCAGTTTTAGTTCTGGTCTCTATCTCTCTAGACAGATGCAGCACTGTCAGTTTTAGTTCTGGTCTCTATCTCTCTCTACAGATGCAGCAGTGTCAGTTTTAGTTCTGGTCTCTATCTCTCTATACAGATGCAGCACTGTCAGTTTTAGTTCTGGTCTCTGTCTCTCTGTACAGATGCAGCAGTGTCAGTTTTAGTTCTGGTCTCTGTCTCTCGATACAGATGCAGCACTGTCAGTTTTAGTTCTGGTCTCTGTCTCTCTGTACAGAGGCAGCACTGTCAGTTTTAGTTCTGTGCTCACTCTTTCTCTACAGATGCAGCACTGTCAGTTTTAGTTCTGGTCTCTGTCTCTCTCTGCAGATGCAGCACTTTCAGTTTTAGTTCTGGTCTCTCTCTCTCTCTCTACAGATGCAGCATTGTCAGTTTTCGACCTTCTCTTGCTCTCTCTTTCTCTCTCCTTCTGTACAAACATATCATTGCCAGTTTTACGCCTTTTGTATCTCTCTCTCTCACACTCTCTCTCTTACTACTCTCAGTATTAGGCTTGTTTTTTTCTCTCTTGATGCGGCATGATCTCTTTGAGGCCTGGTCTCTCTTTCTCTCTACTGATATGACACTGTCAGTTTTAGTCCTGTTCTCGTTCTATTGATACAGCACTCTCAGTTTTATGCCTGCTCTCTCTTTCTTTCACTGGCTACAGAAACAGTGCTGTCAGTTCTAGGCCTGATCGCTCTCTCTCTCTCTAACAATTCAAATTTGTTTTGCAGCCTGGTTCTGTACTGATATCGAACGATTTATCTTGGAGACCTCAAACTAAAGAAGACTTGAAATACCTGTTGGATGTTAATGAATCTGCAGTCAGACAATTAGCCAGTTGATTTCTCCACTTGACTCCACATCTCTTTTGTTAATTACACATTGACCTCAGAGAGCACGTTTACAGCCCTTGTACAGGAAGTGGCAGATTCTTATACAGACCACAGCAGCATCAGAGACAGGCCTGTCAGCACAGTTCACACAAGCAGCAAACATGAGGCAAAGCAAAACGGAAAACTTCAGTCTAAAAAAGAGAGATGTGTTAGGCCAAGTGAACTCGATATGAGAGACATGAATGTCAGACAAAATGAAACCAAATGAATTGTTTTTTATTTCTAGTCTGTGACCTGGGCAATGCTGTCAGTTTTAGGCCTGCTCTCTGACTCCCGCTCTATCTCTACAGATACAGGACTGTCAGATTTAGGCCTGGTCTTTCCTGCTCAATTTCTCTCTACAGATGCAGCACTATCAGTTTTAGACCTGTTTTCTCTCTCTCTCTCTCTACAGATATAGCACTGTCAGATTTAGGCATGTTCTCTCTCTCTACAGATACAGCAATGACAGTTTGAGACCTTGTCTCACTCTCTCTACAGATGCAGCACTGTCAATTTTAGGCCTGGTCACTCTCTCTCTCTCTCTCTACAGACGTAGCACTGTCAGTTTTAGTCCTGGTGTCTCTTTTCTCTCTACAGATACAGCAGCGTCAATTGCAGACCAGATCACTCTTTCTCTCTCTCCACAGATACAGCACAGTCTGTTTTAGGCCTGGTCACTCTCTACAGATACAGCAATTCCAGTTTTTGGCATCGTCTCTCTCTCTCTCTCTCTCCCACTAAAGATAGAGCAATGTCACTTTTACGCCTGGTCTCTCTCTCTCTTGACAGATACAGCACATCACTTTTAGAACTGGTCTCTCTCTCTACAGATGCAGCACTGTCAGTTTTAGGCCTGTTCTCTCTCTACAGATACAGCCCTGTCAGTTTTAGGCCTGGTTTCACTCTCTCTCACTCCAGATACAACACTGTACTCTTTGTTCCCTCTACAGATACAGCACTGCCAGTTTTTGACCATTTCTCTCTCTCTCTCTCTGCAGATACAGCAGTGTCACATTTAGGGTGATCTCTTTCTCTCTCCCTCTACAGATATAGCAATGTTAGTTTGATGCCCTGTCTCTCCCTCTGTCTCTCTATAGATACAGTGCTACCTGTTTTAGGCCTCGTCTCTCTACAGATACAGCACTGTCAGTTTTAGGCCTGTTCTCTCTCTCTCTCTACAGATACAGCACTGTCAGTTTTAGGCCTCGTCTCTCTCCCTCCCTCACTCTACAGATACAGCACTGTCAGTGTTTGACCATGTCTCTCTCTCTCTGTAGATACATCACTGTCACATTTCGGGTAATCTCTCTCTCTCACTCCCTCTCCCTCTACAGTTAGAGCAATGTTAGTTTTACGCCTGGTCTCTCTCTCTGTCTCTCTCTACAGATACAGTCAGTTTTAGCCTTGGTCTCTCACTTTCTCTCTCTAGATGTACAGCACGGTCAGTATTAGTCCTGGTCTCTCTCTTTCTCCCACTTCATATACAGCCATGTCTGTTTTCGGCCTGCTCCCTCTCTACAGTTACAGCACTGTCAGTTTTAGGCCTCGTCGCGCTCTCTCTCTCTCTACACAAGCAGGAATGTCAGTTCTCTCTCTCTCTATCTACACAAGCAGGAATGTCAGTTTTAGGCCTCGTCTCTTTCTACAGATACTGCAATGTCCATTTTAGGCCTTGTCGCTCTCTCTCTCCAGACACAGTGCGGTTGGTTTTAGGGATTGTCGCTCTCCCTCTCTCTGCACAATTACAGCACTGTCAGTTTCACGTGTGGACTCTCTCTCTCGCTCTACTGATACAGCACTTTCAGATTTAGGCCTGGTCTCTCTTTCTCTACAGGTACAGCCCTGTCAGTTTTAGGCCTTGACTCTCTCTTTCTCTCTCTCCTGATACAGCACTGTCAGTTTTGTGCCTGGTGTCTCTCTCTTTCACTGCAGATACAGCACTGTCAGATTTAGGCCTGGTCTCTCTCTCTCTCTATACATATACAGCATTGTCAGATTTAGGCCTTCTCTCTCTCTCTACTGATACAGCACTGTCATGTTTAGGCCTGTTCTCTCTCTACAGATAGAGTATTGTCCGTTTTAGGCCTGGTCTTACTCTCTTTCACTCCACAAACAGCATTGTCAGTTTTGGAACTGGTTGCTCACTCTACAGATACAGCACTGTCAGTGTTAGCCCATGTCTCTCTCTCTCTCTGTCTCTCTCTGTAGATACTGCACTGTCACATTTAGGGTGATATCTCTCTCTCCCTCTACAGATACAGCAATGTTAGTTTGAGGCCTTGTGTCTCCCTCTCTCTCTGTAGATACAGCACTGTCAGATTTCGGCCTGGTCTCTCTCGCGACAGATTACAGTACTGTCAGTTTTAGGCCTGGTCTCACTCTCTTTCACTCCAGATACAGCATTGTCAGTTTTGCAACTGTTTTCTCACTCTACAGATACAGACCTGTCAGAGTTAGATCATGTCACTCTCTCTCTCCCTCTATAGATACTGCACTGTCAGTTTAGACCTGTTCTCTCTCTCTCTCCCTGCAGATACAGCACTGTCAGATTTCGGCCTTGTCTCTCTCTCTCTCTACAGATACAGCACTGTCAGTTTTAGCCTTGGTCTCTCTCTTTCTCTCTCCAGAGATACAGCACTGTCAGATTTAGACCTGTCCTCTCACTCTCTCACTGCAGATACAGCACTGTCATTTTTAGGCCTGGTATCTCTCTGTACAGATAGAGCACTGTCAGTTTTAGACCTGTTCGCTCTCTCTCTCTCCCTGCAGATACAGCTCTGTCAGTTTTAGACCTGATCTCTCCATCTCTCTCACTACAGATACAGCGCTATCACCTTTAGTCCTGGACTATCGCTCTCTCTGTCTCTTTCTCTCCGTTATCGCTTTGTCAGTTTTAGACCTGGTATCTCTCTCTCTCGCACTACAGATATAACACGGTTAGTTTTGGACCTGGTCTCTCTCTAAAGATACAGCACTGTCAGTATGAAACCTGGTCTCTCTCTATAGATGTAGCACTGTCAGTTTTACACCAGGTCTCTCTCTCTCTCTCTCCTCAAAAACAGCACTATCAGTTTTAGGCCTGTTCCCCCTCTCGCTACAGATGCAGCATTGTCAGTTTTAGACCTTCTCTTGCTCTCTCTTTCTCTCTCCTTCTGTACAAACATATCATTGCCAGTTTTACGCCTTTTATTTCTCTCTCTCTCACACTCTCTCTCTTACTACTCTCAGTATTAGGCTTGTTTTTTTCTCTCTTGATACGGCATGATCTCTTTGAGGCCTGGTCTCTCTTTCTCTCTACTGATATGACACTGTCAGTTTTAGTCCTGTTCTCGTTCTATTGATACAGCACTCTCAGTTTTATGCCTGCTCTCTCTTTCTTTCACTGGCTACAGAAACAGTGCTGTCAGTTCTTGGCCTGATCGCTCTCTCTCTCTCTAACAATTCAAATTTGTTTTGCAGCCTGGTTCTGTACTGATATCAAATGATTTATCTTGGAGACCTCAAACTAAAGAAGACTTGAAATACCTGTTGGATGTTAATGAATCTGCAGTCAGACAATTAGCCAGTTGATTTCTCCACTTGACTCCACATCTCTTTTGTTAATTACACATTGACCTCAGAGAGCACGTTTACAGCCCTTGTACAGGAAGAGGCAGATTCTTATACAGACCACAGCAGCATCAGAGACAGGCCTGTCAGCACAGTTTAGACAAGCAGCAAACATGAGGCAAAGCAAAACGGAAAGCTTCAGTCTAAAAAAGAGAGATGTGTTAGGCCAAGTGAACTCGATATGAGAGACATGAATGTCAGACAAAATGAAATCAAATGAATTGTTTTTTTATTTCTAGTCTGTGATCTAGGCAATGCTGTCAGTTTTAGGCCTGCTCTCTGACTCCCACTCTATCTCTACAGATACAGGACTGTCAGATTTAGGCCTGGTCTTTCCTGCTCAATTTCTCTCTACAGATGCAGCACTATCGGTTTTAGGCATGTTCTCTCTCTCTACAGATACAGCAATGTCAGTTATAGGCCTGATCTCACTCTCTCTGCAGATACAGCACTGTCAGATTTAGGCCTGCTCTCTCTATATAGATACAGCACTGTCAGTTTTAGGCCTGGTGCCTCTCTCTCTCTCTCTACAGATACAGCATTGTCAGTTTTAAGCCTTATCTCTCACTCTCTCTCTGCCGGTACAGCACTATCTGTTTTATGCCTGGTCACTCTCTACAAGTACAGCAATGCCAATTTTTGGCCTGGTCTCTCTCTCTCTCTAGATATACAGCACTGTCAGTTTTAGGGCTTGTCTCTCTCTCTACCGATGTAGCACTGTCATTTTTTGGCCTCGTCTCTCTCTCTCTCTCTATCGATACTGCGTTGCCAGTTTTAGGCCTTGTCTCTGTCTCTCGCTCTACTTATACAGCATTGACAGTTTAAGGCCTGGTCTCTCTCTCTTTCACTACAGATACAGCACTGTCAGTTTTAGGCCTGTCTCTCTCTCTCTACAGATGCAGCACTGTCAGATTTAGGCCTGGTCTCTCTCTTGCTCTCTCTCTCTCTCTCTCTCTGTACAGATACCACACTGTCTGTGTTAGTTCTGTTCTCTCTCTACAGATACAGCACTGTCAGTTTTAGGCCTGGTCTCACTCTCTCTCACTCCAGATACAATACTGTCAGTTTTGGTACTCTTTGCTCCCTCTACAGATACAGCACTGTCAGTTTTTGACCATCTCTCTCTCTCTGCAGATACAGCACTGTCACATTTAGGGTGATCTCTTGCTCTCTCCCTCTACTGATATAACAATGTTAGTTTGATTCCTTGTCTCTCCCTCTGTCTCTCTATAGATACAGCACTGCCTGTAGGCCTTGTCTCCACAGATGCAGCATTATCTGATTTAGGCCTGGTCTCTCTCTCTCTACAGATACAGCATTGTCAGTTTTAGGCCTCGTCTCTCTCCCTCTACAGCACTGTCAGTGTTTGACCATGTCTCTCTCTCTCTCTCTCTGTAGATACATCACTGTCACATTTAGGGTGATCTCTCTCTCTCACTCCCTCTCCCTCTACAGTTAGAGCAATGTTAGTTTTACACCTGGTCTCTCTCTCTGTCGCTCTCTACAGATACAGTTAGTTTTAGCCTTGGTCTCTCACTTTCTCTCTCTAGATGTACAGCACAGTCAGTTTTAGTCCTGGTCTCTCTCTCTCTCCGACTTCATATACAGCCATGTCTATTTAAGGCCTGCTCCCTTTCTACAGATACAGCACTGTCAGTTTTAGGCCTCGTCGGTCTCTCTCTCTCTCTCTCTCTCTCTACACATGCAACGCTGTCAGCTTTAGACCTGGTCTCTTTCTACAGATACTGCAAAGTCCGTTTTAGGCCTGGTGTCTCTCTCTCTCTCTCTCTACAGATACAGCGCTGTCGGTTTTAGGGATTGTCGCTCTCTCTCTCTCTCTCACTGTACAATTACAGCACTGTCAGTTTCATGTGTGGACTCTCTCTCTCTCTACTGATACAGCACTGTCAGATTTAGGCCTGGTCTCTCTTTCTCTACAGGTACAACCCTGTCAGTTTTAGGCCTTAACTCTCTCTCAGTCTCTCTCTCTCCTGATACAGCACTGTCAGTTTTGTGCCTGGTGTCTCTCTCTTTCACTACAGATACAGCACTGTCAGTTTTAGGCCTCGTCTCTCTCTCTCTCTCTCTCTACACATGCAGCGCTGTCAGTTTTAGGCCTGGTCTCTTTCTACAGATACTGCAAAGTCCGTTTTAGTTTGGTCTCTCTCTCTCTCTACAGATACAGCGCTGTCGGTTTTAGGGATTGTCGCTCTCTCTCTCTATACATTTACAGCACTGTCAGTTTCAGGTGTGGACTCTCTCTCTCTCTCTCTCTACTGATGCCGCACTGTCAGATTTAGGCCTGGTCTCTCTTTCTCTACAGGTACAGCCCTCTCAGTTTTAGGCCTTGACACTCTCTCTCTCTCTCTCTCTCTCTCCTGATACAGCACTGTCAGTTTTGTGCCTGGTGTCTCTCTCTTTCACTACAGATACAGCACTGTCAGTTTTAGACCTGTTCTCTCTCCCTCTACAGATACAGCACTGTCAGATTTAGGCCTGGTCTCTCTCTCTCTATACAGATACAGCATTGTCAGATTTAGGCCTTCTCTCTCTCTCTACTGATACAGCACTGTCATGTTTAGGCCTGTTCTCTCTCTACAGATAAAGTATTGTCCGTTTTAGGCCTGGTCTTGCTCTCTTTCACTCCACATACAGCATTGTCAGTTTTGGAACTTGTTGCTCACTCTGCAGATACAGCACTGTCAGTGTTATCCCATGTCTCTCTCTCTCTCTGTCTCTCTCTGTAGATACTGCACTGTCACATTTAGGGTGATCTCTCTCTCTCCCTCTACAGATACAGAAATGTTAGTTTGAGGCCTTGTCTCTCCCTCTCTCTCTGTAGATATACAACTGTCCGATTTAGGCCTGGTCTCTCTCTACAGATACAGCATTGTCAGATTAAGGTCTCGTCTCTCTTTCTCTACAGATACAGCACTGTCATTTTTAGGCCTTGTCTTTCTCTCTCTATCTCTGCATTTACAGCTCTGTCTGTTGTAGGCCTGGTCTCTCTCTACAGATACAGCAATGTTGGCTTTAGGCCTTGTCTCTCTCTCTCTCTCTACATATAGTGCCCTGACAGTTTTAGGCCTGGTCTCTCTCTCTACAGATGATCCACTGTCAATTTTAGACCTGGTCTCACTCTCTTTCTCCACAGATACAGCATTGTCAGTTTTGGGTCTGGTCGCTCATTCTACAGATACAGCACTGTCAGTTTTAGGCCTGTTCACTCTCTCTCTACAGATATAGCAATGTCAGTATTAGACCTCCTACCTCTCTCTCTCTAAAGATACAGCACTGTCAGTTATAGTCCTGATCTCTCTCTCTGTAGATACAGCCTGTCAGATATAGGCCCTGTCTCGGTCTCTCTCTCTCTCTGTTGAAACAGCACTGTTTGTTTTATCCCTTGTCTCTTTCTATAGATATAGCAATGTCAGTTTTAGGGATTGCCTATCACTCTCTCTCTCTACAGTAACAGCACTGCAGTTTTAGACATGGACACTCTCTCTCTCTGCAGATACAGTACTGTCAGTTTTAGGCCTGGTCTCTCTCTCTCTCCACAGTAACAGCACTGTCAGTTTTAAACGTGGACTCTCTCTCTCCCTCTACAGATACAGCACTGTCAGATATAGGTCTGGTCTCTCTCTCTATACAGATACAGCATTGTCAGATTTAGGCCTTCTCTCTCTCTCTCTCTCGCTCTACCGATACAGCACTGTCATGTTTAGGCCTGGTCACTCTCTCTCACTCTCTCTCTACAGATGCAGGACTGTCAGTTTTATTTATTTTTTATTTAGAGATACAGCACTGAAACAGGCCCTTTGGCCCACCTAGTCTGCTGACCAACAACCACCCATTTTTTAGTAATCCTACATTAATCCTATACTCCCTACCACATCCCCACCATTCTCCTAACACTTACATACACTAGGGGCAATTTGCAATGGCCAATTTACCTATCAACCTGCAAGTCTGTCAGTTTTAGAATTTTTCTTGCTCTTTCTCTTTCTCTCTCTCTGCAGTTACAGCAGTGTCAGCTTTAGATCTGGACACTTCCTCTCTCTCTACAGAGATGGCACTGTCAGATTTAGTCCTGTTTTCTCTCTCTCTCTCCACACAGTTCTGGCACGTTTAGTTTTAGGCCTGCTCTCTCTCTCTCTCTCGACACAGATCCGGCACATGTCAGCTTTAGTCCTGGTCTCTATCTCTCTAGAGAGATGGCAAAGTCAGTTTTCGGCCTGCTCTCTCTCTCTACAGGTATGGCACTGTCAGTTTTTGGCCTCTTTTCTCTCTCTCTCTCTCTCTACACAGGCCCCAGCACATGTCAGGTTTAGTCCTGGTCTCTCTCTCTGCAGATACTGCACTGTCAATTTTACGCCTGGTTTCTCTCTCTCTCTAACTCTGTCTATAGATTCAGCACTGTCAATTTTAGGCCTGGTCCCTCTGTCTCTCACTACAGATAAGGCACTTTCATCTTTAGGCCTGACCTCTCAGTCTCTCTCTGTACAGATACAGCACTGTCAGTATCGGACTGGGTCTCGCTCACTCTTTCTCACTCTACAGATACAGCACTGTCAATTTTAGGCCTGGTCTCTCTCTCTACAGATACAGCAATTTGTGGTTGAGGCCTGCTCTCTCTCTCTCTGTCTACAGGTATGGCACTGTCAGTTTTAGGCCTGGTATCTCTTTCTCGACAGATAAAGCACTGTTGGTGATGGGCCTGGTCACTCAATCTCTCGCTCTACAGGTACATCACAGTCAATTTCAGTGCTGGACTTTCTCTCTCTCTACATATATGGCACTGTCAGTTTTAGGCCTGGTCTCTCCCTCTCTCTCTCTCGCTACAGATTCAGTACTGTCAGTTTTAGACCTGCTTTCTCTCTCCACAGATACATCACTTAGAGCTTTCTTCCTGGTCTCTCTATCTTTCTCTCTGTCTCTGTACAGATACAGCACTGTCAATTTTATGCCTAGTCACTCTCTCTCTCTCTCTACAGATACAACACTGTGAGTTTTAGATCTGGTCACCCACTCTCTCACTCACTCTACTGTTATGGCAATGTCAGTTTTAGGTCTGGTTGCTCTCTCTCTTTACACATACAGCACTGTCTGTTTCAGAGCTGGTCTCTCTCTCTCTACAGATACAGCAATGCCAGTTTTAGACCTGGTCTCTCTCTCCCTCTCTCTCCACAGATACGACAATATCAGTTTGAGGGCTGAAATCTCTCCCTCTCCAAAGATACAGCAATATCAGTTTTAGGGCTGTACTCTCTCTCTCACTACTGATACAGCACTGTCAATTTTAGGGCTGTACTCTGTCTCTCTCTCTACTGATACAGCAATATCAGTTTAAGGGCTGCACTCCATCTCTCTCGCTCTACTGATACAGCAATATCAGTTTGAGGGCTGCACTCCATCTCTCTACTGATACAGCAATATCAGTTTTAGGGCTGTACTCTCTCTCTCTCTCTCTCTCCACTGATACAGTAATATCAGTTTTAGGGCTGTAATCTCTCTCTCTCTCTACTGATAGAGTAATATCACTTTTAGGGCTGTACTCTCTCTCTCTCTCTCTCTCTCTCTCTCTACTGATACAGTAATATCAATTTTAGGGCTGTAATCTCTCTCTCTCTCTACTGATACAGTAATATCACTTTTAGGGCTGTATTCTCTCTGTCTCTCTCCATACTGACACAGTAATATCAGTTTTAGGGCTGTACTCTCTCTCTCTCTCTCTCTCCACTGATACAGTAATATCAGTTTTAGGGCTGTAATCTCTCTCTCTCTCTACTGATACAGTAATATCACTTTTAGGGCTGTACTCTCTCTCTCTCTCTCTCTCTCTCTCTCTCTACTGATACAGTAATATCAATTTTAGGGCTGTACTCTCTCTCTCTCTCTCTGCTGATATAGCAATATCAGTTTTCGGGCTGTCATCTCTCTCTCTCTACTGACACAGCAATATCAGTTTTAGGGCTGTAATCTCTCTCTCTCTAGTGACACAGCAATATCAGTTTTAGGGCTGTAATCTCTCTCTCTCTACTGACACAGCAATATCAGTTTTAGGGCTGTACTCTCTCTCTCTCTCCACTGATACAGTAATATCAGATTTAGGGCTGTACTCTCTCTCTCTCTCCACTGATAAAGTAATATCAGTTTTAGGGCTGCACTCCATCACTCTACTGATACAGCAATATCAGTTTTCGGGCTGCACTCTCTCTCTCTCTCCACTGATACAGTAATATCAGATTTAGGGCTGTACTCTCTCTCTCTCTCCACTGATACAGTAATATCAGATTTAGGGCTGTACTCTCTCTCTCTCTCTACTGATACAGCATTATCAGTTTTAGGGCTGTACTCTCTCTCTCTCGCTCTACAGAAACAGCAATAACAGTTTCAGGGCTGTACTCTCTCTCTCTCTACTGATACAGTAATATCAGTTTTAGGGCTGTACTCCATCTCTCTACTGATAGAGCAATATCAGTTTTAGGGCTGTACTCTCTCTCTAAGGATACAGCAATATCAGTTTTAGGGCTGTAATCTCTCTCTCTCTACTGATACAGCAATATCAGTTTTAGGGCTGTACTCTCTCTCTCTCTCGACTGATACAGTAATATCAGTTTTAGGGCTGTACTCTCTCTCTCTCTACTGATACAGCAATATCAGTTTTAGGGCTGTACTCTCGCTCTCTCTCTCTAAGGATACAGCAAGATCAGTTTTAGGGCTGTACTCTCTCTCTCTCTCACTACTGATACAGTAATATCAGTTTTCGGGCTGTTCTCCCTCTCTCTACTGAAACAGCAATATCAGTTTTAGGGCTGTACTCTCTCACTCTCTCTCTCTACTGATACAGTAATATCAGTTTTAGGGCTGTGCTCCCTCTCTCTCCTGATGCAGCAATATCAGTTTTCGGGCTGTAGTCTCTCTCTCTCTCTACTGATACAGCAAAATCAGTTTTAGGGCTGTGCTCTCTCTCTCTACTGATACAGCAATATCAGTTTTAGGGATGTGCTCTCTCTCTCTCCTGATACAGCAATATCAGTTTTCGGGCTGTACTCTCTATCTCTCTCTCTCTGCTGATATAGCAATATCAGTTTTAGGGCTGTGCTCTCTCTCTCTACTGATACAGTAATAACAGTTTTAGGGCTGGACTCTCGCTCTCTCTCTCTAAGGATACAGCAATATCAGTTTTCGGGATGTACTCTCTCTCTCTCTCTCTATTGATAAAGTAATATCAGTTTTAGGGCTGTGCTCCCTCTCTCTACTGATACAGCAATATCAGTTTTAGGGCTGTGCTCTCTCTCTCTACTGATACAGTAATATCAGTTTTAGGGCTGTACTCTCGCTCTCCCTCTCTAAGGATACAGCAATATCAGTTTTAGGGCTGTACTCTCTCTCTCTCTCTCTACTGATACAGTAATATCAGTTTTAGGGCTGTGCTCCCTCTCTCTACTGAAACAGCAATATCAGTTTTAGGGCTGTACTCTCTCTCTCTCGCTCTACTGATACAGCAATATCAGTTTTAGGGCTGTACTCTCTCTCTCTCTCTACTGATACAGTAATATCAGTTTTAGGGCTGTGCTCCCTCTCTCTACTGATACAGCAATATCAGTTTTAGGGCTGTGCTCTCTCTCTCTACTGATACAGTAATATCAGTTTTAGGGCTGTACTCTCGCTCTCCCTCTCTCTACTGATACAGTAATATCAGTTTTCGGGCTGTACTCTCTCTCTCTCTCTCTCTCTCTACCGATACAGTAATATCAGTTTTAGGGCTGTACTCTCTATCTCTCTCTCTCTACTGATTGAGTAATATCAGTTTTAGGGCTGTATTCTCTATCTCTCTCTCTCTCGAAGGATACAGTAATATCAGTTTTAGGGCTGTCCTCTCTCTCTCTTTACTCATACAGTAATATCAGTTTTAGGGCTGTACTCTTTATCTCTCTCTCTCAACTGATACAGCAATATCAGTTTTAGGGCTGTAATCACTCTCTCTCTACTGATACAGTAATATCAGTTTTAGGGCTGTACTCTCTATCTCTCTCTCTCTCTACTGATACAGTAATATCAGTTTTAGGGCTGTACTCTCTCTCTCTCTCTACCGTTACAGTAATATCAGTTTTAGGGCTGTACTCTCTATCTCTCTCTCTCTACTGATTGAGTAATATCCGTTTTAGGGCTGTACTCTCTATCTCTCTCCTTCTCTCGAAGGATACAGTAATATCAGTTTTAGGGCTGTCCTCTCTCTCTCTCTACTGATACAGTAATATCAGTTTTAGGGCTGTACTCTTTATCTCTCTCTCTCTCAACTGATACAGCAATATCAGTTTTAGGGCTGTACTCTCTCTCTCTCTACTGATACAGTAATATCAGTTTTAGGGCTGTACTCTCTCTCTCTCTACTGATACAGTAATATCAGTTTTAGGGCTGTACTCTCTATCTCTCTCTCTCTACTGATTGAGTTATATCAGTTTTAGGGCTGTTCTCTCTATCTCTCTCTCCCTCGAAGGAGACAGTAAGATCAGTTTTCGGGCTGTCCTCTCTCTCTCAACTGATACAGTAATATCAGTTTTAGGGCTGCACTCTTTATCTCTCTCTCCCTCAACTGATACAGCAATATCAGTTTTAGGGCTGTACTCTCTATCTCTCTCTCTCTCTCTACTGATACAGTAATATCAGTTTTAGGGCTGTACTCTCTCTCTCTCTACTGATACAGTAATATCAGTTTTAGGGCTGTACTCTCTATCTCTCTCTCTCTCTACTGAAACAGTAATATCAGTTTTCGGGCTGTACTCTCTATCTCTCTCTCTCTCTACTGATACATTAATATCAGTTTTAGGGCTGTACTCTCTCTCTCTCCACGGATACAGTAATATCAGTTTTAGGGCTGTACTCTCTATCTCTCTCTCTCAACTGATACAGCATTATGAGTTTTCGGGCTGTACTCTCTCTCTCTCTCTCTCTCTACCGATACAGTAATATCAGTTTTAGGGCTGTACTCTCTATCTCTCTCTCTCTACTGATTGAGTAATATCAGTTTTAGGGCTGTACTCTCTATCTCTCTCTCTCTCGAAGGATACAGTAATATCAGTTTTCGGGCTGTCCTCTCTCTCTCTACTGATACAGTAATATCAGTTTCAGGCCTGTACTCTTTATCTCTCTCTCTCTCAACTGATACAGCAATATCAGTTTTCGGGCTGTACTCTCTCTCTCTCTCTCTCTCTCTACTGATACAGTAATATCAGTTTTAGGGCTGTACTCTCTCTCTCTCTCTACTGATACAGTAATATCAGTTTTAGGGCTGTACTCTCCATCTCTCTCTCTCTCTGCTGAAACAGTAATATCAGTTTTCGGGCTGTACTCTCTATCTCTCTCTCTCTCTACTGAGACAGTAATATCAGTTTTAGGGCTGAAATATCTCTCTCTCTACTGATACAGTAATATCAGTTTTCGGGCTGTACTCTCTCTCTCTCTACCGATACAGTAATATCAGTTTGAGGGCTGTACTCTCTATCTCTCTCTCTCCACTGATTGAGTAATATCAGTTTTAGGGCTGTATTCTCTATCTCTCTCTCTCTACTGATTGAGTAATATCAGTTTTAGGGCTGTATTCTCTATCTCTCTCTCTCTCGAAGGATACAGTAATATCAGTTTTAGGGCTGTCCTCTCTCTCTCTCTACTGATACAGTAATATCAGTTTTAGGGCTTTACTCTTTATCTCTCTCTCTCTCAACTGATACAGCAATATCAGTTTTAGGGCTGTACTCTCTCTCTCTCTACTGATACAGTAATATCAGTTTTCGGGCTGTACTCTCTATCTCTCTCTCTCTCTACTGATACAGTAATATCAGTTTTAGGGCTGCACTTTCTCTCTCTCTCTACTGATACAGTAATATCAGTTTTAGGGCTGTACTCTCTATCTCTCTCTCTCTCGAATGATACAGTAATATCAGTTTTAGGGCTGCACTCTCTCTCTCTCTCTACTGATACAGTAATATCAGTTTTAGGGCTGTACTCCCTCTCTCTCGACTGATACAGTAATATCAGTTTTCGGGCTGCACTCTCTCTCTCTCTACTGATGCAGCAATATCAGTTTTAGGGCTGTTCTCTCTCTCTCTCTCTCTCTACAGATACAGTAATATCAATTTTAGGGCTGTACTCTCTCTATCTCTCTACTGATACAGCAATATCAGTTTTAGGACTGTACTCTCTCTCTCTCTCTCTCTCGAAGGATACAGTAATATCAGTTTTAGGGCTGTCCTCTCTCTCACTCTACTGATACAGTAATATCAGTTTTAGGGCTGTACTCTTTATCTCTCTCTCTCTCAACTGATACAGCAATATCAGTTTTAGGGCTGTACTCTCTCTCTCTCTACTGATACAGTAATATCAGTTTTAGGGCTGTACTCTCTCTCTCTCCACTGATACAGTAATATCAGTTTTAGGGCTGTACTCTCTATCTCTCTCTCTCAACTGATACAGCATTATCAGTTTTCGGGCTGTACTCTCTCTATCTCTCTCTCTCTACCGATACAGTAATATCAGTTTTCGGGCTGTACTCTCTATCTCTCTCTCTCTCTACTGATTGAGTAATATCAGTTTTAGGGCTGTACTCTCTATCTCTCTCTCTCTCGAAGGATACAGTAATATCAGTTTTAGGGCTGTCCTCTCTCTCTCTACTGATACAGTAATATCGGTTTTCGGGCTGTACTCTCTCTCTCTCTACCGATACAGTAATATCAGTTTTAGGGCTGTACTCTCTATCTCTCTCTCTCTACTGATTGAGTAATATCAGTTTTAGGGCTGTATTCTCTATCTCTCTCTCTCTTCTTTTCTTTTGGGCCTCCTTATCTCGAGAGACAATGGATACGCGCCTGGAGGTGGTCAGTGGTTTGTGAAGCTGCGCCTGGAGTGGCTATAAAGGCCAATTCTGGAGTGACA
This sequence comes from Heterodontus francisci, assembly GCF_036365525.1. Taxonomy (NCBI): domain Eukaryota; kingdom Metazoa; phylum Chordata; class Chondrichthyes; order Heterodontiformes; family Heterodontidae; genus Heterodontus; species Heterodontus francisci. The sequence goes on from NW_027140176.1 coordinate 443,851, forward strand.
GGCTCTTCCACAGGTGCTGCAGAGCAATTTGTTTGTTGGGGCTGTTGCACAGTTGGCACTCCCCTTGCGCCTCTGTCTTTTTTCCTGCCAACTACTAAGTCTCTTCGACTCGCCACAATTTAGCCCTGTCTTTATGGCTGCCCGCCAGCTCTGCTGATTGAGTAATATCAGTTTTAGGGCTGTATTCTCTATCTCTCTCTCTCTCGAAGGATACAGTAATATCAGTTTTAGGGCTGTCCTCTCTCTCTCTCTACTGATACAGTAATATCAGTTTTAGGGCTGTACTCTTTATCTCTCTCTCTCTCAACTGATACAGCAATATCAGTTTTAGGGCTGTACTCTCTCTCTCTCTACTGATACAGTAATATCAGTTTTAGGGCTGTACTCTCTATCTCTCTCTCTCTCTACTGATACAGTAATATCAGTTTTAGGGCTGCACTTTCTCTCTCTCTCTACTGATACAGTAATATCAGTTTTAGGGCTGTACTCTCTATCTCTCCCTCTATCGAATGATACATTAATATCAGTTTTAGGGCTGCACTCTCTCTCTCTCTCTACTGATACAGTAATATCAGTTTTAGGGCTGTACTCCCTCTCTCTCGACTGATACAGTAATATCAGTTTTAGGGCTGTACTCTCTCTCTCTCTCTCTCTCTCTACTGATACAGTAATATCAGTTTTAGGGCTGTACTCTCTCTATCTCTCTACTGATATAGTAATATCAGTTTTAGGGCTGTACTCTCTCTCTCTCTCTCTCTCTACTGATGCAGTAATATCAGTTTTAGGGCTGCACTCTCTCTCTCTCTCTCTCTCTACTGATCCAGTAATATCAGTTTTAGGGCTGTACTCTCTCTCTCTCTACTGATACAGTAATATCAGTTTTCGGGCTGTACTCTCTATCTCTCTCTCTCCACTGATTGAGTAATATCAGTTTTAGGGCTGTATTCTCTATCTCTCTCTCTCTCGAAGGATACAGTAATATCAGTTTTAGGGCTGTCCTCTCTCTCTCTCTACTGATACAGTAATATCAGTTTGCGGGCTGTACTCTTTATCTCTCTCTCTCTCAACTGATACAGCAATATCAGTTTTAGGGCTGTACTCTCTCTCTCTCTACTGATACAGTAATATCAGTTTTAGGGCTGTACTTTCTCTCTCTCTCTACTGATACAGTAATATCAGTTTTAGGGCTGTACTCTCTCTCTGTCTACTCATACAGTAATATCAGTTTTAGGGCTGTACTCTCTATCTCTCTCTCTCTCTACTGATACAGTAATATCAGTTTTAGGGCTGTACTCTCTCTCTCTCCACCGATACAGTAATATCAGTTTTAGGGCTGTACTCTCTATCTCTCTCTCTCTACTGATTGAGTAATATCAGTTTTAGGGCTGTACTCTCTATCTCTCTCTCTCTCGAAGGATACAGTAATATCAGTTTTAGGGCTGTCCTCTCTCTCACTCTACTGATACAGTAATATCAGTTTTAGGGTTGTACTCTTTATCTCTCTCTCGCTCAACTGATACAGCAATATCAGTTTTAGGGCTGTACTCTCTCTCTCTCTACTGATACAGTAATATCAGTTTTAGGGCTGTCCTCTCTCTCTCTCCACTGATACAGTAATATCAGTTTTAGGGCTGTACTCTCTATCTCACTCACTCAACTGATACAGCATTATCAGTTTTCGGGCTGCACTCTCTCTCTCTCTCTCTCTCTACCGATACAGTAATATCAGTTTTAGGGCTGTACTCTCTATCTCTCTCTCTCTACTGATTGAGTAATATCAGTTTTAGGGCTGTCCTCTCTCTCTCCACTGATACAGTAATATCAGTTTTAGGGCTGTACTCTTTATCTCTCTCTCTCTCAACTGATACAGCAATATCAGTTTTAGGGCTGTGCTCTCTATCTCTCTCTCTCTCTCTACTGATACAGTAATATCAGTTTTAGGGCTGTACTCTCTCTCTCTCTACTGATACAGTAATATCAGTTTTATGGCTGTACTCTCTATCTCTCTCTCTCTCTACTGAAACAGTAATATCAGTTTTCGGGCTGTACTCTCTATCTCTCTCTCTCTCTACTGATACAGTAATATCAGTTTTAGGGCTGTACTATCTCTCTCTCTACTGATACAGTAATATCAGTTTTCGGGCTGTACTCTCTCTCTCTCTACCGATACAGCAATATTAGTTTTAGGGCTGTACTCTCTATCTCTCTCTCCACTGATTGAGTAATATCAGTTTTAGGGCTGTACTCTCTCTCTCTCTACTGATACAGTAATATCAGTTTCAGGGCTGTACTCTCTCTATCTCTACTGATACAGTAATATCAGTTTTCGGGATGCAATCTCTCTCTCTCTACTGATGCAGCAATATCAGTTTTAGGGCTGTTCTCTCTCTCTCTCTCTCTCTACAGATACAGTAATATCAATTTTAGGGCTGTACTCTCTCTATCTCTGCTGATACAGCAATATCAATTTTAGGACTGTACTCTCTCTCTCTCTCTCGAAGGATACAGTAATATCAGTTTTAGGGCTGTCCTCTCTCTCACTCTACTGATACAGTAATATCAGTTTTAGGGCTGTACTCTTTATCTCTCTCTCTCTCAACTGATACAGCAATATCAGTTTTAGGGCTGTACTCTCTCTCTCTCTACTGATACAGTAATATCAGTTTTAGGGCTGTACTCTCTCTCTCTCCACTGATACAGTAATATCAGTTTTAGGGCTGTACTCTCTATCTCTCTCTCTCTCTACTGAAACAGTAATATCAGTTTTCGGGCTGTACTCTCTATCTCTCTCTCTCTCTACTTATACAGTAATATCAGTTTTAGGGCTGTACTATCTCTCTCTCTACTGATACAGTAATATCAGTTTTCGGGCTGTACTCTCTCTCTCTCTACCGATACAGTAATATTAGTTTTAGGGCTGTACTCTCTATCTCTCTCTCTCCACTGATTGAGTAATATCAGTTTTAGGGCTGTACTCTCTCTCTCTCTACTGATACAGTAATATCAGTTTTAGGGCTGTACTCTCTCTATCTCTACTGATACAGTAATATCAGTTTTCGGGATGCACTCTCTCTCTCTCTACTGATGCAGCAATATCAGTTTTAGGGCTGTTCTCTATCTCTCTCTCTCTCGAAGGATACAGTAATATCAGTTTTAGGGCTGTCCTCTCTCTCTCTCTACTGATACAGTAATATCAGTTTTAGGGCTGTACTCTTTATCTCTCTCTCTCTCAACTGATACAGCAATATCAGTTTTAGGGCTGTACTCTCTCTCTCTCTACTGATACAGTAATATCAGTTTTAGGGCTGTACTCTCTATCTCTCTCTCTCTCTACTGATACAGTAATATCAGTTTTAGGGCTGCACTTTCTCTCTCTCTCTACTGATACAGTAATATCAGTTTTAGGGCTGTACTCTCTATCTCTCCCTCTATCGAATGATACATTAATATCAGTTTTAGGGCTGCACTCTCTCTCTCTCTCTACTGATACAGTAATATCAGTTTTAGGGCTGTACTCCCTCTCTCTCGACTGATACAGTAATATCAGTTTTAGGGCTGTACTCTCTCTCTCTCTCTCTCTCTACTGATACAGTAATATCAGTTTTAGGGCTGTACTCTCTCTATCTCTCTACTGATATAGTAATATCAGTTTTAGGGCTGTACTCTCTCTCTCTCTCTCTCTCTACTGATGCAGTAATATCAGTTTTAGGGCTGCACTCTCTCTCTCTCTCTCTCTACTGATCCAGTAATATCAGTTTTAGGGCTGTACTCTCTCTATCTCTACTGATACAGTAATATCAGTTTTCGGGCTGTACTCTCTATCTCTCTCTCTCCACTGATTGAGTAATATCAGTTTTAGGGCTGTATTCTCTATCTCTCTCTCTCTCGAAGGATACAGTAATATCAGTTTTAGGGCTGTCCTCTCTCTCTCTCTACTGATACAGTAATATCAGTTTGCGGGCTGTACTCTTTATCTCTCTCTCTCTCAACTGATACAGCAATATCAGTTTTAGGGCTGTACTCTCTCTCTCTCTACTGATACAGTAATATCAGTTTTAGGGCTGTACTCTCTCTCTGTCTACTCATACAGTAATATCAGTTTTAGGGCTGTACTCTCTATCTCTCTCTCTCTCTACTGATACAGTAATATCAGTTTTAGGGCTGTACTCTCTCTCTCTCCACCGATACAGTAATATCAGTTTTAGGGCTGTACTCTCTATCTCTCTCTCTCTACTGATTGAGTAATATCAGTTTTAGGGCTGTACTCTCTATCTCTCTCTCTCTCGAAGGATACAGTAATATCAGTTTTAGGGCTGTCCTCTCTCTCACTCTACTGATACAGTAATATCAGTTTTAGGGTTGTACTCTTTATCTCTCTCTCGCTCAACTGATACAGCAATATCAGTTTTAGGGCTGTACTCTCTCTCTCTCTACTGATACAGTAATATCAGTTTTAGGGCTGTCCTCTCTCTCTCTCCACTGATACAGTAATATCAGTTTTAGGGCTGTACTCTCTATCTCACTCACTCAACTGATACAGCATTATCAGTTTTCGGGCTGCACTCTCTCTCTCTCTCTCTCTCTACCGATACAGTAATATCAGTTTTAGGGCTGTACTCTCTATCTCTCTCTCTCTACTGATTGAGTAATATCAGTTTTAGGGCTGTCCTCTCTCTCTCCACTGATACAGTAATATCAGTTTTAGGGCTGTACTCTTTATCTCTCTCTCTCTCAACTGATACAGCAATATCAGTTTTAGGGCTGTGCTCTCTATCTCTCTCTCTCTCTCTACTGATACAGTAATATCAGTTTTAGGGCTGTACTCTCTCTCTCTCTACTGATACAGTAATATCAGTTTTATGGCTGTACTCTCTATCTCTCTCTCTCTCTACTGAAACAGTAATATCAGTTTTCGGGCTGTACTCTCTATCTCTCTCTCTCTCTACTGATACAGTAATATCAGTTTTAGGGCTGTACTATCTCTCTCTCTACTGATACAGTAATATCAGTTTTCGGGCTGTACTCTCTCTCTCTCTACCGATACAGCAATATTAGTTTTAGGGCTGTACTCTCTATCTCTCTCTCCACTGATTGAGTAATATCAGTTTTAGGGCTGTACTCTCTCTCTCTCTACTGATACAGTAATATCAGTTTCAGGGCTGTACTCTCTCTATCTCTACTGATACAGTAATATCAGTTTTCGGGATGCACTCTCTCTCTCTCTACTGATGCAGCAATATCAGTTTTAGGGCTGTTCTCTCTCTCTCTCTCTCTCTACAGATACAGTAATATCAATTTTAAGGCTGTACTCTCTCTATCTCTGCTGATACAGCAATATCAATTTTAGGACTGTACTCTCTCTCTCTCTCTCGAAGGATACAGTAATATCAGTTTTAGGGCTGTCCTCTCTCTCACTCTACTGATACAGTAATATCAGTTTTAGGGCTGTACTCTTTATCTCTCTCTCTCTCAACTGATACAGCAATATCAGTTTTAGGGCTGTACTCTCTCTCTCTCTACTGATACAGTAATATCAGTTTTAGGGCTGTACTCTCTCTCTCTCCACTGATACAGTAATATCAGTTTTAGGGCTGTACTCTCTATCTCTCTCTCTCTCTACTGAAACAGTAATATCAGTTTTCGGGCTGTACTCTCTATCTCTCTCTCTCTCTACTGATACAGTAATATCAGTTTTAGGGCTGTACTATCTCTCTCTCTACTGATACAGTAATATCAGTTTTCGGGCTGTACTCTCTCTCTCTCTACCGATACAGTAATATTAGTTTTAGGGCTGTACTCTCTATCTCTCTCTCTCCACTGATTGAGTAATATCAGTTTTAGGGCTGTACTCTCTCTCTCTCTACTGATACAGTAATATCAGTTTTAGGGCTGTACTCTCTCTATCTCTACTGATACAGTAATATCAGTTTTCGGGATGCACTCTCTCTCTCTCTACTGATGCAGCAATATCAGTTTTAGGGCTGTTCTCTCTCTCTCTCTCTCTTTACAGATACAGTAATATCAATTTTAGGGCTGTACTCTCTCTATCTCTGCTGATACAGCAATATCAATTTTAGGACTGTACTCTCTCTCTCTCTCGAAGGATACAGTAATATCAGTTTTAGGGCTGTCCTCTCTCTCACTCTACTGATACAGTAATATCAGTTTTAGGGCTGTACTCTTTATCTCTCTCTCTCTCAACTGATACAGCAATATCAGTTTTAGGGCTGTACTCTCTCTCTCTCTACTGATACAGTAATATCAGTTTTAGGGCTGTACTCTCTCTCTCTCCACTGATACAGTAATATCAGTTTTAGGGCTGTACTCTCTATCTCTCTCTCTCAACTGATACAGCATTATCAGTTTTCGGGCTGTACTCTCTCTATCTCTCTCTCTCTACCGATACAGTAATATCAGTTTTCGGGCTGTACTCTCTATCTCTCTCTCTCTCTCTGCTGATTGAGTAATATCAGTTTTAGGGCTGTACTCTCTATCTCTCTCTCTCTCGAAGGATACAGTAATATCAGTTTTAGGGCTGTCCTCTCTCTCTCTACTGATACAGTAATATCAGTTTTCGGGCTGTACTCTCTCTCTCTCTACCGATACAGTAATATCAGTTTTAGGGCTGTACTCTCTATCTCTCTCTCTCTACTGATTGAGTAATATCAGTTTTAGGGCTGTATTCTCTATCTCTCTCTCTCTTCTTTTCTTTTGGGCCTCCTTATCTCGAGAGACAATGGATACGCGCCTGGAGGTGGTCAGTGGTTTGTGAAGCAGCGCCTGGAGTGGCTATAAAGGCCAATTCTGGAGTGACAGGCTCTTCCACAGGTGCTGCAGAGAAATTTGTTTGTTGGGGCTGTTGCACAGTTGGCACTCCCCTTGCGCCTCTGTCTTTTTTCCTGCCAACTACTAAGTCTCTTCGACTCGCCACAATTTAGCCCTGTCTTTATGGCTGCCCGCCAGCTCTGCTGATTGAGTAATATCAGTTTTAGGGCTGTATTCTCTATCTCTCTCTCTCTCGAAGGATACAGTAATATCAGTTTTAGGGCTGTCCTCTCTCTCTCTACTGATACAGTAATATCAGTTTTAGGGCAGTACTCTTTATCTCTCTCTCTCTCAACTGATACAGCAATATCAGTTTTAGGGCAGTACTCTCTCTCTCTCTACTGATACAGTAATATCAGTTTTAGGGCTGTACTCTCTATCTCTCTCTCTCTCTCTACTCATACAGTAATATCAGTTTTAGGGCTGCACTTTCTCTCTCTCTCTACTGATACAGTAATATCAGTTTTAGGGCTGTACTCTCTATCTCTCCCTCTGTCGAATGATACAGTAATATCAGTTTTAGGGCTGCACTCTCTCTCTCTCTCTACTGATACAGTAATATCAGTTTTAGGGCTGTACTCCCTCTCTCTCGACTGATACAGTAATATCAGTTTTAGGGCTGTACTCTCTCTCTCTCTCTCTCTCTACTGATACAGTAATATCAGTTTTAGGGCTGTACTCTCTCTATCTCTCTACTGATACAGTAATATCAGTTTTAGGGCTGTACTCTCTCTCTCTCTCTCTCTACTGATGGAGTAATATCAGTTTTAGGGCTGCACTCTCTCTCTCTCTCTCTCTACTGATCCAGTAATATCAGTTTTAGGGCTGTACTCTTTATCTCTCTCTCTCTCAACTGATACAGCAATATCAGTTTTAGGGCTGTACTCTCTCTCTCTCTACTGATACAGTAATATCATTTTTGGGGCTGTACTCTCTCTCTCTCCACTGATACAGTAATATCAGTTTTAGGGCTGTACTCTCTATCTCTCTCTCTCTCTACTGAAACAGTAATATCAGTTTTCGGGCTGTACTCTCTATCTCTCTCTCTCTCTACTGATACAGTAATATCAGTTTTAGGGCTGTACTATCTCTCTCTCTACTGATACAGTAATATCAGTTTTCGGGCTGTACTCTCTCTCTCTCTACCGATACAGTAATATTAGTTTTAGGGCTGTACTCTCTATCTCTCTCTCTCCACTGATTGAGTAATATCAGTTTTAGGGCTGTACTCTCTCTCTCTCTACTGATACAGTAATATCAGTTTTAGGGCTGTACTCTCTCTATCTCTACTGATACAGTAATATCAGTTTTCGGGATGCACTCTCTCTCTCTCTACTGATGCAGCAATATCAGTTTTAGGGCTGTTCTCTCTCTCTCTCTCTCATTACAGATACAGTAATATCAATTTTAGGGCTGTACTCTCTCTATCTCTGCTGATACAGCAATATCAATTTTAGGACTGTACTCTCTCTCTCTCTCGAAGGATACAGTAATATCAGTTTTAGGGCTGTCCTCTCTCTCACTCTACTGATACAGTAATATCAGTTTTAGGGTTGTACTCTTTATCTCTCTCTCGCTCAACTGATACAGCAATATCAGTTTTAGGGCTGTACTCTCTCTCTCTCTACTGATACAGTAATATCAGTTTTAGGGCTGTACTCTCTCTCTCTCCACTGATACAGTAATATCAGTTTTAGGGCTGTACTCTCTATCTCTCTCTCTCAACTGATACAGCATTATCAGTTTTCGGGCTGTACTCTCTCTATCTCTCTCTCTCTACCGATACAGTAATATCAGTTTTCGGGCTGTACTCTCTATCTCTCTCTCTCTCTACTGATTGAGTAATATCAGTTTTAGGGCTGTACTCTCTATCTCTCTCTCTCTCGAAGGATACAGTAATATCAGTTTTAGGGCTGTCCTCTCTCTCTCTACTGATACAGTAATATCAGTTTTCGGGCTGTACTCTCTCTCTCTCTACCGATACAGTAATATCAGTTTTAGGGCTGTACTCTCTATCTCTCTCTCTCTACTGATTGAGTAATATCAGTTTTAGGGCTGTATTCTCTATCTCTCTCTCTCTTCTTTTCTTTTGGGCCTCCTTATCTCGAGAGACAATGGATACGCGCCTGGAGGTGGTCAGTGGTTTGTGAAGCAGCGCCTGGAGTGGCTATAAAGGCCAATTCTGGAGTGACAGGCTCTTCCACAGGTGCTGCAGAGAAATTTGTTTGTTGGGGCTGTTGCACAGTTGGCACTCCCCTTGCGCCTCTGTCTTTTTTCCTGCCAACTACTAAGTCTCTTCGACTCGCCACAATTTAGCCCTGTCTTTATGGCTGCCCGCCAGCTCTGCTGATTGAGTAATATCAGTTTTAGGGCTGTATTCTCTATCTCTCTCTCTCTCGAAGGATACAGTAATATCAGTTTTAGGGCTGTCCTCTCTCTCTCTACTGATACAGTAATATCAGTTTTAGGGCAGTACTCTTTATCTCTCTCTCTCTCAACTGATACAGCAATATCAGTTTTAGGGCAGTACTCTCTCTCTCTCTACTGATACAGTAATATCAGTTTTAGGGCTGTACTCTCTATCTCTCTCTCTCTCTACTCATACAGTAATATCAGTTTTAGGGCTGCACTTTCTCTCTCTCTCTACTGATACAGTAATATCAGTTTTAGGGCTGTACTCTCTATCTCTCCCTCTGTCGAATGATACAGTAATATCAGTTTTAGGGCTGCACTCTCTCTCTCTCTCTACTGATACAGTAATATCAGTTTTAGGGCTGTACTCCCTCTCTCTCGACTGATACAGTAATATCAGTTTTAGGGCTGTACTCTCTCTCTCTCTCTCTCTCTACTGATACAGTAATATCAGTTTTAGGGCTGTACTCTCTCTATCTCTCTACTGATACAGTAATATCAGTTTTAGGGCTGTACTCTCTCTCTCTCTCTCTCTACTGATGCAGTAATATCAGTTTTAGGGCTGCACTCTCTCTCTCTCTCTCTCTCTACTGATCCAGTAATATCAGTTTTAGGGCTGTACTCTCTCTATCTCTACTGATACAGTAATATCAGTTTTCGGGCTGTACTCTCTCTCTCTCTACCGATACAGTAATATCAGTTTTAGGGCTGTACTCTCTATCTCTCTCTCTCCACTGATTGAGTAATATCAGTTTTAGGGCTGCATTCTCTATCTCTCTCTCTCTCGAAGGATACAGTAATATCAGTTTTAGGGCTGTCCTCTCTCTCTCTCTCTACTGATACAGTAATATCAGTTTGAGGGCTGTACTCTTTATCTCTCTCTCTCTCAACTGATACAGCAATATCAGTTTTAGGGCTGTACTCTCTCTCTCTCTACTGATACAGTAATATCAGTTTTAGGGCTGTACTCTCTTTCTCTCTCTCTCTCTACTGACACAGTAATATCAGTTTTAGGGCTGCACTTTCTCTCTCTCTCTACTGATACAGTAATATCAGTGTTAGGGCTGTACTCTCTCTCTCTCTACTGATACAGTAATATCAGTTTTAGGGCTGTACTCTCTCTCTCTCCACCGATACAGTAATATCAGTTTTAGGGCTGTACTCTCTATCTCTCTCTCTCTCTACTGATACAGTAATATCAGTGTTAGGGCTGTACTCTCTCTCTCTCTACTGATACAGTAATATCAGTTTTAGGGCTGTACTCTCTCTCTCTCCACCGATACAGTAATATCAGTTTTAGGGCTGTACTCTCTATCTCTCTCTCTCTACTGATTGAGTAATATCAGTTTTAGGGCTGTACTCTCTATCTCTCTCTCTCTCGAAGGATACAGTAATATCAGTTTTAGGGCTGTCCTCTCTCTCACTCTACTGATACAGTAATATCAGTTTTAGGGTTGTACTCTTTATCTCTCTCTCTCTCAACTGATACAGCAATATCAGTTTTAGGGCTGTACTCTCTCTCTACTGATACAGTAATATCAGTTTTAGGGCTGTACTCTCTCTCTCTCCACTGATACAGTAATATCAGTTTTAGGGCTGTACTCTCTATCTCTCTCTCTCAACTGATACAGCATTATCAGTTTTCGGGCTGTACTCTCTCTCTCTCTCTCTACCGATACAGTAATATCAGTTTTAGGGCTGTACTCTCTATCTCTCTCTCTCGACTGATTGAGTAATATCAGTTTTAGGGCTGTCCTCTCTCTCTCTACTGATACAGTAATATCAGTTTTAGGGCTGTACTCTTTATCTCTCTCTCTCTCAACTGATACAGCAATATCAGTTTTAGGGCTGTGCTCTCTATCTCTCTCTCTCTCTCTACTGATACAGTAATATCAGTTTTAGGGCTGTACTCTCTCTCTCTCTACTGATACAGTAATATCAGTTTTATGGCTGTACTCTCTATTTCTCTCTCGCTCAACTGATACAGCAATATCAGTTTTAGGGCTGTACTCTCTCTCTCTCTACTGATACAGTAATATCAGTTTTAGGGCTGTACTCTCTCTCTCTCCACTGATACAGTAATATCAGTTTTAGGGCTGTACTCTCTATCTCTCTCTCTCAACTGATACAGCATTATCAGTTTTCGGGCTGTACTCTCTCTATCTCTCTCTCTCTACCGATACAGTAATATCAGTTTTCGGGCTGTACTCTCTATCTCTCTCTCTCTCTACTGATTGAGTAATATCAGTTTTAGGGCTGTACTCTCTATCTCTCTCTCTCTCGAAGGATACAGTAATATCAGTTTTAGGGCTGTCCTCTCTCTCTCTACTGATACAGTAATATCAGTTTTCGGGCTGTACTCTCTCTCTCTCTACCGATACAGTAATATCAGTTTTAGGGCTGTACTCTCTATCTCTCTCTCTCTACTGATTGAGTAATATCAGTTTTAGGGCTGTATTCTCTATCTCTCTCTCTCTTCTTTTCTTTTGGGCCTCCTTATCTCGAGAGACAATGGATACGCGCCTGGAGGTGGTCAGTGGTTTGTGAAGCAGCGCCTGGAGTGGCTATAAAGGCCAATTCTGGAGTGACAGGCTCTTCCACAGGTGCTGCAGAGAAATTTGTTTGTTGGGGCTGTTGCACAGTTGGCACTCCCCTTGCGCCTCTGTCTTTTTTCCTGCCAACTACTAAGTCTCTTCGACTCGCCACAATTTAGCCCTGTCTTTATGGCTGCCCGCCAGCTCTGCTGATTGAGTAATATCAGTTTTAGGGCTGTATTCTCTATCTCTCTCTCTCTCGAAGGATACAGTAATATCAGTTTTAGGGCTGTCCTCTCTCTCTCTACTGATACAGTAATATCAGTTTTAGGGCAGTACTCTTTATCTCTCTCTCTCTCAACTGATACAGCAATATCAGTTTTAGGGCAGTACTCTCTCTCTCTCTACTGATACAGTAATATCAGTTTTAGGGCTGTACTCTCTATCTCTCTCTCTCTCTACTCATACAGTAATATCAGTTTTAGGGCTGCACTTTCTCTCTCTCTCTACTGATACAGTAATATCAGTTTTAGGGCTGTACTCTCTATCTCTCCCTCTGTCGAATGATACAGTAATATCAGTTTTAGGGCTGCACTCTCTCTCTCTCTCTACTGATACAGTAATATCAGTTTTAGGGCTGTACTCCCTCTCTCTCGACTGATACAGTAATATCAGTTTTAGGGCTGTACTCTCTCTCTCTCTCTCTCTCTCTACTGATACAGTAATATCAGTTTTAGGGCTGTACTCTATCTCTCTACTGATACAGTAATATCAGTTTTAGGGCTGTACTCTCTCTCTCTCTCTCTCTACTGATGCAGTAATATCAGTTTTAGGGCTGCACTCTCTCTCTCTCTCTCTCTACTGATCCAGTAATATCAGTTTTAGGGCTGTACTCTCTCTATCTCTACTGATACAGTAATATCAGTTTTCGGGCTGTACTCTCTCTCTCTCTACCGATACAGTAATATCAGTTTTAGGGCTGTACTCTCTATCTCTCTCTCTCCACTGATTGAGTAATATCAGTTTTAGGGCTGCATTCTCTATCTCTCTCTCTCTCGAAGGATACAGTAATATCAGTTTTAGGGCTGTCCTCTCTCTCTCTCTACTGATACAGTAATATCAGTTTGAGGGCTGTACTCTTTATCTCTCTCTCTCTCAACTGATACAGCAATATCAGTTTTAGGGCTGTACTCTCTCTCTCTCTACTGATACAGTAATATCAGTTTTAGGGCTGTACTCTCTTTCTCTCTCTCTCTCTACTGACACAGTAATATCAGTTTTAGGGCTGCACTTTCTCTCTCTCTCTACTGATACAGTAATATCAGTGTTAGGGCTGTACTCTCTCTCTCTCTACTGATACAGTAATATCAGTTTTAGGGCTGTACTCTCTCTCTCTCCACCGATACAGTAATATCAGTTTTAGGGCTGTACTCTCTATCTCTCTCTCTCTACTGATACAGTAATATCAGTGTTAGGGCTGTACTCTCTCTCTCTCTACTGATACAGTAATATCAGTTTTAGGGCTGTACTCTCTCTCTCTCCACCGATACAGTAATATCAGTTTTAGGGCTGTACTCTCTATCTCTCTCTCTCTACTGATTGAGTAATATCAGTTTTAGGGCTGTACTCTCTATCTCTCTCTCTCTCGAAGGATACAGTAATATCAGTTTTAGGGCTGTCCTCTCTCTCACTCTACTGATACAGTAATATCAGTTTTAGGGTTGTACTCTTTATCTCTCTCTCTCTCAACTGATACAGCAATATCAGTTTTAGGGCTGTACTCTCTCTCTACTGATACAGTAATATCAGTTTTAGGGCTGTACTCTCTCTCTCTCCACTGATACAGTAATATCAGTTTTAGGGCTGTACTCTCTATCTCTCTCTCTCAACTGATACAGCATTATCAGTTTTCGGGCTGTACTCTCTCTCTCTCTGTACCGATACAGTAATATCAGTTTTAGGGCTGTACTCTCTATCTCTCTCTCTCGACTGATTGAGTAATATCAGTTTTAGGGCTGTCCTCTCTCTCTCTACTGATACAGTAATATCAGTTTTAGGGCTGTACTCTTTATCTCTCTCTCTCTCAACTGATACAGCAATATCAGTTTTAGGGCTGTGCTCTCTATCTCTCTCTCTCTCTCTACTGATACAGTAATATCAGTTTTAGGGCTGTACTCTCTCTCTCTCTACTGATACAGTAATATCAGTTTTATGGCTGTACTCTCTATCTCTCTCTCTCTCTACTGAAACAGTAATATCAGTTTTCGGGCTGTACTCTCTATCTCTCTCTCTCTCTACTGATACAGTAATATCAGTTTTAGGGCTGTACTATCTCTCTCTCTACTGATACAGTAATATCAGTTTTCGGGCTGTACTCTCTCTCTACCGATACAGTAATATCAGTTTTAGGGCTGTACTCTCTCTCTCTCTACTGATACAGTAATATCAGTTTTAGGGCTGTACTCTCTCTATCTCTACTGATACAGTAATATCAGTTTTCGGGCTGCACTCTCTCTCTCTCTCTACTGATGCAGCAATATCAGTTTTAGGGCTGTTCTCTCTCTCTCTCTCTCTCTCTACAGATACAGTAATATCAATTTTAGGGCTGTACTCTCTCTATCTCTCTACTGATACAGCAATATCAGTTTTAGGACTGTACTCTCTCTCTCTCTCTCTCTCGAAGGATACAGTAATATCAGTTTTAGGTCTGTCCTCTCTCTCACTCTACTGATATAGTAATATCAGTTTTAGGGCTGTACTCTTTATCTCTCTCTACTGATACAGTAATATCAGTTTTAGGGCTGTACTCTCTCTCTCTCCACTGATACAGTAATATCAGTTTTAGGGCTGTACTCTCTATCTCTCTCTCTCAACTGATACAGCATTATCAGTTTTCGGGCTGTACTCTCTCTATCTCTCTCTCTCTACCGATACATTAATATCAGTTTTCGGTCTGTACTCTCTATCTCTCTCTCTCTCTACTGATTGAGTAATATCAGTTTTAGGGCTGTACTCTCTATCTCTCTCTCTCTCGAAGGATACAGTAATATCAGTTTTAGGGCTGTCCTCTCTCTCTCTACTGATACAGTAATATCAGTTTTCGGGCTGTACTCTCTCTCTCTCTACCGATACAGTAATATCAGTTTTAGGGCTGTACTCTCTATCTCTCTCTCTCTACTGATTGAGTAATATCAGTTTTAGGGCTGTATTCTCTATCTCTCTCTCTCTTCTTTTCTTTTGGGCCTCCTTATCTCGAGATACAATGGATACGCGCCTGGAGGTGGTCAGTGGTTTGTGAAGCAGCGCCTGGAGTGGCTATAAAGGCCAATTCTGGAGTGACAGGCTCTTCCACAGGTGCTGCAGAGAAATTTGTTTGTTGGGGCTGTTGCACAGTTGGCACTCCCCTTGCGCCTCTGTCTTTTTTCCTGCCAACTACTAAGTCTCTTCGACTCGCCACAATTTAGCCCTGTCTTTATGGCTGCCCGCCAGCTCTGCTGATTGAGTAATATCAGTTTTAGGGCTGTATTCTCTATCTCTCTCTCTCTCGAAGGATACAGTAATATCAGTTTTAGGGCTGTCCTCTCTCTCTCTCTCTACTGATACAGTAATATCAGTTTTAGGGCTGTACTCTTTATCTCTCTCTCTCTCAACTGATACAGCAATATCAGTTTTCGGGCTGTACTCTCTCTCTCTCTACTGATACAGTAATATCAGTTTTAGGGCTGTACTCTCTATCTCTCTCTCTCTCTACTGATCCAGTAATATCAGTTTTAGGGCTGCACTTTCTCTCTCTCTCTACTGATACAGTAATATCAGTTTTAGGGCTGTACTCTCTATCTCTCCCTCTATCGAATGATACAGTAATATCAGTTTTAGGGCTGCACTCTCTCTCTCTCTCTACTGATACAGTAATATCAGTTTTAGGGCTGTACTCCCTCTCTCTCGACTGATACAGTAATATCAGTTTTAGGGCTGTACTCTCTCTCTCTCTCTCTCTCTACTGATACAGTAATATCAGTTTTAGGGCTGTACTCTCTCTATCTCTCTACTGATACAGTAATATCAGTTTTAGGGCTGTACTCTCTCTCTCTCTCTCTCTCTACTGATGCAGTAATATCAGTTTTAGGGCTGCACTCTCTCTCTCTCTCTCTCTCTCTACTGATCCAGTAATATCAGTTTTAGGGCTGTACTCTCTCTATCTCTACTGATACAGTAATATCAGTTTTCGGGCTGTACTATTTCTCTCTCTACCGATACAGTAATATCAGTTTTAGGGCTGTACTCTCTATCTCTCTCTCTCCACTGATTAAGTAATATCAGTTTTAGAGCTGTATTCTCTATCTCTCTCTCTCTACTGATTGAGTAATATCAGTTTTAGGGCTGTATTCTCTATCTCTCTCTCTCTCGAAGGATACAGTAATATCAGTTTTAGGGCTGTCCTCTCTCTCTCTCTACTGATACAGTAATATCAGTTTGAGGGCTGTACTCTTTATCACTCTCTCTCTCAACTGATACAGCAATATCAGTTTTAGGGCTGTACTCTCTCTCTCTCTACTGATACAGTAATATCAGTTTTAGGGCTGTACTCTCTTTCTCTCTCTCTCTCTCTACTGATACAGTAATATCAGTTTTAGGGCTGCACTTTCTCTCTCTCTCTACTGATACAGTAATATCAGTTTTAGGGCTGTACTCTCTCTCTCTCTACTGATACAGTAATATCAGTTTTAGGGCTGTACTCTCTATCTCTCTCTCTCTCTACTGATACAGTAATATCAGTTTTAGGGCTGTACTCTCTCTCTCTCCACCGATACAGTAATATCAGTTTTAGGGCTGTACTCTCTATCTCTCTCTCTCTACTGATTGAGTAATATCAGTTTTAGGGCTGTACTCTCTATCTCTCTCTCTCTCTCGAAGGATACAGTAATATCAGTTTTAGGGCTGTCCTCTCTCTCTCTCTACTGATACAGTAATATCAGTTTTAGGGTTGCACTCTTTATCTCTCTCTCTCTCAACTGATACAGCAATATCAGATTTAGGGCTGTACTCTCTCTCTCTCTACTGATACAGTAATATCAGTTTTAGGGCAGTACTCTCTCTCTCTCCACTGATACAGTAATATCAGTTTTAGGGCTGTACTCTCTATCTCTCTCTCTCAACTGATACAGCATTATCAGTTTTCGGGCTGTACTCTCTCTCTCTCTCTCTCTCTACCGATACAGTAATATCAGTTTTAGGGCTGTACTCTCTATCTCTCTCTCTCCACTGATTGAGTAATATCAGTTTTAGGGCTGTACTCTCTCTCTCTCTACTGATACAGTAATATCAGTTTTAGGGCTGTACTCTCTCTATCTCTACTAATACAGTAATATCAGTTTTCGGGCTGCACTCTCTCTCTCTCTACTGATGCAGCAATATCAGTTTTAGGGCTGTTCTCTCTCTCTCTCTCTCTCTCTACAGATACAGTAATATCAATTTTAGGGCTGTACTCTCTCTATCTCTCTACTGATACAGCAATATCAGTTTTAGGACTGTACTCTCTCTCTCTCTCTCTCTCGAAGGATACAGTAATATCAGTTTTAGGGCTGTGCTCTCTCTCACTCTACTGATACAGTAATATCAGTTTTAGGGCTGTACTCTTTATCTCTCTCTCTCAACTGATACAGCAATATCAGTTTTAGGGCTGTACTCTCTCTCTCTCTACTGATACAGTAATATCAGTTTTAGGGCTGTACTCTCTCTCTCCACACTGATACAGTAATATCAGTTTTAGGGCTGTACTCTCTATCTCTCTCTCTCAACTGATACAGCATTATCAGTTTTCGGGCTGTACTCTCTCTATCTCTCTCTCTCTACCGATACAGTAATATCAGTTTTCGGGCTGTACTCTCTATCTCTCTCTCTCTACTGATACAGTAATATCAGTTTTAGGGCTGTACTCTTTATCTCTCTCTCTCTCTCAACTGATACAGCAATATCAGTTTTAGGGCTGTGCTCTCTATCTCTCTCTCTCTCTCTACTGATACAGTAATATCAGTTTTAGGGCTGTACTCTCTCTCTCTCTACTGATACAGTAATATCAGTTTTATGGCTGTACTCTCTATCTCTCTCTCTCTCTACTGAAACAGTAATATCAGTTTTCGGGCTGTACTCTCTATCTCTCTCTCTTTCTACTGATACAGTAATATCAGTTTTAGGGCTGTACTATCTCTCTCTCTACTGATACAGTAATATCAGTTTTCGGGCTGTACTCTCTCTCTACCGATACAGTAATATCAGTTTTAGGGCTGTACTCTCTATCTCTCTCTCTCCACTGATTGAGTAATATCAGTTTTAGGGCTGTACTCTCTCTCTCTCTACTGATACAGTAATATCAGTTTTAGGGCTGTACTCTCTCTATCTCTACTGATACAGTAATATCAGTTTTCGGGCTGCACTCTCTCTCTCTACTGATGCAGCAATATCAGTTTTAGGGCTGTTCTCTCTCTCTCTCTCTCTCTACAGATACAGTAATATCAATTTTAGGGCTGCACTCTCTCTATCTCTCTACTGATACAGCAATATCAGTTTTAGGACTGTACTCTCTCTCTCTCTCTCTCTCGAAGGATACAGTAATATCAGTTTTAGGGCTGTCCACTCTCTCACTCTACTGATATAGTAATATCAGTTTTAGGGCTGTACTCTTTATCTCTCTCTACTGATACAGTAATATCAGTTTTCGGGCTGTACTCTCTCTCTCTCTCTCTCTCTACCGATACAGTAATATCAGTTTTAGGGCTGTCCTCTCTCTCTCTCTACCGATACAGTAATATCAGTTTTCGGTCTGTACTCTCTATCTCTCTCTCTCTCTACTGATTGAGTAATATCAGTTTTAGGGCTGTACTCTCTATCTCTCTCTCTCTCGAAGGATACAGTAATATCAGTTTTAGGGCTGTCCTCTCTCTCTCTACTGATACAGTAATATCAGTTTTCGGGCTGTACTCTCTCTCTCTCTACCGATACAGTAATATCAGTTTTAGGGCTGTACTCTCTATCTCTCTCTCTCTACTGATTGAGTAATATCATTTTTAGGGCTGTATTCTCTATCTCTCTCTCTCTTCTTTTCTTTTGGGCCTCCTTATCTCGAGATACAATGGATACGCGCCTGGAGGTGGTCAGTGGTTTGTGAAGCAGCGCCTGGAGTGGCTATAAAGGCCAATTCTGGAGTGACAGGCTCTTCCACAGGTGCTGCAGAGAAATTTGTTTGTTGGGGCTGTTGCACAGTTGGCACTCCCCTTGCGCCTCTGTCTTTTTTCCTGCCAACTACTAAGTCTCTTCGACTCGCCACAATTTAGCCCTGTCTTTATGGCTGCCCGCCAGCTCTGCTGATTGAGTAATATCAGTTTTAGGGCTGTATTCTCTATCTCTCTCTCTCTCGAAGGATACAGTAATATCAGTTTTAGGGCTGTCCTCTCTCTCTCTCTACTGATACAGTAATATCAGTTTTAGGGCTGTACTCTTTATCTCTCTCTCTCTCAACTGATACAGCAATATCAGTTTTCGGGCTGTACTCTCTCTCTCTCTACTGATACAGTAATATCAGTTTTAGGGCTGTACTCTCTATCTCTCTCTCTCTCTACTGATCCAGTAATATCAGTTTTAGGGCTGCACTTTCTCTCTCTCTCTACTGATACAGTAATATCAGTTTTAGGGCTGCATTCTCTATCTCTCTCTCTCTCGAAGGATACAGTAATATCAGTTTTAGGGCTGTCCTCTCTCTCTCTCTACTGATACAGGAATATCAGTTTGAGGGCTGTACTCTTTATCTCTCTCTCTCTCAACTGATACAGCAATATCAGTTTTAGGGCTGTACTCTCTCTCTCTCTACTGATACAGTAATATCAGTTTTAGGGCTGTACTCTCTTTCTCTCTCTCTCTCTACTGACACAGTAATATCAGTTTTAGGGCTGCACTTTCTCTCTCTCTCTACTGATACAGTAATATCAGTGTTAGGGCTGTACTCTCTCTCTCTCTACTGATACAGTAATATCAGTTTTAGGGCTGTACTCTCTCTCTCTCCACCGATACAGTAATATCAGTTTTAGGGCTGTACTCTCTATCTCTCTCTCTCTACTGATACAGTAATATCAGTGTTAGGGCTGTACTCTCTCTCTCTCTACTGATACAGTAATATCAGTTTTAGGGCTGTACTCTCTCTCTCTCCACCGATACAGTAATATCAGTTTTAGGGCTGTACTCTCTATCTCTCTCTCTCTACTGATTGAGTAATATCAGTTTTAGGGCTGTACTCTCTATCTCTCTCTCTCTCGAAGGATACAGTAATATCAGTTTTAGGGCTGTCCTCTCTCTCACTCTACTGATACAGTAATATCAGTTTTAGGGTTGTACTCTTTATCTCTCTCTCTCTCAACTGATACAGCAATATCAGTTTTAGGGCTGTACTCTCTCTCTACTGATACAGTAATATCAGTTTTAGGGCTGTACTCTCTCTCTCTCCACTGATACAGTAATATCAGTTTTAGGGCTGTACTCTCTATCTCTCTCTCTCAACTGATACAGCATTATCAGTTTTCGGGCTGTACTCTCTCTCTCTCTCTACCGATACAGTAATATCAGTTTTAGGGCTGTACTCTCTATCTCTCTCTCTCGACTGATTGAGTAATATCAGTTTTAGGGCTGTCCTCTCTCTCTCTACTGATACAGTAATATCAGTTTTAGGGCTGTACTCTTTATCTCTCTCTCTCTCAACTGATACAGCAATATCAGTTTTAGGGCTGTGCTCTCTATCTCTCTCTCTCTCTCTACTGATACAGTAATATCAGTTTTAGGGCTGTACTCTCTCTCTCTCTACTGATACAGTAATATCAGTTTTATGGCTGTACTCTCTATCTCTCTCTCTCTCTACTGAAACAGTAATATCAGTTTTCGGGCTGTACTCTCTATCTCTCTCTCTCTCTACTGATACAGTAATATCAGTTTTAGGGCTGTACTATCTCTCTCTCTACTGATACAGTAATATCAGTTTTCGGGCTGTACTCTCTCTCTACCGATACAGTAATATCAGTTTTAGGGCTGTACTCTCTATCTCTCTCTCTCCACTGATTGAGTAATATCAGTTTTAGGGCTGTACTCTCTCTCTCTCTACTGATACAGTAATATCAGTTTTAGGGCTGTACTCTCTCTATCTCTACTGATACAGTAATATCAGTTTTCGGGCTGCACTCTCTCTCTCTCTCTACTGATGCAGCAATATCAGTTTTAGGGCTGTTCTCTCTCTCTCTCTCTCTCTCTACAGATACAGTAATATCAATTTTAGGGCTGTACTCTTTATCTCTCTCTACTGATACAGTAATATCAGTTTTAGGGCTGTACTCTCTCTCTCTCCACTGATACAGTAATATCAGTTTTAGGGCTGTACTCTCTATCTCTCTCTCTCAACTGATACAGCATTATCAGTTTTCGGGCTGTACTCTCTCTATCTCTCTCTCTCTACCGATACAGTAATATCAGTTTTCGGTCTGTACTCTCTATCTCTCTCTCTCTCTACTGATTGAGTAATATCAGTTTTAGGGCTGTACTCTCTATCTCTCTCTCTCTCGAAGGATACAGTAATATCAGTTTTAGGGCTGTCCTCTCTCTCTCTACTGATACAGTAATATCAGTTTTCGGGCTGTACTCTCTCTCTCTCTACCGATACAGTAATATCAGTTTTAGGGCTGTACTCTCTATCTCTCTCTCTCTACTGATTGAGTAATATCATTTTTAGGGCTGTATTCTCTATCTCTCTCTCTCTTCTTTTCTTTTGGGCCTCCTTATCTCGAGATACAATGGATACGCGCCTGGAGGTGGTCAGTGGTTTGTGAAGCAGCGCCTGGAGTGGCTATAAAGGCCAATTCTGGAGTGACAGGCTCTTCCACAGGTGCTGCAGAGAAATTTGTTTGTTGGGGCTGTTGCACAGTTGGCACTCCCCTTGCGCCTCTGTCTTTTTTCCTGCCAACTACTAAGTCTCTTCGACTCGCCACAATTTAGCCCTGTCTTTATGGCTGCCCGCCAGCTCTGCTGATTGAGTAATATCAGTTTTAGGGCTGTATTCTCTATCTCTCTCTCTCTCGAAGGATACAGTAATATCAGTTTTAGGGCTGTCCTCTCTCTCTCTCTACTGATACAGTAATATCAGTTTTAGGGCTGTACTCTTGATCTCTCTCTCTCTCAACTGATACAGCAATATCAGTTTTCGGGCTGTACTCTCTCTCTCTCTACTGATACAGTAATATCAGTTTTAGGGCTGTACTCTCTATCTCTCTCTCTCTCTACTGATCCAGTAATATCAGTTTTAGGGCTGCACTTTCTCTCTCTCTCTACTGATACAGTAATATCAGTTTTAGGGCTGTACTCTCTATCTCTCCCTCTATCGAATGATACAGTAATATCAGTTTTAGGGCTGCACTCTCTCTCTCTCTCTACTGATACAGTAATATCAGTTTTAGGGCTGTACTCCCTCTCTCTCGACTGATACAGTAATATCAGTTTTAGGGCTGTACTCTCTCTCTCTCTCTCTCTCTACTGATACAGTAATATCAGTTTTAGGGCTGTACTCTCTCTATCTCTCTACTGATACAGTAATATCAGTTTTAGGGCTGTACTCTCTCTCTCTCTCTCTCTCTACTGATGCAGTAATATCAGTTTTAGGGCTGCACTCTCTCTCTCTCTCTCTCTCTATACTGATCCAGTAATATCAGTTTTAGGGCTGTACTCTCTCTATCTCTACTGATACAGTAATATCAGTTTTCGGGCTGTACTCTTTCTCTCTCTACCGATACAGTAATATCAGTTTTAGGGCTGTACTCTCTATCTCTCTCTCTCCACTGATTAAGTAATATCAGTTTTAGAGCTGTATTCTCTATCTCTCTCTCTCTACTGATTGAGTAATATCAGTTTTAGGGCTGTATTCTCTATCTCTCTCTCTCTCGAAGGATACAGTAATATCAGTTTTAGGGCTGTCCTCTCTCTCTCTCTACTGATACAGTAATATCAGTTTGAGGGCTGTACTCTTTATCACTCTCTCTCTCAACTGATACAGCAATATCAGTTTTAGGGCTGTACTCTCTCTCTCTCTACTGATACAGTAATATCAGTTTTAGGGCTGCACTTTCTCTCTCTCTCTACTGATACAGTAATATCAGTTTTAGGGCTGTACTCTCTCTCTCTCTACTGATACAGTAATATCAGTTTTAGGGCTGTACTCTCTATCTCTCTCTCTCTCTACTGATACAGTAATATCAGTTTTAGGGCTGTACTCTCTCTCTCTCCACCGATACAGTAATATCAGTTTTAGGGCTGTACTCTCTATCTCTCTCTCTCTACTGATTGAGTAATATCAGTTTTAGGGCTGTACTCTCTATCTCTCTCTCTCTCTCGAAGGATACAGTAATATCAGTTTTAGGGCTGTCCTCTCTCTCTCTCTACTGATACAGTAATATCAGTTTTAGGGTTGCACTCTTTATCTCTCTCTCTCTCAACTGATACAGCAATATCAGTTTTAGGGCTGTACTCTCTCTCTCTCTACTGATACAGTAATATCAGTTTTAGGGCAGTACTCTCTCTCTCTCCACTGATACAGTAATATCAGTTTTAGGGCTGTACTCTCTATCTCTCTCTCTCAACTGATACAGCATTATCAGTTTTCGGGCTGTACTCTCTCTCTCTCTCTCTCTCTACCGATACAGTAATATCAGTTTTAGGGCTGTACTCTCTATCTCTCTCTCTCTACTGATTGAGTAATATCAGTTTTAGGGCTGTCCTCTCTCTCTCTACTGATACAGTAATATCAGTTTTAGGGCTGTACTCTTTATCTCTCTCTCTCTCAACTGATACAGCAATATCAGTTTTAGGGCTGTGCTCTCTATCTCTCTCTCTCTCTCTACTGATACAGTAATATCAGTTTTAGGGCTGTACTCTCTCTCTCTCTACTGATACAGTAATATCAGTTTTATGGCTGTACTCTCTATCTCTCTCTCTCTCTACTGAAACAGTAATATCAGTTTTCGGGCTGTACTCTCTATCTCTCTCTCTCTCTACTGATACAGTAATATCAGTTTTAGGGCTGTACTATCTCTCTCTCTATTGATACAGTAATATCAGTTTTCGGGCTGTACTCTCTCTCTCTCTACCGATACAGTAATATCAGTTTTAGGGCTGTACTCTCTATCTCTCTCTCTCCACTGATTGAGTAATATCAGTTTTAGGGCTGTACTCTCTCTCTCTCTACTGATACAGTAATATCAGTTTTAGGGCTGTACTCTCTCTATCTCTACTGATACAGTAATTCAGTTTTCGGGCTGCACTCTCTCTCTCTCTACTGATGCAGCAATATCAGTTTTAGGGCTGTTCTCTCTCTCTCTCTCTCTCTCTACAGATACAGTAATATCAATTTTAGGGCTGTACTCTCTCTATCTCTCTACTGATACAGCAATATCAGTTTTAGGACTGTACTCTCTCTCTCTCTCTCTCTCGAAGGATACAGTAATATCAGTTTTAGGGCTGTGCTCTCTCTCACTCTACTGATACAGTAATATCAGTTTTAGGGCTGTACTCTTTATCTCTCTCTCTCAACTGATACAGCAATATCAGTTTTAGGGCTGTACTCTCTCTCTCTCTACTGATACAGTAATATCAGTTTTAGGGCTGTACTCTCTCTCTCCACACTGATACAGTAATATCAGTTTTAGGGCTGTACTCTCTATCTCTCTCTCTCAACTGATACAGCATTATCAGTTTTCGGGCTGTACTCTCTCTATCTCTCTCTCTCTACCGATACAGTAATATCAGTTTTCGGGCTGTACTCTCTATCTCTCTCTCTCTAAAGATACAGTAATATCAGTTTTAGGGCTGTACTCTTTATCTCTCTCTCTCTCAACTGATACAGCAATATCAGTTTTAGGGCTGTGCTCTCTATCTCTCTCTCTCTCTCTACTGATACAGTAATATCAGTTTTAGGGCTGTACTCTCTCTCTCTCTACTGATACAGTAATATCAGTTTTATGGCTGTACTCTCTATCTCTCTCTCTCTCTACTGAAACAGTAATATCAGTTTTCGGGCTGTACTCTCTATCTCTCTCTCTCTCTACTGATACAGTAATATCAGTTTTAGGGCTGTACTATCTCTCTCTCTACTGATACAGTAATATCAGTTTTCGGGCTGTACTCTCTCTCTACCGATACAGTAATATCAGTTTTAGGGCTGTACTCTCTATCTCTCTCTCTCCACTGATTGAGTAATATCAGTTTTAGGGCTGTACTCTCTCTCTCTCTACTGATACAGTAATATCAGTTTTAGGGCTGTACTCTCTCTATCTCTACTGATACAGTAATATCAGTTTTCGGGCTGCACTCTCTCTCTCTCTCTACTGATGCAGCAATATCAGTTTTAGAGCTGTTCTCTCTCTCTCTCTCTCTCTACAGATACAGTAATATCAATTTTAGGGCTGTACTCTCTCTATCTCTCTACTGATACAGCAATATCAGTTTTAGGACTGTACTCTCTCTCTCTCTCTCTCTCGAAGGATACAGTAATATCAGTTTTAGGGCTGTCCTCTCTCTCACTCTACTGATATAGTAATATCAGTTTTAGGGCTGTACTCTTTATCTCTCTCTACTGATACAGTAATATCAGTTTTAGGGCTGTACTCTCTCTCTCTCCACTGATACAGTAATATCAGTTTTAGGGCTGTACTCTCTATCTCTCTCTCTCAACTGATACAGCATTATCAGTTTTCGGGCTGTACTCTCTCTCTCTCTCTCTCTCTACCGATACAGTAATATCAGTTTTAGGGCTGTCCTCTCTCTCTCTCTACCGATACAGTAATATCAGTTTTCGGTCTGTACTCTCTATCTCTCTCTCTCTCTACTGATTGAGTAATATCAGTTTTAGGGCTGTACTCTCTATCTCTCTCTCTCTCGAAGGATACAGTAATATCAGTTTTAGGGCTGTCCTCTCTCTCTCTACTGATACAGTAATATCAGTTTTCGGGCTGTACTCTCTCTCTCTCTACCGATACAGTAATATCAGTTTTAGGGCTGTACTCTCTATCTCTCTCTCTCTACTGATTGAGTAATATCATTTTTAGGGCTGTATTCTCTATCTCTCTCTCTCTTCTTTTCTTTTGGGCCTCCTTATCTCGAGATACAATGGATACGCGCCTGGAGGTGGTCAGTGGTTTGTGAAGCAGCGCCTGGAGTGGCTATAAAGGCCAATTCTGGAGTGACAGGCTCTTCCACAGGTGCTGCAGAGAAATTTGTTTGTTGGGGCTGTTGCACAGTTGGCACTCCCCTTGCGCCTCTGTCTTTTTTCCTGCCAACTACTAAGTCTCTTCGACTCGCCACAATTTAGCCCTGTCTTTATGGCTGCCCGCCAGCTCTGCTGATTGAGTAATATCAGTTTTAGGGCTGTATTCTCTATCTCTCTCTCTCTCGAAGGATACAGTAATATCAGTTTTAGGGCTGTCCTCTCTCTCTCTCTACTGATACAGTAATATCAGTTTTAGGGCTGTACTCTTTATCTCTCTCTCTCTCAACTGATACAGCAATATCAGTTTTCGGGCTGTACTCTCTCTCTCTCTACTGATACAGTAATATCAGTTTTAGGGCTGTACTCTCTATCTCTCTCTCTCTCTACTGATCCAGTAATATCAGTTTTAGGGCTGCACTTTCTCTCTCTCTCTACTGATACAGTAATATCAGTTTTAGGGCTGTACTCTCTATCTCTCCCTCTATCGAATGATACAGTAATATCAGTTTTAGGGCTGCACTCTCTCTCTCTCTCTACTGATACAGTAATATCAGTTTTAGGGCTGTACTCCCTCTCTCTCGACTGATACAGTAATATCAGTTTTAGGGCTGTACTCTCTCTCTCTCTCTCTCTCTACTGATACAGTAATATCAGTTTTAGGGCTGTACTCTCTCTATCTCTCTACTGATACAGTAATATCAGTTTTAGGGCTGTACTCTCTCTCTCTCTCTCTCTCTACTGATGCAGTAATATCAGTTTTAGGGCTGCACTCTCTCTCTCTCTCTCTCTCTCTACTGATCCAGTAATATCAGTTTTAGGGCTGTACTCTCTCTATCTCTACTGATACAGTAATATCAGTTTTCGGGCTGTACTCTCTCTCTCTCTACCGATACAGTAATATCAGTTTTAGGGCTGTACTCTCTATCTCTCTCTCTCCACTGATTAAGTAATATCAGTTTTAGAGCTGTATTCTCTATCTCTCTCTCTCTACTGATTGAGTAATATCAGTTTTAGGGCTGTATTCTCTATCTCTCTCTCTCTCGAAGGATACAGTAATATCAGTTTTAGGGCTGTCCTCTCTCTCTCTCTACTGATACAGTAATATCAGTTTGAGGGCTGTACTCTTTATCTCTCTCTCTCTCAACTGATACAGCAATATCAGTTTTAGGGCTGTACTCTCTCTCTCTCTACTGATACAGTAATATCAGTTTTAGGGCTGTACTCTCTTTCTCTCTCTCTCTCTCTACTGATACAGT
Source organism: Heterodontus francisci (assembly GCF_036365525.1). Classification (NCBI taxonomy): domain Eukaryota; kingdom Metazoa; phylum Chordata; class Chondrichthyes; order Heterodontiformes; family Heterodontidae; genus Heterodontus; species Heterodontus francisci. The sequence continues at coordinate 471,162 of NW_027140176.1, forward strand.
AATATCAGTTTTAGGGCTGCACTTTCTCTCTCTCTCTACTGATACAGTAATATCAGTTTTAGGGCTGTACTCTCTCTCTCTCTACTGATACAGTAATATCAGTTTTAGGGCTGTACTCTCTATCTCTCTCTCTCTCTACTGATACAGTAATATCAGTTTTAGGGCTGTACTCTCTCTCTCTCCACCGATACAGTAATATCAGTTTTAGGGCTGTACTCTCTATCTCTCTCTCTCTACTGATTGAGTAATATCAGTTTTAGGGCTGTACTCTCTATCTCTCTCTCTCTCTCGAAGGATACAGTAATATCAGTTTTAGGGCTGTCCTCTCTCTCTCTCTACTGATACAGTAATATCAGTTTTAGGGTTGCACTCTTTATCTCTCTCTCTCTCAACTCATACAGCAATATCAGTTTTAGGGCTGTACTCTCTCTCTCTCTACTGATACAGCAATATCAGTTTTAGGGCTGCACTCTCTCTCTCTCTCTCTCTCTCTACTGATCCAGTAATATCAGTTTTAGGGCTGTACTCTCTCTATCTCTACTGATACAGTAATATCAGTTTTCGGGCTGTACTCTCTCTCTCTCTACCGATACAGTAATATCAGTTTTAGGGCTGTACTCTCTATCTCTCTCTCTCCACTGATTAAGTAATATCAGTTTTAGAGCTGTATTCTCTATCTCTCTCTCTCTACTGATTGAGTAATATCAGTTTTAGGGCTGTATTCTCTATCTCTCTCTCTCTCGAAGGATACAGTAATATCAGTTTTAGGGCTGTCCTCTTTCTCTCTCTACTGATACAGTAATATCAGTTTGAGGGCTGTACTCTTTATCTCTCTCTCTCTCAACTGATACAGCAATATCAGTTTTAGGGCTGTACTCTCTCTCTCTCTACTGATACAGTAATATCAGTTTTAGGGCTGTACTCTCTTTCTCTCTCTCTCTCTCTACTGATACAGTAATATCAGTTTTAGGGCTGCACTTTCTCTCTCTCTCTACTGATACAGTAATATCAGTTTTAGGGCTGTACTCTCTCTCTCTCTACTGATACAGTAATATCAGTTTTAGGGCTGTACTCTCTATCTCTCTCTCTCTCTACTGATACAGTAATATCAGTTTTAGGGCTGTACTCTCTCTCTCTCCACCGATACAGTAATATCAGTTTTAGGGCTGTACTCTCTATCTCTCTCTCTCTACTGATTGAGTAATATCAGTTTTAGGGCTGTACTCTCTATCTCTCTCTCTCTCTCGAAGGATACAGTAATATCAGTTTTAGGGCTGTCCTCTCTCTCTCTCTACTGATACAGTAATATCAGTTTTAGGGTTGCACTCTTTATCTCTCTCTCTCTCAACTGATACAGCAATATCAGTTTTAGGGCTGTACTCTCTCTCTCTCTACTGATACAGTAATATCAGTTTTAGGGCAGTACTCTCTCTCTCTCCACTGATACAGTAATATCAGTTTTAGGGCTGTACTCTCTATCTCTCTCTCTCAACTGATACAGCATTATCAGTTTTCGGGCTGTACTCTCTCTCTCTCTCTCTCTCTACCGATACAGTAATATCAGTTTTAGGGCTGTACTCTCTATCTCTCTCTCTCTACTGATTGAGTAATATCAGTTTTAGGGCTGTCCTCTCTCTCTCTACAGATACAGTAATATCAGTTTTAGGGCTGTACTCTTTATCTCTCTCTCTCTCAACTGATACAGCAATTTCAGTTTTAGGGCTGTGCTCTCTATCTCTCTCTCTCTCTCTACTGATACAGTAATATCAGTTTTAGGGCTGTACTCTCTCTCTCTCTACTGATACAGTAATATCAGTTTTATGGCTGTACTCTCTATCTCTCTCTCTCTCTACTGAAACAGTATTATCAGTTTTCGGGCTGTACTCTCTATCTCTCTCTCTCTCTACTGATACAGTAATATCAGTTTTAGGGCTGTACTATCTCTCTCTCTATTGATACAGTAATATCAGTTTTCGGGCTGTACTCTCTCTCTCTCTACCGATACAGTAATATCAGTTTTAGGGCTGTACTCTCTATCTCTCTCTCTCCACTGATTGAGTAATATCAGTTTTAGGGCTGTACTCTCTCTCTCTCTACTGATACAGTAATATCAGTTTTAGGGCTGTACTCTCTCTATCTCTACTGATACAGTAATATCAGTTTTCGGGCTGCACTCTCTCTCTCTCTACTGATGCAGCAATATCAGTTTTAGGGCTGTTCTCTCTCTCTCTCTCTCTCTCTACAGATACAGTAATATCAATTTTAGGGCTGTACTCTCTCTATCTCTCTACTGATACAGCAATATCAGTTTTAGGACTGTACTCTCTCTCTCTCTCTCTCTCGAAGGATACAGTAATATCAGTTTTAGGGCTGTGCTCTCTCTCACTCTACTGATACAGTAATATCAGTTTTAGGGCTGTACTCTTTATCTCTCTCTCTCAACTGATACAGCAATATCAGTTTTAGGGCTGTACTCTCTCTCTCTCTACTGATACAGTAATATCAGTTTTAGGGCTGTACTCTCTATCTCTCTCTCTCAACTGATACAGCATTATCAGTTTTCGGGCTGTACTCTCTCTATCTCTCTCTCTCTACCGATACAGTAATATCAGTTTTCGGGCTGTACTCTCTATCTCTCTCTCTCTCTACTGATTGAGTAATATCAGTTTTAGGGCTGTACTCTCTATCTCTCTCTCTCTCGAAGGATACAGTAATATCAGTTTTAGGGCTGTCCTCTCTCTCTCTACTGATACAGTAATATCAGTTTTCGGGCTGTACTCTCTCTCTCTCTACCGATACAGTAATATCAGTTTTAGGGCTGTACTCTCTATCTCTCTCTCTCTACTGATTGAGTAATATCAGTTTTAGGGCTGTATTCTCTATCTCTCTCTCTCTTCTTTTCTTTTGGGCCTCCTTATCTCGAGAGACAATGGATACGCGCCTGGAGGTGGTCAGTGGTTTGTGAAGCAGCGCCTGGAGTGGCTAGAAAGGCCAATTCTGGAGTGACAGGCTCTTCCACAGGTGCTGCAGAGAAATTTGTTTGTTGGGGCTGTTGCACAGTTGGCACTCCCCTTGCGCCTCTGTCTTTTTTCCTGCCAACTACTAAGTCTCTTAGACTCGCCACAATTTAGCCCTGTCTTTATGGCTGCCCGCCAGCTCTGCTGATTGAGTAATATCAGTTTTAGGGCTGTATTCTCTATCTCTCTCTCTCTCTACTGATACAGTAATATCAGTTTTAGGGCTGTACTCTCTCTATCTCTCTACTGATACAGTAATATCAGTTTTAGGGCTGTACTCTCTCTCTCTCTCTCTCTCTACTGATGCAGTAATATCAGTTTTAGGGCTGCACTCTCTCTCTCTCTCTCTCTCTCTACTGATCCAGTAATATCAGTTTTAGGGCTGTACTCTCTCTATCTCTACTGATACAGTAATATCAGTTTTCGGGCTGTACTCTCTCTCTCTCTACCGATACAGTAATATCAGTTTTAGGGCTGTACTCTCTATCTCTCTCTCTCCACTGATTAAGTAATATCAGTTTTAGAGCTGTATTCTCTATCTCTCTCTCTCTACTGATTGAGTAATATCAGTTTTAGGGCTGTATTCTCTATCTCTCTCTCTCTCGAAGGATACAGTAATATCAGTTTTAGGGCTGTCCTCTCTCTCTCTCTACTGATACAGTAATATCAGTTTGAGGGCTGTACTCTTTATCTCTCTCTCTCTCAACTGATACAGCAATATCAGTTTTAGGGCTGTACTCTCTCTCTCTCTACTGATACAGTAATATCAGTTTTAGGGCTGTACTCTCTTTCTCTCTCTCTCTCTCTACTGATACAGTAATATCAGTTTTAGGGCTGCACTTTCTCTCTCTCTCTACTGATACAGTAATATCAGTTTTAGGGCTGTACTCTCTCTCTCTCTACTGATACAGTAATATCAGTTTTAGGGCTGTACTCTCTATCTCTCTCTCTCTCTACTGATACAGTAATATCAGTTTTAGGGCTGTACTCTCTCTCTCTCCACCGATACAGTAATATCAGTTTTAGGGCTGTACTCTCTATCTCTCTCTCTCTACTGATTGAGTAATATCAGTTTTAGGGCTGTACTCTCTATCTCTCTCTCTCTCTCGAAGGATACAGTAATATCAGTTTTAGGGCTGTCCTCTCTCTCTCTCTACTGATACAGTAATATCAGTTTTAGGGTTGCACTCTTTATCTCTCTCTCTCTCAACTCATACAGCAATATCAGTTTTAGGGCTGTACTCTCTCTCTCTCTACTGATACAGCAATATCAGTTTTAGGGCTGCACTCTCTCTCTCTCTCTCTCTCTCTACTGATCCAGTAATATCAGTTTTAGGGCTGTACTCTCTCTATCTCTACTGATACAGTAATATCAGTTTTCGGGCTGTACTCTCTCTCTCTCTACCGATACAGTAATATCAGTTTTAGGGCTGTACTCTCTATCTCTCTCTCTCCACTGATTAAGTAATATCAGTTTTAGAGCTGTATTCTCTATCTCTCTCTCTCTACTGATTGAGTAATATCAGTTTTAGGGCTGTATTCTCTATCTCTCTCTCTCTCGAAGGATACAGTAATATCAGTTTTAGGGCTGTCCTCTTTCTCTCTCTACTGATACAGTAATATCAGTTTGAGGGCTGTACTCTTTATCTCTCTCTCTCTCAACTGATACAGCAATATCAGTTTTAGGGCTGTACTCTCTCTCTCTCTACTGATACAGTAATATCAGTTTTAGGGCTGTACTCTCTTTCTCTCTCTCTCTCTCTACTGATACAGTAATATCAGTTTTAGGGCTGCACTTTCTCTCTCTCTCTACTGATACAGTAATATCAGTTTTAGGGCTGTACTCTCTCTCTCTCTACTGATACAGTAATATCAGTTTTAGGGCTGTACTCTCTATCTCTCTCTCTCTCTACTGATACAGTAATATCAGTTTTAGGGCTGTACTCTCTCTCTCTCCACCGATACAGTAATATCAGTTTTAGGGCTGTACTCTCTATCTCTCTCTCTCTACTGATTGAGTAATATCAGTTTTAGGGCTGTACTCTCTATCTCTCTCTCTCTCTCGAAGGATACAGTAATATCAGTTTTAGGGCTGTCCTCTCTCTCTCTCTACTGATACAGTAATATCAGTTTTAGGGTTGCACTCTTTATCTCTCTCTCTCTCAACTGATACAGCAATATCAGTTTTAGGGCTGTACTCTCTCTCTCTCTACTGATACAGTAATATCAGTTTTAGGGCAGTACTCTCTCTCTCTCCACTGATACAGTAATATCAGTTTTAGGGCTGTACTCTCTATCTCTCTCTCTCAACTGATACAGCATTATCAGTTTTCGGGCTGTACTCTCTCTCTCTCTCTCTCTCTACCGATACAGTAATATCAGTTTTAGGGCTGTACTCTCTATCTCTCTCTCTCTACTGATTGAGTAATATCAGTTTTAGGGCTGTCCTCTCTCTCTCTACAGATACAGTAATATCAGTTTTAGGGCTGTACTCTTTATCTCTCTCTCTCTCAACTGATACAGCAATTTCAGTTTTAGGGCTGTGCTCTCTATCTCTCTCTCTCTCTCTACTGATACAGTAATATCAGTTTTAGGGCTGTACTCTCTCTCTCTCTACTGATACAGTAATATCAGTTTTATGGCTGTACTCTCTATCTCTCTCTCTCTCTACTGAAACAGTATTATCAGTTTTCGGGCTGTACTCTCTATCTCTCTCTCTCTCTACTGATACAGTAATATCAGTTTTAGGGCTGTACTATCTCTCTCTCTATTGATACAGTAATATCAGTTTTCGGGCTGTACTCTCTCTCTCTCTACCGATACAGTAATATCAGTTTTAGGGCTGTACTCTCTATCTCTCTCTCTCCACTGATTGAGTAATATCAGTTTTAGGGCTGTACTCTCTCTCTCTCTACTGATACAGTAATATCAGTTTTAGGGCTGTACTCTCTCTATCTCTACTGATACAGTAATATCAGTTTTCGGGCTGCACTCTCTCTCTCTCTACTGATGCAGCAATATCAGTTTTAGGGCTGTTCTCTCTCTCTCTCTCTCTCTCTACAGATACAGTAATATCAATTTTAGGGCTGTACTCTCTCTATCTCTCTACTGATACAGCAATATCAGTTTTAGGACTGTACTCTCTCTCTCTCTCTCTCTCGAAGGATACAGTAATATCAGTTTTAGGGCTGTGCTCTCTCTCACTCTACTGATACAGTAATATCAGTTTTAGGGCTGTACTCTTTATCTCTCTCTCTCAACTGATACAGCAATATCAGTTTTAGGGCTGTACTCTCTCTCTCTCTACTGATACAGTAATATCAGTTTTAGGGCTGTACTCTCTATCTCTCTCTCTCAACTGATACAGCATTATCAGTTTTCGGGCTGTACTCTCTCTATCTCTCTCTCTCTACCGATACAGTAATATCAGTTTTCGGGCTGTACTCTCTATCTCTCTCTCTCTCTACTGATTGAGTAATATCAGTTTTAGGGCTGTACTCTCTATCTCTCTCTCTCTCGAAGGATACAGTAATATCAGTTTTAGGGCTGTCCTCTCTCTCTCTACTGATACAGTAATATCAGTTTTCGGGCTGTACTCTCTCTCTCTCTACCGATACAGTAATATCAGTTTTAGGGCTGTACTCTCTATCTCTCTCTCTCTACTGATTGAGTAATATCAGTTTTAGGGCTGTATTCTCTATCTCTCTCTCTCTTCTTTTCTTTTGGGCCTCCTTATCTCGAGAGACAATGGATACGCGCCTGGAGGTGGTCAGTGGTTTGTGAAGCAGCGCCTGGAGTGGCTAGAAAGGCCAATTCTGGAGTGACAGGCTCTTCCACAGGTGCTGCAGAGAAATTTGTTTGTTGGGGCTGTTGCACAGTTGGCACTCCCCTTGCGCCTCTGTCTTTTTTCCTGCCAACTACTAAGTCTCTTAGACTCGCCACAATTTAGCCCTGTCTTTATGGCTGCCCGCCAGCTCTGCTGATTGAGTAATATCAGTTTTAGGGCTGTATTCTCTATCTCTCTCTCTCTCGAAGGATACAGTAATATCAGTTTTAGGGCTGTCCTCTCTCTCTCTACTGATACAGTAATATCAGTTTTAGGGCTGTACTCTTTATCCCTCTCTCTCTCAACTGATACAGCAATATCAGTTTTAGGGCTGTACTCTCTATCTCTCTCTCTCTCTACTGATACAGTAATATCAGTTTTAGGGCTGCACTTTCTCTCTCTCTCTACTGATACAGTAATATCAGTTTTAGGGCTGTACTCTCTATCTCTCCCTCTATCGAATGATACAGTAATATCAGTTTTAGGGCTGCACTCTCTCTCTCTCTCTACTGATACAGTAATATCAGTTTTAGGGCTGTACTCCCTCTCTCTCGACTGATACAGTAATATCAGTTTTAGGGCTGTACTCTCTCTCTCTCTCTCTCTCTCCTGATACAGTAATATCAGTTTTAGGGCTGTACTCTCTCTATCTCTCTACTGATACAGTAATATCAGTTTTAGAGCTGTACTCTCTCTCTCTCTCTCTCTCCACTGATGCAGTAATATCAGTTTTAGGGCTGCACTCTCTCTCTCTCTCTCTCTACTGATCCAGTAATATCAGTTTTAGGGCTGTACTCTCTCGATCTCTACTGATACAGTAATATCAGTTTTCGGGCTGTACTCTCTCTCTCTCTACCGATACAGTAATATCAGTTTTAGGGCTGTACTCTCTATCTCTCTCTCTCCACTGATTGAGTAATATCAGTTTTAGAGCTGTATTCTCTATCTCTCTCTCTCTACTGATTGAGTAATATCACTTTTAGGGCTGTATTCTCTATCTCTCTCTCTCTCGAAGGATACAGTAATATCAGTTTTAGGGCTGTTCTCTCTCTCTCTCTACTGATACAGTAATATCAGTTTCAGGGCTGTACTCTCTTTCTCTCTCTCTCTCTACTGATACAGTAATATCAGTTTTAGGGCTGCACTTTCTCTCTCTCTCTACTGATACAGTAATATCAGTTTTAGGGCTGTACTCTCTCTCTCTCTACTGAGACAGTAATATCAGTTTTAGGGCTGTACTCTCTAACTCTCTCTCTCTCTACTGATACAGTAATATCAGTTTTAGGGCTGTACTCTCTCTCTCTCCACCGATACAGTAATATCAGTTTTAGGGCTGTACTCTCTATCTCTCTCTCTCTACTGATTGAGTAATATCAGTTTTAGGGCTGTACTCTCTATCTCTCTCTCTCTCGAAGGATACAGTAATATCAGTTTTAGGGCTGTCCTCTCTCTCACTCTACTGATACAGTAATATCAGTTTTAGGGTTGTACTCTTCATCTCTCTCTCTCTCAACTGATACAGCAATATCAGTTTTAGGGCTGTACTCTCTCTCTCTCTACTGATACAGTAATATCAGTTTTAGGGCTGTACTCTCTCTCTCTCCACTGATACAGTAATATCAGTTTTAGGGCTGTACTCTCTATCTCTCTCTCTCAACTGATACAGCATTATCAGTTTTCGGGCTGTACTCTCTCTCTCTCTACCGATACAGTAATATCAGTTTTAGGGCTGTACTCTCTATCTCTCTACTGATACAGTAATATCAGTTTTATGGCTGTACTCTCTATCTCTCTCTCTCTCTACTGAAACAGTAATATCAGTTTTCGGGCTGTACTCTCTATCTCTCTCTCTACTGATACAGTAATATCAGTTTTAGAGCTGTACTATCTCTCTCTCTACTGATACAGTAATATCAGTTTTCGGGCTGTACTCTCTCTCTCTCTACCGATACAGTAATATCAGTTTTAGGGCTGTACTCTTTATCTCTCTCTCTCTCAACTGATACAGCAATATCAGTTTTAGGGCTGTGCTCTCTCTCTCTCTCTACTGATACAGTAATATCAGTTTTAGGGCTGTACTCTCTCTCTCTCTACTGATACAGTAATATCAGTTTTATGGCTGTACTCTCTATCTCTCTCTCTCTCTACTGAAACAGTAATATCAGTTTTCGGGCTGTACTCTCTATCTCTCTCTCTCTCTACTGATACAGTAATATCAGTTTTAGAGCTGTACTATCTCTCTCTCTACTGATACAGTAATATCAGTTTTCGGGCTGTACTCTCTCTCTCTCTACCGATACAGTAATATCAGTTTTAGGGCTGTACTCTCTATCTCTCTCTCTCCACTGATTGAGTAATATCAGTTTTTGGGCTGTATTCTCTATCTCTCTCTCTCTCGAAGGATACAGTAATATCAGTTTTAGGGCTGTCCTCTCTCTCTCTCTACTGATACAGTAATATCAGTTTTAGGGCTGTACTCTTTATCTCTCTCTCTCTCAACTGATACAGTAATATCAGTTTTAGGGCTGCACTTTCTCTCTGTCTCTACTGATGCAGTAATATCAGTTTTAGGGCTGTACTCTCTATCTCTCTCTCTCTCGAATGATACAGTAATATCAGTTTTAGGGCTGCACTCTCTCTCTCTCTCTACTGATACAGTAATATCAGTTTTAGGGCTGTACTCCCTCTCTCTCGACTGATACAGTAATATCAGTTTTCGGGCTGCACTCTCTCTCTCTCTCCTGATGCAGCAATATCAGTTTTCGGGCTGTTCTCTCTCTCTCTCTCTCTCTCTCTCTACTGATACAGTAATATCAATTTTAGGGCTGTACTCTCTCTATCTCTCGACTGATACAGTAATATCAGTTTTAGGACTGTACTCTCTCTCTCTCTCTCTCTCGAAGGATACAGTAATATCTGTTTTAGGGCTGTCCTCTTTATCTCTCTCTCTCTCAACTGATACAGCAATATCAGTTTTAGGGCTGTACTCTCTCTCTCTCTACTGATACAGTAATATCAGTTTTAGGGCTGCACTCTCTCTCTCTCCACTGATACAGTAATATCAGTTTTAGGGCTGTACTCTCTATCTCTCTCTCTCAACTGATACAGCATTATCAGTTTTCGGGCTGTACTCTCTCTCTCTCTCTCTCTACCGATACAGTAATATCAGTTTTAGGGCTGTACGCTCTATCTCTCTCTCTCTCGAAGGATACAGTAATATCAGTTTTGGGGCTGTACTCTCTCTCTCGACTGATACAGTAATATCAGTTTTCGGGCTGTACTCTCTCTCTCTCTACCGATACAGGAATATCAGTTTTAGGGCTGTACTCTCTATCTCTCTCTCTCTACTGATTGAGTAATATCAGTTTTCGGGCTGTATCCATATCTCTCTCTCTCTCGAAGGATACAGTAATATCAGTTTTAGGGCTGTCCTCTCTCTCTCTCTACTGATACAGTAATATCAGTTTTAGGGCTGTACTCTTTATCTCTCTCTCTCTCTCAACTGATACAGCAATATCAGTTTTAGGGTTGTACTCTCTCTCTCTCTACTGATACAGTAATATCAGTTTTAGGGCTGTACTCTCTATCTCTCTCTCTCTCTACTGATACAGTAATATCAGTTTTAGGGCTGCACTTTCTCTCTCTCTCTACTGATACAGTAATATCAGTTTTAGGGCTGTACTCTCTATCTCTCCCTCTCTCGAATGATACAGTAATATCAGTTTTAGGGCTGCACTCTCTCTCTCTCTCTACTGATACAGTAAAATCAGTTTTAGGGCTGTACTCCCTCTCTCTCGACTGATACAGTAATATCAGTTTTAGGGCTGTACTCTCTCTCTCTCTCTCTCTCTACTGATACAGTAATATCAGTTTTAGGGCTGTACTCTCTCTATCTCTCTACTGATACAGTAATATCAGTTTTAGGGCTGTACACTCTCTCTCTCTCTCTCTCTCTCTACTGATACAGTAATATCAGTTTTAGGGCTGCACTCTCTCTCTCTCTCTCTCTACTGATCCAGTAATATCAGTTTTAGGGCTGTACTCTCTCTATCTCTACTGATACAGTAATATCAGTTTTCCGGCTGTACTCTCTCTCTCTCTCTCTCCACTGATTGAGTAATATCAGTTTTAGGGCTGTATTCTCTATCTCTCTCTCTCTACTGATTGAGTAATATCAGTTTTAGGGCTGTATTCTCTATCTCTCTCTCTCTACTGATTGAGTAATATCAGTTTTAGGGCTGTATTCTCTATCTCTCTCTCTCTCGAAGGATACAGTAATATCAGTTTTAGGGCTGTCCTCTCTCTCTCTCTACTGATACAGTAATATCAGTTTTAGGGCTGTACTCTTTATCTCTCTCTCTCTCAACTGATACAGCAATATCAGTTTTAGGGCTCTACTCTCTCTCTCTCTACTGATACAGTAATATCAGTTTTAGGGCTGTACTCTCTCTCTCTCCACTGATACAGTAATATCAGTTTTAGGGCTGCACTATCTATCTCTCTCTCTCAACTGATACAGCATTATCAGTTTTCGGGCTGTACTCCCTCTCTCTCTCTCTCTCTACCGATACAGTAATATCAGTTTTAGGGCTGTACTCTCTATCTCTCTCTCTCTACTGATTGAGTAATATCAGTTTTAGGGCTGTCCTCTCTCTCTCGAAGGATACAGTAATATCAGTTTTAGGGCTGTACTCTTTATCTCTCTCTCTCTCAACTGATACAGCAATATCAGTTTTAGGGCTGTGCTCTCTATCTCTCTCTCTCTCTCTACTGATACAGTAATATCAGTTTTAGGGCTGTACTCTCTCTCTCTCTACTGATACAGTAATATCAGTTTTATGGCTGTACTCTCTATCTCTCGCTCTCTCTACTGAAACAGTAATATCAGTTTTCGGGCTGTACTCTCTATCTCTCTCTCTCTCTACTGATACAGTAATATCAGTTTTAGGGCTGTACTATCTCTCTCTCAACTGATACAGCAATATCAGTTTTAGGGCTGTACTCTCTCTCTCTCTACTGATACAGTAATATCAGTTTTAGGGCTGTACTCTCTCTCTCTCCACTGATACAGTAATATCAGTTTTAGGGCTGCACTCTCTATCTCTCTCTCTCAACTGATACAGCATTATCAGTTTTCGGGCTGTACTCTCTCTCTCTCTCTCTCTCTACCGATACAGTAATATCAGTTTTAGGGCTGTACTCTCTATCTCTCTCTCTCTACTGATTGAGTAATATCAGTTTTAGGGCTGTCCTCTCTCTCTCGAAGGATACAGTAATATCAGTTTTAGGGCTGTACTCTTTATCTCTCTCTCTCTCAACTGATACAGCAATATCAGTTTTAGGGCTGTGCTCTCTATCTCTCTCTCTCTCTCTACTGATACAGTAATATCAGTTTTAGGGCTGTACTCTCTCTCTCTCTACTGATACAGTAATATCAGTTTTATGGCTGTACTCTCTATCTCTCGCTCTCTCTACTGAAACAGTAATATCAGTTTTCGGGCTGTACTCTCTATCTCTCTCTCTCTCTACTGATACAGTAATATCAGTTTTAGGGCTGTACTATCTCTCTCTCTACTGATACAGTAATATCAGTTTTCGGGCTGTACTCTCTCTCTCTCTACCGATACAGTAATATCAGTTTTAGGGCTGTACTCTCTATCTCTCTCTCTCCACTGATTGAGTAATATCAGTTTTAGGGCTGTATTCTCTATCTCTCTCTCTCTACTGATTGAGTAATATCAGTTTTAGGGCTGTATTCTCTATCTCTCTCTCTCTCGAAGGATACAGTAATATCAGTTTTAGGGCTGTCCTCTCTCTCTCTCTACTGATACAGTAATATCAGTTTTAGGGCTGTACTCTTTATCTCTCTCTCTCTCAACTGATACAGCAATATCAGTTTTAGGGCTGTACTCTCTCTCTCTCTACTGATGCAGTAATATCAGTTTTAGGGCTGCACTTTCTCTCTCTCTCTACTGATGCAGTAATATCAGTTTTAGGGCTGTACTCTCTATCTCTCTCTCTCTCGAATGATACAGTAATATCAGTTTTAGGGCTGGACTCTCTCTCTCTCTCTACTGATACAGTAATATCAGTTTTAGGGCTGTACTCCCTCTCTCTCGACTGATACAGTAATATCAGTTTTCGGGCTGCACTCTCTCTCTCTCTCCTGATGCGGCAATATCAGTTTTCGGGCTGTTCTCTCTCTCTCTCTCTCTACTGATACAGTAATATCAATTTTAGGGCTGTACTCTCTCTATCTCTCGACTGATACAGTAATATCAGTTTTAGGACTGTACTCTCTCTCTCTCTCTCTCTCGAAGGATACAGTAATATCTGTTTTAGGGCTGTCCTCTTTATCTCTCTCTCTCTCAACTGATACAGCAATATCAGTTTTAGGGCTGTTCTCTCTCTCTCTCTACTGATACAGTAATATCAGTTTTAGGGCTGTACTCTCTCTCTCTCCACTGATACAGTAATATCAGTTTTAGGGCTGTACTCTCTATCTCTCTCTCTCAACTGATACAGCATTATCAGTTTTCGGGCTGTACTCTCTCTCTCTCTCTCTCTACCGATACAGTAATATCAGTTTTAGGGCTGTACTCTTTATCTCTCTCTCTCTCAACTGATACAGCAATATCAGTTTTAGGGCTGTGCTCTCTATCTCTCTCTCTCTCTCTACTGATACAGTAATATCAGTTTTAGGGCTGTACTCTCTCTCTCTCTACTGATACAGTAATATCAGTTTTATGGCTGTACTCTCTATCTCTCGCTCTCTCTACTGAAACAGTAATATCAGTTTTCGGGCTGTACTCTCTATCTCTCTCTCTCTCTACTGATAGAGTAATATCAGTTTTAGGGCTGTACTATCTCTCTCTCTACTGATACAGTAATATCAGTTTTCGGGCTGTACTCTCTCTCTCTCTACCGATACAGTAATATCAGTTTTAGGGCTGTACTCTCTATCTCTCTCTCTCCACTGATTGAGTAATATCAGTTTTAGGGCTGTATTCTCTATCTCTCTCTCTCTACTGATTGAGTAATATCAGTTTTAGGGCTGTATTCTCTATCTCTCTCTCTCTCGAAGGATACAGTAATATCAGTTTTAGGGCTGTCCTCTCTCTCTCTCTACTGATACAGTAATATCAGTTTTATGGCTGTACTCTCTATCTCTCGCTCTCTCTACTGAAACAGTAATATCAGTTTTCGGGCTGTACTCTCTATCTCTCTCTCTCTCTACTGATACAGTAATATCAGTTTTAGGGCTGTACTATCTCTCTCTCTACTGATACAGTAATATCAGTTTTCGGGCTGTACTCTCTCTCTCTCTACCGATACAGTAATATCAGTTTTAGGGCTGTACTCTCTATCTCTCTCTCTCCACTGATTGAGTAATATCAGTTTTAGGGCTGTATTCTCTATCTCTCTCTCTCTACTGATTGAGTAATATCAGTTTTAGGGCTGTATTCTCTATCTCTCTCTCTCTCGAAGGATACAGTAATATCAGTTTTAGGGCTGTCCTCTCTCTCTCTCTACTGATACAGTAATATCAGTTTTAGGGCTGTACTCTTTATCTCTCTCTCTCTCAACTGATACAGCAATATCAGTTTTAGGGCTGTACTCTCTCTCTCTCTACTGATGCAGTAATATCAGTTTTAGGGCTGCACTTTCTCTCTCTCTCTACTGATGCAGTAATATCAGTTTTAGGGCTGTACTCTCTATCTCTCTCTCTCTCGAATGATACAGTAATATCAGTTTTAGGGCTGGACTCTCTCTCTCTCTCTACTGATACAGTAATATCAGTTTTAGGGCTGTCCTCCCTCTCTCTCGACTGATACAGTAATATCAGTTTTCGGGCTGCACTCTCTCTCTCTCTCCTGATGCGGCAATATCAGTTTTCGGGCTGTTCTCTCTCTCTCTCTCTCTACTGATACAGTAATATCAATTTTAGGGCTGTACTCTCTCTATCTCTCGACTGATACAGTAATATCAGTTTTAGGACTGTACTCTCTCTCTCTCTCTCTCTCGAAGGATACAGTAATATCTGTTTTAGGGCTGTCCTCTTTATCTCTCTCTCTCTCAACTGATACAGCAATATCAGTTTTAGGGCTGTTCTCTCTCTCTCTCTACTGATACAGTAATATCAGTTTTAGGGCTGTACTCTCTCTCTCTCCACTGATACAGTAATATCAGTTTTAGGGCTGTACTCTCTATCTCTCTCTCTCAACTGATACAGCATTATCAGTTTTCGGGCTGTACTCTCTCTCTCTCTCTCTCTACCGATACAGTAATATCAGTTTTAGGGCTGTACTCTCTATCTCTCTCTCTCTCGAAGGAGACAGTAATATCAGTTTTGGGGCTGTCCTCTCTCTCTCTACTGATACAGTAATATCAGTTTTCGGGCTGTACTCTCATTCTCTCTACCGATACAGTAATATCAGTTTTAGGGCTGTACTCTCTTTCTCTCTCTCTCTACTGATTGAGTAATATCAGTTTTAGGGCTGTATTCTCTATCTCTCTCTCTCTACTGATTGAGTAATATCAGTTTTAGGGCTGTATCCATATCTCTCTCTCTCTCGAAGGATACAGTAATATCAGTTTTAGGGCTGTACTCTCTATCTCTCTCTCTCTACTGAAACAGTAATATCAGTTTTCGGGCTGTACTCTCTATCTCTCTCTCTCTCTACTGATACAGTAATATCAGTTTTAGAGCTGTACTATCTCTCTCTCTACTGATACAGTAATATCAGTTTTCGGGCTGCACTCTCTCTCTCTCTACCGATACAGTAATATCAGTTTTAGGGCTGTACTCTCTATCTCTCTCTCTCCACTGATTGAGTAATATCAGTTTTTGGGCTGTATTCTCTATCTCTCTCTCTCTCGAAGGATACAGTAATATCAGTTTTAGGGCTGTCCTCTCTCTCTCTCTACTGATACAGTAATATCAGTTTTAGGGCTGTACTCTTTATCTCTCTCTCTCTCAACTGATACAGTAATATCAGTTTTAGGGCTGCACTTTCTCTCTCTCTCTACTGATGCAGTAATATCAGTTTTAGGGCTGTACTCTCTATCTCTCTCTCTCTCGAATGATACAGTAATATCAGTTTTAGGGCTGCACTCTCTCTCTCTCTCTACTGATACAGTAATATCAGTTTTAGGGCTGTACTCCCTCTCTCTCGACTGATACAGTAATATCAGTTTTCGGGCTGCACTCTCTCTCTCTCTCCTGATGCAGCAATATCAGTTTTCGGGCTGTTCTCTCTCTCTCTCTCTCTCTACTGATACAGTAATATCAATTTTAGGGCTGTACTCTCTCTATCTCTCGACTGATACAGTAATATCAGTTTTAGGACTGTACTCTCTCTCTCTCTCTCTCTCGAAGGATACAGTAATATCTGTTTTAGGGCTGTCCTCTTTATCTCTCTCTCTCTCAACTGATACAGCAATATCAGTTTTAGGGCTGTACTCTCTCTCTCTCTACTGATACAGTAATATCAGTTTTAGGGCTGCACTCTCTCTCTCTCCACTGATACAGTAATATCAGTTTTAGGGCTGTACTCTCTATCTCTCTCTCTCAACTGATACAGCATTATCAGTTTTCGGGCTGCACTCTCTCTCTCTCTCTCTCTCTCTCTACCGATACAGTAATATCAGTTTTAGGGCTGTACGCTCTATCTCTCTCTCTCTCGAAGGATACAGTAATATCAGTTTTGGGGCTGTACTCTCTCTCTCTACTGATACAGTAATATCAGTTTTCGGGCTGTACTCTCTCTCTCTCTCTCTCTACTGATCCAGTAATATCAGTTTTAGGGCTGTACTCTCTCTATCTCTACAGATACAGTAATATCAGTTTTCCGGCTGTACTCTCTCTCTCTCTACCCATACAGTAATATCAGTTTTAGGGCTGTACTCTCTATCTCTCTCTCTCCACTGATTGAGTAATATCAGTTTTAGGGCTGCACTTTCTCTCTCTCTCTACTGATACAGTAATATCAGTTTTAGGGCTGTACTCTCTATCTCTCCCTCTCTCGAATAATACAGTAATATCAGTTTTAGGGCTGCACTCTCTCTCTCTCTCGACTGATACAGTAAAATCAGTTTTAGGGCTGTACTCCCTCTCTCTCGACTGATACAGTAATATCAGTTTTAGGGCTGTACTCTCTCTCTCTCTCTCTCTACTGATACAGTAATATCAGTTTTAGGGCTGTACTCTCTCTATCTCTCTACTGATACAGTAATATCATTTTTAGGGCTGTACTCTCTCTCTCTCTCTCTCTCTACTGATACAGTAATATCAGTTTTAGGGCTGCACTCTCTCTCTCTCTCTCTCTACTGATCCAGTAATATCAGTTTTAGTGCTGTACTCTCTATCTCTCTCTCTCCACTGATTGAGTAATATCAGTTTTAGGGCTGTATTCTCTATCTCTCTCTCTCTACTGATTGAGTAATATCAGTTTTAGGGCTGTATTCTCTATCTCTCTCTCTCTCGAAGGATACAGTAATATCAGTTTTAGGGCTGTCCTCTCTCTCTCTCTACTGATACAGTAATATCAGTTTTAGGGCTGTACTCTTTATCTCTCTCTCTCTCAACTGATACAGCAATATCAGTTTTAGGGCTGTACTCTCTCTCTCTCTACTGATACAGTAATATCAGTTTTAGGGCTGTACTCTCTCTCTCTCTCCACTGATACAGTAATATCAGTTTTAGGGCTGCACTCTCTATCTCTCTCTCTCAACTGATACAGCATTATCAGTTTTCGGGCTGTACTCTCTCTCTCTCTCTCTCTCTACCGATACAGTAATATCAGTTTTAGGGCTGTACTCTCTATCTCTCTCTCTCTACTGATTGAGTAATATCAGTTTTAGGGCTGTCCTCTCTCTCTCGAAGGATACAGTAATATCAGTTTTAGGGCTGTACTCTTTATCTCTCTCTCTCTCAACTGATACAGCAATATCAGTTTTAGGGCTGTGCTCTCTATCTCTCTCTCTCTCTCTACTGATACAGTAATATCAGTTTTAGGGCTGTACTCTCTCTCTCTCTACTGATACAGTAATATCAGTTTTATGGCTGTACTCTCTATCTCTCTCTCTCTCTACTGAAACAGTAATATCAGTTTTCGGGCTGTACTCTCTATCTCTCTCTCTCTCTACTGATACAGTAATATCAGTTTTAGGGCTGTACTATCTCTCTCTCTACTGATACAGTAATATCAGTTTTAGGGCTGTAATCTCTCTCTCCACTGATACAGTAATATCAGTTTTAGGGCTGTACTCTCTATCTCTCTCTCTCAACTGATACAGCATTATCAGTTTTCGGGCTGTACTCTCTCTCTCTCTACCGATACAGTAATATCAGTTTTAGGGCTGTACTCTCTATCTCTCTCTCTCCACTGATTGAGTAATATCAGTTTTAGGGCTGTATTCTCTATCTCTCTCTCTCTACTGATTGAGTAATATCAGTTTTAGGGCTGTATTCTCTATCTCTCTCTCTCTCGAAGGATACAGTAATATCAGTTTTAGGGCTGTCCTCTCTCTCTCTCTACTGATACAGTAATATCAGTTTTAGGGCTGCACTTTCTCTCTCTCTCTACTGATGCAGTAATATCAGTTTTAGGGCTGTACTCTCTCTCTCTCTCTCTCTCGAATGATACAGTAATATCAGTTTTAGGGCTGGACTCTCTCTCTCTCTCTACTGATACAGTAATATCAGTTTTAGGGCTGTACTCCCTCTCTCTCGACTGATACAGTAATATCAGTTTTCGGGCTGCACTCTCTCTCTCTCTCCTGATGCGGCAATATCAGTTTTCGGGCTGTTCTCTCTCTCTCTCTCTCTACTGATACAGTAATATCAATTTTAGGGCTGTACTCTCTCTATCTCTCGACTGATACAGTAATATCAGTTTTAGGACTGTACTCTCTCTCTCTCTCTCTCTCGAAGGATACATTAATATCTGTTTTAGGGCTGTCCTCTTTATCTCTCTCTCTCTCAACTGATACAGCAATATCAGTTTTAGGGCTGTACTCTCTCTCTCTCTACTGATACAGTAATATCAGTTTTAGGGCTGTACTCTCTCTCTCTCCACTGATACAGTAATATCAGTTTTAGGGCTGTACTCTCTATCTCTCTCTCTCAACTGATACAGCATTATCAGTTTTCGGGCTGTACTCTCTCTCTCTCTCTCTCTCTCTACCGATACAGTAATATCAGTTTTAGGGCTGTACTCTCTATCTCTCTCTCTCTCGAAGGAGACAGTAATATCAGTTTTGGGGCTGTCCTCTCTCTCTCTACTGATACAGTAATATCAGTTTTAGGGCTGTACTCTTTATCTCTCTCTCTCTCTACTGATACAGTAATATCAGTTTTAGGGCTGCACTTTCTCTCTCTCTCTACTGATACAGTAATATCAGTTTGAGGGCTGCACTCTCTCTCTCTCTCTACTGATACAGTAAAATCAGTTTTAGGGCTGTACTCCCTCTCTCTCGACTGATACAGTAATATCAGTTTTAGGGCTGTACTCTCTCTCTCTCTCTCTACTGATACAGTAATATCAGTTTTAGGGCTGTACTCTCTCTATCTCTCGACTGATACAGTAATATCAGATTTAGGGCTGTACTCTCTCTCTCTCTCACTCTCTACTGATACAGTAATATCAGTTTTAGGGCTGCACTCTCTCTCTCTCTCTCTCTACTGATCCAGTAATATCAGTTTTAGGGCTGTACTCTCTCTATCTCTACTGATACAGTAATATCAGTTTTCCGGCTGTACTCTCTCTCTCTCTACCCATACAGTAATATCAGTTTTAGGGCTGTATTCTCTATCTCTCTCTCTCCACTGATTGAGTAATATCAGTTTTAGGGCTGCACTTTCTCTCTCTCTCTACTGATACAGTAATATCAGTTTTAGGGCTGTACTCTCTATCTCTCCCTCTCTCGAATGATACAGTAATATCAGTTTTAGGGCTGCACTCTCTCTCTCTCTCTACTGATACAGTAAAATCAGTTTTAGGGCTGTACTCCCTCTCTCTCGACTGATACAGTAATATCAGTTTTAGGGCTGTACTCTCTCTCTCTCTCTCTCTCTACTGATACAGTAATATCAGTTTTAGGGCTGTACTCTCTCTATCTCTCTACTGATACAGTAATATCAGTTTTAGGGCTGTACTCTCTCTCTCTCTCTCTCTCTCTACTGATACAGTAATATCAGTTTTAAGGCTGCACTCTCTCTCTCTCTCTCTCTACTGATCCAGTAATATCAGTTTTAGGGCTGTACTCTCTCTATCTCTACTGATACAGTAATATCAGTTTTCGGGCTGTACTCTCTCTCTCTCTACCGATACAGTAATATCAGTTTTAGGGCTGTACTCTCTATCTCTCTCTCTCTACTGATTGAGTAATATCAGTTTTAGGGCAGCACTCTCTCTCTCTCTCTCTCTACTGATCCAGTAATATCAGTTTTAGGGCTGTACTCTCTCTATCTCTACTGATACAGTAATATCAGTTTTAGGGCTGTACTCTCTATCTCTCTCTCTCCACTGATTGAGTAATATCAGTTTTAGGGCTGTATTCTCTATCTCTCTCTCTCTACTGATTGAATAATATCAGTTTTAGGGCTGTATTCTCTATCTCTCTCTCTCTCTCGAAGGATACAGTAATATCAGTTTTAGGGCTGTCCTCTCTCTCTCTCCACTGACACAGTAATATCAGTTTTAGGGCTGTACTCTTTATCTCTCTCTCTCTCAACTGATACAGCAATATCAGTTTTAGGGCTGTACTCTCTCTCTCTCTACTGATACAGTAATATCAGTTTTAGGGCTGTACTCTCTCTCTCTCCACTGATACAGTAATATCAGTTTTAGGGCTGTACTCTCTATCTCTCTCTCTCAACTGATACAGCATTATCAGTTTTCGGGCTGTACTCTCTCTCTCTCTCTCTCTACTGATCCAGTAATATCAGTTTTAGGGCTGTACTCTCTCTATCTCTACTGATACAGTAATATCAGTTTTAGGGCTGTACTCTCTATCTCTCTCTCTCCACTGATTGAGTAATATCAGTTTTAGGGCTGTATTCTCTATCTCTCTCTCTCTACTGATTGAGTAATATCAGTTTTAGGGCTGTATTCTCTATCTCTCTCTCTCTCGAAGGATACAGTAATATCAGTTTTAGGGCTGTCCTCTCTCTCTCTCTACTGACACAGTAGTATCAGTTTTAGGGCTGTAATCTTTATCTCTCTCTCTCTCAACTGATACAGCAATATCAGTTTTAGGGCTGTACTCTCTCTCTCTCCACTGATACAGTAATATCAGTTTTAGGGCTGTACTCTCTATCTCTCTCTCTCCACTGATTGAGTAATATCAGTTTTAGGGCTGTATTCTCTATCTCTCTCTCTCTACTGATTGAGTAATATCAGTTTTAGGGCTGTATTCTCTATCTCTCTCTCTCTCGAAGGATACAGTAATATCAGTTTTAGGGCTGTCCTCTCTCTCTCTCTACTGATACAGTAATATCAGTTTTAGGGCTGTACTCTTTATCTCTCTCTCTCTCAACTGATACAGCAATATCAGCTTTAGGGCTGTACTCTCTCTCTCTCTACTGATACAGTAATATCAGTTTTAGGGCTGTACTCTCTATCTCTCTCTCTCTCTACTGATACAGTAATATCAGTTTTAGGGCTGCACTTTCTCTCTCTCTCTACTGATGCAGTAATATCAGTTTTAGGGCTGTACTCTCCATCTCTCTCTCTCTCGAATGATACAGTAATATCAGTTTTAGGGCTGGACTCTCTCTCTCTCTCTACTGATACAGTAATATCAGTTTTAGGGCTGTACTCCCTCTCTCTCGACTGATACAGTAATATCAGTTTTCGGGCTGCACTCTCTCTCTCTCTCCTGATGCAGCAATATCAGTTTTCGGGCTGTTCTCTCTCTCTCTCTCTCTACTGATACAGTAATATCAATTTTAGGGCTGTACTCTCTCTATCTCTCGACTGATACAGTAATATCAGTTTTAGGACTGTACTCTCTCTCTCTCTCTCTCTCTCGAAGGATACAGTAATATCTGTTTTAGGGCTGTCCTCTTTATCTCTCTCTCTCTCAACTGATACAGCAATATCAGTTTTAGGGCTGTACTCTCTCTCTCTCTACTGATACAGTAATATCATTTTTAGGGCTGTACTCTCTCTCTCTCCACTGATACAGTAATATCAGTTTTAGGGCTGTACTCTCTATCTCTCTCTCTCAACTGATACAGCATTATCAGTTTTCGGGCTGTACTCTCTCTCTCTCTCTCTCTCTCTACCGATACAGTAATATCAGTTTTAGGGCTGTACTCTCTATCTCTCTCTCTCTCGAAGGAGACAGTAATATCAGTTTTGGGGCTGTCCTCTCTCTCTCTACTGATACAGTAATATCAGTTTTCGGGCTGTACTCTCTCTCTCTCTACCGATACAGTAATATCAGTTTTAGGGCTGTACTCTCTATCTCTCTCTATCTACTGATTGAGTAATATCAGTTTTTGGGCTGTATTCTCTATCTCTCTCTCTCTACTGATTGAGTAATATCAGTTTTAGGGCTGTATCCATATCTCTCTCTCTCTCGAAGGATACAGTAATATCAGGTTTAGGGCTGTCGTCTCTCTCTCTCTACTGATACAGTAATATCAGTTTTAGGGCTGTACTCTTTATCTCTCTCTCTCTCAACTGATACAGCAATATCAGTTTTAGGGCTGTACTCTCTCTCTCTCTACTGATACAGTAAAATCAGTTTTAGGGCTGTACTCTCTATCTCTCTCTCTCTCTACTGATACAGTAATATCAGTTTTAGGGCTGCACTTTCTCTCTCTCTCTACTGATACAGTAATATCAGTTTTAGGGCTGTACTCTCTATCTCTCCCTCTCTCGAATGATACAGTAATATCAGTTTTAGGGCTGCACTCTCTCTCTCTCTCTACTGATACAGTAAAATCAGTTTTAGGGCTGTCCCCTCTCTCCATCTCTACTGATACAGCAATATCAGTTTTAGGGCTGTACTCATCTCTCTCTACTGATACAGTAATATCAGTTTTAGGGCTGTACTCTCTCTCTCTCTCCACTGATACAGTAATATCAGTTTTAGGGCTGTACTCTCTATCTCT
Organism: Heterodontus francisci; assembly: GCF_036365525.1. Taxonomy (NCBI): domain Eukaryota; kingdom Metazoa; phylum Chordata; class Chondrichthyes; order Heterodontiformes; family Heterodontidae; genus Heterodontus; species Heterodontus francisci. The sequence continues at coordinate 494,131 of NW_027140176.1, forward strand.
CTCTCTCAACTGATACAGCATTATCAGTTTTCGGGCTGTACTCTCTCTATCTCTCTCTACCGATACAGTAATATCAGTTTTAGGGCTGTACTCTCTATCTCTCTCTCTCTACTGATTGAGTAATATCAGTTTTAGGGCTGTACTCTCTATCTCTCTCTCTCTCGAAGGATACAGTAATATCAGTTTTAGGGCTGTCCTCTCTCTCTCTCCTGATACAGTAATATCAGTTTTAGGGCTGTACTCTTTATGTTTTAGGGCTGTACTCTCTCTCTCTCTACTGATACAGTAATATCAGTTTTAGGGCTGTACTCTCTATCTCTCTCTCTCTCTCCTGAAACAGTAATATCAGTTTTCGGGCTGTACTCTCTATCTCTCTCTCTCTCTACTGATACAGTAATATCAGTTTTAGGGCTGTACTATCTCTCTCTCTACTGATACAGTAATATCAGTTTTCGGGCTGTACTCTCTCTCTCTCTACCGATACAGTAATATCAGTTTTAGGGCTGTACTCTCTATCTCTCTCTCTCTACTGATTGAGTAATATCAGTTTTAGGGCTGTATTCTCTATCTCTCTCTCTCTCTACTGATTGAGTAATATCAGTTTTCGGGCTGTATTCTCTATCTCTCTCTCTCTCGAAGAATACAGTAATATCAGTTTTAGGGCTGTCCTCTCTCTCTCTCTACTGATACAGTAATATCAGTTTTAGGGCTGTACTCTTTATCTCTCTCTCTCTCAACTGATACAGCAATATCAGTTTTAGGGCAGTACTCTCTCTCTCTCTACTGATACAGTAATATCAGTTTTAGGGCTGTACTCTCTATCTCTCTCTCTCTCTACTGATACAGTAATATCAGTTTTAGGGCTGCACTTTCTCTCTCTCTCTACTGATGCAGTAATATCAGTTTTAGGGCTGTACTCTCTATCTCTCTCTCTCTCGAATGATACAGTAATATCAGTTTTAGGGCTGGACTCTCTCTCTCTCTCTACTGATACAGTAATATCAGTTTTAGGGCTGTACTCCCTCTCTCTCGACTGATACAGTAATATCAGTTTTCGGGCTGCACTCTCTCTCTCTCTCCTGATGCAGCAATATCAGTTTTCGGGCTGTTCTCTCTCTCTCTCTCTCTACTGATACAGTAATATCAATTTTAGGGCTGTACTCTATCTCTCGACTGATACAGTAATATCAGTTTTAGGACTGTACTCTCTCTCTCTCTCTCTCTCTCGAAGGATACAGTAATATCTGTTTTGGGCTGTCCTCTTTATCTCTCTCTCTCTCAACTGATACAGCAATATCAGTTTTAGGGCTGTACTCTCTCTCTCTCTACTGATACAGTAATATCAGTTTTAGGGCTGTACTCTCTCTCTCTCCACTGATACAGTAATATCAGTTTTAGGGCTGTACTCTCTATCTCTCTCTCTCAACTGATACAGCATTATCAGTTTTCGGGCTGTACTCTCTCTCTCTCTCTCTCTCTCTCTACCGATACAGTAATATCAGTTTTAGGGCTGTCCTCTCTCTCTCTACTGATACAGTAATATCAGTTTTCGGGCTGTACTCTCTCTCTCTCTACCGATACAGTAATATCAGTTTTAGGGCTGTACTCTCTATCTCTCTCTCTCTACTGATTGAGTAATATCAGTTTTAGGGCTGTATTCTCTATCTCTCTCTCTCTACTGATTGAGTAGTATCAGTTTTAGGGCTGTATCCATATCTCTCTCTCTCTCGAAGGATACAGTAATATCAGTTTTAGGGCTGTCCTCTCTCTCTCTCTACTGATACAGTAATATCAGTTTTAGGGCTGTACTCTTTATCTCTCTCTCTCTCAACTGATACAGCAATATCAGTTTTAGGGCTGTACTCTCTCTCTCTCTACTGATACAGTAATATCAGTTTTAGGGCTGTACTCTCTATCTCTCTCTCTCTCTACTGATACAGTAATATCAGTTTTAGGGCTGCACTTTCTCTCTCTCTCTACTGATACAGTAATATCAGTTTTAGGGCTGTACTCTCTATCTCTCCCTCTCTCGAATGATACAGTAATATCAGTTTTAGGGCTGCACTCTCTCTCTCTCTCTACTGATACAGTAAAATCAGTTTTAGGGCTGTACTCCCTCTCTCTCGACTGATACAGTAATATCAGTTTTAGGGCTGTACTCTCTCTCTCTCTCTACTGATACAGTAATATCAGTTTTAGGGCTGTACTCTCTCTATCTCTCTACTGATACAGTAATATCAGTTTTAGGGCTGTACTCTCTCTCTCTCTCTCTCTCTACTGATACAGTAATATCAGTTTTAGGGCTGCACTCTCTCTCTCTCTCTCTCTACTGATCAGTAATATCAGTTTTAGGGCTGTACTCTCTCTCTCTCTCTCTCTCTACTGATACAGTAATATCAGTTTTCCGGCTGTACTCTCTCTCTCTCTACCGATACAGTAATATCAGTTTTAGGGCTGTACTCTCTATCTCCCTCTCTCTACTGATTGAGTAATATCAGTTTTAGGGCTGTATTCTCTATCTCTCTCTCTCTCGAAGGATACAGTAATATCAGTTTTAGGGCTGTCCTCTCTCTCTCTCTACTGATACAGTAATATCAGTTTTAGGGCTGTACTCTTTATCTCTCTCTCTCTCAACTGATACAGCAATATCAGTTTTAGGGCTGTACTCTCTCTCTCTCTACTGATACAGTAATATCAGTTTTAGGGCTGTACTCTCTATCTCTCTCTCTCTCTACTGATACAGTAATATCAGTTTTAGGGCTGCACTTTCTCTCTCTCTCTACTGATACAGTAATATCAGTTTTAGGGCTGTACTCTCGATCTCTCTCTCTCTCGAATGATACAGTAATATCAGCTTTAGGGCTGCACTCTCTCTCTCTCTCTACTGATACAGTAATATCAGTTTTAGGGCTGTACTCCCTCTCTCTCGACTGATACAGTAATATCAGTTTTCGGGCTGCACTCTCTCTCTCTCTACTGATGCAGCAATATCAGTTTTAGGGCTGTTCTCTCTCTCTCTCTCTCTACTGATCCAGTAATATCAATTTTAGGGCTGTACTCTCTCTATCTCTCTACTGATACAGTAATATCAGTTTTAGGGCTGTACTCTCTCTCTCTCTCTCTCTCTCGAAGGATACAGTAATATCTGTTTTAGGGCTGTCCTCTCTCTCACTCTACTGATACAGTAATATCAGTTTTAGGGCTGTACTCTTTATCTCTCTCTCTCTCAACTGATACAGCAATATCAGTTTTAGGGCTGTACTCATCTCTCTCTACTGATACAGTAATATCAGTTTTAGGGCTGTACTCTCTCTCTCTCTCCACTGATACAGTAATATCAGTTTTAGGGCTGTACTCTCTCTCTCTCTCTCTCAACTGATACAGCATTATCAGTTTTCGGGCTGTACTCTCTCTCTCTCTCTCTCTCTACCGATACAGTAATATCAGTTTTAGGGCTGTACTCTCTATCTCTCTCTCTCTCTACTGATACAGTAGTATCAGTTTTAGGGCTGTACTCTCTATCTCTCTCTCTCTCGAAGGATACAGTAATATCAGTTTTAGGGCTGTCCTCTCTCTCTCTCTACTGATACAGTAATATCAGTTTTAGGGCTGCACTTTCTCTCTCTCTCTACTGATGCAGTAATATCAGTTTTAGGGCTGTACTCTCTATCTCTCTCTCTCTCGAATGATACAGTAATATCAGTTTTAGGGCTGGACTCTCTCTCTCTCTCTACTGATACAGTAATATCAGTTTTAGGGCTGTACTCCCTCTCTCTCGACTGATACAGTAATATCAGTTTTCGGGCTGCACTCTCTCTCTCTCTCCTGATGCAGCAATATCAGTTTTCGGGCTGTTCTCTCTCTCTCTCTCTCTACTGATACAGTAATATCAATTTTAGGGCTGTACTCTATCTCTCGACTGATACAGTAATATCAGTTTTAGGACTGTACTCTCTCTCTCTCTCTCTCTCTCGAAGGATACAGTAATATCTGTTTTGGGCTGTCCTCTTTATCTCTCTCTCTCTCAACTGATACAGCAATATCAGTTTTAGGGCTGTACTCTCTCTCTCTCTACTGATACAGTAATATCAGTTTTAGGGCTGTACTCTCTCTCTCTCCACTGATACAGTAATATCAGTTTTAGGGCTGTACTCTCTATCTCTCTCTCTCAACTGATACAGCATTATCAGTTTTCGGGCTGTACTCTCTCTCTCTCTCTCTCTCTCTCTACCGATACAGTAATATCAGTTTTAGGGCTGTCCTCTCTCTCTCTACTGATACAGTAATATCAGTTTTCGGGCTGTACTCTCTCTCTCTCTACCGATACAGTAATATCAGTTTTAGGGCTGTACTCTCTATCTCTCTCTCTCTACTGATTGAGTAATATCAGTTTTAGGGCTGTATTCTCTATCTCTCTCTCTCTACTGATTGAGTAGTATCAGTTTTAGGGCTGTATCCATATCTCTCTCTCTCTCGAAGGATACAGTAATATCAGTTTTAGGGCTGTCCTCTCTCTCTCTCTACTGATACAGTAATATCAGTTTTAGGGCTGTACTCTTTATCTCTCTCTCTCTCAACTGATACAGCAATATCAGTTTTAGGGCTGTACTCTCTCTCTCTCTACTGATACAGTAATATCAGTTTTAGGGCTGTACTCTCTATCTCTCTCTCTCTCTACTGATACAGTAATATCAGTTTTAGGGCTGCACTTTCTCTCTCTCTCTACTGATACAGTAATATCAGTTTTAGGGCTGTACTCTCTATCTCTCCCTCTCTCGAATGATACAGTAATATCAGTTTTAGGGCTGCACTCTCTCTCTCTCTCTACTGATACAGTAAAATCAGTTTTAGGGCTGTACTCCCTCTCTCTCGACTGATACAGTAATATCAGTTTTAGGGCTGTACTCTCTCTCTCTCTCTACTGATACAGTAATATCAGTTTTAGGGCTGTACTCTCTCTATCTCTCTACTGATACAGTAATATCAGTTTTAGGGCTGTACTCTCTCTCTCTCTCTCTCTCTACTGATACAGTAATATCAGTTTTAGGGCTGCACTCTCTCTCTCTCTCTCTCTACTGATCAGTAATATCAGTTTTAGGGCTGTACTCTCTCTCTCTCTCTCTCTCTACTGATACAGTAATATCAGTTTTCCGGCTGTACTCTCTCTCTCTCTACCGATACAGTAATATCAGTTTTAGGGCTGTACTCTCTATCTCCCTCTCTCTACTGATTGAGTAATATCAGTTTTAGGGCTGTATTCTCTATCTCTCTCTCTCTCGAAGGATACAGTAATATCAGTTTTAGGGCTGTCCTCTCTCTCTCTCTACTGATACAGTAATATCAGTTTTAGGGCTGTACTCTTTATCTCTCTCTCTCTCAACTGATACAGCAATATCAGTTTTAGGGCTGTACTCTCTCTCTCTCTACTGATACAGTAATATCAGTTTTAGGGCTGTACTCTCTATCTCTCTCTCTCTCTACTGATACAGTAATATCAGTTTTAGGGCTGCACTTTCTCTCTCTCTCTACTGATACAGTAATATCAGTTTTAGGGCTGTACTCTCGATCTCTCTCTCTCTCGAATGATACAGTAATATCAGCTTTAGGGCTGCACTCTCTCTCTCTCTCTACTGATACAGTAATATCAGTTTTAGGGCTGTACTCCCTCTCTCTCGACTGATACAGTAATATCAGTTTTCGGGCTGCACTCTCTCTCTCTCTACTGATGCAGCAATATCAGTTTTAGGGCTGTTCTCTCTCTCTCTCTCTCTACTGATCCAGTAATATCAATTTTAGGGCTGTACTCTCTCTATCTCTCTACTGATACAGTAATATCAGTTTTAGGGCTGTACTCTCTCTCTCTCTCTCTCTCTCGAAGGATACAGTAATATCTGTTTTAGGGCTGTCCTCTCTCTCACTCTACTGATACAGTAATATCAGTTTTAGGGCTGTACTCTTTATCTCTCTCTCTCTCAACTGATACAGCAATATCAGTTTTAGGGCTGTACTCATCTCTCTCTACTGATACAGTAATATCAGTTTTAGGGCTGTACTCTCTCTCTCTCTCCACTGATACAGTAATATCAGTTTTAGGGCTGTACTCTCTCTCTCTCTCTCTCAACTGATACAGCATTATCAGTTTTCGGGCTGTACTCTCTCTCTCTCTCTCTCTCTACCGATACAGTAATATCAGTTTTAGGGCTGTACTCTCTATCTCTCTCTCTCTCTACTGATACAGTAGTATCAGTTTTAGGGCTGTACTCTCTATCTCTCTCTCTCTCGAAGGATACAGTAATATCAGTTTTAGGGCTGTCCTCTCTCTCTCTCCTGATACAGTAATATCAGTTTTAGGGCTGTACTCTTTATCTCTCTCTCTCTCTACTGATACAGTAATATCAGTTTTAGGGCTGTACTCTCTCTCTCTCTACTGATACAGTAATATCAGTTTTAGGGCTGTACTCTCTATCTCTCTCTCTCTCTACTGATACAGTAATATCAGTTTTAGGGCTGCACTTTCTCTCTCTCTCTACTGATACAGTAATATCAGTTTTAGGGCTGTACTCTCTATCTCTCCCTCTCTCGAATGATACAGTAATATCAGTTTTAGGGCTGCACTCTCTCTCTCTCTCTCTATTGATACAGTAATACCAGTTTTAGGGCTGTACTCCCTCTCTATCGACTGATACAGTAATATCAGTTTTAGGGCTGTACTCTCTCTCTCTCTCTCTCTCCACTGATACAGTAATATCAGTTTTAGGACTGTACTCTCTCTCTCTCTGTACTGATCCAGTAATATCAGTTTTTGGGCTGTACTCTCTCTCTCTCTACTGATACAGCAATATCAGTTTTAGGGCTGTACTCTCTATCTCTCTATAGATACAGTAATATCAGTTTTAGGGCTGTACTCTCTCTCTCTCTCTCTCTCTCTCTACTGACTCAGTCATATCAGTTTTATGGCTGTTCGCTCTCTCTCTCTGCTGATACAGCAATATCAGTTTTAGGGCTGTACTCTCTCTCTCTCTACTGATACAGTACTATCAGTTTTAGGGCTGTACTCTCTGTCTCTCTGTCTCTCTACTGATACAGTAATATTAGTTTTAGGGCTGCACTTTCTCTCTCTCTCTACTGATACAGTAATATCAGTTTTAGGGCTGTACTCTCGATCTCTCTCTCTCTCTACTGATACAGTAATATCAGTTTTAGGGCTGCACTCTCTCTCTCTCTCTACTGATACAGTAATATCAGTTTTAGGGCTGTACTCCCTCTCTATCGACTGATACAGTAATATCAGTTTTCGGGCTGCACTCTCTCTCTCTCTGCTGATGCAGCAATATCAGTTTTAGGGCTGTTCTCTCTCTCTCTCTCTCTACTGATACAGTAATATCAATTTTAGGGCTGTACTCTCTCTATCTCTCTACTGATACAGTAATATCAGTTTTAGAGCTGTACTCTCTCTCTCTCTCTCTCTCGAAGGATACAGTAATATCAGTTTTAGGGCTGTCCTCTCTCTCACTCTACTGATACAGTAATATCAGTTTTAGGGCTGTACTCTTTATCTCCCTCTCTCTCAACTGATACAGTAATATCAGTTTTAGGGCTGTCCTCTCTCTCTCTCCTGATACAGTAATATCAGTTTTAGGGCTGTACTCTTTATCTCTCTCTCTCTCTACTGATACAGTAATATCAGTTTTAGGGCTGTACTCTCTCTCTACTGATACAGTAATATCAGTTTTAGGGCTGTACTCTCGATCTCTCTCTCTCTCGAATGATACAGTAATATCAGCTTTAGGGCTGCACTCTCTCTCTCTCTCTACTGATACAGTAATATCAGTTTTAGGGCTGTACTCCCTCTCTCTCGACTGATACAGTAATATCAGTTTTCGGGCTGCACTCTCTCTCTCTCTACTGATGCAGCAATATCAGTTTTAGGGCTGTTCTCTCTCTCTCTCTCTCTACTGATCCAGTAATATCAATTTTAGGGCTGTACTCTCTCTATCTCTCTACTGATACAGTAATATCAGTTTTAGGGCTGTACTCTCTCTCTCTCTCGAAGGAGACAGTAATATCTGTTTTAGGGCTGTCCTCTCTCTCACTCTACTGATACAGTAATATCAGTTTTAGGGCTGTACTCTTTATCTCTCTCTCTCTCAACTGATACAGCAATATCAGTTTTAGGGCTGTACTCATCTCTCTCTACTGATACAGTAATATCAGTTTTAGGGCTGTACTCTCTCTCTCTCTCCACTGATACAGTAATATCAGTTTTAGGGCTGTACTCTCTCTCTCTCTCTCTCAACTGATACAGCATTATCAGTTTTCGGGCTGTACTCTCTCTCTCTCTCTCTCTCTACCGATACAGTAATATCAGTTTTAGGGCTGTACTCTCTATCTCTCTCTCTCTCTACTGATACAGTAGTATCAGTTTTAGGGCTGTACTCTCTATCTCTCTCTCTCTCGAAGGATACAGTAATATCAGTTTTAGGGCTGTCCTCTCTCTCTCTCCTGATACAGTAATATCAGTTTTAGGGCTGTACTCTTTATCTCTCTCTCTCTCTACTGATACAGTAATATCAGTTTTAGGGCTGTACTCTCTCTCTCTCTACTGATACAGTAATATCAGTTTTAGGGCTGTACTCTCTATCTCTCTCTCTCTCTACTGATACAGTAATATCAGTTTTAGGGCTGCACTTTCTCTCTCTCTCTACTGATACAGTAATATCAGTTTTAGGGCTGTACTCTTTATCTCCCTCTCTCTCAACTGATACAGCAATATCAGTTTTAGGGCTGTCCTCTCTCTCTCTACTGATACAGTAATATCAGTTTTAGGGCTGTACTCTTTATCTCTCTCTCTCTCAACTGATACAGCAATATCAGTTTCAGGGCTGTACTCTCTATCTCTCTCTCTCTCGAAGGATACAGTAATATCAGTTTTAGGGCTGTCCTCTCTCTCTCTCCTGATACAGTAATATCAGTTTTAGGGCTGTACTCTTTATCTCTCTCTCTCTCTACTGATACAGTAATATCAGTTTTAGGGCTGTACTCTCTCTCTCTCTACTGATACAGTAATATCAGTTTTAGGGCTGTACTATCGATCTCTCTCTCTCTCGAATGATACAGTAATATCAGCTTTAGGGCTGCACTCTCTCTCTCTCTCTACTGATACAGTAATATCAGTTTTAGGGCTGTACTCCCTCTCTCTCGACTGATACAGTAATATCAGTTTTCGGGCTGCACTCTCTCTCTCTCTACTGATGCAGCAATATCAGTTTTAGGGCTGTTCTCTCTCTCTCTCTCTCTACTGATCCAGTAATATCAATTTTAGGGCTGTACTCTCTCTATCTCTCTACTGATACAGTAATATCAGTTTTAGGGCTGTACTCTCTCTCTCTCTCGAAGGATACAGTAATATCAGTTTTAGGGCTGTCCTCTCTCTCACTCTACTGATACAGTAATATCAGTTTTAGGGCTGTACTCTTTATCTCTCTCTCTCTCAACTGATACAGCAATATCAGTTTTAGGGCTGTACTCATCTCTCTCTACTGATACAGTAATATCAGTTTTAGGGCTGTACTCTCTCTCTCTCTCCACTGATACAGTAATATCAGTTTTAGGGCTGTACTCTCTCTCTCTCTCTCTCAACTGATACAGCATTATCAGTTTTCGGGCTGTACTCTCTCTCTCTCTCTCTCTCTACCGATACAGTAATATCAGTTTTAGGGCTGTACTCTCTATCTCTCTCTCTCTCTACTGATACAGTAGTATCAGTTTTAGGGCTGTACTCTCTATCTCTCTCTCTCTCGAAGGATACAGTAATATCAGTTTTAGGGCTGTCCTCTCTCTCTCTCCTGATACAGTAATATCAGTTTTAGGGCTGTACTCTTTATCTCTCTCTCTCTCTACTGATACAGTAATATCAGTTTTAGGGCTGTACTCTCTCTCTCTCTACTGATACAGTAATATCAGTTTTAGGGCTGTACTCTCTATCTCTCTCTCTCTCTACTGATACAGTAATATCAGTTTTAGGGCTGCACTTTCTCTCTCTCTCTACTGATACAGTAATATCAGTTTTAGGGCTGTACTCTCTATCTCTCCCTCTCTCGAATGATACAGTAATATCAGTTTTAGGGCTGCACTCTCTCTCTCTCTCTCTATTGATACAGTAATATCAGTTTTAGGGCTGTACTCCCTCTCTATCGACTGATACATTAATATCAGTTTTAGGGCTGTACTCTCTCTCTCTCTCTCTCTCCACTGATACAGTAATATCAGTTTTAGGACTGTACTCTCTCTCTCTCTCTGTACTGATCCAGTAATATCAGTTTTTGGGCTGTACTCTCTCTCTCTCTACTGATACAGCAATATCAGTTTTAGGGCTGTACTCTCTATCTCTCTATAGATACAGTAATATCAGTTTTAGGGCTGTACTCTCTCTCTCTCTCTCTCTCTCTCTACTGACTCAGTCATATCAGTTTTATGGCTGTTCGCTCTCTCTCTCTGCTGATACAGCAATATCAGTTTTAGGGCTGTACTCTCTCTCTCTCTACTGATACAGTAATATCAGTTTTAGGGCTGTACTCTCTGTCTCTCTGTCTCTCTACTGATACAGTAATATTAGTTTTAGGGCTGCACTTTCTCTCTCTCTCTACTGATACAGTAATATCAGTTTTAGGGCTGTACTCTCGATCTCTCTCTCTCTCTACTGATACAGTAATATCAGTTTTAGGGCTGCACTCTCTCTCTCTCTCTACTGATACAGTAATATCAGTTTTAGGGCTGTACTCCCTCTCTATCGACTGATACAGTAATATCAGTTTTCGGGCTGCACTCTCTCTCTCTCTGCTGATGCAGCAATATCAGTTTTAGGGCTGTTCTCTCTCTCTCTCTCTCTACTGATACAGTAATATCAATTTTAGGGCTGTATTCTCTCTATCTCTCTACTGATACAGTAATATCAGTTTTAGGGCTGTACTCTCTCTCTCTCTCTCTCTCGAAGAATACAGTAATATCAGTTTTAGGGCTGTCCTCTCTCTCACTCTACTGATACAGTAATATCAGTTTTAGGGCTGTACTCTTTATCTCCCTCTCTCTCAACTGATACAGCAATATCAGTTTTAGGGCTGTCCTCTCTCTCTCTACTGATACAGTAATATCAGTTTTAGGGCTGTACTCTTTATCTCTCTCTCTCTCAACTGATACAGCAATATCAGTTTCAGGGCTGTACTCTCTATCTCTCTCTCTCTCTACTGATACAGTAATATCAGTTTTAGGGCTGTACTATCTCTCTCTCTACTGATACAGTAATATCAGTTTTCGGGCTGTACTCTCTCTCTCTCTACCGATACAGTAATATCAGTTTTAGGGCTGTACTCTCTATCTCTTTCTCTCTACTGATTGAGTAATATCAGTTTTAGGGCTGTATTCTCTATCTCTCTCTCTCTCGAAGAATACAGTAATATCAGTTTTAGGGCTGTCCTCTCTCTCTCTCTACTGATACAGTAATATCAGTTTTAGGGCTGTACTCTTTATCTCTCTCTCTCTCAACTGATACAGCAATATCAGTTTTAGGGCTGTACTCTCTCTCTCTCTCTACTGATACAGTAATATCAGTTTTAGGGCTGTACTCTCTATCTCTCTCTCTCTCTACTGATACAGTAATATCAGTTTTAGGGCTGCACTTTCTCTCTCTCTCTACTGATACAGTAATATCAGTTTTAGGGCTGTACTCTCTATCTCTCCCTCTCTCGAATGATACAGTAATATCAGTTTTAGGGCTGCACTCTCTCTCTCTCTACTGATACAGTAATATCAGTTTTAGGGCTGTACTCCCTCTCTCTCGACTGATACAGTAATATCAGTTTTAGGGCTGTACTCTCTCTCTCTCTCTCTCTCTCTACTGATACAGTAATATCAGTTTTAGGACTGTACTCTCTCTATCTCTCTACTGATACAGTAATATCAGTTTTAGGGCTGTACTCTATATCTCTCTCTCTGTCAACTGATACAGCAATATCAGTTTTAGGGCTGTACTCTCTCTCTCTCTACTGATACAGTAATATCAGTTTTAGGGCTGTACTCTCTATCTCTCTCTCTCTCTACTGATGCAGTAATATCAGTTTTTGGGCTGCACTTTCTCTCTCTCTCTACTGATACAGTAATATCAGTTTTAGGGCTGTACTCTCTATCTCTCCCTCTCTCGAATGATACAGTAATATCAGTTTTAGGGCTGCACTCTCTCTCTCTCTCTACTGATACAGTAATATCAGTTTTAGGGCTGTACTCCCTCTCTCTCGACTGATACAGTAATATCAGTTTTAGGGCTGTACTCTCTCTCTCTCTCTCTACTGATACAGTAATATCAGTTTTAGGACTGTACTCTCTCTATCTCTCTCCTGATACAGTAATATCAGATTTAGGGCTGTACTCTCTCTCTCTCTCTACTGATACAGTAATATCAGTTTTAGGGCTTCACTCTCTCTCTCTCTCTCTCTACTGATCCAGTAATATCAGTTTTAGGGCTGTACTCTATCTCTCTCTCTCTCTACTGATACAGTAATATCAGTTTTAGGGCTGTACTCTCAATCTCTCTCTCTCTCTCGAAGGATACAGTAATATCAGTTTTCTGGCTGCTCTCTCTCTCTCTCTCTCTCTACTGACTCAGTCATATCAGTTTTAGGGCTGTACTCTCTCTCTCTCTCTACTGATACAGTAAGATCAGTTTTAGGGCTGTTCTTTCTCGTTCTACTGATGCAGCAATGTCAGTTTTAGGGCTGTGCTCTCTCTCTCTCTCTCGACTGATGCAGTAATATCAGTTTTCGGGCTGTACTCTCTATCTCTCTCTACTGATACAGCAATATCAGTTTTCGGGCTGTACTCTCTCTCTCTCTCTGCTGATACAGCAATATCAGTTTTCGGGCTGTGCTCTCTCTCTCTACTGATACAGCAATATCAGTTTCCGGGCTGCACTCTCTCTCTCTCTCTCTCTACTGATACAGCAATATCAGTTTTAGGGCTGTACTCTCTCTCTCTCTCTACTGATACAGCAATATCAGTTTTAGGGCTGCACTCTCTCTCTCTCTCTACTGATACAGTAATATCAGTTTTAGGGCTGTACTCCCTCTCTCTCGACTGATACAGTAATATCAGTTTTAGGGCTGTACTCTCTCTCTCTCTCTCTCTCTACTGATACAGTAATATCAGTTTTAGGACTGTACTCTCTCTATCTCTCTACTGATACAGTAATATCAGATTTAGGGCTGTACTCTCTCTCTCTCTCTACTGATACAGTAATATCAGTTTTAGGGCTTCACTCTCTCTCTCTCTCTCTCTACTGATCCAGTAATATCAGTTTTAGGGCTGTACTCTCTCTATCTCTCTCTCTCTCTACTGATACAGTAATATCAGTTTTAGGGCTGTACTCTCAATCTCTCTCTCTCTCTCGAAGGATACAGTAATATCAGTTTTCTGGCTGCTCTCTCTCTCTCTCTCTCTCTACTGATACAGTAATATCAGTTTTAGGGCTGTTCTCTCTCTCTCTGTACTGATACAGTAATATCAGTTTTTGGGCTGTACTCTCTCTCTCTCTATAGATACAGTAATATCAGTTTTAGGGCTGTACTCTCTCTCTCTCTCTCTCTCTCTCTCTACTGACTCAGTCATATCAGTTTTAGGGCTGTACTCTCTCTCTCTCTCTACTGATACAGTAAGATCAGTTTTAGGGCTGTTCTTTCTCGTTCTACTGATGCAGCAATGTCAGTTTTAGGGCTGTGCTCTCTCTCTCTCTCTCGACTGATGCAGTAATATCAGTTTTCGGGCTGTACTCTCTATCTCTCTCTACTGATACAGCAATATCAGTTTTCGGGCTGTACTCTCTCTCTCTCTCTGCTGATACAGCAATATCAGTTTTCGGGCTGTGCTCTCTCTCTCTACTGATACAGCAATATCAGTTTCCGGGCTGCACTCTCTCTCTCTCTCTCTCTACTGATACAGCAATATCAGTTTTAGGGCTGTACTCTCTCTCTCTCTCTACTGATACAGCAATATCAGTTTTAGGGCTGCACTCTCTCTCTCTCTCTACTGATACAGTAATATCAGTTTTAGGGCTGTACTCCCTCTCTCTCGACTGATACAGTAATATCAGTTTTAGGGCTGTACTCTCTCTCTCTCTCTACTGATACAGTAATATCAGTTTTAGGACTGTACTCTCTCTATCTCTCTACTGATACAGTAATATCAGATTTAGGGCTGTACTCTCTCTCTCTCTCTACTGATACAGTAATATCAGTTTTAGGGCTTCACTCTCTCTCTCTCTCTCTCTACTGATCCAGTAATATCAGTTTTAGGGCTGTACTCTCTCTATCTCTCTCTCTCTCTACTGATACAGTAATATCAGTTTTAGGGCTGTACTCTCAATCTCTCTCTCTCTCTCGAAGGATACAGTAATATCAGTTTTCTGGCTGCTCTCTCTCTCTCTCTCTCTCTACTGATACAGTAATATCAGTTTTAGGGCTGTTCTCTCTCTCTCTGTACTGATACAGTAATATCAGTTTTTGGGCTGTACTCTCTCTCTCTCTATAGATACAGTAATATCAGTTTTAGGGCTGTACTCTCTCTCTCTCTCTCTCTCTCTCTACTGACTCAGTCATATCAGTTTTAGGGCTGTACTCTCTCTCTCTCTCTACTGATACAGTAAGATCAGTTTTAGGGCTGTTCTTTCTCGTTCTACTGATGCAGCAATGTCAGTTTTAGGGCTGTGCTCTCTCTCTCTCTCTCGACTGATGCAGTAATATCAGTTTTCGGGCTGTACTCTCTATCTCTCTCTACTGATACAGCAATATCAGTTTTAGGGCTGTACTCTCTCTCTCTCTCTGCTGATACAGCAATATCAGTTTTCGGGCTGTGCTCTCTCTCTCTACTGATACAGCAATATCAGTTTCCGGGCTGCACTCTCTCTCTCTCTCTCTCTACTGATACAGCAATATCAGTTTTAGGGCTGTACTCTCTCTCTCTCTCTACTGATACAGCAATATCAGTTTTAGGGCTGTACTCTCTCTCTCTCTCTCTCTCTCTACTGATGCAGCAATATCAGTTTTAGGGCTGTGCTCTCTCTCTCTCTCTACTGATACAGCAATATCAGTTTTAGGGCTGTACTCTCTCTCTCTCTCTCTCTCTCTACTGATGCAGCAATATCAGTTTTAGGGCTGTGCTCTCTCTCTCTCTCTGCTGATACAGCAATATCAGTTTTAGGGCTGTAATCTCTCTCTCTACTGATACAGCAATATCAGTTTTAGGGCTGTACTCTCTCTCTCTCTCTACTGATACAGCAATATCAGTTTTAGGGCTGTACTCTCTCTCTCTCTCTCTCTCTCTCTACTGATGCAGCAATATCAGTTTTAGGGCTGTGCTCTCTCTCTCTACTAATACAGCACTGTCAAATTTAGCTCTTGTCGCTCTTCCTTTCGCTCTTGAACAATTCAAATTCAGTTTGGGCCTGGCTTTGTACCGATATTGAATCTTTTACCTGGGAGACCTGAAAAGTAAAATTGACAATAAATACTAGTTTGATGTTAATGAACCTGCAGTCAGACAACTAGTCAATTGATTTCTGTGCTTCTTACTCCTTTCTGAATAACACATTTATCTCAGAGAGCACGTTTACAGTTCTTGGACAGGATGTGGCAGATTTGGATACAGACCGCAGCAGCATTAGAGGCAGGCCTGTCAGCACAGCTCACACAAACAGCAAACATGAGGCAATGCAACCTGCCAAGCTACAGTCTCAGCAAGAGAAACATGTTAGGCAAAGGGATATAGGAATCAGAGACATCACTTCCAGGAACTTCCAGAGAATGGTACAAGGGAAAAGATGTCAGTTTTAAGCCTGTTTCTCACTCTCTGCCTTTTTACAGATCTGGCACAATCAGTTTTAGGCCTCGTCTCTCTATCTCTCTCTCTCTCTACAGATACAGCACTCTCTGTTTTAGACCTGGTTTCTCTCTCTCTCTCTCTCTCTCTCTCTCTCTTTCTGTAGATACGGCACTGTTCGTTTCGGCCTGGTCTCTCTCTCTCTCTCTACTGGGGTTTTAGTCCTGGTCTCTCTCTCTCCACAGAGGCAGCAAAGTCAGTTTTAGGCCTGGTCTCTCTCTCTACAGATGCAGCACTGTTAGCTTATGTCCTGCTCTCTCTCCCTACAGATAGTGCACTTTCAGTTTTAGGCCTGGTCTCTCTCTCTCTGCAGATACAGCACTGCCTGTTTTAGACCTGATTTCTCTCTCTCTCACTGTCTCTTTCTCCAGATACAGCACTGTCAGTTTTAGGCCTGGTGTCTCTCTCTCTTCAGGTATGGCACTGTCAGTTTTAGACCTGGTGTCTCTCTCTCTCTCTCTCTACAGATACATCAATGTCAGGATTAGGCCGGGTCTCTCTCTCTCTCTCTACAGACACTGCACTGTCAGTTGTAGACTAGGTCTCTCTCTCTCTCTCTCTGCACATATGGCACTGTCACGTTTAGGACTGGTCTCTCTCTCACTCTCTCGACAGATATGACGCTGTCAGTTTTATCGCTGTTCTCTCCCCTCTCTCTCTCTTTCTATAGATACAGGGAGGTGCTGGCGTAGTGGTATTGCCACCAGACTAGTAACCCAGAGGCCCAGGGTATTGCTCTGAGAACATGGGTTCAAATCCCACCACAGCAGAAGGTGTGAAACCATTTTCGATTGTTGTAAAAACCCATCTGGTTCACTAATATCCTTTAGGGAAGGAAATCTGCTGTCCTTACCTGGTCTGGCTTACTTGTGACTCCAGACCCATACCAACATGGTTGACTCTCACATGCCCTCTGAAATAGCCTATCAAGCCACTCAGTTGTATCTAACTGCTACGAAGTCAATGAAAAGGAATGAAACCAGACTGAACACCCGGCATCGACCTAGGCACCGGAAGCGACAACGGCAAACCCAGCCCTGTTGACCCTGCAAATCCTCCTTACTAACATCTGGGGGCTTGTGCCAAAGTTGGGAGAGCTGTCCCACAGACTAATCAAGCAAAAGCCTGACATCGTAATACTCACGGAATCATACCTGACAGATAATGTCCCAGACACCACCGTCACCATCCCCGGGTATGTCCTGTCCCACTGGCAGGACAGACCCACCAGAGGTGGCGCCACAGGGATATACAGTAGGGAGGGAGTTGCCCTGGGAGTCCACAACATCGACTCCGGACCCCATGAAGCCTCATGACATCAGATCAAACTTGGACAAGGAAACCTCCTGCTGATGAGTCAGTGCTTCCTCCATGTTGAACACCACTCGGAGGAAGCACCGAGGGTGGTTTTGGCACAGAATGTACTCTGGGTGGGGGACTTCAATGTCCATCACCAAGAGTGGCTCGGTAGCACCACTACTGACTAAGCTGGCTGAGTCCTAAATATCTGCTAGACTGGGTCTGCAGCAGGTGGTGAGGGAACCAATAAGAGGGAAAAACATACTTGACCTCGTCCTCACCAATCTGCCTGCCGCAGATGCATCTGTCCATGACAGTACTGGTAGGAGTGACGACCGCACAGTCGTTGTGGAGAAGAAGTCCCGCCTTCACATTGAGGATACCCTCATTCGTGTTGTGTGGCACTACCACCGTGCTAAATGGGATAGATTTTGAACAGATCTAGCAATGCAAAACTGGGCATCCATGAGGCGCTGTGGGCCATCAGCAGCAGCAGAATTGTACTCAACCACAATCTGTAACCTCATGGCCTGGCATATCCCCCACTCTACCATTACCATCAAGCCAGGAGACCAACCCTGGTTCAGTGAAGAGTGCAGCAGGGCATGCCTGGAGCAGCACCAGGCATACCTCAAAATGAGGTGTCAACCTGGTGAAGCTACAACACAGGACAATCTGCGTGCCAAACTGCATAAGCAGCATGTGATAGACAGAGCTCAGCAATCCCATAACCAACAGATCAGATCTAAGCTCTGCAGTCCTGCCACATCCAGCCGAGTATGGTGGTGGACAATTAAACAACTAACTGGAGGATGTGACTCCACAAATATCCCTATCCTCAATGATGGGGGAGCCCAGCACATCAGTGCGAAAGATAATGCTGAAGCATTTGCAGCAATCTTCAGCCAGAAGTGCCGAGTTGATGATCCATCTCGGCCCCCTCCTGAAGTCCCCAGCATCACAGATGCCAGACTTCAGCCAATTTGATTCACTCCACGTGATATCAAGAAACGACTGAAGGCACTGGATACTGCAAAAGCTATGGGCCCTGACAATATTCTGGCAATAATACTGAAGACCTGTGCTCCAGAACTTGCTGCGCCCCTAGCCAAGCTGTTCCAGTACAGCTACAACATTGGCATCTACCCTGCAATGTGGAATTTGCCCTGTATGTCCTGTACACAAAAAGCAGGACAAGTCCAACCCGGCCAATTACCGTCCCATCAGCCTACTCTCAACCATCAGTAAAGTGACGGAAAGTGTCATCAACAGTGCCATCAAGCGACACTTGCTTAACAATAACCTGCTCAGTGTCGCTCAGTTTGGGTTCCGCCAGGGCCACTCAGCTCCTGACCTCATTACAGCCTTGGTTCAAACATGGACCAAAGGGCTGAACTCAAGAGGTGAGATGAGAGTGACTTCCCTTGACATCAAGGCAGCATTTCATGGAGTATGGCATCAAGGAGCCCTAGCAAAACTGAGGTCAATGGGAATCAGGGGGAAACCCCTCTGCTGATTGGAGTCATAGCTAGCGTAAAGGAAGATGGTTGTGGTTGTTGGAGGTCAATCATCTGAGCTACAGGACATCACTGCAGGAGTTCCTCAGGGTAGTGTCCTGGGCCCAACCATCTTCAGCTGCTTCATCAATGACCTTCGTTCAATCATAAGGTTGGAAGTGGGGATGTTCACTGATGATTGTACAATGTTCAGCACCATTCGTGACTCCTCAGATACTGAAGCAGTCTGTGTAGAAATGCAGCAAGACCTGGACAATATCCAGGCTTGGGCTGATAAGTGGCAAGTAACATTCGCACCACACAAGTGCCAGGCAATGACCATCTCCAACAAGAGAGAATCTAACCATCTCCTCTTGACATTCAACAGCATTACAATCGATGAATCCCCCACTGTCAAGATCCTAGGGGCTACCATTGACCATAAACTGAACCGCAGTAGCCATATAAATACCGTGGCTACAAGAGCAGGTCAGAGGCTAGGAATCCTGAGGCGAGTAACTCACCTCCTGATTCCCCAAAGCCTGTCCACCATCTACAAGGCACAAGTCAGGAGTGTGATGGAATACTCTCCACTTGCCTGGATGGGTGCAGCTCCAACAACACTCAAGAAGCTCGACACCATCCGTGATAAAGCAGCCTGCTTGATTGGCACCACATCTACAAACATTCACTCCCTCCACCACCGACACACAGTGGCAGCAGTGTGTACCATCTACAAGATTCACTGCAGCAATGCACCAAGGCTCCTTCGACAGCACCTTCCAAACCCACGACCCCTACCAACTAGAAGGACAAGGGCAGCAAATGCCTGTGAACACAATCACCTGCAAGTTCCCCTCCAAGTCACACACCATCCTGACTTGGAACTATATCGCCGTTCCTTCACTGTCGCTGGGTCAAAATCCTGGAACTCCCTTCCTAACAGCACTGTGGGAGTACCTACCCCACATGGACTGCAGCGGTTCAAGAAGGCAGCTCACCACCATCTTCTCAAGGGCAATTAGGGATGGGCAATAAATGCTGACCTGGCCAGCGACGCCCTCATCCCATGAATGAATAAAAAAAGAAACAGCACTGTTAGTTTAGGCATGCTCTCTCACTCTCTCTCTGCAGGGGTTTTAGTCCTGGTATCTCTCTCTCTATAGGTACAGCACTGTCAGTTTTAGGCCTCGTCTCTCTCTCTACAAATACAGCACTGTCAATTTTAGGCCTCGTCTCTCTCTCTCTCTACAAATACAGCACTGTCAATTTTAGATTTGGTCTCTCTCTCTCACTCTCTACAGATACAGCACTGTCAGTTTTAGGCTTTGTGTGTGTCTCTCTCTCTACAGATACAGCACTGTCAATTTTACACCTGGTCTCTCTCTCTCTCTACAGATGCAGCACTGTCAGTTTTAGGCCTGGTCTCTCTCTCCCCACTCTACAGATACAACACTGTCAGTTTTGTACCTGGTCTCCCTCTCTCTCTACAGATACAGCACTGTCAGTTTTACACCTGGTCTCTCTCTCTCTCTACAGATGCAGCACTGTTAGTTTTAGGCCTTGTCTCTCTCTCTCTCTCTCTACAGATGCAGCACTGTCAGTTTTAGGTCTGGTTTCTCTCTCTCTCTACAGCTCCAGCACTGTCAATTTTACACCTGGTCTCTCTCTCTCTCTACAGATACAGCACTGTCAGTTTTAGGTCTGGTTTCTCTCTCTCTCTCTCTACATATACAACACTGTCAGTTTTAGGCCTGTTCTCTCTCTCTCTACAGATACAGTACTGTTAATTTGAGACCTGGTCTCTCTCTCTGTACAGATTTTGCACTGTTAGATTTAGACCTGGTCTCTCCCACTCTCTCCAAAGATACAGCAATGTTAGTTTTGGGCCTGCTCTCTCTCTCTCTCTCTCTACATATACAACACTGTCAGTTTTAGGCCAGGTCTGTCTCTCTATATATACAGCACAGTCAGTTTTTGACCAGGCTTCTCTCTCTGTACAGATACAGCACTGTCATTTTTAGGCCTTGTATCATTCTCTACAGATATGGCCTTGTCAGCATTAGGCCTGGTCTGTCTCCCTCTGTACAGATACAGCACTGTCAGGTTTAGGCCTGGTCTCTCAGGTGGATGACACAAAGATTGGCCGAGTGGTTAACAGTGAGGTGGAGTGTCTTAGGTTACAGGAAGATATAGATGGGATGGTCAAATGGGCAGAAAAGTGGCAGATGGAATTTAACCCTGAAAAGTGTAAGGCAATACACTTTGGAAGGAGTAATGTGACACGGAAGTTATCAATTTATGGCCTAACACTGGGAAGTTCCGAGGAACAAAGGGACCTTGACGTGTTTGTCCATAGATCTCTGAAGGCAGAAGGGCAGGTTAATAGGGTGGTGAAAAAGACATATGGGGCACTTGCCTTTATCAATCGAGGCATAGACTACAAAAGCCAGGAGGTCATGTTGGAGTTGTACTGAACTTTGGTAAGGCTACAGCTGGAGTACTGTGTGCAATTCTGGTCGCCACATTATAGGAAGGATGTGATTGCATTGGAGGGGGTGCAGAGGCGATTCACCAGGATGTTGCCTGGGATGGAACATTTAAGCTATGAAGAGAGGTTGGATAGGCTTGGGTTATTTTCGCTGGAGCAGAGAAGACTGAGGGGTGACCTGATCGAGGTGTACAAGATTATGAGGGGCATGGACAGGGTGGATAGGGAGCAGCTGTTCCTCTTAGTTGAAGGGTCAGTTACGAGGGGTCACAAGTTTAAGGTGAGGGGCAGGAGGTTTAAGGGATATTTGAGGAAGAACTTTTTTACCCAGAGGGTGGTGACGGTCTGGAATGCCCTGTCTGGGAGGGTGGTAGAGGCGGGTTGCCTCACTTCCTTTAAAATAGTACCTGAATGAGCACTTGGCACGTCATAACATTCAAGGCTATGGGCCAAGTGCTGGCAAATGGGATTAGGTAGACAGGTCAGGTGTTTTAATGCATCGGTGCAGACTCAATGGGCTGAAGGGCCTCTTCTGCACTGTATTATTCTGTGACTCTCTCTCTCTACAGATGCTGCACTGTCAGTTTTCGGCCTCGTCTCTCTCTCCACATATGGCACTGTCAGGTTTAAGCCTGGTTACTGTCTGTCTCTACATGTACATCACTGTTAGATTTAGACCTGCTCTCTCTCTCTCTCTCTGTACAGATACTGCACTGTCAGTTTTAGACCTGGTCTCTCTCGCTCTCTACAAATACAGCACTGCCAGTTCTAGGCATGTTCTCTCTCTCTGCGGATGCAGCATTGTCAGTTTAGACCTGGTCCTTCTCTCTCTGTCTACAGATACAGCAATGTCAGTTTATACCTGGTCTCTCTCTCTCTCTCTCTCTGTGTAAAGATACTGCACTGTCAGTTTTAGGCCTGTCTCTTTCTCTCTCTACAGATACATCACTGTTAGTTTTAGACCTGGTCTCTCTCTCCATACAGATACTGCACGGTTAGCTTGAGACCTAGTATCTCCCTCTCTCTCCATAGTTACAGCACTGTCAGTTTTAGACCTGGTCTCTCTCTCACTCTCTGCTGATTCAGCATTTTCAGTTTTAGGCCTGGTCTCTCTCTCTACAGATACAGCACTGACAGTTTTAGGCCCGGTGTCTCTCTCTCTCTCTCTACAGCTACAACTCTTGTCAGTTTTAGGCCTGGCCTCTCTCTCACTCTGTACTGATACAGCCCTGTCATTTTTAAACTTGGTGTCTCTCTCTCTCACTCTCGCTCCAGTTTCAGCACTGACAATTTTAGGTCTGGTCTCTCTCTCTTTCCAGATACAGTACGGTCAGTTTTAGACCTGGTTCCTCTCTATCTTTCTCTCTCTGCAGATACAGCACTGTCAATTTTAGACCTGGTCTTTCTCTCTCTCTCTTTCTCTTCAGTTACAGCACTGTCAGTTTTAGGCCTGCTCTCTCTCTTTCTCTACAGATACAGTACTCTCACTTTTAGGCCTGGTTTCTCTCTCTCTCTCTTTACAGTGTTACGACCAAGGTGGAAGTAATGCACTGTTAATTAATTCCCACTACTCCACATGTCGTAGCCTATCAAATAAAATTTCCCACCTACCAAAGACTACCCAAATTAAACACTTGATTTTCCTCCAGAATAAAGATCCCCAAGCCAGGTTTCTTTAAACAACCAAATAAACTATATATTAGAAAGGAAATAATAATTCTTAACTACGAATGGGTTATATCTGTATATATATGAAAAGCTCCTTTATTCCTTAACCTTCTTGCTCAAACACATACATTGAAAAAAGTTAACCAGGGAAATGGATTTTTGGTCCACAGCTGTTTCTTAAGAACAAATTGGAAAAATAAAAATGCTTGAGCTTATCTCGTTCTAGTAGGATGTTTTTTGGTACAGACAGGTGTCCCAGAGTCAAATAGTTGGATGCTACACAAAGTTTCTCCGGGCGAGGTTAATGAACAGTCTATTATGGGTAAATATTCATGGACATTTAACTGCAGCAGGCGTCACAGAGGTCTTTCAGCAAAGGTGTAGCAACAGGTCTGCTTGGGTTTTGAAACAGCAGATGGTTTTTTGAGATTTCAGGATCTCCCAAAACACAGGAGGCAGCAGGAACTGCACTTGATGCGGGGAATCTTCAGAAACAGGATGCAACAGGAATCTGCCACCTTTCAAATACAGGGTTTCTTAAGATATGCAGGATTCCTCCACGGAGAGAGGTCTTTTTCTCTGGGTCTTCCTCTTATGCTCCAGGCTGGCTAAAGCAAAGATTTCAAATGCCTGCTCTTTGTCCAACTCACTGGCTTCTTAAAAGGTCCAAAGTGAAAAAAAAACTTCCTGAACATGGTCACATGTCCAGACACAGTGTCTCCCCCGTCACTCAAAAAGGTTACTCTGAGGAAGGTCATACCCCTGTGGTTTCCTTGAAATTGCCTGCTTTCCTGTCCTTGTACAAGATCAACTTCCTTTCAAAGCACCCATAAAGTTTAACTTTTGTTTTGAACTTCCTTTCAAAACATTGCAAAGATTTCAACTAATTGCAGGTGTCTTCCACGAAACAAAATCCTTTTCTCAGTTTCTAAAACACACAGAATTCAAAGTTCTGAGTCCAAAAAATAAAACCCTTGCAACAACAGACACAGCACTGTCAGCTGTAGGCCTAGTCTCTCTCTATATATACAGATGTAAATGCTGGAAAACATCATGTTAAATTCATGAAGGTTCCTGCTCAGTGTATCTTGGCACCAAAAAAAAATGTACTCGCTTGTTGAAAAAACCTTATCTTCAAGAGACAACCTTATTTCAGTGGATGACTGTTGCTCACCTCTCTGAAGCAGGAGAATTGTTGAGAGTTCAAATGCTTGTTTCGAATCAGAAGTATTGCAGATCTGCTTGTTTGACAATGGGACAAATGCTTTGCATCCAGCAGGAGTACAGGCCTATGATCCCAAAACCTAACCTCTCTTTCTCGACCTCTATCTCCACTCCTTGCAAGAGGATTTTAGTTTAAATACTGAAGTTGAATCATTGTCAGAACAATGTTGAGAGCAGCTGCTCTCATGGCTCTCCTGTTGCACTTGAACCCATGAGCCACAGATTACCTTGATATCCTGATCACCAGAGGCCTATTCAGAATCTCAGGGCTTCTCCATCTCTGGGGGATTCCCTGCTCCTTCATTAGTCCTCCGTGGTCCCTGGTTGCTGGATCCACACCTCAATTCTTACTTGTGGGCACCATTTCTCAGTTGCCGATGCAAACCGGAAGCTGCTCCCTGCAGCTCCTTTTTCTCCTCTCCACGCTCATCCCTCCTGCCCGAGGCTGTTTCCCTTATGTTCCTTGAGCCCCCAAATGATGAAAAGACCCTTCCATTTTTCAAGGGACATCCAGGCCCCAGAACATGTCCCCACCCTGCACTCTCCACTGCCACCTTGGAAGTGCACACCCTGAGCAGAACGTCCGATGAAGCAGAAGCTGCTCCAAGCTCGGAGGAAATGCTTGCTCATTGGTTCACAGCATCTGATGAGGAGACAACGCAATTCTCCTGCTACACACTTCCAAGCTCATGAGTTGCTGCCCCAGCAGCTACACATATCAGCATCTATTTATTAAGCAATGGCAGAATGAACAAATGCATTTGAGCTACGATATCTAAAACATTGCAATCCATAGTAGTGACAACATATCCTTCATTAATCACAGATCTGGGCAAATGGTGAGGATTATGGTGACCGACAGCATTTGCTCGAGATGACCGTCGTGGCCCATTATTTGTACGGATATTCTCAACAAATGTGAGAGCAGCTGAGACATTAGAAACCGTCTCATCTTCGGTGTTTCAATGTGACTAGAGCTAGGTGATGGGTCTGCCATGGTGAGTTCTATGTTATTCATGTCTTCAGGGACTACCTAAGCAGGAACACTTGCTACACCAGCTACAGCATCACAACGTGATGTTTCTGCATCTCCTTCAGGTACTGGAATAGACCCCACACACTAGATACACCCTCTAAATTCATGATGCATAGGTCATCCCAGGAGTCAATGTCACTATCCGATTCGTCATCACTTGAGCCACCTCCAGTTAACACCTCAGGGACAGGTGCATCATTGAGTGTATTGTTTTTCCCCACATCGTCCATAAGGCTTCTGGAATCAAAAAAGCTCCACTGGGTAAATCGTCTTCTGAGGTTGCCCTCCAGTCACTGGTTCCACAACATAAGTGGGACCACCAGTGTCAAGGCTCTTGGTCTCAGACGACCATGTGTGCCGGAAGTGTATCCAGCTGCAGCTACTGGCTACCTACGTTACGGAGCTAGAGCTGTGGGTGGATTCACTATGGCGCATCCGCGATGCTGAGGAAGTCATGGATAGCATGTTTAGTGAGGTGGTCACACCGCAGGTAATGGCTGCACAGGCAGAAAAGAGATGGGTGACCACCAGACAGAGTAGTAGGCGAAGGCAGGTAGTGCAGGAGTCCCCTGTGGCCATTCCCCTCTCAAACAGATATACCGATTTGGATACTGTTGGGGGGATGACCTCCCAGGGGAAACCAGCAACAGCCAAGTTCATGGCACCACGGAGGGCTCTGCTGCACAGGGGAGGAAAAGGTTGGAAGAGCTACAGTGATAGAGGATTCTATCGTAAGGGGTGCAGATAAGCGTTTCTGTGGCCGCAAACAAGACTCCAGGATGGTATGTTGCCTCCCTGGTGCTAGGGTCAAGGATGTCTCGGGGCGGTTGCAGGACATTCTGAAAGGGGAGGGTGAGCAGCCAGAGGTCGTGGTCCATATTGGTATTAACGACATAGGCAGGAAAAGAGATGATGTCCTGCAAAGTGACTATAGGGAGTTAGGCAGAAGGTTAAAAAGCAGGACCTCTAGGGTTGTAATCTCAGGATTACTCCCTGTGCCACGTGCTAGTGAGGGTAGGAATAGGAGGATAAGGCAAATGAATGTGTGGCTGAAGAGCTGTTGTAGGCGGGAGGGATTCAGGTACTTGGATCATTGGGATCTCTTCTGGTGCTGAGGTGACCTGTACAAGAGGGACGGGTTGCATCTAAACTTGAGGGGGACCAATATCCTTGGGGGGAGGTTTGCTAGCACTACTCGGGAGGGTTTAAACTAGTCTTGCAGGGGGGTGGGACCCAAAGTAGTAGTCTCTCAAATGAGATAGTCAAGGCAAATGTAGAGGTTAAAGCAAGCAAGTCCAGTAGGCAGGCCGGGCAGGGGCAGGACAGGGAGCATGGAAGGTCTGGTAAGCTAAACTGCATTTACTTTAATGCAAGAAGCCTTACAGGTAAGGGAGATGAACTCAGAGCATGGATCAGTACATGGGATTGTGATATTATAGCTATTACGGAAACGTAACTGAGACATTGGCAGGACTGGCAGTCCATGTTCTGGGGTACCAATCCTTCTGGTGTGACAGAGGTGGAGGTAAGAGAGGAGGAGAAGTTGCACTATTGATTAGGGAGGACATCATGGCAGTACTTAGAGAGGATATCCCGGGGGGAATGTCCAGCGAGGCCGCATGGGTAGAACTTAGAAATAAGAAAGGGGTGATCACTTTGATGGGATTATACTATAGGGCCTCCAATAGTCAGAGGGAAGTGGAGGAGCATATATGTAGGGAAATCACAGATAGGTGTAGGAATTATAGGGTTGTAATAGTAGGTGATTTTAACTTCCCTAATATTGACTGGGACTGCCATAGTGCTAAAGGATCAGATGGGGAAGAATTTGTTCAGTGTGTCCAGGATAGTTTTCTGCAGCAGTATGTGGATGGCCCGAATAGAGAAGGGGCTACACTCAACCTCCTCTTAGGAAATGAGGATGGGCAGGTGGTTGATGTGTCAGTGGGGGAGCACTTTGGGACCAGTGACCATAACTCTCTGTTCTCTCTAGTTCTCCCTGTGACGGTGTGGGTTTTTGCCGGGTGCTCCGCTTTCATCCCACAGCCAAAGACTTGCAGGTTGATAGGTAAATTGGCCATTGTAAATTGCCCCGAGTGTAGGTAGGTGGTAGGATGTGGTAGGGAATATGGGGTTAATGTAGGATTAGTATAAAATGGGTGGTTGTTGGTCGGCACAGACTCAATGGGCTGAAGGGCCTGTTTCAGTGCTGCATCTCGAAATAAAACTAAAAAATAAATTTAAAAAAAACTCTACCAGCTTCAAGACAGTTAGAGAAAAGGATAGAACTGGTCCTCAGGTTGAAGTCCCAAATTGGGGGAAGGCGAATTTCGATGGCATCAGACAGGATCTCTCAAAAGTTGAATGGGAGAAGCTGTTTACAGGTAAAGGGACGTCTGGCAAGTGGGAGGTTTTTAAAAGTGAGATAGGAAGAGGTCAGGGCCGGCATGTTCCTGTTCGATGGAAGGGCAAGGCTGGCATGTTTAGGGAACCTTGGTTGACGAGGGATATTGAGGGTCTGGTCAGGCCAAAGAAGGAGGCATATGTCAGGTATACGCAGCTGGGATCGAGCGAGTCCCTCGAGGAGTATAGGGGATGTAGGGCTACACTTGATAAGGAAATTAGGAGGGCGAAAAGGGGCCATGAGATTTCCCTGGCAGATAAGATAAAGGAGAATCCTAAAAGATTCTATAAGTATATTAAGAGTAAAAGGGTAGCTAGGGAGAGAGTAGGTCCCCTTAAGGATCAGTGTGGCAATCTATGTGTGGAGCCACAGGAAATGGGTGAGGTCTTAAATGAATATCTCTCGTCCGTATTTACCGTGGAGAAGGTCATGGAAGCTAGTGAGTTCAAGGGAGAGAACACCGATATCCTGGAGCATATCAACATTACAAAGGAGGAGGTGTTGGAGGTTTTGAAGCGCATTAAGGTGAATAAATCCCCAGGGCCTGACCAGGTGGACCCTAGGATGCTATGGGAAGCAAGGGAGGAGATTGCTGGGGCCCTGGCAGAGATTTTTGTATCATCGTTAGCCACGGGTGAGGTACCGGAAGACTGGAGGATAGCTAATGTTGTGCCTTTATTTAAGGAGGGCAGCAGGGATAAGCAAGGGGACTACAGGCTGGTGAGCCTTACATCAGTGGTGGTAAAGTTATTGGAAGGGATTCTGAGATTCAGGATTTATATGCATCTGGAAAGGCATGGTCTGATTAGGGATAGTCAGCATGGCTTTGTGCGTGGGAAATCATGTCTCACGGATTTGATTGAGTTTTTCGAGGAGGTGACCAAGAGGGTTGACGTGGGCAGGGCGATGGACGTTGTCTACATGGACTTTAGCAAGGCCTTTGACAAGGACCCGCATGGTAGGCTCGTCCAGAAGGTTCGAACACATGGGATCCAGGGTGAGCTAGCCAATTGGATACAAAATTGGCTTGGTGATAGGAGGCAGAGGGTGGTAGTGGAGGGTTGTTTTTCAGATTGGAGGCCGGTGACCAGTGGTGTGCTGCAGGGAGCGGTGCTGGGCCCTCTGTTGTTTGTCATATGGATGTGAATGTAAGGGGCATGATTGGTAAGTTTGCAGATGACACTAAAATTGGTGGTATAGTGGACAGTGAAGAAGGTGGTCTAAGGTTAAAACAGGATAGAGATCAACTGGGAAAGTGAGCAAGGGAGTGGCAAATGAAATTTAACGCAGACAAGTGTGAAGTAATGCATTTTGGGAAGTTAAACCAGGGCAGGACATGTACAGTGAATGGCAGGGCCCTGGGGAGTGTTCTTGAGCAGAGAGACCTTGGGGTGCAAGTACATATTTCCCTGAAAGTGGAAACACAGGTAGACAGGGTGGTGAAGAAGGCATATGGCATGCCTGCCTTCATCAGCCGAGGCATTGAGTACAAGAGGTGGGACATCATGTTACAGTTGTACATAACGTTGGTTAGACCGCATTTAGAGTACTGTGTGCAGTGCTGGTCGCCGCACTACAGGAAAGATGTGATTAAGCTAGAGAGGGTGCAGAAAAGATAACAAGGATGTTGCCTGGTTTGGAGGGCTTGAGTTATAAAGAGAGATTGGATAGACTGGGTCTGTTTTCCTGGAGCGAAGGAGGCTGAGAGGGGACATGATAGAGGTATATAAAATTATGAGAGGCATAAATAGGGTAGATAGCCAGAGTCTGTTTCCCACGGTAGGGGTGACTAAAACTAGAGGGCATAGATTTAAGGTGAGAGGGAGGAGGTTTAAAGGGGATCAAAGGGGTAAATTTTTCACACAAAGAATAGTGGGTATCTGGACTGAGCTGCCTGAGGAGGTGGTGGAGGCAGGAACAGTAGCGACATTTAAGAGGCATCTGGACAGGTACTTGAATGAGCAAGGCATACAGGGATATGGAATTAATGCAGGCAGGTGGAATTAGTATAGATAGGCATTATGGTCGGCATGGACGCGGTGGGCCGAAGGGCCTGTTTCTATGCTGTACGACTCTATGACTCTGACTCTTAATGCCTTTGTGAGGGTCAGGATCCCACACATCTTGTATTTTGTTTTGATCCTTTATATTCCTATTTCTGAGGAATACTCTGGCACCGATCGGGAGATCCACCTCATCTACTTTGTGGTAATTCTGGCTTTTCTTCTCAGCATTTCTTCCTCTATCGTCTCCAATAGCATCTCAAATGCATGGTTTTTCGCCGTGTATGATGCTCAGCTATCCAATCTTCAATTTGACCAATCACCTTTGTGATGGAAGTGATTCTGTTTTTCTTTGTCGCAATTTGTTTTGAGGAATTTATCGTCAAATCGAATAAATGTTGGGCCAGTTTTTTTCTCAAGAGAGCACTGAAAGAATGAGTTTGGCAACAACATATACTGGTTGTCACATGACTCAAAAATAGAACAGAAACCCTGGTAACAGGGGAAGATCTGGGCAGAGAAGTAAGTGATGTGCCATTTGATCGGCTCAGCCAGGGAGCAGCAGAGCACACCTGAGACAGCAAAAAACTCGCAGGCTTTTGTCAGTGTGTTTTACCTTCTGAGGTGAGCAGCTAATCAAGTTAGGCTACTGCTGAAGAAGTGAAGGAAGGAGAGAAGAGCACAACCCAGCTCGTTTTCCAGAACGTCTGAAAGACCCTGAGAAGTCCACTGTGTCAATTCATCTCATCTCCTTTCTTTGAGGAAAAGCCTGCTCGATTGGTTCTTAATGCTGCCTGAAAAGAACAGTTCTAACAGATCTCAGTGACCCATTTACGTGTACTCGGAAGTTAGACCGTATGCCAGTTTTGGAAAACAAAATATCTCATCTGATGTTTCCTTCAGGAATTAGTAAGTAATCAACCCAAGTGTTTTTTTTAATCTGTAACAGAGCGCAGAACGAAAATACCTTTTTAATTTTCTGGTTAATGTGCGTGTGTGAGATAATGAGAGGCTAAGGTAAAAAGGGGACTTTAAAATTTAAATCTGTGTATTTATGCTTTAGCTCATTACTAGTTAAGACTTGCTTTATCTTAAACTGATGAGCTTGTTGTTCATTAAAAGAACTCTGGTTAGTGTGATCTATTGGATTGAGTGTATTGGTAAGTGGGAAAATTTAAATATATGTTGTGACCTGTGGAGAAGTGAGACTATAATGAACAGTGCACTCCTCCTGCCTCAGTCATAAAACCTTCAGGATGTCGAGCCCCAGTAGCTGGTCTACTGGGAGCACTGGGTCTCTCCCAGAGAAGAGGTAGTGCAGAGAATAGCCAGTTGTGGAATGTGGGGTAATGTTATATGCATAAACTAGTTGCAGAAGGTAATCAGGCCTCTTTGTTTTCTTCTCGGAGATGGGGTGTGCAATCTGTCATGATGAGTTGGATTGAATCATCCACACTCTCCATTAGCCTCTGGCTGGTAGGGGGTGGTGCGACTCTTGACAATACCATACACCTTGCAAAACTCTTGTATGATCTTGCGTTCAAAGTTGCAGCCCTGCTCACTCTGTATTCTGCATAGAACAACGAAATGAATAAACCAGTCATGCACGAGATCTCAGACTACGATTTAATGCCTTCTGATCATAGGTGAGAATTGCCTGTGTAAACCTGAAGGCATTTGTTAATACAAGAACGTATTCCGCCCATTACTGCTGGGGTCGAGGACTTGGAAATCCATTGTGAGTGCTTCCAATGGCCTAGCAGCCATCAGGGATCCCATGTTGGAGTGAAGCTGGTTCCATGCTTTAGCCAAAGTACACCTCTAACAGTTCTGACAATAGTTTGCAATGTTGGCAGCCATCCCGGGCCAGTAACACCACTCTCTTGTCAGCCTAGTTGTCTTTTCTGATGAAGTTGGAGCTGCCTTGAGGTTCTCCTTTGAGATTGATGGCAAATGTGCGACCGTTCATGGCTCTACCCTTCTGGATGTGGTTCGATTCCATTCATAACCACATCGGTGACAGTGACGAATCCCAGCCTGGATTTCATGGGAGATTGGGGTATGAACTTGCCATTTGCTCAGTGCAGGTATATAACATGAGCCATAATCTCCTGTAAGCGGGTGGAGGTGGGCTCCCTCGCATGGTCAGTCTTCCGGCTGAGGCCATCAGCATTTCCATTACTTTTGCCAGACCTGTATCTTATCTGGAATCTGAACTGAGAGAGTTTAGTTGCCCCTCTGGTCTCTGCTGCTCCAAGCTTGGTGAAAATCTGTAAGTAGCTGAGCCCGTTTTTGTCTGTGAATGCTTAAAACTCAGTACCAATTAGAATGTCTCTAAACATTTGAGAAATAGCCCACCTCAAAGCTAGCTGTTTGAGTTTTATACTGGAATAATTCTGCATATTCCACTCATATGGCTTGAAACTCCAACTAGCGTAAACGATAACCATCCTTTTCTGCCCTTGACCCAGTGACCATTCAGCGCCCAGACCAAGGAAACTGGCATCAGTTTCTAGTATTACGATTTTGTGAGCAACCGTTAAACTTTATAAAAAGTCGAATTCCTAGTTGTTACTGAAAGAATTCCACCACAAGAATTCATGTTTTAAACAAAACCTTTACTGCACAAGGGTGAAACAAGGTAAAACAATACGAACTTAACTACAATTTGAAGCATTTACACCATAACAAAATCCTACTGAACACACCAGTTTGTCTTTTATTTCCACCCTGAGACCCCAATACTGTACAGGATCTTTTTGATTTGTTCACTTCTCCTGGGACCAATCCAAAATGTACTACAGTTCGTAAGAATTCATTTTCATTTATCGTAATTTCTCAGTGATCTTCTGAGGTATGAGATCACCTCCTGAATCTGGTCTTCCCAGTCTGAACATGGGACTGTCTCAAGACAGAAACACCCCTGGTGCCTGATGACCACTCTCTCCTCCTGAGTCCAGCTGTTCCCAAAGCCAACAGCTTCCCAAAAGCCAACTGACTAAGTCAGCAAAGAAAAAACAGGTCAAGACCACTTCTGACCCATCTCCCTGGCAACATCTATCTCTATGGCAACAAAGTAGCCATGGGATGTTCCAGATATCAACTTAAAGAAGTTATTTCCAACTCCAAATCTTTGTTCTCGGAAATCACATGAATAATATAAACCCCTGTTTGAAGTAGTCCAGACACCTCGTCTCCATCTAAATGTTCCCATTCTTGGGGTCTTCACAGTTCTCAATATGACCTTACTTAATAAACATGGGTTACCCTTTGATTTGTAACCACCACCAGGTTTCTTTGCCAGCTTCTCAAAGCAGGTGTTTTCTTTTGTCTTGCATTAAAAGAAATTCAATTCCCAACTCCAAATTCATCTTTGATTCCTTATATCCACGTGGATAATTGATTTTGCTAACAATGACAGACCAATTTCTTCTAGACTGTCTGGTTCCAATTGCCCAACTAAATGTGGCCAGCTGCAGTTTATGGCTTTTACCTCTCTAACTATCTCTGTAAGCACTCATGGAGAGATCTTAGAACTTGGGTGCTTTGCAACCTTTAGAAATTCTGACAACTACACTTTTAGTTCCCCACTTAAAGTGACCTCTAAAATATTAATACAAACCATGAACCAGGTAATAGTAACACCAGTAGGAAAGGAAGAAGGAAATATGGCTAACCAAGGACTGGTAATGAGATGAGCTTCTGCTTAAGAGTGTGAAAGAAGTCTTCACATGCTTGAGTTCAGGCCCCTGGGATGCTTTGTGCAGTATCATGTCTAGCATATCTTTTCCCAATAGCTCCTCTAAT
Organism: Heterodontus francisci; assembly: GCF_036365525.1. Taxonomy (NCBI): domain Eukaryota; kingdom Metazoa; phylum Chordata; class Chondrichthyes; order Heterodontiformes; family Heterodontidae; genus Heterodontus; species Heterodontus francisci. The sequence continues at coordinate 527,480 of NW_027140176.1, forward strand.
ACCTTCTGGTTTCTTAGTAGGTCATAGAGAGGAGCGGCCAACTGTACATAGCCTGGCACAAACCTCCTGTAATAGCCAAGAAACCCACAAAATTCTCTTTCCGTTGTTGGCTGGGGCCACTCTTGTATAGTCTGAATCTTTTCGTTATCTGGAGTTATGCATGATGAGGTGATGAGGTGCCCGAGGGACCGTACTTTTGTCTGGAAAATTTGGCCAATCCCTGGTTTGACTTTTAAGTTGAACTTCGACAGGCAGGATAATACAATGTCCAGCCTTCCAAGAGTCTCTTCGACCATTGAACCGAAGAGGAGGATGTCATCAAAATAGACCAGGAGAGTCTGGAAATTGAGACCTCCAAATGCCTTATCCATTACATGCATGAAGCTGGCAGGGGCATTACAAGGACAAAAAGGCATTCTCATGTTGGTTTATAAAGTCTCCCCCACCGCCCCCATTCTCATTCAGAATGCAGTCTTCTCTATATCTTCCTCAGCAATGGGTAGCTGGTTATAGCTGTGGACCAATTCAAGATTACAGAAATACTTTGCGCCTTTGAGGACCTGTAACACCTCCTCAATTCTAGGTGGACGATACATGTCTTCAGGAGTCTTCATGTTTAGTGCCGGTAGTCGACACAAATCTTCAACTTCCCATCTTTCCTCTCAAGGACTGTGTGTGAAGCATATGGAATCCATCACTCTTGGATGACAACTCATACCAAGGACTTCTGCGGGTATTCCCTGACTTCATCCCAATGATGTGATGAGAACCTGCGGTGGGAAATCTTTACCTTCATCCTTCATCACAGTGCTGTGGTCCGCCAAATCACAATAATTAATGTTGTCGTCATCCCTTCTAGAAGCTGTTGTGTACTTGGGAAGCATAGAATTAATCTGCTGCAAACTCACCGATATTCATCTTTGAGATGAAGTTAGAAACATCTTCCCCAGTAGGTCCATTTTCAACACTTTTCAAAATCTGTATTTTTGGTAGTTTGTAACCCAATAGATACTTCAGTCGAAGTAAGGAAGTTGAGAATACCGACAGTGTTCGGGTTGAATATGTTGGAGAGACATTTGGCCGTCCCTGGAAAGCATGTTTGGTGAAGAGTATGTGCAGCACATTATGAGCTGCAGGTTTATGGAGACCAATGGGAGTTCTTGGTTGGATGTAAACATCTTTACCACTGAAACTTGCAATCTACACAGAAACGCAACCCTTCTCTGCCACAGTGACTACAGCCATTCCAAGAGTTACACCAGTGGGTAGCTCAGATACCTGAGAAACGTGACTCTCGAACAAGACCAGATGTTGACCAGCTGGCGATGGCTGGAATGACCCTTCAAGGATGGTGATGGTGCAGGTCGGTAGTAGAAGAGCTTGATTCCCTGCAACTCGGATGGTTCAAAGATCAGGAAGAGGCTGATACACCTGGAGTGCCTGAAGCAAGGTTGGGAACCCAGGCCTCTTCCTGCCAAGCTTGTAACGTATTTGTCACCATGCCTGCTCTCCCGGGATCCCTAGATGCCCCTCAACACATTCAACCCTAACAAAGCAGGTATTCTCAACGTCCTTACTTCAACTGGACTATCCATTTGGTCACAAAGTATTAAAAGTCTGAGGTTGTGAAAGGTGGAACTGATATAGAGAGCTCAACCTAACCATGATAAGGAATGTCCAATCATTGTGAAGCAGAGATTGGGATGAGAGAAGAGACGTCTACCAGCTCACACTCTTCAGCAAGGTGCACTCTGAAGAATTGATTGGTAATTGTTGACGCTTTTGCTCCCGTGTCAAACACAATACTGTTACCCCAATAATTCTTCCGTCAACTATTGGACAAGTTCCTATTGCTTTACCGACGACCGAGCCTCTTCCCAAGAGACTCTCCTACCCCCACACCCCAACCCCGCTCCCCACCCCCACTGACCTGGCTCACCATGGAAGACCTCCTGACTAGTTTACCATCTGCTGAGGGAGGGGGGTAGGCAGTGAGATTTGGTGGGTTTCCCGTTCATGCTGTTTGGGTAGGTGGGGAGGAATCTGTGGTTGCTGAGTTCAGTCTTGTTTCAAGTGCCTAACACTGTTACAATTCCAGCATCTCTGGACTATCTCAAGTATGATTGGCCTTGGGACTTGCTGTGGAGGGAGAATAGTAAAGATTGGATCTGAACCTGTTCCATAACAACCTGCTCTGCTTGTCTCTTCAGCATGATGTTTACATCTCTGAAGGACCAACAGCCACCTCTCTGATGGTCGCCTTCCTCTGGATCTTGGTAATCCTGTTCTTTCCCATGATCTTGATAATGTGATCACACACGTTGAAGGACAGTTGGGGCTTGTGACTGACCCATCTCTTCTGTTCCATCTGAAAATTTTCATCCCTCACTGCTTCCACTAAGTGATTCTTCATTTTGTTGATTTGAAGGAGTGACCCAGGAGGACGATTCGGTCAAACAGGTTTACCAGTTCCTGGGATACTGAAACTATGTCCTCTCCTTCAGTCTGCTTATAGACATGGAATTACTGCTGTAGCTGCAGCAGACTGCTGCTATCACCGAACACCCTTGTCAAGACTTCAAAGATCAGTTGCGGGTTCTTCTGGACATCCATACCTCTCCCTAGTATTTCTCTATGGGCTTTCCCAAACAGATGCTCCATCAAGAACGTCACTTGCTCACTCTGATTGAGGCCTCTGGATTCTATAACCATTCGCGCATCCTTGATCCAGTCCAGTTGAAGAGTTGCTTGACATTTCTGGTCTCCCTCCAAATCTATCCAGCTTCCTTCCAGCTGATAGGAAGTCACTTGGCGCATATTCTATCCTTCCTCTACTAGAAATTAGAGAGAGATGCAGAATTAGAGCAGTAATAATGGAGAACTCTATCTGAATGTAGACTGCAATAACAGTGGTGTAAAGGGCAGAGAAGGCAAGGGTTCCTAGAATGTGTTCAGGAGAATTTTCTACAGTACTGTGTTTCCAGTCCAATGCGAAAGGAGGCACTGTTAGACCTGGTTCTTAGGAATGAGGTAGGCCAAATGGATCAAGTGTCAGTCGGGGAACAATTAAGGGACAATGGTCATTCTATCTTAAGGCTGCCTATGGAAAAGGACAAGGAACAATCCAGAGTAAGAATAACTAACTAGGCCAATTACAATGGGGTAAGAATGGATCTAGCCCACTGAAATTGAAATCAAAGGTTGGCAGGCAAATGGTAATTGAACAATGGGCTACCTTTAAAGATGAGATAGTTCAGGCACAGTGAAGATATATTCCCACAAAGGGGAAAGGTAGGTAAACAAATCCAGACCTCCCTGGATGAAAAAATAGATAGAGATTGAGATGAAGAAAATGTGTGCTTATGACTGATGTCAGGTAGATAGGGACTGGTGGGGATGTGGTAGGAATATGGAATTAGTATAGGATTAGTATAAATGGGTGGTTGATGGTCGGCACAGACTCGATGGGTTGAAGGGCCTGTTTCAGTGCTGTATCTCTAAAAAAAAAAGATGACACAACCGGGAACCAGGCAGAATATAAAATATTCAGAGGGGAAATGAAAAAGCAAATAAGAGAAGCAAAAGAGAGTATGACAGGAGACTGGCAGCTAACAAAAGAGAACCCAAAAGTTCTCTATATGAATATTAATGTAATTATTACAAAGGAGGAGCAGGGCCAATTAGGGAAAACAAAGGGGATTTTCACATGGAGGTAGGGGGCATGGCTGAAGTATTAAATGACTACCTATCATCTTTCTCTACCAAGGCTGCGCAGGTCATGGTGAATGAGGAAGTAATTCAGACACTAGTAGGTTTTTAAATTGGTAAGGCGGAGCTACTGGATAGGCTAACTTTACTTAATGTTGAGAAGACACCAGGACCGGAAAAAAGTGTCCAAGGATATGGAGGGAAATGAGAGTGGAAGTTGTGGATGAACTGGCCATAATTTTCCAGTCTTCCTTAAACTCGGGGATGGTGCCAGAGGACTGGAGAATTGCAAATGTTACACCCTTGATCAAAAAAGGATGTAAAGATAAGCCCAACAACTACAGGCCAGTCAGTATAACTTTGCAGGTGGAAAAACGTCAAGAAACAATAATTCAGGACAACATTAGTAGTCACTTAGTCAAATGCAGGTTAACTAGGGAAAGCCAGCACAGATTTGTGAAGGGAAAGTCAAGTTTTACTAACTTGCTGGAGTTTTGTTAATGAGGTAACAGAGAAGGACATCAGGGTAATGTTGATGTGATGAACATGGGCTTCCAAAAGCATTTCATAAAGTGCTGCACAACAGATTGTGAGCAAAGTTATAGCTCATGGAATAATAGGCATTGTAACAACATGGATGTGAAATTGGCTGAGTGACAAAACAAAAAGAAGTGGTTAATGGATGATTTTTGGACTGGAGGAAGGTTTGTAGTGGAGTTTCCCAGCAGTCAGTGTTAGGACCATTGCTGTTCCCTGTATATATTATGATCCAGAACTTGGTGTACAGGAAAAAAAAAATCAAAATTTATGGATGATACAAAACTTGGAAACATTGTAAACAGTGAGGAGGATAATGTAGAACTTGAAAAGGATATATAGGTTGGTGGAATGGACAGACAAGTGGCAGATGAAGTTCAACACAGAGAAATGTGAATTGGTTCATTTAGGTAGGAGGAATGGCGAGAAACAGTATAAAATAAAGGGTACAATTCTGAAGGGGGTGCAGGAGCAGAGGGACCTGGATGTATATGTACACAAATGTTTGAAGGTGGCAGGACAGGTTGAGAGCGCAGTTAATCCTAGGCTTCATTAATAGGGGCATAGAGTATAAGAGCAAGGAAGTTATGTTAAACTTGTATAGAACACTGGTTCGGCCTCAACTGGAGTATTGCGTCTAGCTCTCGGCACCACACTTTGGGAAAGATGTGAAAGCATTAGAGAGATGCAGAAAAGTTTCCTGAGAATAGTTCCAGGGATGAGGAACTACAGTTATATAGATAGATTGGAGAACTTGGGATTGTTTTTGTTGGAAAAGAGAAGACTGAGAGGAGATTTGACAGAGGTATACAAAATGATGAGGGGTCTGGACAGAGTAGATATGGAAACACTTTCTGTTGGTGGAAGGATCGAGAACAAGAGACACAGATTTAAAGTAATTGGCAAAAGATCCAATGGTGACATGAGGACAAAGTTTTTTCACGCAGCGAGTGGTTAGGATCTGGAAAACTCTGCCGGAGTGTGGTGGAGGCAGGTTAAATGGAGGCTTTCAAAAGAGAATTGGATGGTTATCTGAAAAGAAAAAATGTGCAAGGCTATGGGGAGGAGGCAGGTGAATGGTACTTGGTAAATTGCTCTTTGAGAGCCAGTACAGTCATGATGGGCCAAAAAGAACACCTTCTGTGCTGTAACAATTCTGTGATTGAGCTATGGGAGAACACATTGGGAACTCTTCTTAGTTTCTGCCAAGATCACTTTGATGGGATTATACTATAGGTTCCACAATAGTCAGAGGGAAGTGGAGGAGCATACATGTAGGGAAATTACAGATAGGTGTAGGAATTATAGGGTTGTTATAGTAGGTGATTTTAACTTCCCTAATATTGACTGGGAATGCCTTAGTGCTAAGGGATCAGATGGGGAAGAATTTGGAAACTATCTCCAGGATAGTTTTCTGAAGCAGTATGTGGATAGCCCTACCAGAGAAGGGGCTACACTCGACCTCCTCTTAGGAAATGAGGATGGGCAGGTGGTTGATGTGTCAGTGGGGGAGCACTTTGGGACCAGTGACCATAACTCTATTAGCTTCAAGATAGTTATGGAAAAGGATAGGAATGGTCCTCAGGTTGAAGTCCTAAATTGGGGGAAGGCTAATTTTGATGGCATCAGACAGGAACTCTCAAAAGTTGAATGGGAGAGGCTGTTTACAGGTAAAGGGACGTCTTACAGAATCTTACAGAATCTTACGGATCTTACAGAAATTAAGATGGAATCTGGTGGAGAGGATCGCAGGGATCATACAGAAATTAAGAGAGAATCTAGTGGAGAGGATCACAGGGATGTTACAGAAATTAAGAGAGAATCTGGTGGAGAGGATCACATGGATCTTACAGAAATTAAGAGGGAATCTGGTGGAGAGGATCGCAGGGATCGTACGGAAATTAAGAGAGAATCTGATGGAGAGTATCGCGCGGATCTTACAGAAATTAAGAGGGAATCTGGTGGAGAGGATCGCAGGGATCATACGGAAATTAAGAGAGAATCTGACGGAGAGGATCGCAGGGATCTTACAGAAATAATAGAGAATCTAGTGGAGAGGATCACAGGGATCTTACAGAAATAATAGAGAATCTAGTGGAGAGGATCACAGGGATGTTACAGAAATTAAGAGAGAATCTGGTGGAGAGGATCGCAGGGATTGTACGGAAATTAAGAGAGAATCTGACGGAGAGGATCACACAGATCTTACAGAAATTAATAGAGAATCTGATGGAGAGGATCACACAGATCATACAGAAATTAAGAGAGAATCTGACGGAGAGGATCACACAGATCTTACAGAAATTAATAGAGAATCTGATGGAGAGGATCACACGGATCTTACAGAAATTAATAGAGAATCTGATGGAGAGGATGACACAGATCTTACAGAAATTAATAGAGAATCTCATGGAGAGGATCACAGGGATCTTACAGAAATTAATAGAGAATCTGATGGAGAGGATTACACAGATCTTATGGAAATTAACAGAGAATCTGATGGAGAGGATCGCAGGGATCTTACAGAAATTAATAGAGAATCTGATGGAGCGGATCACTGGGATCTTACAGAAATTAATAGAGAATCTGATGGAGAGGATCACACAGATCTTACAGAAATTAATAGAGAATCTGATGGAGAGGATCACACAGATCTTACAGAAATTAATAGAGAATCTGATGGAGCGGATCACTGGGATCTTACAGAAATTAATAGAGAATCTGATGGAGAGGATCACACAGATCTTACAGAAATTAATAGAGAATCTGATGGAGAGGATTACACAGATCTTACAGAAATTAATAGAGAATCTGATGGAGAGGATTACACAGATCTTACAGAAATTAATAGAGAATCTGATGGAGAGGATCACAGGGATCTTACAGAAATCAATAGAGAATCTGATGGAGAGGATCACAGGGATCTTACAGAAATCAATAGAGAATCTGATGGAGAGGATCACACGGATCTTACAGAAATTAATAGAGAATCTGATGGAGAGGATCACAGGGATCTTACAGAAATTAATAGAGAATCTGATGGAGAGGATCACAGGGATCTGACAGAAATTAATAGAGAATCTGATGGAGAGGATCACAGGGATCTGACCGAAATTAATAGAGAATCTAGTGGAGAGGATCACAGGGATCTTACAGAAATTAATAGAGAATCTGATGGAGAGGATCACACGGATCTTACAGAAATTATGAGAGAATCTGATGGAGAGGATCACCGGGATTTTACAGAAATTAATAGAGAATCTGATGGAGAGGATCACAGGGATCTTACAGAAATTAATAGAGAATCTGATGGAGAGGATCACAGGGATCTGACCGAAATTAATAGGGAATCTGATGGAGAGGATCACAGGGATCTTACAGAAATTAATAGAGAATCTAGTGGAGAGGATCACAGGGATCTTACAGAAATTAATAGAGAATCTGATGGAGAGGATCACAGGGATCTGACCGAAATTAATAGGGAATCTGATGGAGAGGATCACAGGGATCTTACAGAAATTAATAGAGAATCTAGTGGAGAGGATCACAGGGATCTTACAGAAATTAATAGAGAATCTAGTGGAGAGGATCACAGGGATCTGACCGAAATTAATAGGGAATCTGATGGAGAATAAATAAATAATAAGTCTTTGTGGGTTATGTTCCTGATAGATGAGGTATTCTAATGTGGAAATAATCTAAAGCTACTTGAAGTCTTCATGTGGATTTGATGCAGTTATCTGATCTTAATAGGCATTCAATATCTTTAGATGCCATAGGCATCAACAGTTCCTTCAGCAATACAAACGGTTTCTCGAAAAAAGAAGACTTTTCTTCTTTAGCTCATTAACCAGGCCTGTAGATCCCTGTAGAATTTTTGCTGAGTGAAAATAGACAGCTTTCTTCTTTTCAGTAGCATGTCTCACTGGACTGTCTCGCAAAACCACCTGGTTCAGACTGTTTTTTTTGCCAGTTTTACATACAGTCAGCTCAAAACATTGTATCATGTGACCTCTTTCTCTCTCCTGCTGTCACCTAAGGTAACAAGTGCAGCTGCTGATACACTGTGCCTTAGAAATTCTTCAACTTTCTCTCCCTTAATTTTGTACTGTTTTTATTAGAGTCTTTAAGGCACATACTGTTTTAATCTGAGAAGAAATAGATACAAGTCCGTGACGCTTGTCTGATGGTGTTTTCTGGAATTTGCAGTAAAGCTTCGACTGAAATCTACCAATTTTAAAATCCAAACATAGACCCGTCATTATACCTCATGTTGAAAGAATTGTTTGACGTCTGCTGCAGACAAAGTGTTTTGAATGCCTATCAAGTAAACACTGTTCATCAAATCTGCCTGGAGAGTTCAAGTGGCATCTGATTTTCTTTTTAGACTAAGATGCCTCACCCATCAGGAACATAAATTCTATACAGAAATTAATAGAAAATCTGATGGTGAGGATCACGCAGCTCTTACAGAATTTATTAGAAATTTGATGGATTGGTGTCACAGAACTTTTTCTTTTTTCTCCTCTGATGAAAAATGCTGTGCTTTTAAGACTACGAAGAAAAAACAATGTTGTCTTTAAAAACTGAAACACATAACATGATAGAAAATCTGTTGGAGTGTGCCACAGCTGCGCTGGTCTTCTCAGCCACGGCAGGAGAGGGAGGTCATATGGTGTACTGTAACAATTTAACTGTGTTTAAAAACCAGCTAAAACCATTTTTAAGGTACGCCGGTGAAGTGTGCTTTCCTTGAAAGAAGATAATTCTCTCAGCAGAAATTCTACAATGAACGACAGGCTGTGTTAATTGCCAAAGGAGAAAAAAAATCCTTTTGAAGAGACCATTCACATTGCTGGAGGTAGCAAAATACCTTTATCTTCACTTCTGATCTAACAGTCTTTGCTTCAAGATTGACTCTCTCTTGACTGATTCTCTTTTCTGGAATTCGCAGTAAAGCTTCAACTGAAATCTACCAATTTTAAAGGCCACACATATACATGTCATTATACCCCATGGTGAATGAACTGTTCAATACCTGCTGCAGCCGAAATGCTTTGAATGCATATCAAGTAAAGACTTCATCAAATCGCGTGGAGATTTTGAGTGGCATCTGATTATTTTATTTATACTAGGATACCTTACCCATCAGGAATGTAACATACAAATACTTATAACCCAGTAATGTATTTATTCTTAAGATACAGCTAATTGTTTTCAAAACATCATTTTTAAATAAAGCTTAAGCATTGATTTTTGAATTTATATGTATGAATGGGGGAGTTAGGTTAAAATAAGAAGTTATAAGTTCTTTAGACATAGGTTTATCTCAATAGTGTTTAAGATTTAGTTTTAATAAAGAGTGAATTTTTTTTTGTCTAAGGATACCTTGTTGGTCTGTTTTATTCTGGGGTTACTAGAGTGTTTAATTTGGCTGTTTTTCCAGTTGGGTGGGAAAACTTTAATAATATCTGTGACCTCCAAAGTGATGGGACTGAATTGATAGTGCATTGCTCTTACCTCGGTCATAACACATTAATTGGGCATCTCATCTGGGATCAAATTAATTGGGGGCTCACGTTTGGAATCATATTAATTGCTCATCTCTGGGATAACATATTAATTGGGGTGCTCGATTGTCAGGATCCAAATTGAACACCAATTACGTGAATTATAAGGGGAGTAACAATTTGAAAAGAAAATAAGAGGGACCAGGCTTCTTGTGCCATAAGGTACAGTCTATACCATTAGAATGGCATCAGCAGTTGCAGCAGTTTTTTCTGCGAAAGGAAAATGTTTCCTTCAGTTACTTGACAACTTTCACTAAGAATAAACTAAAAGAACTGGCAGCACAATTTGGGTTAGAATTGAAATCAGGTGCCAAAAAAGCAGTGATAATTGGCGTAATAGCCCAACACCTAAAATTAGAAGAAGAAGCAGAAGTGGAACACGATAATCAGTCAGAGAATAATACAGTTTCAGTAATGCGGTTAAGATTCAGCTAGAAATGAAAAATTCTTGAGCAGGAAAAAGAAATAGCAATCAGAAAACTTGAAATGGTAAAAGAGGAAAGGGGAAAAGAGAGAGCATTTCAGAGAGAAAGTGGAAGAGAAGAAAGGGAATTTAAATTAAGATAGATGAAACTAAAACAAAGGGGTAGTCTTGACTCCAGGGAAAGTTCGGGTCAGGAAGAATTTGAATTTAGCCCAGGACCCAGTGAAAAGATCTTTAAATTTAGACAAGCTCCCACTAAGTTGGAGGAAAGGGACGTGGAGGCATTTTTCATATCTTTGAAAAAATATCCAAACAGATGAAATAACCAAAGGAAAGCTGGACAATGCTTATGCAAAGCAGGTTGATAGGCAGCACTCATGAAGTTTGCCAAGCTTACTGAAGAGGCTTCTGCAGATTATGAGATGGCAAAAAAGGCTATTCTCACTGCGTATGAGTTAGTCCCTGAAGCTTACCGTCAGAAGTTTCAGAACTTTTGAAGATTGGTTGGGCAGGTGTACGTAGAATTTGAGAGGGTGAAGCAAATTAATTTTGTCTTTTGGATACGGGCATTAAAGATGGAAACCCCATATGAGAACCTTTGAGAATTGATTCTCTTAGAAGAGTTTAAAAACTCCATTCCTTCAGTAGAAATAACTCATATAGATTGCCTGAAAGTTTTGAAAGCTAGGCAAGCAGCGGAGATTGCTAATGATCTTGAGCTTGTGAATAAGCCAAAATCTTTTGTCTGTCACCCCCATAAACCTGAGAAGAATAGAAAGTGGGAGAGTGAAAGGAAGGCAAGAATCTGGGGACAAGAAGGAATAGCTGGGAATGCCCCAGGATCACCGCCTCAGGTCAGAAAGGAAGGTGCTAAGGGTGGAAGTGAGGTTCGCAAGCCAAAGTGTTATCATTGCAACAAAATGGATCATCTTTGTTCGGAGTGCTGGAAATTGCGAGGTAAACCCATAGGATTTGTTGGGGTATGCAAAGTCAGTGCAGAGGAAAAGACTCTGAATGAGAATATAGCAGACAAGGCTAGAGCTTTAATGGCAGATGTATAACCAGATATAAAAACCAAATGGAGTGTAGAGGTTAAGAATAAAATACCCAAAAGTTATAATTAATTTTTGTCAAAGAGGAGAGTAACTCCGTATCCTGTAAGTGAGGCAGGAAAACCTATCATTATACTCAGGGATACAAGAGCAACCCAAACTCTCTTGCTGGGGAAAAATATAAGTTTCTACCAGAAACCTTGAACACTAAAATTTTATTTAATGGAATTGGCGAGGAATATATACTTGCACTTTTATATAAAGTATGCCGAGAAGGTGACTTAATATCTGGGATGGTAACTGTAGGAATTTTCCACAGTTTTCCAGTAGAGGGAATTGATCTACCACTGGGAATTGATTTGGCTGGATCAAAAGTATCAGTTTCTCCTAGATTTACAGAGGAACCAAGTGAAGTTAGGGAAATGGAACAATTACAGGAACAAGTTCCAGGAATATTTCCTGTGTGTGTAGTCACCTGAGCAATGGCAAAACAGGATCCATTGTCGGGGATAAAAATGGCACCAGCAACAGACAGCCAAGCATATGGAACCTTATTTGGAGATTTAGATAATCCAAATGAGATGTTTAACAGGTCTTCTATAATTGCAGCACAGCAAGATGATCCAGAGTTATACTGAATGGCACAGATGGCTCTGACAGAAGCTGAGGCGACAGGTGATCCATAAGGTTATTATATTGATAATGGGGTTTTGAGGAGGAAATGGAGACTGCCTCATAGACCTGTGGATGAAGAATGGACAGTTGTTAAACAGATAGTGATATCACCTAAATATCACCAGCAATTATTAAGGTTAGCACATGACATTCCTTTTGCAGGACATAGGGGAATTCAGAAGACCAAATCATGTATAAGCCAATATTATTACTGGCCAGGTGTTAAAAATGATGTGAGACAGTTTTTAGGACATGCCATACATGCCAAATGGTGGGAAAACTACAAGCTTCCATCAAACCAACATCAATAGTTCCCATACCAGTGATTGAGGAACCATTTAGCAGGGTACTGTTAAACTGATTAGGACCCTTGCCAAAAACAAAAGTGGGACATCAATGGCTGGCCCAGAGGGTGGTAGTAGATGGAAAGTATTCAGCCTGGAGCTCGGTGACCAGTGGTGTTCCACAAGGATCTGTTCTGGGACCTCTGCTCTTTGTGATTTTTATAAATGACTTGGATGAGGAAGTGGAAGGCTGCGTTAGCAAGTTTGCCGATGACACGAAGATTGCTGGAGTTGTGGATAGTGTGGAAGGCTGTTGTAGGTTGCAACGGGACATTGACAGGATGCAGAGCTAGGCTGAGAAGTGGCAGATGGCGTTCAACCTGGAAAAGTGTGAAGTGATTCATTTTGGAAGGTTGAATTTGAATGCAGAATACAGGCTTAAAGACAGGATTCTCGGTAGTGTGGAGGAACAGAGGGATCTTGGGGTCCATGTCCATAGATCGCTCAAATTTGCCACCCAAGTTGATCGGGTTGTTAAGAAGGCGTATGGTGTGTTGGATTTCATTAACAGGGGGATTGAGTTTAAGAGCCGCGAGGTTATGCTGCAGCTCTATAAGGCCCTGGTTCAACCACACTTGGAATATTGTGATCAGTTCTGGTCGCCTCATTATAGGAAGGATGTGGAAGCTTTAGAGAGGGTGCAGAGGAGATTTACCAGGATGCTGCCTGGACTGGAGGGCATGTCATACAAAGAAAGGTTGAGGGTGCTAGGACTTTTCTCATTGGAACGAAGAAGGATGAGAGGTGACTTGATAGAGGGGTACCAGATGATGAGAGGCATAGATAGAGTGGATAGCCAGAGACTTTTTCCCAGGGTGGAAAGGGCTATCACCAGGGGGCATAATTTTAAGGTGATTGGAGGAAGGTTTAGGGGATATGTCAGAGGTAGTTTCTTTACACAGAGAGTTGTGGGTGTGTGGAATGCACTGCCAGCGGTGGTAGTAGAAGCAGATACATTAGGGACATTTAAGCGACTCTTGGATAGGTACATGGATGATAGTAGTGTATGTAGGTAGTTTGATCCTAGAGTAGGTTAAAGGTTCGGCACAACATCGTGGGCCGAAGGGCCAGTATTGTGCTGTACTGTTCTATGTTCTATGTTCTATGTTCTAATACATACTTACTATTATGCATACGGCTACTCAATTTCCAAAGGCCATTTCTTTGAGGGCAATTATTGCGAAAATAGTAGTAGAAAAGTTAACCCAATTCTTTACGAGACATGGGTTACCACTTGAAGTTCAATCAGATCAAGGTTCTAATTTCATGTCTAAGATACTTCAAGAAGTCATGGTCAATTTGGAGATTAGCCAGTTGAAATTTTCAGCATACACCCACAGTCACAGGGAGCTTTAGAGAGATTTCACCAAATTCTCAAAACTCTCAAAACAGTATGATTAGAACATACTGTCACGAATATCCACATCACTGTAATAAAGGACTAGACTTTCTTTTATTTGCAACCAGAGACTCACCAAATGAGTCTACAGGCTTCAGTCGTTTTGAATTGGTTTACAGACATGAAGTGAGAGGTCCTCTAAAACTTATAAAAGACAGATTTTGAGGCAAATGTGTAATTAAGAAAAGAGAAGGATGTGGGGTCAAGTGGAGAAATCAACTGGCTAGTTATCTGACAGCAGAGTCATTAATATCCAACAGGTATTTCAAGTCTTCTTTAGTTTTGATGTCTCCAAGATAAATGATTCAATATCAGTACAGAACCAGGCTGAAAAACAAATTTGAATTATTAAAGAGAGAGAGCGAGCGATCAGGCCTAAAACTGACAGCACTGTTTATGTAGCCAGTGAGAGAGAGAGAGAGAGAGAGCAGGCATAAAACTGACAGTGTTGTAACAATAGAAAGAGACCAGGCCTAAAACTGACTGTGGTGTACCTGTGAGAGAGAAGGAGAGAGAGAGATTGACCTCAAATGGACAGTGCTGTATCAAGAGAGAAACACTAGGCCAAAAACTGGCAATACGAAGAGAGAGTGTGTGTGTGAGAGAGAGAGATATAGAAAGACAAGGCCTAAAACTGACAGTGATGTGTTTGTAGAGAAAGAGAGGGAGAGAGAAGATCTCACTCTGACTGTGCTCTACCTGTAGACAGAGAGAGAGTGTAAGATCTGGCATTGATTTTAATTGTAAGACTTTAGGTCAATTACAAATACAGACTAAGTTGGGAGAACAGATCTAAAAGCGACTCCCAGCTCGGACTAGCTACAAAACCACACGGGTACGAGGATGTTTCACAAACTTCACAGACTTTATTAAGTTTTCCACAATAAGCACAAAATTGTGATACTTATAAAAGGTCAATGGTCAGCAGTTGTGTTCATGATGGAAAACCGGTCCTGAAACTCTGATTAACTGGGTGCCCTGTCTCTGGATTGAAATGTATCTTCTCTCTTCTCTCCTAGCTGATTGGGCAGTCATTCCCTAACTGCCCTTCCATGATGATACCTTGATCCTGGTTTCGATCATTGTCATTGTCATTTGGGGAGGGAGGAGGAGGGGGGGACTCCAGATTCGTGCTTCCTTGTTGTTTATTCATCAACAATAACCACTTAATCAGATTGATCGGTGCTTGTCCTGTTTCATAGATATCTGGCGAAATGTGTTTACAGTCATTACTGGTTTAAAAGCTAACAGTCTCCATGGCGTATTCCACAGTCTGACGATTATTAAATAAAGAGTCCTTACATAGCCAGAATTAACCCTTTCCATCACCTCCAGATATGTCATGACTTGTACAGAATTTTAGCTAACATCATGCTTTGTGTTTATGTTACACAGGGATTCCAAATTTAAATACTAGACGTTACCTGTCACATCATTAAGGATAACAGTCTTAGAATAAAATAAACTCAATCCTACAAGACAGAGAGAGATCAATCTTAAAAGTGACAGTGCTTTATTTGTGGAGAGAGAAAGAGTTAGACCACGTCTAAAAGTGACAGTGCTGTATCTGTAGAGAGAGAGAGTGAGAGAGAGACCAGGCCTAATACTGACAGTAATAAAAACAAGAAATGCAGGAACCACTCAGCAGATCTGGCAGCATCTGTGAAAAGAGAAACAGAGTTAACGTTTCGGGTCAGTGACCCTTCTTCGGAACTGACAAATGTTAGAAAAGTCACAGGTTATAAGCAAGTGAGGTGGGGGTGGGGCAAGAGATAACAAAGGAGGTGTAGATTGGACCAGGCCACATAGCTGACCAAAAGGTCACGGAACAAAGGCAAACAATATGTTAATGGTGTGTTAAAAGACAAAGCATTAATACAGATTAAGTGTTAATGCACTGAATATTGAACAACAGCAAGTGCAAACCTGAAAAAAGAACAGTGGGTAAGCAAACTGAACAAACTAAGATGAAATGAAATAAATGCAAAAAAAAAGATTGCAAAAAATGTAAAAAAAGAACGTAAAAAGGGCGGCACAGTGGCACAGTGGTTAGCACCGCAGCCTCACAGCTCCAGCGACCTGGGTTCAATTCTGGGTACTGCCTGTGTGGAGTTTGCAAGTTCTCCCTGTGTCTGCGTGGGTTTCCTCCGGGTGCTCCGGTTTCCTCCCACATGCCAAAGACTTGCAGGTTGATAGGTAAATTGGCCATTATAAATTGCCCCTAGTATAGGTAGGTGGTAGGGAAATATAGGGACAGGTGGGGATGTGGTAGGAATATGGGATTAGTGTAGGATTAGTATAAATGGGTGGTTGATGGTCGGCACAGACTCGGTGGGCCGAAGGGCCTGTTTCAGTGCTGTATCTCTAAACTAAACTAAACTAAGAAAAAAAGAAAAACTAACTAAAAATGAAAGTAAAATGGGGGGCTGTCATGCTCTGAAATTATTGAACTCAATGTTCAGTCCAGCAGGCTGTAGTTTGTTCAGTTTGCTTAACCACTGTTTTTTTTTCAGGTTTGCACTTGCTGTTGTTCAATATTCTGTGCATTAACACTTAATCTGTACTAATGCTTTGTCTTTCAACACACCATTAACATATTGTTTGCCTTTGCTCCGTGACCTTTTGGTCAGCTATGTGGCCTGGTCCAATCTACACCTCCTTTGTTATCTCTTGCCCCACCCCCACCTCACTTGCTTATAACCTGTGACTTTTCTAATATTTGTCAGTTCCGAAGAAGGGTCACTGACCCGAAACGTTAACTCTGTTTCTCTTTTCACAGATGCTGCCAGACCTGCTGAGTGGTTCCAGCATTTCTTGTTTTTCTTTCAGATTTCCAGCATCCGCAGTATTTTGCTTTTATTTTACTAAAACTGACAGTGTTGTATCTACATAGAACATAGAACATAGAACAGTACAGCACAGTACAGGCCCTTTGGCCTACGATGTTGTGCCGAACCTATTAACCTACCCTAAGATCAAACTAACTACATACCCTTCATTCTACTATCATCCGTGTACCTATCCAAGAGTCGCTTAAATGCCCCTAATGTATCTGCTTCTACTACCACCACTGGAAGCGCATTCCATGCACCCACCACTCTCTGTGTAAAGAACCTACCTCTGACATCTCCCCGAAACCTTCCTCCAATCACCTTAAAATTATGCCCCCTGGTGATAGCCCTTTCCACCCTGGGGAAAAAGCCTCTGACTATCCACTCTATCTATGCCTCTCATCATCTTGTCTATCAAGTCACCTCTCATCAAGTCACCTCTCATCCTTCTTCACTCCAATGAGAAAAGCCCTAGCTCCCTCAATCTTTCTTCGAAGGACATGCCCTCCAGTCCAGGCAGCATCCTGGTAAATCTCCTCTGCACCCTCTCTAAAGCTTCCACATCCTTCCTATAATGAGGCGACCAGAACTGAACACAATACTCCAAGTGTGGTCGAACCAGGGCCTTATAGAGCTGCAGCATAACCTCACAGCTCTTAAACTCAATCCCCCTGTTAATGAAATCCAACACACCATACGCCTTCCTATCAACTTGGGTGGCAACTTTTGAGCGATCTATGGACATGGACCCCAAGATCCCTCTGTTCCTCCACACTACCGAGAATCCTGTCTCTAAGCCTGTATTCTGCATTCAAATTCAACCTTCCAAAATGAATCACTTCACACTTTTCCAGGTTGAACGCCATCTGCCACTTCTCAGCCTAGCTCTGCATCCTGTCAATGTCCCGTTGCAACCTACAACAGCCTTCCACACTATCCACAACTCCAGCAACCTTCGTGTCATTGGCAAACTTGCTAACGCAGCCTTCCACTTCCTCATCCAAGTCATTTATAAAAATCACAAAGAGCAGAGGTCCCAGAACAGATCCTTGTGGAACACCACTGGTCACAGAGCTCCATGCTGAATACTTTCCATCGACTACCACCCTCTGTCTTCTATGGGCCAGCCAATTTTGTATCCATACAGCCAACTTTCCCTGGATCCCATGCCTCCTTACTTTCTGAATGAGCCTACCATGGGGAACCTTATCAAACACCTTGCTAAAATCCAGATACACCACATCCACTGCTCTTCCTTCATCAATGTGTTTTGTCATATCTTCAAAGAATTCAATAAGGCTTGTGAGGCATGACCTGCCCCTCACAAAGCCATGCTGACTGTCTCTAATCAAACCATGCTTTTCCAAATAATCATAAATCCTGTCTCTCAGATTCCTCTCCAATAATTTGCCCACTACCGACTTAAGACTGACTGGTCTATAATTCCCAGGGTTATCCCTATTCCCTTTCTTGAACAAGGGAACAACATTTGCCGGTACTACTCCAGTGGACAGTGAAGATGCAAAGATCATTGCCAAAGGCGCAGCAATCTCTTCCCTCTCTTCCCATAATATCCTTGGGTATATCCCGTCTGGCCCCGGGGACTTATCTGTCCTCATATCATTCAAAATTTCCAGCACATCCTCCCTCTTAACCTCTACCTGTTCGAGCATATCAGCCTGTTCCACGCTGTCCTCACAAACGACCAGGTCCCTCTCACTGGTGAATACTGAAGCAAAGTATTCATTTAGGACCTCCCCTACCTCCTCCGACTCCAGGCACAAGTTCCCTCCACTATCCCTGATCGGCCCTTCCCTCACTCTGGCCATCCTCTTGTTCCTCACATAAGTGTAGAACGCCTTGGGATTTTCTTTAATCCTACCCGCCAAGACTTTTTCATGCCCCCTTCTAGCTCTCCTAAGTCCATTCTTCAGTTCCTTCCTGGCTGCCTTGTAACCCTCTAGAGCCCTGTCTGATCCTTGCTTCCTCAACCTTAAGTAAGATTCCTTCTTCCTCTTGACTAGCTGTTCCACATCTCTTGTCATCCAAGGTTCCTTCACCCTACCATCCGTTCCCTGCCTCATCGGGACAAACCTATCCAGCAGTCGCAGCAAGTGCTCCCTAAACAACCTCCACATTCTCTATAGAGAGAAAGAGAGAGAGAAACCAGGCCTGAAACTGACAGTGCTGTATCTATAGAGAGAGAGAGAGAGAGTCCAGGCCTAAAGCTAACAGTGCTGTATCTATAGAGAGAGAGAGAGAGAGACCAGGCCTAAAACTGACAGTGCGGAATCTATAGAGAAAGAGAGAGAGAGAGATCAGGCCTAAAACTGACAGTGCTGTACATGCAGAGAGAAAGAGAGAGACCAGGGCTAAAACTGACAGTGCTGTATCTATAGAGAGAAAGAGACAAGGCCTAAAACTGGCAGTGCTATATCTATTGAGAAAGACAGAGACAGAGACCAGGCCTAAAACTGACAGTGCTGTATCTGTAGCGAGGGAGAGAAGGACCACGCCTAAAACAGACAGTGCTGTATCGATAGAGAAAGAGAGAGAGAGTCCAGGCCTAAAACGGACAGTGCTGTATCTGTAGAGAGAGAGAGAGAGACCAGGCCTGAAACGGACAGTGCTGTATCTATAAAGAGAGAGAGAGACCAGGCCTAAAACTGACCGTGCTGTATCTATAAAGAGAGAGAGAGAGAACAGGTCTAAAACTGACAGTGCTGTATCTACAGAGAAAGAGAGAGAACAGGCCTAAAACTGACAGGGCTGTATATGAAGAGGGAGAGCGAGACAAGGCCTAAAGCTAACAGTGCTGTATCTAAACTGGAAGGGCACTAATATCCTGGCTGCAAGGTTTGCTAGCGTCACTCGGGAGGGTTTAAACTAGTGTGGCAGGGGGGTGGGAACCAGAGCAGTAGGACAGCTAGTGAAGTAAATGAGGAGGACATAGTAAATAAGGCCAGTAGGACTAAGAGGAAGAGCAGGCAGGGAGATGTTGCTGAGCATAGCGGGACTGATGGTCTGAAGTGCATTTGTTTCAATGCGAGAAGTATAACAGTTAAGGCAGATGAACTTAGAGTTTGGATTAATACTTGGAAATATGATGTTGTTGCTATTACAGAGACTTGGTTGAGGGAAGGGCAGGATTGTCAGCTAAATGTTCCAGGCTTTAGAAGCTTCAGGCAGGATAGAGGGGGATGTAAAAGGGGTGGGGGAGTTGCATTACTGGTTAAGGAGAATATTACAGCTGTACTGCGGGAGGACAGCTCAGAGAGGCAATATGGGTGGAGCTCAGGAATAGGAAGGGTGCAGTCACGATGTTGGGGGTTTATTACAGGCCTCCCAACAGCCAGCGGGAGGTAGAGGAGCAGATATGTAGACAGATTTTGGAAAGATGTAAAGGTAACAGTGTTGTGGTGGTGGGTGATTTTAACTTCCCCAATATTGACTGGGACTCACTTAGTGCTAGGGGCTTGGATGGGGCAGAATTTGTGAGGAGCATCCAGGAGGGCTTCTTGAAACAGTATGTAGATAGTCCAACTAGGGATGGGGCCATACTGAACCTGGTATTGGGGAATGAGCCCGGCCAGGTGGTCGAAATTTCAGTGGGGGCGCATTTCGGGAGCAGTGACCTTAATTCCATAAGTTTTAAGGTACTTGTGGATAAGGATAAGAGTAGTCCTCGGGTGAAGGTGCTAAATTGGGGGAAGGCTAATTATAACAATATTAGGCAGGAACTGAAGAATTTAGATTGGGGCGGCTGTTTGAGGGTAAATCAACATCTGACATGTGGGCGTCTTTCAAACGTCAGCTGGTTAGAATCCAGGACCGGCATGTTCCTGTGATGATGTAAGACAAGTTTGGCAAGTTTCGGGAAGCTTGGATAACACGGGAGCCTAGTCAAAAAGAAAAAGGAAGCATTTGTAAGGGCTGGAAGGCTAGGAACAGATGAAGCACTTGAGGAATATAAAGACAGTAGGAAGGAACTTAAGCAAGGAGTTAGGAGGGCTAAAAGGGGTTATGAAAAGTCATTGGCAAACAGGATTAAGGAAAATCCCAAGGCTTTTTATACGTATATAAAGAGCAAGAGGGTAACCAGGGAAAGGGTTGGCCCACTCAAGGACAGAGATGGGAATCTATGCGTGGAGCCAGAGGAAATGGGTGAGGTGCTAAATGAGT
This sequence comes from Heterodontus francisci, assembly GCF_036365525.1. Classification (NCBI taxonomy): domain Eukaryota; kingdom Metazoa; phylum Chordata; class Chondrichthyes; order Heterodontiformes; family Heterodontidae; genus Heterodontus; species Heterodontus francisci. The sequence goes on from NW_027140176.1 coordinate 548,202, forward strand.
ACTTTGCATCAGTATTCACCAAGGAGAACGACTTGGTGGATGATGAGCCTAGGGAAGGGAGTGCAGATAGTCTCAGTCATCTCATTATCAAAAAGGAGGAGGTGTTGGGTGTCTTGCAAAGCATTAAGGTAGATAAGTCCCCAGGGCCTGATGGGATCTACCCTAGAATACTGAGGGAGCAAGGGAAGAAATTGCTGGGGCCTTGACAGAAATCTTTGCATCCTCATTGGCTACAGGTGAGGTCCCAGAGGACTGGAGAATAGCCAATGTTGTGCCTTTGTTTCAGAAGGGTGGTAATGATAATCCAGGAAATTATAGGCCGGTGAGCCTTACGTCAGTGGTAGGGAAACTATTAGAGAGGATTATTCGGGACAGGATTTACTCCCATTTGGAAATAAATGGACTTATTAGCAAGAGACAGCATGGTTTTGTGAAGGGGAGGTCGTGTCTTACTAATTTGATTGAGTTTTTTGAGGAAGTGACGAAGATGATTGATGAAGGAAGGGCCGTGAATGTTATCTATATGGACTTTAGTAAAGCCTTTGACAAGGTCCCGCATGGCAGACTGATACAAAAGGTGAAGTCACAAGGGATCAGAGGTGAGCTGGCAAGATGGATACAGAACTGGCTCGGTCATAGAAGACAGAGGGTAACAGTGGATGAGTGTTTTTCTGAATGGAGGGATGTGACTAGTGGTGTTCCGCAGGGATCAGTGCTGGGACCTTTGCTCTTTGTAGTATATATAAATGATTTGGAGGAAAATGTAGCTGGTCTGATTAGTAAGTTTGCGGACGACACAAAGGTTGGTGGAGTTGCGGATAATGATGAGGATTGTCAGAGGATACAGCAGGATATAGATCGGTTGGAGACTTGGGCGGAGAAATGGCAGATGGAGTTTAATCTGGACAAATATGAGGTAATGCATTTTGGAAGGTCTAATGCAGGTGGGAGGTATACCGTAAATGGCAGAACCCTTGGGAGTATTGACAGGCAGAGAGATCTGGGCGTACAGATCCACAGGTCACTGAAAGTGACAACGCAGGTGTATAAGGTAGTCAAGAAGGCATATGGCATGCTTGCCTTCATCGGTCGGGGCATAGAGTATAAAAATTGGCAAGTCATGTTGCAGCTGTACAGAACCTATGTTAGGCCACACTTAGAATATTGTGTGCAATTCTGGTCGCCACACTACCAGAAGGACGTGGAGGCTTTGGAGAGGGTACAGAGGAGGTTTACCAGGATGTTGCCGGGTCTGGAGGGCATTAGCTATGAGGAGAGGTTGGAAAAACTCGGATTGTTTTCACTGGAACGACGGAGGTGGAGGGGCGACATGATCGAGGTTTACAAAGTTATGAGCGGCATGGACAGAGTGGATAGTCAGAAGCTTTTTCCCAGGGTGGAAGAGTCAGTTACTAGGTTTAAGGTGCGAGGGGCAAAGTTTAGAAGGGATGTGTGAGGCAAGTTTTTTACACAGAGGGTGGTGAGTGCCTGGAGCTTGCTGCCAGGGGAGGTGGCGGAAGCAGATACGATAGCGACGGTTAAGAGACATCTTGACAAATACATGAATAGGAAGGGAATAGAGGGATATGGGCTCCGGAAGTTCAGAAGGTGTCAGTTTAGGCAGGCATCAAGATCGGCGCAGGCTTGAAGGGCTGAATGGCCTGTTCCTGTGCTGTACTGTTCTTTGTTCTTTGAATCATTTAGAGTGAAGGGGTTAAAGGGTTAATTGACTCTGACACCTCTGAATTCCAACACCATGTTAATATATTGCCTCCAATTCCATGCTGTCTTATTTTTGTTCACAGTATCTTGTAAGTAGCCTTATTGAATGCTATCTAAAAGTCCATCTAAATAATATCCGTAGACACTCATTTATCTACCACATTAGTGACCTCCTCAAAAAATTCAACTAGATTTGTTAGTCATGGCTCACCCTTTACAAATCCACATTGGTTCTCATTCACTCTGTCCCTAATAACAGACTCTAGTAATTTCCCTTTAACAGACTGATAGGCTCAACATTTCCTAGTTTATCTCCACCCGCTTCTTCAATAACAGAGTGACAGCAGTAGTTTTCCAATCTAAGGGGACAATTCCTGATTGAAGATGATGACTATTGTATCGACACTTTCCTCACTTGCTTATATATTTTTTTAATTCTTTGATGGGATGTGGACAAGGCCAGCAATTGTTGCCCATCCCTAATTGCCCTTGACAACTGAGTGGCTTGCTGGGGCCATTTCAGAGGGCAGTTAAGAGTCAACCACATTGCTTTGAGTCTGGAGTTACATGTAGGCCCAACCAGGTAAAGACAGCCGGTTTCCTTCTCTAAAGGACAGTAATGAACCAGATAGGTTTCATGGCACCATTACTAATACTAGCTTTCAATTCCAGATTTTTATTAATTGATTAAATTCATTAACTAATGGAATTTAAATTCCACAAGCTGCCATGGTGGGATTTGAACCTATGCTCTTAGGATATTTATGTGAAGTTTTGGAGTTTTTAGGTCTGTGACATTACCACTATACCACCACCTCCCCTGACCTTAATACCCAGCTCTGGAAACCATCAGGTCTTGGAGATTTGTCCATCTTTCATCACATTATTTTCTCCATTATGATTGCTTTACATATTAAATCTAGTTCGTTCCTGCCCTTGATTTATTTTAGTTTTACTCATATCTCTGAACTTAATTCTCATTCTTTACTGTGAAGACTTTCTCTTTGGGCCTCCTTATCTCGAGAGACAATGGATACGCGCCTGGAGGTGGTCAGTGGTTTGTGAAGCAGCGCCTGGAGTGGCTATAAAGGCCAATTCTGGAGTGACAGGCTCTTCCACATGTGCTGCAGAGAAATTTGTTTGTCGGGGCTGTTGCACAGTTGGCTCTCCCCTTGCGCCTCTGTCTTTTTTCCTGCCAACTACTAAGTCTCTTCGACTCGCCACAATTTAGCCCTGTCTTTATGGCTGCCCGCCAGCTCTGGCGAATGCTGGCAACTGACTCCCATGACTTGTGATCAATGTCACACGATTTCATGTCGCGTTTGCAGACGTCTTTATAGCGGAGACATGGACGGCCGGTGGGTCTGATACCAGTGGCGAGCTCGCTGTACAATGTGTCTTTGGGGATCCTGCCATCTTCCATGCGGCTCACATGGCCAAGCCATCTCAAGCGCCGCTGACTCAGTAGTGTGTATAAGCTGGGGGTGTTGGCCGCTTCAAGGACTTCTGTGTTGGAGATATAATCCTGCCACCTGATGCCAAGTATTCTCCGAAGGCAGCGAAGATGGAATGAATTGAGACGTCGCTCTTGGCTGGCATACGTTGTCCAGGCCTCGCTGCCGTAGAGCAAGGTACTGAGAACACAGGCCTGATACACTGGGACCTTTGTGTTCCGTGTCAGTGCGCCATTTTCCCACAGTCTCTTGGCCAGTCTGGACATAGCAGTGGAAGCCTTACCCATGCGCTTGTTGATTTCTGCATCTAGAGACAGGTTACTGGTGATAGTTGAGCCTAGGTAGGTGAACTCTTGAACCACTTCCAGAGCGTGGTCGCCAATATTGATGGATGGAGCATTTCTGACGTCCTGCCCCATGATGTTCGTTTTCTTGAGGCTGATGGTTAGGCCAAATTCATTGCAGGCAGACGCAAACCTGTCGATGAGACTCTGCAGGCACTCTTCAGTGTGAGATGTTAAAGCAGCATCGTCAGCAAAGAGGAGTTCTCTGATGAGGACTTTCCGTACTTTGGACTTCCCTCTTAGACGGGCAAGGTTGAACAACCTGCCCCCTGATCTTGTGTGGAGGAAAATTCCTTCTTCAGAGGATTTGAACGCATGTGAAAGCAGCAGGGAGGAGAAAATCCCAAAAAGTGTGGGTGCGAGAACACAGCCCTGTTTCACACCACTCAAGATAGGAAAGGGCTCTGATGAGGAGCCACCATGTTGAATTGTGCCTTTCATATTGTCATGGAATGAGGTGATGATACTTAGTAGCTTTGGTGGACATCCCATCTTTTCTAGTAGTCTGAAGAGACCACGTCTGCTGACGAGGTCAAAGGCTTTGGTGAGATCAATGAAAGCAATGTAGAGGGGCATCTGTTGTTCACGGCATTTCTCCTGTATCTGACGAAGGGAGAACAGCATGTCAATGGTCGATCTCTCTGCACGAAAGCCACACTGTGCCTCAGGGTAGACGCGCTCGGCCAGCTTCTGGAGCCTGTTCAGAGCGACTCGAGCAAAGACTTTCCCCACTATGCTGAGCAGGGAGATTCCACGGTAGTTGTTGCAGTCACCGCGGTCACCTTTGTTTTGATAGAGGGTGATGATATTGGCATCGCGCTTGTCCTGAGGTACTGCTCCCTCGTCCCAGCACAGGCATAGCAGTTCATGTAGTGCTGAGAGTATAGCAGGTTTGGCACTCTTGATTATTTCAGGGGTAATGCTGTCCTTCCCTTGTGAAGACTAACACAAAATAAATATTTAGCAAATCGGCCATTTCCTGATGTTTCAATCAAAATATAACTGTGTCTGTCTTTAAGAAGCCACATTATTGTTACCCACCCTCTTTCTCATAATATATTGATAAAATCATTTAGTGCTGTCCTTCATGTTCCTCATAAGCTTTTTCTCATATTCCATATTTGTAGCTCTTATTACTTTCTGTGCATCTCTTTGCTGTTCTTTCTATCTCTCCCAGTCCTCGGGATCTCTACTGTTATGTGCATTGGTATCAACTCTTTCCTTTTATTTTAGGTCTGTAAACAGCTTTCAGCAAAATCTTACATCCTTTCTTATTCCTCAATTCCACCCATAGTGTTTCTCCTGCCTGCTCACCCTTACTGATATCCCCTCTCTCTAATGCTGTGAGAGTCCCTTAGCAATATTGCTCCTCCTCCACATTTACCAATTCCCCTGTCCTTTCTAAAGACCTTTCACACTGATATATTTATCTACTAATCCTGTCTCAGTAATGGCCATTACATCATACCTTTTAAATGGAATTTGCATTTGTAATTCAATAAAAAAAAGAGCAAACTAGCCAACAATGACACACAACAATGATAAATAAAGAAATAAAGGCAAAACTGAAACTAAAGGGAAAGGCATCCACTCAGTAAAGGAGAGAATAACGAAAGGCAGTACTAAGAGATCAGGGAAAAGGTCAATAAAATCATTAGGCAGGCAAACAGGATTTTTTTTCAGGGCAAAATGTGTTCAATGAACTTGCTTGAGTTTTTGATGAGGGTACAGAGCGGGTTGATGAGGGTAATGTGGTTGATGTGATGTATATGGGCTTCCAAAAGGCATTTGATAAAGTGGCACATAACAGGTTTATCAGTCAAGTTGGAGCCCATGGAATAAAAGGGACAGTAGCAACATGGGCATGGAACTGGCTGAGTGACAGGGAACAGAGAGTAGTGGTAAATGGTTGTTTTTGGACTGGAGGAAGGTATATAGTTCGGTTCCCCATTGGACCTTTGCTTTTCTTAATTTTTTTAATGATCTATATTTGAGTGTACTTGGCACAATTTCAAAATTTGCAGATGACAAAACTTGCAAGTATTGTGAACTGTGAGGAGGATAGTGATAATCTTCAAGTTGACAAAGACAGGCAGGTGGAATGGATGGTAAATGGCAGATGAAGTGTAATGTGGAAAAGTGTCAGGTGATACATTTTTGTAGGAAGAATGAGGAGAGGCAATATAAATTAAAGGGTACAATGCTAAAGGGGGTGCAGGAGCAGTGGGACCTGAGGTTATATGTGCACAAATCATTGAAGTTGCAGGTCAGGTTGAGAAATCGGTTAATATAGTAGACAGGATCCTGGGATTTATAAATAGGGGCATAGAATACAGGAACAAGGAAATTTTGATAAACCTGTATAAAATACTGGTTTGGCTTCAACTGGAGAATTGTGTCCAGTACTGGACAGTGCACACTTTAGGGAGAATGCTAAGACATTAGAGAGGATACAGAAAAGATTCATGAGAATAATTCCAGGGATGAGAAACTGCAGTTATGTGGAGATGTTGGGAAGGTTTTCCTTCAAGAAGACAAGATTAAGAGGAGATTTGATAGACCATTTCAAAATGATGAGGGGTCTGGACAGAGTCGCTAGGGAGAAACTGTTCCTATTGGCAAGATCCAGTACCAGAGGACATCGATTTAAGGTGATTGGAAAAAGCAGCAACAGCAGAATGAGGAAAAACGTTTTCATGCAGCGAGTAGTTAGGATCTGGAACGTACTTCCAGAGTGTGTGGTGGAGGCGGATTCAATCAAGACCCTCAAAAGAGAACAGGATAATTATCTGAAGAGAAAAAAATTGCAGGGTTTTGGGGAAAAGGCAGAGAGTGGGACTAGGTAAGTAGTTCTTGCAGAGAGGCAGCATGGACACAATGGGATGAATGGCCTTTTTCTGTGCTATAATTATTCCATGAATTTATGATTCCATTTAAAATGGAAATGGGGGCAATAATTGATAAACTAGTCCAATTTAGGAGAAAACCCCTAGATGGAATGGATTACATGCAAACATACTATGAGAAGTTAGGGAGGAGACAGCAGAGGCATTGTTACATTGGCATGAGACCTATATTAAAAAAGGGCGATTGAACAAGTCCAGAAATCTGTAGAGCAGTTAGTTAAACATCAGAGGTAGGAAAGATAATTTATTCAAAGAGGATTTGAAAAGACATCTATAAAATGAAAATATGATGAAGCATAGTCAGCATGGATTTCGAACAAGATCATTCTTGATCAACCTTACCGAAATGTTTGAAAAAGTAACAGAAAGAGTAGATAAAGGGAATGCAGTAAATCCATACATTTGGATTTGCTAAAGTCCTTTGATGAGCTATCGCATAGAAGACGTGACTCAGGTGAATGTATGTGGAGTCAGGGGACAAGTAGCAGAGAGAATAGCAAGCTGGCTACAAAACCAGAAACAGGGAGTAAGGGATGAGTATAGTTACTTTGACTGCAAAAAATGGTGGGAAGTGGTGATCCAACAGGATCGGTGCTGGAACAACTGTTATTCACCATTTACTTAACAAAGTGCCTCCTGACAATTCACAGCATGTGCAGAGTGATCACCGACAGCATCAGTTCATCTGAATATTTGCCAGCTTGCTCATATAAATCCGGGCATGTGTGCATCGATGTCATCATGCAAAAACCCACGCATAATGATGTCCACATGTTGCATTTGCTCATGTGCCAGTTCTGCACCACATTCTGAGGGAGGCAAAGTACAAGGAGATATTAATAAACTTGCAGAATCGGCCGAAAACAGGACATTGAATTTCAACATGGAAAAGTGTAAGGTGGTGTAACTAGGTAGGAGGAACAGAAATACCACATCCTGCTTGGGTAATGAGAGTCTAAATGAGGTAGCTGAGGAAAGGAATCTGGGGTACACATTCACAAATCATTAAAAGTAGCAAAGCAGGTTAAGAAGGTCATAAAAATGCAAACAAACCACTGGGGTTCATTTCCAGAGAAACAGGATTGAAAATAGAGGAGTGATGGTAAACGTCTATAGACCCTTGGTTTGAACACACAGAGTCAAGTGAACAGGATGTGCTGATAGGGTTGGATAAAGTATGGTGGGAGGAAGCCCATGTGGAGCAGAAACACCAACACAAACCCATTGGGCCGAATGGCCTGTGTTTTCTATAAATTTCATTTTAATCCTATTTAATTTCCCTCTCTCTCACTCTCTCCTTTCAATGCCAAGTCCTGGAGATTCCCTCACACTCACTCTGTCCCCTCAGTTCTACATTCCCTCTCTCTCACTCTCCCCTCTCAGTGTCCTGTACTCCCAGTACTGGAGATTCCCTCACACTCACTCTGTCCCCTCAGTTCTACATTCCCTCTCTCTCACTCTCCCCTCTCAGTGTCCTGTACTCCCAGTACTGGAGATTCCCTCACACTCACTCTGTCCCCTCAGTTCTAAATTCCCTCTCTCTCACTCTCCCCTCTCAGTGTCCTGTACTCCCAGTACTGGAGATTCCCTCACACTCACTCTGTCCCCTCAGTTCTACATTCCCTCTCTCTCACTCTCCCCTCTCAGTGTCCTGTACTCCCAGTACTGGAGATTCCCTCACACTCACTCTGTCCCCTCAGTTCTAAATTCCCTCTCTCTCACTCTCCCCTCTTAGTGTCCTGTACTCCCAGTACTGGAGGTTGCTCCACACACATTTCCATTGAAACAAAGACAAGTTTTACCCCCAAGCAGCAAGTTAAAAATCCACCCTGGATCTCGGACTAACATCTGACAACACACAGGTAGTGGCGATGTTGAGAGAGGTCATAGACAAGGAGCAGTGAGCACTTTCAGACACAATTGAGACTTGAGCACAAAAGCTGGGTTGTACTGAGGTAGTGCTGCACTGTCAGAGGGTCAGTACTGAGAGAGTGCTGAACTGTTAGAGCACAACTACATATGCTGTTGAAACTGTTGGAATTCATGAAGGATGGCAGAACCTTCCAACTCATAGCTGGATACCTGGTTGCCATGCCATGAAAATTTCTTGCTGCACAAGAATTCTTTTTGTCAGGGCTTTCCACTTAAACTATTTTCCACTTAACAACTCTTCTTCGATAAAAAAAAATACATCGCTACTGCATCTGCAACACTGAAGCTCTGTCACACCCTAAACTCTGTGGCTGCAGTGTGGGCTTTTAACCTCTACATGGGGAGACTCCACTCACGGAGCTCTTTTCAGCAGGAAAACTGGTGATGCTTAATAGTGTTTGGATCAGCCTTTTTATTGAGCCCAATTCTGCCAGAACACTGCCTTTCTATTCAACTACCATTCCAATAAAATTCCCTTTTGATTATTCACTCTTTCAGAGGACTGATTCTCGAGAGTAATTGTTGTATCCGGTCCCCAATCTCACTGCCACTACCTCTTACAGCTACGTTCAGTGTTGGCCCAGGCTTTTCAGGGTTCTCCCATTGTCCACAATGTCACACTTGTGATCACTATCACTATGTCGAACACTGTGCTCATCTATATCGCTGCCACCATATTATGTTATTGACTCTTAGGGTAAATGCACCAAACACTATAACAATGGCTGGTAAACTAGACAAAGAGTCCCTTACTGAAGAATAACAGGATTCTAGGAGAGCTCTTCAATGCACGTGCTACCTGCTGACTAACACTGCTCCAACTATTGTATCACATGTTAACTTACATCACTTCTTGTGATGATGTATACCAAAGTATTCACATATTCAGTAGTATGTTAACCATTATCAAAGCAATTAAAGCAATATCGTAACACCACTCATGACCCCATTGATGAAGCTCTGTTCACATGACAACTCATTGTGACGACTGTGGACAGGTTTCAATTCCTTGTCTTTGCCCTGGTTCAATTCTGTCCATTTATTCAATGTCTGTTTGTAGACGCTTTTCAACAGTAAGACCGAGTTTCAGCTGCAATTTCAGTTGCAGTGATTGGAAAATCATCATCTACTAAAGATTCATCATAACCAACTTCTGAGTCCTCGAGTGGACAAACACAATAATGTGGCTGCGGTAGCATTCTCTTTCAAACTGTGATATTTGATGTTGTACTATTATGGGACAGAAGTACAGCCCACTGCTGTATCCTTGATGCTGCCATTGTCGGGGTTGCAGATTTTGGTCCTAGAACAGCTACGAGGGTTTTATGATCTGTTACTAGACTGAAGTTTCTGCCAGACAAAAACTGGTGAAACTTTTGATTCCGTGGATGATTCTTTTTCTATCTGCGTGTAGTTTCATTCACTCTTGGTGAGAGTACGCAACGCAAATTCTATGGCCTTCCCTTGACCATCATCTGTGACATAACTGATCACTGCTCCTGCTCCATAGTTTGAAGCATCACATACTAGTTTTATGTCACAACTTGTGTCGTAATGGACCAGTAATGCATCACTGGCCAAGCTTCTCTTCCATGCATCATAAGCATCCTATTGTGCTTTAGAACATTCCCATTTTGCATCTTTCTCAATAACCCACATGATGGAACTAGTACCATTGTAAGCTCAGGCAGAAGTCACGAGTAGTATTGGACCATGTCTGGAAAAGATCGAAGCTCAGACATATTTTTGGCTTTGGGCCATTGACTATTGCCTCTATCTTCTCTTTCAGTGGCTGTATTTCTTTCTCATTGATTTTCAGGCCATGATACACTACCTCAGATTACATGAAAGCACACTTGCTCCTTTTCAATTTCACATTGTGATCATTGACCTTTTTTAACACTTTGTCCAAAGCCTGAAGATTCTCTTTCTCTGTTGCAGTCACAGTGAACAAACTATCCTCATTACAAGTAATGTCGCACTCCTTGCAAAGTCTTATTCATTGTAGCTTGGAAATTTTTGAGAGAAGACTTCACACCATGGGGCAGCTTTGTACAGGAATATAACCCCATGTGTGTGTTTATTGTGAGAAATTGCTGACTCCCTCGATCCACATTGAGCTGTGCATAAGCATGGAGCATGGGACAAATCCAATTTCGTGAAAAGCTTGGATCCCATTACCTCCACTCTCAAATGTCAAGAGGTCAGTATTGGTTAGTGCTCATCATCGACTGCCTGGTTAATTGTGACTTTGTAGTCCCTGCATCGTCTTATCATTTTGTCTGACTTGGGCACTACTACAATTGGGGTTCCCCAATCACTGTGATCAGTTTTCACAAGCACACTGTTTCTCTCTAGCTTCTTTATCCCCTCCTCAACCTTGATTTTGAGAGCATAATAAACCGGCCTAGCCTTGAAATATAAAAGCAAAATACTGCGGATGCTGGAAATCTGAAACAACAACAAGAAATGCTGGAATCACTCAGCAGGTCTGGCAGCATCTGTGGAAAGAGAAGCAGAGTTAACGTTTCGGGTCAGTGACCCTTCTTCGGAATGGTCTTCCGAAGAAGGGTCACTGACCCGAAACATTAACTCTGCTTCTCTTTCCACAGATGCTGCCAGACCTGCTGAGTGATTCCAGCATTTCTAGCCTTGAAATATACTGGTTTTACATCAGGCCTGATTAAGATGTGCACTTTCACACTGATTATGCCTTCATAATTCTCCTCGAAAATGTTGCTGTAACTATTCAATTGCTGATCATGTTTCTTGGTTGTCTCAACTTGTAAAACCTGCTTCCAGTCTAACTTCAGTTTACGAAGCCAGTCTTTGCCCATTAATGTTGGTTTGTTGACCTAGTGTGCTCAGACCATTGCTTTCTTTGCTAATAACATAAATTACTTTGATATTGGAATAGAGAGTAACTTTTCAAAATTTGCTGATGATAGCAAGTTTGGAAGAGAACCAAACAGTGAGGATGACACATATCGACTGCAACAGGACATAGATAGGCTAGGAGACTGGGGAGTCAAGTCTGCTCTGATCCCTGTGGATCTTGGGCTTCAGAAATAGAAGTACTGAGTACAAAAGCCGGGAGGTTATGCTGAACCTTTTCAAGCTCTGGTTAGGCCACAACTAGAGTATTGCACCCAGTTCTGGTCAGCACACTTTAGGAAGAATGTATGTCCTTGAAAGCATGCAGAGCAGAATGGTTCCAGCGATGAGGAAATTTACCTCCAAAGTTAGATTGGAGAATATGAGGTTGTTCTCCTTGAAGCAAAGGATATTGAGGAGAGATTTGATAGAGACGTATAAAATTATGATAGGTTTAGATAAGGTTAACAAAGAAAAGCTGTTCCCATTAACTAATGATACCAGGACTAGGGGACACTGATTTAAGGTTTTGGGCAAGCAATGCGGGAGAGGGGTTGGAGGGGGGAGGGGTGCTGGGGATATGAGGAAGATCTTTTTTACACAGTGAGTGGAAATGACCTGGAATTTGCTGCCAACAAGGAGAGTGGAAGCAGAGACAATCAATGATTTCAAAAGGAAATTAGGTGTGCCGTTGAGGGAAATATACTTGCCGGGCTATGGAGATAGAAGGGGGGAATGGGACTGACTAGATTGCTCTACAGAGAGCCAGCATAGACTTGATGGGCCAAATGGCCTCCTTCTGTGCCATAACTGACTCTACGACTCCATGACTCCATATCTCGCTTTAACAATGGGTAATTTGAGTGACTTGCCCTTATATTGGACATTGCACTCCATTTGTCCGCATGTTTCTCACACCTCACTGGAGTAGATTTTTAACTGAGCTCTGCTGTCAGTTGGAAGTACGTCACTGAATTTGCTCTCGTACATATCTCTACCCATAATTGAGCAGTCTGCTGCTGTGCCGATGTGCATGTTAATGTAATGTTGACTTACGAACAACGTTGTACAATAGTCTTTGTTATTTGAATGATTGCTCGTGACATAAATTGTGTACACTCGCTCTTCTTTGTTTAGACAGCCTTGATTCACTTCAGGATTCTGAACTTCACCCTTGTGATGTCCATTATCATTGGAATGAGTTCCCTTTCCTGCTTTGGACTTCACTCAAGAAGCAGTTTCAATATGGTCTTTTTGTTGGCAATTAAAACACTTGTCATTTCTGTACCGACATTCCTTTGCCATGTGGTTATCCTTACAGCGATAGCAAGGCACTAAACCAGCATCACTATCACTCTTCTGACTAGGTTTCTTCACTTTAGGCTTGACAGAAGCCTTCTGACAGTGGACAGAGGCTGTACCAGTTACTGACATAGGATGGAATTCTCAAGCTTTCTTTGATGTCACCTCCATAGAAAGTGCAATCTGACACGTTAGCTCAAATGTAAGATTTTGTGTGTTTCGTGATTTCGGTTGGATTCTTTCATCCACCAATCCACACACAAATCTGTCTCACAATGCACAGTCTGAGAGTGTTGCAATGTACTGATAAATTCTTCAGTGCCACAATGTATTCACCAACTGGTTCACTACTTGCTGATTTCTGGTTCAAAATTTGTGACTTTCCACTATCTCTAGTGGTTTAGGGTTGAAATGTTGCTCCAACTTGGTGATGATTGTGTGTAATGACACATCTTTTGCTTTGTTGGGATCTAGAAGGTTTGTTCGTGTGTCATACACTTCCAGGTCAATTGCTTTGCTGACCACTTTCTCAATATGTCTGCCACCTTCAAAGATCGATGCACATGCACCCCCAGGTCTCCATGTCCTCTTTAGAACTGTGCCATTACGTCTATATAGCCTCTTGCCATCCCTTCTGCCAAAAATACATCACATCACACGTGTCTGTATTAAATTCCAATTGCAACTTGTGATAGAATCCATGGTTGCAAAGCTTGTTTTTTAAAGACTCTAACTGGGTGATCTTGTTGACTGCAGTTCCCGCTGCTGTTTGTTGTCTATATTTACGGACTTCAAGACCATACGAATTAGGAGCAGATGTAGGCCATTCGGCCCATCCTCATCATCATTTTCTGTAACTTTTCAGGGAACAAGCAGAGAAGATAGACACCAACCATGTCCAGTTCAATTAAGTTTTTATTACAGTATTAGCATAATATATGAATACATTAAAACAAATACCGCCTGGACAGTCAGTATTCCTCGAACCACTGTTCTCACAGCATCCTGAGATCCACATGCACTACCACATGTAGACTCTCGGCCTTTCTGCTCAGCAGCACCGACTCACTCTATCTCAAAGCTGTCCTGATCTACAGTTTCATTTCATCCTACATCTCATTCCACACCTTAACTAATTTTTTTTTCTCTTCCTTTCAGGTGTGAAGGGTCACAAACTCCAACAACTCATGGGCACCAACATTGTTCCAGATCTTTCTTCCTTTTCACTTCCCTCTGATCCCATACCCTCTTCTAATCTCACCTATTGCCGTGTATTCGCAATGCCCTCTGACCTTCCGCTCTCTGGCCCTGAACGATCTGTCCTTTGCGAAGGCCTCAGATTCATCCAATTATACCCCCACCTCAATGAATTTCAGGCTCTGCATGACATTGAGCTCTTCTTCTCTCGCCTTCGCCTCCACGCCTACTTCTTTGGCCAGGAGTCCTCTCACTGCTCAGCAGGCCCTTTTACCCATCTCAAATACTCTGCCTTCACATGGACCCTCCCTCTGGCCTCTCACCCTCTCTAAATCTTTTCATTGAGAACTGCTGGTCTGCCATCTCAATTTCTCCCCTCCCCTCACTCACAGTAAACTATCACCCTCTGAACTTGCAGCACTCCATTCTCTCAGGGCCAAACCTAACATTATCACCAAACCGGCTGACAAAGTGGGTGCTGCTGTTGTTGTCCATCAGATTGACCTCTACTTAACAAAGGCCAAACGCCAACCCTCTGATACTTCCTCCTACCCACCTCTGGACCATGACCTCACCACTGAACATCAAGCTTTCATATCCAGGACTGTCAATGACCTCATCTACACTGGAGATCTTCCCTCCACAGCCTCCGACCTCATAGTCCCCGAACCCTGTTCATGCCACTTCTTCCTCCTTCCCAAGATCCACAAACAGGAGTTCCCATGTAGACCTATTGTTTCAGCTTATTCCTGCCCCAGTGAACTGATTTCTTCCAATCTCGACTCTATTTTTCCCCTTTGTTCAGTCTCTTCATAACTGCATCTGTGATGCTTCCGATGCCCTCTGCCACTTTAACAGTTTCCAGTTTCCTGTCCCTAACCATTTCCACTTCACTATGGATGTCCAATACCCACCTCCATCCCCCACCAGGATGGTTTGAGGGCTCTCCGCTTCTTCCTTGAACAGAGGCCCAACCAGTCCCCATCCACCACCACCCTCCTCCGCCTGGCTGAACTTGTTCTCACATTGAACGACTTCTCCTTCAACTCCACTTACTTCCTCCAAATAAAAGGTGTTGCTATGGGTACCCGTAAGAGTCTGAGTTATGCCTTCCATTTTTTGCAATTGTGGAACATTCCTAGCTCCAGCCCTATTCAGGACACCTGCCTCACCTCTTTTTCCAGTACATTGATGACTGCACCAGTGCCGTTTCCTGCTCTCCCCCGAACTAGAAAACTTTATTGACTTTATTTCCAAATTTCAAGCTACTCTCAGCTTCACATGGTCCATCTCCAGCTAATATTTACTATTCTGAAGAAACATTATTGACGAGAAACATTAACTCTGTTTCTCTCTCCACAGATGCAACCTAACCGACCAAATAATTTGGCATTTTCAATTTTTAATTCAGATTTCCAGCATCCACAGTATTTTGTGTTTCTGTTACTGTCAGTTTTAGGCCTGGTTTCTCTCTCTATACAGAAAAAGAACTGTCAGTTTTAGGCCTGGTCCCTCTCTCTCTCTACAGATACTGCACTGTCACTTTTAGGCCTGGTCTCTCTCTATATACAGATATAGAATTGTCAGTTTAAGGCCTGGTCTCTCCCTCGAGAGATACAGCACTGTCAGTTTTAGGCCAGGTCTCTCTCTCTCTCTACAGATACAGCACAGTCAGTTTTAGGCCTGTCTCTCTCTCTCTCTCTCTATATATATATATATATAGATACAGCACTGTCAGTTTTAGGCCTGGTCTCTCTCTCTCTCTCTCTCTCTACAGATACAGCACAGTCAGTTTTAGGCCTGTCTCTCTCTCTCTCTCTCTACAGATACAGCACAGTCAGTTTTAGGCCTGTCTCTCTCTCTCTCTCTATATATATATATATAGATACAGCACAGTCAGTTTTAGGCCTGGTCTCTCTCTCTCTCTCTCTCTCTACAGATACAGCACAGTCAGTTTTAGGCCTGTCTCTCTCTCTCTCTCTCTCTATATATATATAGATACAGCACTGTCAGTTTTAGGCCTGATCTCACTCTCTCTGTACAGATAAAACACTCTCAGTTTTAGGCCTGGTCTCCTTTGATCCCTACAGCAGTGAATGGTTCATGGTATTTTCCTATTCTTAAGTTGATCATCACTAACTGAAGTAAAAGCAAAACACTGCGAGTGCTGGAAATATGAAATAAAAACAGAAAGTACTGGGAATACTCAGCAGGTCTGGCAGCATCTGAGGGGACAGGAGCAGAGATAATGTTTCAGGTCAGTGACCCTTCATCATAGAAACATAGAAAATAGGAGCAGGAGTAGGCCATTCAGCCCTTCAAGCCTGCTCCACCATTCATTATGATCATGGCTGATCATCCAACTCAGTAACCTGTTCCTGCGTTCCCCCCATACCCTTTGATCCCTTTAGACCCAAGGGCTATATCTAACTCCTTTTTGAAAACATATAATGTTTTGGCCTCAACTGCTTTCCGTGGTAACAAATTCCACAGGCACACCACTCTCTGGGTGAAGAAATTTCTTCTCATCTCAGTCCTGAATGGTTTACCCTGTATCCTTAGACTATGACCTCTGGTTCTGGACTCCCCCACCATCAGGAACAATTTTCCTGCATCTACCCTGTCAAGTCCTGTTAGAATGTTATACATTTCTATGAGATCCCTCCTCACTCTTCTGAACTCCAGCGAATATAATCCTAACCGACTTAATCTCTCCTCATATGTCAGTCCCGCCATCCCAGGAATCAGTCTGGTAAAACTTTGCTGCACTCCCTCTATAGCAAGAACATCCTTCCTCAGATAAGGAGACCAAAACTGCACACAATATTCCACGTGTGGCCTCACCAAGGCCCTGTATAATTGCAGCAAGACATCCCTGCTTCTGTACTCGAATCCTCTCTCTATGAAGGCCACGATACCATTTGCCTTTTTTACCTCCTGTTGCACCTGCATGTTTACCTTCAGCGACTGGTGTACGAGAACACCCAGGTCTCACTGCATATTCCCCAGAACTGACCTGAAACATTAACTCTGCTTCTCTCCCCACAGATGCTGTCAGATCTGCTGAGTATTTCCAGCACTTTCTGTGTTTATCATTAACTGAAGACTGGGGAAGGTTCAATCTTTGTAACTTAGATTAGGTTTTATTGAGCTGTTTGCTTTATCCAGGTGTTATTGGACCTCTATCACAGACTGGAACATATACTTTTTATTGCTGATCATTTCATTTATTACTGGTCTGATTCCTGTATCCTATGTCTGTGCTAGTTATTTGTTTGTTTACATCAGAATAATTTCCAAGCTGTAAAAAACAGCTTGCATTCACATAGTATCTTTCACAAGTTCATGATGTCCCTCAGAGCTCTACTGTCAATGAAGTATCTTTTAACTATCATCCCTGGGAAACGCAGCAGTCAATATTCACACACCGAGCTCCGATGAACAACAATATGAGCAGATAACTGGATTGAAGTGATGGTTGTGGAATGTATATTGATCAGAATACTGAGGAGAACTCTCTTTCTCTTCTTCAAGTACACAGCGCCATTTGTGGCTCAGTAAGAGGCTATTTGGCCCATCATGTCCATGCCAGATCTCTCTAGAGCAATCCAGTAATTCCTATTCCCCCACTCCATCCCTGTAGCCCTGCATGTTTATTTCCCTCAAGTGACGATCCAAATTCTTTCTGAAGTTACTGATCGTTCCACTACTCTCGTAGGCAGCGAGTTCCAGGTCATTACCACTCTGTGTGTAAAAAATTTCTTCCTCACATTCCCCCTGCATCTCTTGCTCAAAACCTTATATCAGTATCTCCTAGTCCTTGTAACATCTGATAATGGGAATAGTTTTTCTTTGTCAACCTGATCTGAACCTGTCATAATCTTGTAGACCTCGATCAAATCTCCACACAATCTCCTTTGCTTCAAGGAGAACACCCCCAGCTTTTCCAAACTAACCTTGTAGCTAAATTCCCTCATTCCTGGAACCATTCTGGTAAATCTCCTCTCTACCCTCTCAAGGGCCCTCACGTCCTTCCTAAAGTGTGGTGACCAGAACTGAATGCAATACCCTAACCAGAGCTTTATAAAGATTCAGCATAATTTCCCTGCTTTTATATACAATGCCTATATTTATGAAGGCCAAGATCCCATATGCTTTGCCAACCACTCTCTCAATATGCCCTGCCACCTTCAAAGATCTATGCACCTGAACAGCCAGGCCCCTCTGTCCCGGCACACCCTGTAGAACTGTGCCATTTAGTCTATATTGTCTGACCTTATACCTCTGCTAAAATGCACCATCTTACACTTCTTTGTGTTAAATTCCATCAGCCACTTGTCGGCCCATTCTGCTAGCCGATCCATGTCCTGTTGTAGATGGTTTATATCATCGTCACTGTTTGTCACACCTCCAAGTGTGATATCATTGTCAAGTTTTGAGATTCTACTTTGTATTCCAAGATCCAAGATCATTTGTATATATTAAAAAAAGCAGTGGTCCTATCACTAACCACAATCGACCATCTCCCCGTCCGAAACACAACCATTTACCATGACTCACTGTTTTCTTTCCTTGAGCAATTTTTTTTTATCCATTTGGACACTGACCCTCCTATTCCATAAACCTCAATTTTGGTAACCAGCATTTTATATGGTACTTTTTTCAAATGCTTTCTTAAAATCCATGTAGATAACATCCACTACATTCCCTTCACCAACCTTCTCTTTTACCTCATCAAAAAATTCATTGGGATTAGTCAAACACAATCCGCCCTTTTCAAATCCATGCTTTCCCTCTTCAATTAACTCAAACCCTTCCAAGTACCTGTTAATTTTTTCCTCAACTATTGTGTCTAAAACCTTAAAACACTGATGTTAAACTGACTGGCTTGTAGTTACTCGGAATGTTCTTGCACCCTTTCTTGATCAAGACAAGGGTATCACATTTGCCACATTTGAATCCCCTGGCACCTCCTCCCATAACTAGAGAAGATTGGAAGCTTATGGTGAGCCCTTTCACTATCCTCACCCCCACATCGCAGAGCTACCTGGGATGCAAGCCATCCAGAACAGGCTACTTATCCACTCTAAACATAGCCAGCCTTTCCAATGCATCCTTCCTACCAATTGTCCCACCATCCATTACCTCGATCATCTCCGCATCCGCTGATGTTTTGAGTCTCAAGAGAATTAGAGTCATAGAGTCATACAGCACAGAAAGCAGTGTGAGTGAATGCAGTTGCAATAATTTTGGGATAAGGCGTATTGACGTATAAACAAGGCGTATAAACAATTGACTTTCTATTTTTTTCAAACCTACAAGAAACCTTGTTGCTGTTTGGTTATTTGAAAAATAAAACACCAAGGGGCCAATCTCCAATATAAATACAATTGCTGCAGTCAAGTGGGGAGCTGAACAGTGGAAACGACCCATGTCACATCACATGGCGGTAGCACCACAAAGGGTGCAGCACTCCTTCAGTACTGACCCTCTGACATTGCAGCACTCTCTCGGCATTGCCCCTAGGACAGTGCAGCACTCCCTCAGTACTGACCTTCCAACAGTGCAGCATTCCCTCAATACTGACCCTCTGACAGTGTAGCACTCCCTCAGTACTGACCCTCCAACAGTGCAGCAGTCCCTCAATACTGACCCTCAGTCAGTGCAGCACTCTCTCAGCACTGCCCCTACGACAGTGCAGCATACCCTCAGTACTCACCCTCTGAGAATGCAGCACTCCCTCAGTACTGACCCTCCATCAGTGCAGTACTCCTTCAGTACTGACCCTCCGTGGGTGCAGCGCTTCTTCAGTACTGACCCTCTGACAGTGCAACACTCCATCCGTACTTACCCTCCGTCAGTGCAGCACTCTCTCAGCACTTCCCCTATGACAGTACAATATAGCCTCAGTACTCACCCTCCAAGAATGCAGCACTGGCTCAGTACAGACCCTCCGAGAGTGCAGCACTCCTTCAGTACTGACCCTCCATCAGTTCAGCACTCCCTCAGCACTGACCCTCCGACAGTACAACACTCCCTCAGTACTGACCCTCTGACAGTGCAGCACTCCCTCAGTACTGACCCTCCAACAGTACAGCTCTCCATCCAGCATTCAGTATTGAATTTCATCACCCACAGCCACAGATCCCAGGGACATGTCACTATTCACCCAATTGTCCATGGAGTTCTGTGCTCTTTAAGCCACAGTGACACTTCTTTGATCCTGGAGAAAATGGGAAGAATTAAGGGGCTGTCTGCAGTCTTAGTCCCTCTCTATCTCTACAGATACAGCACTGTCAGTTTTGGGCCTGGTCTCCCTCTCTCTGTCTACAGGTACAGCATTGTCACGAATCGCCCTGGTCTCTCTCCCCCTACAGATATAGCACTGTCAGTTTTAGGCCTGGTGTCTCTCTCTCTCTACAGATACATATACAGAAGTGTCAGTTTTACTCCTGGTCTTTCTCTCTCTCTTTCTCATAACAGATACAGAACTGTAGTGTTTTGAAAATTGTATTGAACATTTTGTCAACTTAAGACTACCATACACACATATACCAGCAGAGTGCGTCTGCAGGGGAATAAAGGAATCCATGTTTTTTAGCATGCAGCAGTTCTGTGTCTCTTAATGACTCTAACTGAATATTACTCTTTAGCTCCTAGAACATCACAATGGCGATGAGGAAATAGGAAACCGTTTATGAAAAGTACGAATCATTTCAAGTATGAAACTTTGGGAAGATGTTTCTCTATTTTCTGCGGACAACATTTTATGTTGGAGACTATCAGATAGGGTCTGTGTTAGCCACGCACAGAAAACTTGTACAGTGTATACAGACACACACACACACACAAACAGACCTCACCAAAATCACCATCCAATCAAAAAAAAATTAATCTCGGTCATGACAGAGAAGTTTTTCCCTGAAATAAATGCAATTCAGGTTCACTGATCAAATGCTATCACTGTTTTGCTGCTAAATATGATAAATATGTCGCCATCTATGACTAATCTACTACCTTTCGATGTGCATTTGGAGCCATCATCTGTATCCCCACATTGACAAAACAGGCTGAGACTTTTTGAAGGCACAATGGCAGGTTTTATAATCACACATGACAAAAGAATAAAGGCACTACTTCTCCACCATGCAGGTGAAGAATTGAAGAATATCTTTGAGACACTTCCGCCTGAGCAAAATGACTACAATGCAGCAAAAAAATACACTCACAGTCTACTTTATACCCAAGAAAAATAACATATACAAAACAATTGTCTTCTGACGCACTATGCAAGAAGCAAATGAGAAAACTGACCAATATTGCATACAATTCAGGCAATTCACAACCAAATATGACTTCGGTGATATTGAATATGTCAAACTGGAAATCGAAACAGAAATAATCGAAGGTTGTCTCTCTGTGTCATCAGCGTTTTCCTGTCGTCCTCCACAATGCGGTCCTCATCTGAGTCCCTGCAGCAGAACGTATCTACAGCCTTGCCTTCCAAGGAGTTCACACACAAGCTGCCCTAGTGCCCTGTCCTGGCTGCAGCTCACTCATACCCAGTGATTTACCATGAGCAGATCCCGGCTCATAAACTAGCCTCTAACCTTCGTGCAGGGACAGTATCTGAGCTGGGGCTGTGAGTATCAGGGTGAGTGAGAGTGTTTCTTCCTTTACTCCTCCTCTCACCCTTCCACCTGAGGCTGCAATGGCTGAGTATCTGGCAGATTTTTTTTTTTTAGAATTAGAATATTACAGCGCAGTACAGGCCCTTCGGCCCTCGATGTTGCGCCGAGCTGTGAAACCATCTGACCTACACTATTCCATTTTCATCCATGTGTCTATCCAATGTCCACTTAAATGCCCTTAAAGTTGGCGAATCTACTACTGCTGCAGGCAGGGCATTCCACGCCCTTACTACTCTCTGAGTAAAGAAACTACCTCTCACATCTGTCCTATATCTATCACCCCTCAACTTGAAGCTATGTCCCCTCGTGTTTGCCATCACCATCCGAGGAAAAAAGACGCTCACTATCCACCCTATCTAACCCTCTGATTATCTTATATGTCTCTATTAAGTCACCTCTCCTCCTCCTTCTCTCCAACGAAAACAACCTCAAGTCCCTCAGCCTTTCCTCATAAGACCTTCCCTCCATACCAGGCAACATCCTAGTAAATCTCCTCTGCACCCTTTCCATAGCTTCCACATCCTTTCTATAATGCGGTGACCAGAACTGCACGCAATACTCCAGCTGCGGTCTCACCAGAGTCTTGTACAGCTGCAGCATGACCTCGTGGCTCCGAAACTCGACCCCCCTACTAATAAAAGCTAACACACCATATGCCTTCTTGACAGCCCTATTAACCTGGTTAGCAACCTTCAGTGATTTATGCACCTGGACACCAAGATCTCTCTGCTCATCTACACTAACAAGAATCTTCCCATTAGCCCAGTACTCTGCATTCCTGTTACTCCTTCCAAAGTGTATCACCTCACACTTTTCCGCATTAAACTCCATTTGCCATCTCTCAGCCCAGCTCTGCAGCCTATCTATGTCTCTCTGTACCCTACAACATCCTTCGGCACTATCCACAACTCCACCGACCTTAGTGTCATCTGCAAATTTACTAACCCACCCTTCTACACCCTCTTCCAGGTCATTTATAAAAATGACAAACAGCAATGGCCCCAAAACAGATCCTTGCGGTACACCACTAGTAACTAAACTCCAGGATGAACATTTGCCATCAACCACCACCCTCTGTCTTCTTTCAGCTAGCCAATTTCTGATCCAAAGCTCTAAATCACCTTCAACCCCATACTTCCGTATTTTCTGCAATAGCCTACCGTGGGGAACCTTATCAAACGCCTTACTGAAATAAGATCTTGACTATCTGGAAGTACAAAAGCACAAGGGGAGGATAGAGGGTCAGGGAAGGGAGGATGAGTCACTCCATTGGTATTCTCCATTTTATGGCACCTTTCGGGGTGAGGGTGAGGAGTGAGTGGAGAAACCGCATCAGGCAGCAACTTACCATCATCCTGGATGGCCTCGGCAGCACCGAGTGCCACAGGCTGTGCAGCATTGGAGCCCATTATCCTCAGGACCATCTCCTCCAGAGTGCTGAGAGGATGCAGGCATGCTAGTCCTCTTCTAGTCGTGTTTGTCTCCCTCTGTTGTGGGCCAACATCTCCCTGTAAGAGAGAGGGTAGAATGTCAGTGACTGTGTGTCAGTGTGTTTGGGTGATATGCCTGCCATAGTTGAATAGCTGTAGGTTTGTGGAGATGAGTAGAGGTGTGTATGGGGCTGGTATAATTGGAAGGTGTGTGTGGGTGAGGTGCAGTGTATAGACATTAGGGATGTGTCCTGAGTGCCAGGGTGTGCTGCTGGGTGAGTGACGGGGATGTGGTACATTGAACAGTGTGAGAGGTGGGTGGTGTAGTGGTTCGGAGATGTGATGTGTAGGTCATTCACTCACCTTGACCACCCGAGTTTGATCATTAAACATTTACTGACTCTGTTGCCATGTTCTGGGTGCCACACTCTGGACATGAACTACCCTGGTCACCTGCTCCCATTCCCTGTGGAGGATCAAATCAATGACTTCCTGGACCCAGTGGAAACATGGCCTCCTTCCTGCCCTCTACCTCCCTGACTAGTGGGTCCAGGGCAGTGTCACTGAAATGGGGAACCCCTTCCTTCCCCTGATATACCCTCCTCCTTGTCCCTCAGTGCTCCAATGTGATTATCCAGGAGACTGCAGTTCATTGCAGTAAATTCCCTTTTCTAGGGACTGCACCTTCCAACAGGGAAGGCTGTCTGGAGCACATGGTTTCTTCACAATATTACTCAGTCCCCTGTGGAGGATGTCTGCAGTATACTGGAGAGCAGGGCAGTGTGGCACTACTGGTGATCACACTACAATCAGGGTGGTGAGGTGGGTACATGAATGTTACCTGCTGCCCACCTTGTTTCCAATGGGCATGGGCATTTTACGAATCACAGTGCCCCTTGCACCCCTGGTACACAGAAATCGAGGCAAACAAATTTCTAATCCTATCTCTCTGGAAAGAAGACCTAGTGCTCGGTTTGCTTTTTTTATGGTCTTATTAATCTGCATCATTACTTTTACTGATTTGTGACTTTGTATTCCCAGATCCCTTTGGTCCTCTATCCCATTTAAATTCTTATTTTCCAAGTAATATAAAATGTATTTTTTTTACCCAAATGTAATATCTCACAGTTTTTTGTGTTGAAATTCATTTGCCAATTATATGTCCATTCTTCAAGTTGATTAATATTTTCTTGTAATCTGTTACAGTCTTCCTCAGTATTGATAATCCTCCCAATTTGGTTTCATCTGAGAATTTAGAAATTGTGTTTTTAATTCTGAAGTCTAAATCATTAATATAAATTGTGATCAGCGGTGGTTCCAGCACCAATCTTTATGGAACATCACTTCCCATCTTCTGTCACTCTGAATAACTACCCTTTACCTTTACTCTCTGCTTTCTGTCTTTCAGTCAGTTAGTTAGCTCTGCCTTCTGCTACTTACCCTCTGACATCGCATTCCCTGACCTTATTCATTTGTCTATTATGTCGTCAGACGCCACATTGTCAGTAAAAACAGAACTGACAGCATTTCTGAAAAAATACTTTCAATGTGGGCAAGAACTGCAAGGCACGAACAAAGTGAAAGTAAACTGTGAGACTCCACTGCTGAGTCTCTGAGACACCAGTAGCAGTCCCTGTACAGGTTTGAAATGCTGTTTTCTGGAAATACAGCTGATTGCATCAGCACTAACTGTAAATAATGCTTATCTGGATCTGATAGCATTATTACTGCATGCCCAACCCTGCTCAACACAAGAGTTTTAGTCATGGAAACACTCGGAGCTCAACGTCAGCTCCCACTGGTCAGGAGAATCTGAACTAGTCTCAGTTTTCCTGTTTTATATTAGGTGCTGTCAATACAGGAGGTGAGATCTCAGTGAAAGCACTGGTCCCATTGTGTCACTACAACAATTTCCCCTTAGCTGGAGAACAGACACTTCATGTACTGGTCAGTGAAATAACTTAATCTATAAGGGAACTTGAGAGTGTGAAGGTGTGTCCACCTCTTTGTGCCTGAGTGTGACTGTGAGTCTATCTGTTTGTATGTGTGAGAGTGAATGTGTGTCTATCAGTGTGTGAGTGTGAGTACGAATCTATGTGTATGTGTGTGTGTGGGTGTGTGGGAGAGAGAGAGAATGTGTGTCTATCTGTGAGTGTGTGAATGCAAGTGTGACTGCAAATGTGTGTCTGTGTGTAAAACTGTTTGTACGTGTGAGAGTGTGTGTCTATCTGTATATGTTTGAGTGTGAGTGCGAGTGTGAATCTATTTGTTTGTGTATGTATGTGTGTAAGAGAGAGAGTGTGTGTGTCTATAGATATTTTAAAAAGAGTTAACAAAGTAAGCATTGGACCTACAGAATGTGTGTCTGGGGAATTAATAAAGGAAAATAAGGAGATGGCAAATGAATTGAACAGGTATTTTGCATCAGTCTTCACTATAGAGGATACAATTAACATCCCAGAATTAGCTGTAAATCAGGAAATGGAAGGGAGGGAGGAACTCAAAAAAATTACAATCACCAGGGAAGTGGTGCTGAACAAACTGTTGGAGCTGTGGCTGACAAGTCCTGATGGACTTCATCCTAGGGTCTTAAAAGAAGTGGCTAGTGAGATAGTTGATGCGTTGGTTTTAATTTTCCAAAATTCCCTAGATTCGAAGAAGGGTCCATTAGATTGGAAAATAGCAAATGTAACTCATTTATTCAAAAAGGGAGGGAGACAGGAAAGCAGGAAACTACAGGCCAGTTAGCTTTACATCTGTCATAGGGAAAATGTTAGAAGCTATTATTAAAGACAATATAGCAGGACACTTAGAAAAATTCAAGGTAAACAGGCAGAGTAAACATGGTTTTGTAAAGGGGCATCATGTCTAACCAACTTATTGGAGTTCTTTGAAGAAATAATACGCGCTGTGAATAAAGGGGAACAGGTGGATTTCCATACAGCATTTAATATATGCCACATCAAAGGTTATTGCAGAAAATAAAAGCTCATGGGGTAGGGGGTAACATATTAGCATGTTTAGAAGATTGGTTAGCTAACAGGAAACAGAGATTAGGCATAAATGGGTCATTTTCTGGTTGGCAAGATGTAACAAGTGGTGTGCCACAAAGATCGGTGCTTGGGCCTGAACTTTTTACAATTTATATTGTTACAATCAAGGCGGGAGTAATGCACTGTTAATTCAGTCCCACTACTCCACAGGTCACAACATATTAGTAAAGATTCCCACTTACTGGAAAATAGCCAAATTTAACACTCTATTTGTCCCCCAGAATAAAGCACACCAAACCAGGTTTCTTTAAACAACAACAATATTAGCTATTTATGAACAAACTAAATCTGAAACAATAATGAGATAACTCTGTATGTGAAATAATTAATTTCAAACTTCTTATTCTTCCCAATCCTCATGCACACACACATGCATTTACAAAAAAAGTTAACCGGGGAAAAAGGATGCTTTGGTTTACAGCTGTTTCTTAGGAATAAAAAGGAAAAAAATAAAATGATTGGGTTTATCATTTTCTGGTAGGATGTTTCCGGTAAGGTGAGGTGTCCCAGAGTCAAATAGTCAGATGCCACTTGAAGTCTTTCCAGCGAGGTTGTTGAACAGTTTGTGATGGGTAGGCTTTCAAGGCAATTTGTCTGCAGCAGGCATCTTGCAGATTTTTCAGCAAAGTTGTGTAGCAACAAGTCTGCTTGTTTTAAAGCAACAATCTAGCAATAGAAGCTTTCTTGATTTTTCAGGATCTCCCAAAACATAAGAGGCAACAGGAATCACTCTAGAGACTGGAGAAATAGGAATCTGCTACCTTATAAAATGCAGGGTTTCCTCTCTGCAAAGCAGTCTTCCTCCACAAAGAGTAACAACTCCTCTTTTCCTGAGTCTTTTCTCTCTCCAGGGATTTGTTGTGTGTCTGCAGGCAGACCACAGCCATACCTCAAATGTAGGATTTCTTTCCAAGAGATGCAAGTCTTCCTTTACAAAGTGAAGTCTTTTTTCTCTAGTCTGCAAAACTGGCCCAGCCAGGTCTCAGTGCATGCCTACTGTCTGTCCAGCTTACTGGTCTTTCACAATTCAGAAGTGAAACCAAAACTCTAACAATAAGTTATGTGACCTATCGTTTCCCTCTGCTGCTGTTAGGAACAAGCGTCTTGCAATTTGTCCTACTCAGTTCAAACACCAATTTATAGCATTCAATGCTCACAGAAAAATCCTTTTTCTCAGTTTTTAAAAACACACAGAATTCTTAGCTTTCAAATTAAAAAAAAACTCCTGTGATAATATAAAAGACTTTGATGAAGGGACCGAAGGTATGGTTGCTAAATTTTCTGATGCCACATAGATAGGTAAGAAAGTAAGTTGTAAAGAGGGTACAAGAAGGCTACAAAGTGATATTGATAGGTTAAGTGAGTGGGAAAAGATCTGGCAAATGGATTATAATGTGGGACAATGTTAAATGGTCCATTTTGGCAGGAAGAATCAAAAAGAAGCATATTATCTAAATGGTGAGAGATCTCAGAGCTCTGATATACAGAGGGATCTGGGTGTCCTAGTGCATGAATCACAAAAGGTTAGTATGCAGGTACAGCAAGTAATTAGGAAAGTTAATGGAATGTTATCGTTTATTGCGAGAGGAATTCAATACAAAAGTAGGGAGGTTATCCTTCAGTTATACAGGGCATTGCTGAGACCACATCTGGAGTACTGTGCACAGTATTGGTCTCCTTCTTTAAAGAAGGATATAAGCGTGTTGGAAGTAGAGGTGTGCAAAGGAAACCCGATCCAAGTCCGAATGCTGGACCCGGAAGCCCGACCCGACCGGAACCCAACACATGCCATTGGATCCCGTCGGGGTCAGGTCGGGTAGCAGACGTTTACCCATGCACTGATGTAAAGGCCTGCTACCCGACCCGATCCCGACAGGTCCCGACGGGTCCCAACAACATGTGTCAGGTTCGGGTCGGGTCGGACTTCTGGCTCTGGAATTTGGGCTCACGTCGGGTTTTCTTTGCATACCTCTAATTGGAAGCAGTTAAGAGACTATCTATTTGTCCAGGTATAGACTAATACCTGGAATGGGTGGGTAGTCTTAATAGGAACGGTTGGACAGGCTCAGCTTGCATCTGCTAGAGTTTAGAAGAATAAGAGGCAACTCGATTGAAATATATAAGATCCTGATGGGTTTTGACAGGGTGGATGTGGAAAGTATGTTTCCCCTTGTGGGAGAATTTAAAACTAGGGGTCACATTTTTAAAATAAGGAGTCGCCCATTTAAGACAGGGATCAGAAGAAATTATTTTCTCTCAGTGAGTCTTTGGAATTCTCTTCCTCAAAAGGCAGTGGAAGTAGAGTCTTTGAATATTTTTAAGGCAGAGGTAGATAGATTCTTGATAAGCAAGGGGGTGAAGGGCTATCAAGGGTAGGCGGGAATGTGGAGTTGAGATAATAATCAGATCAGCCATGATCTTGTTGAATGGCAGAACAGGCTCAAAAGTCTGAGTGGCCTACTCCTGCTCCTAATTCATATGTTCATATGTATGTTTGTATGCATAAATTGAAACAGCAGGGCAATCCCTTCTGGATTGCTGGATTTTTTCTCCCTGCCCTTAGCTGGACAAGATGTTTGATGAGGCTTCTTTCTTTTTGGTAGTCTCTCTCCAGAGAGCTACTGTTAAGGTCAAAATGGCTTTACATCTTTCCTCTATTGGGAGACATTGATCTCCATCCCTGTGGTGACCCACAACGGCCCAGGATGTGGCTAGTTCGCTCCTTCTTTGTTTCAGATGAACCCATTCAATTCAGGAATGTTTCAGGATGTGTGTAATTGAAACCTCTCAACTTAGGCATCCTTTGTTCTAAACATATAGTGTGGCAATGTTCTAATGCACATGTGGCCATCTTTTACAGAATTGTCCTTTTTTTAAAAACGTAGACATTTTTTATAACTCTGCAGTTTGAGTTATTTATTATTCTTGCACTTCCCTCAAGGGTGACATATGTTTTTATAAATGTTAATGAAACACAAACTTTATTTCAAGTCTCCATGGTCCAGTCATCTCCACTGTTGTCCCTTGCCTGTCTAATGGTCCTCAGCCGTGATGAAAATGTATGATCAGAGTGGAAGACCAGACAAACAAATGGTGCGAATGAGATGGAGAGATTATTGACTATGGGAATGATTTGTATTGGGGGGTGGGAAGGTGCAGTGGGATCGCATTGTTGTGTCACAAGGTTTCACACACTCGGGTGACCTGACCGTGCCTGTGTGAGTCTGTCACAGGCTTTCTTTAGCTGCAGGTGAGTATCTGCAAAGATCATGGTCACATCAGGCTCCTGCATCAGGAAAACACTGATAAAGATGGAGAAAGTAGAATATGAGAAAACTAGCGAGAAATTTGGAAACAGTTTGTTAGAGCTTCCATAATTATGTAAAAATAGAGTTGAAAAACTAAATGTGAGTCCCAAAGAGGCTAAATCAGGTGGAAACACAATGGGGAGTAAGGAAATGGCAGAGAAATCACTGTAGAAGTCACAAAAAGCATCCCAAAAATTGTGGAGAACCAAGGGGCGAATGAGAGATGGTCTCAAAGTAATTAATATCAGTGGAGGAAATATATTTGAGAAACTAAAGAAACTTGGGAAAGTGTGAGGTCATTCCCTTTGGTAGTAAGAATAGAAAAGCAGAATTTTTTTTTAAATACTGAGGAACATTTAAATGTTCATGTTCAGAGAGACTTGGGTGTACTCATAAAAGGAACGCAGCAAGTTAGCATGCAGGTACATCAGGCAATTAAGAAGACAAATGGCAAGTTGGCCTTTATTGCAAGGGGATTGGAGTACAAGAATTAAGAAGACTTTCTACAATTGTATTGAGCTTTGGTGAGACCACACCTGGAATACCGTGCACTGTTTTGGTCCCCATATGTAACAAAGGATATATTTGCTTTGGAGCCAGTACAGCAAAGTTTCACAAGATTAGTCCCTGGGATAAGAGGGTTGTCCTACGATGAGAGGCTGAGTAAATTGGCTCTATACTGTTTGATTTGACAGGGTAGATGCTGAAAGTAGTGTTACAGCCACACCGTGAGAGATGTGGGTGGTTTCCACTGTTTAATTCCTACCTGACCACAGCAAGTGTTTATCTGTTATAGAGTCGTAGAGTTATTCAGTACAGAAACAGGCCCTTCGGCCCATAGTATCCATGCTGGCCATCAAGCACCTATCTATTCTAATCCCATTTTTCATCACTTGGCCCGTAGCCTTGTATGCTATGACGTTTCAAGTGCTCATCTAAATACGTCTTAAATGTTGTGAGGGTTCCTGCCTCTACCACCTCTTCAGTCAGTGTGTTCCAGATTCCAACCACCCTCTGAGTGAAATTTTTTTTCCTCAAATCCCCTCTAAACCTCCTGCCCCTTACCTTAAATCTATGCCCCCTGGTTATTGACTCCTCCGCTAAGGGAAAAAGTTTCTTCCTATATAACCTATCAATGCCCCTCATAATTTTGTATACCTCAATCAGGTCCCCCCTCAGTCTTCTCTGCTCTAAGGAAAACAACCCTAGCCTATCCAGTCTCTCTTCATAGCTGAAATGCTCCAGCCCAGGCACCATCCTGGTGAATCTCCTCTGCACCCTCTCAGGTGCAATCACAACCTTCCTATTGTGTGGTGACCAGGACTGTACACCGTACTCCAGCTGTGGCCTAACTAGCATTTCATACAACTCCATCATAACCTTCCTGCTCTTATATTCTATGCCTCGGCTAATAAAGGCAAGTATCCCATATGCCTTCCTAACCACCTTATCTACCTGTGCTGCTGCCTTCAGTGATCTATGGAAAAGTACACCAAGGTTCCTCTGACCCTCTGTACTTCCTAGGGTCTTACCATCCATTGTATATTCCCTTGCCTCGTTAGTCCTCCCAAAATGCATCACCTCACACTTCTCAGGATTAAATTCCATTCGCCACTGCTCGGCCCATCTTACCAGCCCATCTATATCATCCTGTAATCTAAGGCTTTCCTCCTCATTATTTATGACACCGCCAATTTTCATGTTATCGTGAACTTACTGATCATACCACCTATATTCACGTCTAAATCACTAATGTACACTACAAACAGCAAGGGTCCCAAAACCGATCCCTGTGGTACACCCTGTGTCACAGGCTTCCACTCACAAAAACAACCCTTGACCATCACCCTCTGCCTCCTGCCACTAAGCCAATTTTGGATCCAATTTGCCAAATTGCCCTGGATCCCATGGGCTCTTACCTTCTTAACTAATCTTCCATGCGGGACCTTATCAAAAGCCTTACTGAAGTCCATGTTTACTACATCAACTGCCTTACCCTCATCTACACATCTAGTCACCTCCTTGAAAAATTCAATCAAGTTTGTTAGACATGATCTCCTCCGACAAAGCCATGCTGACTATCCCTGATTAATTCCTGCCTCTTCAAGTGGAGATTAATCCTGTCCCTCAGAGATTTTTCCAATAGTTTCCCAACCATTGATGTTAGACTCACTGGCTGTAATTAGCTGGTTTATCCCTGCTACCCTTCTTGAATAATGGTACCACATTCGCCATCCTCCAGTCCTCTGGTACCTCTCCCGTGGCCAGAGAGGATTTGAAAATTTGTGTCAGAGTCCCTGCTATCTCCTCCCTTGCCTCACATAGCAGCCTGGGATACATCTCATCTGGGCCTGGGGATTTATCCACTTTTAAGCCTGCTAAAACAGCTAATACTTCCTCCTTTTCAATGCTAATTTGTTCAAATATATCACAATTTCCCTCCCTGATCTTTACATCTACATCGTCCTTCTCCATCGTGAACACAAATGAAAAGTAATCATTTAAAACCTCACCAAGTCCTCCAGCTCACACGCAGATTGCCACTTTGGTCCCTACTGGGCCCTACTCTTTCCCTGGTTATCCTCTTGCCCTTGATATACTTATAAATCGCCTTAGGATTTTCCTTTATCTTGCCCGCCAGTGTTTTTTCATGTCCCCTCTTCGCTCTCCTAATTCGTTTTTTTAAGTACACCCCCTACATTTCCTATACTCCTTGAGGGCCTCCGCTGTTGTCAGTGCTCTGAATCTGCCATACACCTTTTTTTTTCCTTATCCAATCCTCTATATCCCTTGACATCCAGGGTTCCCTGGACTTGTTGGTCCTACCCTTCACATTTACGGGAACATGTTGGCCCTGAACTCTCACTATTTCCTTTTTGAATGACTCCCACTGGTCTGATGTGGACTTTCTTACAAGTAGCTGCTCCCAGTCCACTTTGGCCAGATTCTGTTTTATCATATTGAAATCGGCTTTCCCCAATTCAGTATCTTTATTTCCAGTCCATCTTTGTCCTTTTACATAACTACCTTAAATCTTACAGAGTTATGGTCATTTTCCCTGAAATGCTCCCCCACTGACACTTCTACCACTTGTCTGGCTTCATTCCCCAGGATTAGGTCCAGTGCTGCCCCTTTTCTTGTACGACTTTCTACGTCCTGGCTCAAAAAGATCCCCTATATGCATTTTAAGAATTCCGCCCCCTTTAAGTCTTTTGCACTAAGACTATCCCAGTTGATATTGGGGAAGTTGAAATCCCCTCCTATTATTACCCTATTATTTTTACACCTTTCTCAGATTTGCCTACATATCTGCTCCTCTATCTCTCCCTGACTGCTTGGAGGCCTGTAATACACACCCAGGCAAGTGATTGTCCCCTTTTTGTTTTTAAGTTCTATCCATATGGCCTCATTTGAGGAACCTTCTAAGATATCATCCTTCCTTACTGCAGTAATTGACTCCTTGATCAACAGTGCAATGTCACCTCCTCTTTTACACACTTCCCTGTCATGCCTGAAGATTCTATCCCCTGGAATATTGAGCTACCAGTCCTGCCCTTCCCTCACCATGTCTCTGTGATAGCAATAATATCATATTCCCATGTATTAATCAACACCCTCAATTCATCTGCCTTACTCTTATTAGGATTTAACCCCTTTGTGTTTTTTTTTATCAAATAAACAGGTTTTCTTGTCGGTTTAAAACAGAAGATCACTTATTTACTGAGCAACACGTCTTATCCTGAAACTATAACAACTGCATCCACTCGCACACACAGACAAGAGACAAATAGAGAGGAAAAGGTTTGTAAGTGGTTTTTAGGTGAGGTAGTGTTTTGAGGTTCACAGTAAACCTGTTGAATTCTCTCCAAAGCCAAGTTCCCATTGGTGCAGGCCTCAGGTGTTTGTAGATTTCTCTCTTTGTTGAAAGTTCAGTTTGAAGATGATCCATGATTCTATTGAATG
Source organism: Heterodontus francisci (assembly GCF_036365525.1). Taxonomy (NCBI): domain Eukaryota; kingdom Metazoa; phylum Chordata; class Chondrichthyes; order Heterodontiformes; family Heterodontidae; genus Heterodontus; species Heterodontus francisci. The sequence continues at coordinate 581,378 of NW_027140176.1, forward strand.
GCAGATCAGGCTTAAAGGACAGAATGGTTTCCCCTTGCTCCTATTTCTTATCTATATATATTCTAATGTTCTTCTGTTCTCCTCATCCTGCTCCTTCTGCAAGGATGCAGAGCAGTCATCACCTTCCTCCTCCTGTAACCCCAGTCCCGAGCACGACCATTCTGGACAGCCTTGCTGGGATACACTGATGGGAGATCCCCAGATATGTCCACGCACTGGAATCACATCTTCAGCAACCCAATGGTTTGCTCTATGTCCAACTCTTGTGCTCATGTGGCTCTGTTTGTACCTTCCCTGTGCATCAGTGGTAGGTCGGGCCCCTCACAGGTGTCATCAGCCACGTGCTTAGAGAGTAACACTTGCCTCCAAGGAACCACCTGCTCATTCTGCATGGAGGGCCGAAGATCTTTGGGAAATGTGAATGTCGCAGAATGAAAGAATCATGGCAGCTTCCAGGATATCCTGTACAGACATGCATGTAAACATTCCGCTGGTCACATCCCAGCTGGACATTGATGGATGGGCTTGATAAATACTCCAGACTGATCTGAGAGCACAGTGATTGCTTCATGTGAGCAGTCAACGACTCCCTGTACCTGTGAGAACTCAGCCACTGTCACAAAGGAGAGAGCTCTCTGTGTCTGACTGACCTCATCAGTAGCAAAGTGAACACAAGTGGAGGTCTTGGCAGCAGGGCCTCAGTCACCTGGGAGATACAGTGGTGCACAGGTTATGAAATCCTGCAGATGTCTCCAGCAGATCCCTGGAAGGAGCGAGAGGTGAAGAAATTCAGGACTGGAGGTGACCCGGACAGACACTGGCAGTGCATGTCTGCCTGGTCCTCTTGCTTGTTCCAGGAGGCTGTAGGTGTCAGCAGTGGCCTGCCATGAAGGTCTGAACCTCCCGAGGCACTGCTCTTCAGTCATATTGGGGAAATTAATCCTCTGCCTGTAAATCCTGTGTAGGGAACATCACCTCGTTTGAGTTGGATCTCTGTGTCCATCCCCTCTCTCCTGTGAAGCAGCATGTGGCTGAGAAGAAGGCGGCTGGTATTGTTCCTGGTGCTACCCGTATTGCTGGTGCTGCTCTTCTTGCCCCGAGGTAGAGCTGCAGAAGCTGCCCCCATGCTGCAGTGAAAACGGATGGCAGAGAAGATTAGATCGAGGTGAGTAAAGGTCAAGATAGCAGAAATAAAATCTCCAAAGTTTTAGAAATCACCTCCAAAGCAGTGAAAACACAATCTCAGAGCACACCCTGTGCGCTAAAGCCTTTCACTTAGGCAAGGAAGCAGCTGTGCTGTTTCAGTCTTCAGAGGTTTTCCAGCCTGTCAATTTTACAGCCCCACTGTGCTTTCACCTCCCGAGTCGCTGGAGCTGTGAGGCTGTGGTGCTAACCACTGCAAAGTAAAGAAATGGCAGAGGAATTAAACAGATTTTTTTTGCATCTGTCTTCACTGTAGATGATACAAATAACATCCCAGAAATAATTGTGTTTCAAGAGTTGAAAGGGAGGGAGGAACCTAAAACAATTACCATCACCAGGGAAAGGTATTGAAAAAATTATTAGAACTAAAAGCGGACAAGTCCCCAGGTCCTGATGGACTTCATCCTATGGTCTTAAAAGAAGTGGCTGCTAAGTTAGTTCTAATTGATTTTAATTTTCAAAAATCCCTAGATTCTGGAAAGGTCCCATCAGATTGGAAGATGGCAAATGTAACTCTATTATTGAAGAAAGGAGGAAGACAGAAAATAGGAAACCACAGGCCAGTTAGCTTAACATCTGTCAGAGGGAAAATGCTGGAATCAATAATAAAGAGGTTAGAGCAGGTCATTTAGAAAATCTCAGTGCAATCAGGCAGAGACAACATGGTTTTGTGAAAGGGAAGTCATGTTTGACTAATGTATTAGAGTTCTTTGAGGAAGTAACAAGTAACAAAGATAAAGGGTAACCTGTGGATGTGGTGTACTTGAATTTCCAGAAGGCATTTGACAAGGTGCCACATCAAAGGTTATGAAACAAAATAAGCGCCCATGGTATAATGAGTAACATATTAGCATGGATCGAGGATTGGTTAGCTAACAGAAAAGAGGGAATAGGCATAAATTGGCAATTTTGAGGTTGGTAAGCTGTAACTGGTAGAGTGCCACAGGGATCAATGCTGGGGCCTCAACTATTTACCATGTATATTAATGACTTTTTACATTTGTTTATGGGATGCTGGCAAGGACAGCATTTATGGCCCATCCCTAATTGCCCTTGAGAAGGTGGTGGTGTGCTGTCTTCTTGAACAGCTGCAGTCCTTGGATGAAGAGCCAGAATGTATGGTTATTAAATTTGCTGATGGCGCAAAGATAGGTAGAAGAGTAAGTTGTGAAGAGCATGTAAGGAGTCTGCAAAGGGATTATGGATAGGTTAAGCGAGTGGGCAAATATTTGACAGGTGGTGTATAATGTGGAAAATGTGAAGCAGTCCACTTTGGCTGGAAAATTAGAAAAGCAACATATTATTTAAATGGAGAGAGTTTGCAGAACACTGAGATGCAGAGGGATCTGGGTGTCCTGGTACACAAAATACAAAAAGTTAGAATGCAGGTTTCACAAGTGATTAATTCAATGTTTTTGTTTGTTGCAAGGGGAATGGAATATAAAAGTAGAGATGTTTTGCTACAGTTGTACAGGGCATTGGTGAGACCACATCTAGAATATTGTGTACAGTTTTGGTCTCCTTACTTAAAAAAGGACATAATTGCATTGGAAGCAGTTCAGAGAAGGTTCACTTGAATAATTCCTGGGATGACAGGGTTATCTTATGAGGAAAGGTTAGACAGATTGGGTCTGTATTCATTGGAGTTTAGAACAATGAGAGGTGATCTTGTTGAAGCATATAAGATCCTGAGGGGACTTGACAGGGTGGATGCTGAAAGGATGTTTCCCCTTGTGGAAAAAACTAGACTAAAACTAGGAGGTACAGATTAAAAATAAGGGGTCTCCCATTTAAGACAGAGATGAGGAGAATTTTTTTCTCTCAGAGGTTCGTGAGTCTGTGGAACTCTCTTCCCCGGAGAACATTGGAGGTTGGGTCATTGAATGTTTCTAAGGCAGATTCTTGGCAAACAAGAGAGTCCAAGGGTTTTGGGGTAGGCAGGAAAGTGAAGTTGTGTCCACAAACAGATCAGCCAGGACCTTATAGAATGGTGGAGCAGGCTTGAGGGATGGAATAGCCTACTCCTGCTCCTAGTTCATATGTTTGTATGTTTGTATGTTCATATGGACCTGCAAGGGAGCATCGAAACAGCGGGAGCAGATAAATGCAGCACAAGGCTCCGGGCCTTCACTTCACTTACCTTCAAGGAGCTGAGAGAAACCGAACCTGTGAGGCAGCAGCTAAACAGCAGGAGAAGATAAATACAGCACGAGGCTCAGGGCCTTCACTTCACTTACTTTCAAGGAGCTGAGAGAAGCCGAACCTGTGAGGCAGCAGCTAAACAGTGGGAACCAACATTTTCAGAAGTTGGCGTGCGCTGACTGAGTTTGAAAGAAAACTCAAACAGTGACATCAGAGGGATGCTGTAAGATGATTGGTTGGTGAGTAACTGCTGCCAGGGAGTATCTGTTAAAAGCTCGGTTAGTACACTGCTGTTAGGGTGTGTGTGTGTTAATAGCTAGAAATTAGACAAAATGTAAAATTAAAATTTATGTAGCTACCTTATAATGAATTAGGACATGCAAGCAAAAGGGAATTAAGAAGCTGGTGTGACTACTGTTCTGTTTTATTTTTAAGTGGTAAGGTTTATTGTATTGCCAAGGTTTAAATTAGTGCGATGAGTGCTGGTGAGGACAGGCATTAACTAAAAAATTAATTAAGTAAATAATTAATTAGTTATTTAAAGCTCAATAAGGATGACAGGGCAGGTGATGTGTTGCAGCAGCAGTATGTGGGAACTCGTGAATGCCAGTGTGATTCACAGCAACCACGTCTGCAGTAAGTATCTGCAGCTCGAGGAGATTCGGCTCAGAGTTGATGAGCTGGAGGCTGAGCTCCAGACATTGCGATGCATCAGGGAGGGAGAAGGTGACATGGACACTTTGTTCCAGAAGGCAGTCACAACCCATAAGATAGGGTCAGTGGTCAGGGACTGCGAATAAGCCAGGTAGGGGGATTGAGGAGACAGAGGTTGTGGAGCCTCAGGCCTTGCAATTTTCCAACAGGTTTGAAGTTCTTTCAGCTTGTATGGATGAGGGCAAGGGCTGCAGGGTGGATAAGCAAACTGATCATGGCACCATGGTACAATAAGTCATTCAAATGGGGGAGTAAATAGCAATGCAGTGGTAGTATGGAACAATATAGTCGTGGGGATGGACACAGCTCTTTGCAGCCAAGAGTGAGAGTCCAGAAGGCTGTGTTGCCTGCCCGGTTCCAGGGTTCAAGACATCTGCTCAGAGCTGGAGAGGAAATTGCATTAGCAGGGGGAGAATGCAGTTGTCATGGTCCATGTGAATATCAACAACATAGATAGGACTAGGAACGAGGTTCTGCATAGAGAGTATGAGCAGATGAGGGCTTAATTGAATAGCAGAACCACAAAGCTAATAATCTCTGGATTATTACCTGAGCCACGAGCAAATTTGAGTAGGGTAAATAAGATTAGAGAGTTAAACGCATGGCTGACAAATTGGTGTGGGAGAAATGAGTTTTGATTCATTGGGCACTGGCAGTAATACTGGGGAAAGTGGGACCTGTATTGTTGGGATGGTGTTCACCTAAACCGTGCTGGGACCAGTGTCCTGGTGAGTTATATAACTAGAGTGGTACAGAGGGAATTAAACTAAATAGTAGGGGCAGGAGTGGGAGAAGGAATCATGAGAGGGCAGGTGTGATAATTTAGAGAGAGAGGAGAAGGCAAGACAGCAAGGTAGTGATAAGGGAACTGATAATTTAAGTGTGGTAGGAAGGGAAGATTGGAGAAGAGTAAAACAGCTAACAGGAAGTAGAAAAGTACGAAGTGAAATTAGAAGAAAGACAAATTGAAGGCAAACATCAAATAGGTTCAGAATGTGGAATAATGCTCAAAAGACAAAGTTAAGGACACGCTATCTGAATGCACGCAGCATTCAGAACAAAGAAGGTGATTTGAAGGCACTGAATATTCAAGGATATTGTTCATTTGGGAAGGATAGGCAAAAAGGAAAACCAAGAGAGCTGGTGCTCTTAACCGCAGCGGTTCAAAAAGGTAGCTCACCAACAGCTTCTCAAGGGTAATTAGGAATGGGCAATAAATGCTGGCCTAGTCTGTGACGTCCACATCGCAATGAATGAATTTTTAAAAAAAGAACTTTTATAAGTACATAAAAAGGAAGGGAGTAGCCAAACTCAATGTTGATCCCTCAGAGGCAGAGACAGGAAAATTCATCATGGGGAATGAGGAAATGGCAGAGGCATTGAACAAATATTTTGCGTCTGTCTTCACAGTACGAGACACAAGTTCCACAGCAGAAATAGGCAGTAACCTAGGGGCTAAAAAGAGTGAGGAAATAAAGGATTTTGATATCAATTGAGAAAAATTATTGGAGAAACTTGAGGGACTAAAATCTGACAAGTCCCAGGGACCAGATGGCCTACATTTTAAAAGAGAAAGCTGCAGAGACAGTGGAGGCGCTGGCTATTATTTTCCAGAATTCTTCAGATTCAGGAATGGTCCCGTCAGATTGGAAGTTGGAAAATGTTACTTCGCTTTTCCTGAAAGGAGGTAGCGAGAAAACAGGGAACAACAGGCCAGTTAGTCTAACATCGGTCGTTGGGAAGTCGGTCAAACTATTATTAAACAAGTCTTACCCTTGGAGTTGTAAAAGCTTAGTATGATTAGCACAAGTCAGTATGGTTTTACTGAAGGGAGATCCTGATTAACAAATTCATTAGAATTTCTTGAGGATGTAACGAGTAGGGTAGATAAAGGGGAACCAATAAATGTAGTATACCTTGATTTTCAAAAGGCATTTGATAAGGTGCCACATAAAAGATTAATGGGCAAGATAAGGGCTCATGGTGTTGAGGGTAATATATTAGCGTGGATAGAGGATTGGTTAACAGGCAAGAAGCAGAGAGTGGCATAAATGGGGCATTTTCAAGGTGGTAGTCAGTGAATAGCAGGGTGCTGCAAGGATCAGTGCTAGGGCCTTAGCTATTTACACTCTATATTAATGACTTGGATGAAGAGACAAGGAATAATGTGTCTAAGTTTGCTGATGATACAAAGCTCAGTGGAAAGGTAAGCTGCAGGGAGAATGTAGAAAGGCTTCAAAGAGATTTAGAACAGGTTAAGTGAGTGGGCAACAAGATGGCAAATGGAGTATAATGTAGGGAAGTATGAAGTTGTTCACTTTGGTCCTAAAAATAGAAAAGCAGAATATTTTATAAAAGGTGTGAAACTGGTAAATGTTGATGTTCAGAGAGACTTGGGGGCACTCCTACAAGGAACACACAAAGTTAACATGCAGGTGCAGCAGGCTATTCGGAAGGCAAATGGCATGTTGGCCTTTATTGCAAGGGGATTGGAGTACAGGAATAAAGAAGTCTTACTAAAATTGTACAGGGCTTTGGTGAGACTGCACCTGGAATACTGTGTACAGTTTTGGCCTCCACATTTAAGGAAGGATATACTTGTATTGGAGGCAGTGCAGCAAAGATTTACTAAATTGGTCCCTGGGATGAGGGGGCTGTCCTATGATGAGAGGCTGAGTAAACTGGGCCAATATTCTCTGGAGTTTAGAAGAATGAGAGGCGATCTAATTGAGACATACAAGATTCTGAAAGGCCTTGATAGGGTAGAAGCTGAGAGATTGTTTCCACTGATCGGGGAATCTAGAACATGGGGACACAGTCTCAGGATAAGGGGTCAATCATTCAGGACTGAGATGAGGAGAAATTACTTCACTCAAAGGGTTGTGAATCTTTGGAATTCTTTACCCCAGAGGGTTGTGGATGCTCCATACATTTAAGACTGAGATAGATAGATTTTTGGTCTCGCAGGGAATCAGCGGATATGGGGAGCAGGCAGGAAAGTGGAATTGAAACCCAAGATCAGCCATGATCATAATGAATGGCAGAGCAGGCTCGATGGGCCTTATGGTCTACTTCTGCTCATATTTCTTGTGTTCGTGTGTTCTCTCCAAGTGCCTGTTGATTTTTTCCCCCTGATTATGAGTTCTACAACCTTATGCACCACTGATGTTAAACTAACTAGCCTGTATTGCTCGGACTGTCCGTACACACTTTCTTGAGTAAAGGTGTCACATTTTCCACTCTCCAATCCACTGGTATCTCTCCCATATTCAGGGCAGATTGGAAGATTATGGCAAGACTGTCCGCTATCTCCACCCCCACTTTCTTTATCAACCTGGGATGTAAACCATCTGGACCAGGTGACTTATCCACTCTAACCATAGCGAGCCTTTCCTGCACATCTTACCTCTCAGTTTTCACCTCATCCCCTATCTGTACCATCCCTATTTCTACTGACATTTTTTCAGCGTCCTCTTCCTTAGTAAACACGATACAAAGTGCTCATGAAGTATTCGAGCCTTGCTCTGTGCCTCAGTGCATATTTTACCCTCTTTGTCCATAACTGGTCCCACTCCACCTCTTACTACCCGCTCACTATTTACATTCTGGTAGAAGATGAATGGGTTCCCAATGTGCGAGGATGAGACAATGTTTGTGTGGATATGAGTGATGATTGTGTGAAGATATGAGTCAATATTTGTATGTGTAAGTGTGAGTATGAGTGTGAGACGACGTTTGTGAGACAATATCATGCGTGCATGTGACAATGTGTACGAGTGTGAGATAAGGTTTGATTGTGTGTGCTTCAGTCACTGGAATGGAACTAAAACCCTCAGTCTACTGACACAGAGGACAGAGTGTTAACAATTGAGTCACACAGACACTACAATGTGTGAGAAAGGCAAGCAGTTTACTGATGTGAGAGATATCGAATCAGTGTTGTTATTTTGAAGTCAAACATTGTTTATCTATTTTCTGCATAGGAAGATTGTTCTGGAGGTTGAAGAATAGAATGGAAACTGTTTTACAACTTTCTGGTGTTTCTGCCATTGATTTCAGCCGCAGGTGAGTAGAGTTTAAATACAATGTCTCATTTCAGTTTGATGATGACTATAAAGATTGATTCAGAGCGAAAGTCTGGTTATTATCGACACTGTTTTGATGTTGTAATATATTGGCAATGATTGACTCAGTTCCAATAAATGACCTAAAAAAGTCAGGCTTCTAGGTGAGCAAAGCAAATCAAAGATTCCTTATGTGAGTCCTCAGACTGAACATCTCGGAAATATAGAGACAAAGAGTGGGGAGGGGTCTGTGTAAGTTGTTCACTGGTGGCATGATTCTCTCTATGGTCTGGCTATGTTTTTCAGTGAGATTATAAACACAGCCTGAGGATTTTCCCTGCTCAGTGTGTGTACAGCTTAAGGTTGTGCAGGTAGAGTGGGGAGGGGTTACTGTCAGACAGACAAAGGGAAGAGACATTTAATGTGGGTGTCCCCAGAGTGCATCATGCTCTCTAAACGGTCTTCAGTTCTGAATACTGGTAAGGGTGATGGTTCCTCTGGGGAGTACAGCCAGGGCCAATTCCATGACACCATGGCTGGCTCAGCTGTACAGTGGGGCAGGAGGAAGGTGAGAAGAATGGTACTGAGAAGGGATTCGATATTTAAGTGGACAGACAGGCGTTTCTGTGGATGCAGATGTGAATCCAGACTGGTGTGTTGCTGCCCTGCTGGCAGGTCAAAGATATCACTGAGCAGCTACAGAGCAGTCTGAGGGGGGAGGGTGAACAGCCAGTGATTGTGGTCCCTGTTGGTACCAAGGACATAAGGAGAAAGAGGAATGTGGTCCTGTCAACCCAGTCTAGGGAGCTCAGTCTGCAACTTGCAAGCAGGCCCTCAAAGGTACCAATCTCCAGATCCTTCTCAGTACCAGGCACTGGTGAATATAGAGATAGGAGAATTGAGCCAATGAATGTGTGGCTGGAGACGTGGTGCACAAGGGAGGGCTTTAGATTCCTGCGACATTGGGACCTGTTCATGGGAAAATGGGACCTGTACAGCATGGATAGGTCACATCTCAACACGTCCAGGATAAATATCATGGCTGAGAGGTTTGTCACTGCTGTTGGGGAAAGTTTAAATTCACTTGGCAGGGGAATGGAACCTGAGCATAGATTCAGAAGGGAGAGAATCAAAAATTGAAATGGAAGGCAGAAAATTAGTAAGTGAATGTGGAAGGCAGAGAAAACAAAATAGACAACAATGGAGTTTGACAGTGCTTAATGGTATATACTTCAATACAAGGAGTCTAGTGAATAAGCCTGATGAGCTGAGGGCACAGTTAGACATTTGAAGGTATGATATCATAGCTGTTACTGAAACAATGCTTAAAGAAGAGGATTGGCATTTCAACATTCCTGGCTCCAGGGTGTTCAGATAAAATTTTGGGGGCAGGTGTGAAGGTTACAATATTGGTTAAAACGGCAAACATAGCTTTGAGGAGGATGATCAAATGAGGCCATATGGGAATAATGAGGAACAAAAAAGGAGCAATTACATTGCTGGAAGTGCATTGTAGACCCCCAAACAGTCAGAGGGAAGTGCAAAAATGTCAACAAATCGCTGAGATGTGCAAAAACAAAAAAGCAGTAATAGTGCGGGATTGGTACTACCCTGATATTAACCAGGATCAGTTCAGTGTTAAAGGTACACAGGGTGCAGAATTCTGAAAATGCATTCAGGTGAACATTTTTTAGTCAAAACGTAACAATTCCAACTAGAAAAGGGATAGTTCTGGATTAAGTTTTAGAGAATAACGCTGGGTGCGTGTAAGGGGTATCAGTTGAGGAGCATTTTGGTCATAGTGATCATAATTCAATTCGATTTAGTCAGGGTAAAGGATGAAGATAGATCAAGAGTTAAAGTTTTAAACTGGGAAAAAGCCAATTTTACTGAAGTGAGAGGTGATTTGGAAAAGTGGAGTGGAAACAGATACTTGAAGATAAATCAGTGTCAGGGCAGTGGGAGGCATTCAAGGAGGAACTGAAGAGGGTTCAGAACAAATATGTTCCCAAAAATAAAAAGGATGGGTCTCCCACATTTAGACTCCCCCTCCTCCCCCCAGGATGCCAAAGAGCAAACTGAATAGGTTAACACAAAATAGAAGCTTATCAGATGTCATGAGCTCAATATTGCAGAAAGCCAAGAGGAGTACGGAAAGTGCAGGGGGCGAGGGAGGGGTGGGGGAATCTCAAAAGGAAAATAGGAAAGCAAAGAGAGATCATTCATGAATATTGTCAAATAAAATCAAGGAAAACACAAAGATGTTTTATAAATGCAGGAAGTGCAAGAGGATAACGAAGGAAAGAGTCGAACCAATTGGAAGCCAAAAGAGTAATAACATCAGAAAATGCTGTAAATACTCGGCAAGTCTGGTAGCATCTGTGGAGAGAGAAAGAGATAACATTTCAGGTCTGTGATCTTTCATCAGAACTGAGACGAGTTAGAAATGCAACAGGTTTTGAACAATTTAAAGGGCTGAGGGTGGGAAGAAGGACAAAGGGAAGGTCTGTGATAGGGTGCAGGGCAGGAGAGATTAATGACAAAAGGTTTCATGGAGCAAGGCCAATGGGAGTGGTAATGGGACAAGTAAAGAAACAAAAGATATGTCATGAGGAGATGTAAATGGCAGAATATCTGCTGTCCGAATGAAAGTGAGGGAAACAAGAAGCATACAAGGGAAAAAAGAAATCAAACCAGCAAAGAAACACAAAATAAAATGGGGGCAGAGGATACGATCTGAAATTGTTGAACTCAATGTTTGAGTCAGGGAGGATGTAAATTGCCCATTTGAAAGATGAGGTGCTGTTTCTTGAGCTTGTATTGAAATTAATTGGAACACTGCAGAAGAGAGAGGTCAGCTTGAGAGCAGGGTGGGAAATTAAAGTGACAGCTCATGCTTGTGGACTGAATGGAGGTGTTGACCAATATAGGTTTATTTTTAGGGTTTTTGGACAACACTCGACCCAATAAGGCAGGTGGATGACCACTACATTTGAAAATCAAACAGGAGTTTATTATGTAAGAAATACTACACTCACTATACAACAGGTAGTAGACATTCAGTAATCATTCAGTTCTTGCTTCCCGAAGCTGCTGGGCACAGGTGACATTGTCTTCAGCTTGTTTCTTCTTTCTTCTCTCTTGATAACTGTGCATCATTCCTCATTTCCAGCCTTTTTCAATCCTCTATTTCCTGTCCTTCCTTTACCATATTAGTCCATATTTTACCATTCCTCATATAATTGACTAATTCTAATATCACCTTGACCCATTGACCCTCTCCCCAGACTGTCTTGACTGACACATGCACACCTTACAGATGTTTCCTTTGTCTCGGCCACTTTTCGCTGATCTCATCCCTTATTAGAAATTTATCCTGTTGCTGAACTGTTCTATCCCAGATAAATATTAACATAGATTCCCAAAGGTTGTGTCCTCTACTGACAGCAGTCCTGATTTACTTTCTGTACTTTCACTCAGGCCCACTTCTTCAAACTTGCAGATGTCAGCATTACCAATTCATTCCCCATGCCTGCACAAAGGTCGAACTTGCCTTGATATCCCATCATGCCTTTGACTTAGCATACATCGTCTTTTTCAATGTATATAACTTTGCGGACAAAATCCATACAAATAACATAAAATCAATTGATTACAATCCATGACCATTCATTCGCACAAATCAGTAGTGGTGCAGCAGTTAGCACAGCAGCCTCACAGCTCCAGCGACCTGAGTTCGGTTCTGGGTACTGTCTGTGCAGAGTTTGCAAGTTCTCCCTGTGACTGTATGGGTTTCTGCCAGGTGTGCTGCTTTCCTCCCACAGCCAAAGACTTGCAGGTTGATAGGTAAATTGGCCATTGTAAATTGCTCCTAGTGTAGGTAGGTGGGATGAGAATTGAGGGAAGGTGGGGACGTGAGAGGGAAAATAGGATTAGTATAAATGGGTGGTTATTGGTCAGCACAGATTTGGTGGGCTGAAGGGCCTGTTTCAGTGCTGTATCTCTCTTTGACTCGATAACCTAATCATATTATTCTTTAAAAGAACATATTATGATTGTTAAATGTATCAATCTCTGCAACTTACAGCAAAGTGGGGGGGAAAGTAACCTGTGTGTGGAGGTGAAAAACGTGGGCGTAATTCAATAGTATCGTGGCTGGCTCAACTTCACTTCCCCACCCACTCCCCATATTCCTTGACTCCCTCAGGCACCAAAATGCTATTGACCCAAGCATTGAATATACTCAATGATGGAACATTTGGAGTGGACAATTCCAAAGATTCACAGCCCTCGAGAGAAAAAATTTCTCCTCAGCTCAATCCTAAATGATCAACCCTTTACCGTGAGAATGTGGACCCATAGATTCTCCAGCTGGTGGAAACAGCCTCTCAGTGTCTACCCTGTCAAGCCCCTTCAGAATAGTGCTTGTTTCAATGAGATCACCTCTCATTCTTCTAAACTCCAGAGAGAATAGACCAAATTTACTCAGCCTTCCATCATAGGACAACCCTCTCATCCCAGGAACCAATCTAGTGAGCCTTAGCAGTCCTGCCTCCAAGGCAAGTATATCCTTCCTCAGATATAGAGACCAGATCTGCACACAGTTCTCCAAGTAAGGTCTCATGAAAGCCCTGTACAATTGTAGCAAGACATCCTTGATCCTGTACTCCAATCCCTTTGGAATAAAAACCAACATTTGCCTTCCTAGTTGCTTGCTGTACCTGCATACTAAATTTCTCTGTTCCTTGTATGAGTACGCCCAAGTCTCTCTCAACATCAACATTTAGAAGCTTCACGCCTTTTAAAAAATATTCTGCTTTTCTATTCCTGTTAGCAAAGTGAGCAACCTCACATTTCCCCACATTATACTCCACCTGACACCTTGTTTTCCAATCACTTAACCTGTCTATATCACTTTGCAGCCTCTGTGTCCATCTCACTGCTTACATTCCCCCCTTGCTTTGTATCATCAACAAATTTAGATAGATAACTCTCCGTCTCTTCATCGAAGTCACTCATAGAGATTATAAATAACTGAAGCTCCAGCACTGATCCCTGCAGATCTTCACCATTTACAGCCTGCCAACTTGAAAATATGCCATTTATCCCTATGTCTGTTAACCAGTGCTGCATTTTTTTATTCTTTCATGGGATGTGAGTGTCACTGGCAAGGCCAGCATTTGTTGCCCATCCATAATTGCCCTTGATAGCTGAATGGCTTACAAGGACATTTCAGAGGGCAGTTAAGAGTCAACACTTTACAGTCATAGAGTTAGACAGCACAGAAACAAGCCCTTCGGCCCATCATGTCTGTTCTGGCCATTAAGCACCTATCTATTCTAATCCCATTTTCCAGCACTTGGCCCATAGCCTTGTATGCTATGGCGTTTCAAGTGCTCATCTAAATACTTCTTAAATGTTGTGAGGTTCCTATCTCTACCACCTCTTCAGGCAGTGCGTTCCAGATTCCAACCACCCTCTGGGTGAAAAAGTTTTTCCTCAAATCCCCTCTAAACCTCCTGCCCCTTCCCTTAAATCTATGCCCCCTGGTTATTGACACCCCCACTAAGGGAAAAAGTTTCTTCCTATCTATCCTATCAATGCCCCTCATAATTTTGTATACCTCAAACAGGTTCCCCCTCAGCCCTCTCTGCTCTAAGGAAAACAACCCCAGCCTATCCAGTCTCTCCTCTTGCTGAAATGCTCCAACCCAGGCAACATCCTGGTGAATCTCCTCTTCACCCTCTCCAGTTCAATCACATCCTTCCTATAATGTGGTGCTCAGAACTGTACACAGTACTCCAGCTGTGACCTAACTAGTGTTTTATACAGCTCCATCATAACCGCCCTGCTCTTATATTCTATGCCTCGGCTAATAAAGGCAAGTATCCCATATGCCTTCCTAACCACCTTATCTACCTGTGCTGATGCCTTCAGTGATCTATGACCAAGTACACCAAGGTCCCTCTGACCCTCTGTACTTCCTAGGGTCCTACCATCCATTGTATATTCCCTTGCCTTGTTAGTCCTCCCAAAATGCATCACCTCATACTTCTCAGGATTAAATTCCATTTTCCACTGCTTTGCCCATCTTACCAGCCCATCTATATCATCCTGTAATCTAAGGCTTTCCTCCTCACTATTTACGACACCACCAATTTTAGTGTTATCTGCAAGCTTACTGATCATACCTCCTATATTCACATCTAAATCATTAATGCACACTACAAACAGCAAGGATTCCAGCACCGATCCCTGTGGTACACCACTGGTCACAGGCTTCCACTCGCAAAGACAACTCTCGACCATCACCCTCTGCCTCCTGCCACTAAGTCAATTTTGGATCCAATTTGCCAAATTGCCCTGGATCCCATGGGCTCTTACCTTCTTAACCAATCCCCCATGCAGGACCTTATCAAAAGCCTTATTGAAGTCCAAGTAGACTACATCAACTGCTTTACCCTCATCTACATATGCTGTGGATCTGGAGTCACACATAGGTCAAACCAGATAAGGCTGGCAGATTTCCTTTCCTAAAGGACATTAGTGAACCAGATGGGTTTTTATGACAATCAATGATACTTTCATGGCACCTTACTGAGGCTAGCTGTCAATTCAATTCTAGATTTCTCTTAATTAATAGAATTTATTAATTAAATGTAAATATTACTAGCTGCTGTCATGGGATTTGAACCCATGTCCCCAGGGCATTAGCCTGGGCCTCTGGATTTCTAAATCAGAGACCTTACCACTATGTCACCATCTCCATCCATGCTAATATATTACCAACAACTCCATGAGCCTCTATATTACATATTAACCTCTTGTGTGGCACCTTTTGGAAATCCAAGTATACTACATCCACTGGTTCCTCAGTATCTACCATACTCACTGTCAAAAAAACTCCAATAAATTTGTCAAACGCTAATTCTCTTTCGAAAAACTATGTTGACTTTGTATGATTCTACTATGATTTTCTAAGTGCATTGTTAAGACTTCCTTAATAATAGATTCCGATGACTGATGTCAGGCTAACTGGCCTGTAGTTCCCTGTTTTTTCTCTCCCTCCTTTATCGAACAGCGGTGTTACATTTGTTAACTTCCAATCTGCTGGGACTGGTGTGGAATCCAGCAAATTTTGGAAAGTCATAACCAGTGCATCCATTATCTCTGCAGCAACCGTTTTAGAATCCTAGAATGTCGGCCATCAGATCCTGTGGATCTGTCAGCTTTAAGTCCCGTAAGTTTCTCCAATAGTTTTTCTCGGCCAATATTAATGCCATAAGTTCTTCACTCTTATTAGCCCTTTGGTTACTCCCTAGTTCCAGTATGTGATTTGTCTCTTCTACTGTGAAAGACAGACACAAAACAGCTCTGCCATTTCCTCATTCCTCACAACAATTCCTCTTGTCTCTGCTTCTAAGGGACCAATGTTTAGTTTAGGTACGCTCCTTTTTATATACTTGTAAAAGCTCTTACAATGTGAATTTATATTCCCATCTGGTTTTCTCACAATCTATGTTTTCCCCTTTTTATTACATTGTTGCTTCTTTCTAAAACTCTCCCAATCTTTAGACTTGCTACTTGTCTTTGCAAGATTACAAACCTTTTCATTTAATTTAATACTATTCTTAAATTTCCTAGAAAGCCACAGGTGGATCTTTCTCGCTGTGCTTTGTTTTTAAAAATGGAACATATTTTTGTTGAATATGTTGACTCATTTCTTTAAATGTTTCTCACTATTCACTTACGGCCATACCTTTCAGGCTATTTACCTAAGCAACATTAGTCAGTTCTTCTTTCATCCCTATGCAATTGGTTTTGTTTAAGATTCTTGTTTCAGACTTGAGCATATTATTTTCAACCTTAATATGGAATTAAATTGCATTATGATCACTTTTTCCACAAGGATCTTTTATTATGAGATCAATAATTAACCTTACCTCTTTAGACAATACAAGATCTAAAATAACATTGTCCCAAGTTAATTCCACAACATATTGTTCCAGAAAACTATCATGAAAATATTCTACAAACCCATCTTCCAGACTACTTTTGATAATTTCATTTGTCCTGTCTATATGAAGATTAAAGTTCCCCACATTACATTGCCTTTGTTACAAGCTTCAGTTATTTCCTCCTTAATGCTCTATCCAATGGTATCACTATTAGGGAGCCTATAAACTGCCCCCACCAACATTTTCTGACCATTTTTATTCCTAACCTGCATTCGTGCTGTTTCTATTTTTTGATCTTCTGGGCCAAGATTCTTTCTCAATACTGTCCTTATGTCATCCTTTACCATCAGGGCTACTCCTCCTCCTTTTCCATTCTGTCTGTCTTTTCAAAATGTTTTGTACCCTGGAATATATATTTCCCAATTTTGGTCACCTTGTAACCATATCTTTGTAATTATGATTAGAACTAAACCATTTATCTCTATTTGTGCCACTAGTATTCCACCTTTTTTCTCTTTAGATTTCTAAATCTCACATCATCTGACCCCTTTTCCCCATTTTTGTTTCAAGCCCCATCCACAGCACTAATTGTACAATTTGCCAGGACTGATCCCAGTCTGGTTTAAGTGGAGCCCATCCCAATCCCCCGCGCTGCTGCCAGTGCCCCATGAATTAAAATCCCTTCTTCCCACACCACTCTTTGAGCCACATATTTAATTCTGTAATCTGCTTGACCCCGTGCCTACTGGCAATGGGATAAAATGGAATGAGTGAGGAAGTATGAAGGAGTTTAGCATCTTTGAAAATGGATGAATCACCAGACCTGGATGAAATGTATCCCAGGCTGTCGCAAAAAGCAAGAGAAGAAATAGCAGAGGCTCTGACCATCTTTTTCCAATCCTTTCTGGTGACAGGCGTGTTGTCAGAGGACTGGAACACAGCTAAACTTCTGCCATTGTTTAAAAAGGGAGAAAAGGGCTAGACCGAGTAATTACAGACTAGTCAGCTTAACCTTGGCAGTGGGAAACTTTTTGATAAAAGTTCTGTGGAAGGATATAAATTATCATTTGGAAAGGCATGGCAGTCAGCACAGATTTGTTAAGGGAAGGTCATGTCTGATTAATTTGATTTGATGTTGTGAAGAGGTAACAAGGAGGTGTCGGTTAGGTTAGCACATTTGATGTAGTCTGCTTGAATTTTAGCAAGGATTATGACAAGGTCCCACATGACAGACTGGTCAGAAAAGTAAGAGCCCATGGGTTCCAAGAGAAAATGGCAAGTTGGATCCAAAATTGGCTCAGTGGCAGGAAACAAAGGGCAATGGTCAGTGGATGTTTTTGTGATGGAAGGTTGTTCCCAGTGTGGTTCTCAGGGCTCAGTACTGGGCCCTTTCTGTTCATGGTATTTATCAGTGATTTAGACTTGAATCTTGGGACAATGACTTAGAAGTGTTTAAGACTATACAAAAAGTGATTATGTGGTTGATAGTGAGAAAGATAGCTGTAGACTGCAGGAACATATCAATGGACTGGTCAGATGGAAATGAAATTCAATCTGGAGATTGCATTTGGGGAGGACAAACAAGGCAAGGGAATACACAATGAATGTTAGGATACTGAGAAGTGTAGAGGAACAGTGGAGCCTTTGAATGCACATCAGATCACAGCTAGATTACTGCATGCAATTCTGGTCACCACATTACAGGAAGAATGTGATCCCACTAGAGAGGGTACAGAGGATATTGCCAGAAATGCAGATTTTTGGCTATGAGGAAAGATTGGATAGAATGGGGTTGGATCTTTGGAACAGAGGAGGTTGAGGGGAGGTTTAATTGAGGTGTATAAAATTAGAAGCAGTTCAGAAAAGGTTCACTCAACTGATTTCTGGGATGAAGGTGTTATCTTATGAAGAAAGGTTGGCAGGGTGGGCCTGTATCCATTAGATTTCAGAAGAATGAGAGGTGATCTTATTGAAACATATATGTTCCTGAGGGCTCTTGACAAGGTGGATACTGAAAGGATGTTTCCCCTTATGAGAGAGACTGGAACTAGGGGACACAATTTAAAGGTTGGGGGGGGGGGGGGGGGTCCCATTTAAGAAGGAGACGAGGATTTTTTCTTCTCTCAGTGTGTTGTTAGCCTGTTAATTCTCTTTTCCAGAGAACAATGGAAGCTCAGTGCTTGTATATTTTTAAGGCTGATTTAGATAGATTCTTTTTGACAATGGAATCAAAAGTTATCGCAGGTAGACAGGAAAGTAGCTTTGAGGCCGCAATCAGATCAGCCATGATCTTATCAAATGGCGGAGCAGGCTCGAGGGGCCGAATGGCCTACTCCAGCTCCTAATTCAAATGTTGTTCATATGTATGAGGTGCCTAGAGTGTATAGAAAGCACCTATTTCAAGTTAGCAGAAAGGTCAATAGCCAGAGGACATAGATTTAAAATAATTGGTGGAAGGATTGGAGGGAAGTTGAGAGTTTTGTTTCACCCAGAGATCAGTGGAGGTCTGAAACTCACTGCCTGAAAGGAGGGTAGAGGCAGA